>NC_134742.1:9764700-10417200 GCF_049634645.1 Pelodiscus sinensis
GTAGCCCTGCTCTGCCCTAAGACGCAATATTTACACTCAGACTCAGTGCTTCTGAATGGGGAACAAAAGAAAACTTTGATTAAAAGGGAAAGGAACTGAGCACTGATTTAGGGAAACACCACATCCCCATTCCAAACTGTGTGGCCAGAAGCAACCCCCAACCCACAGTTCACCAGCAGTGTCCCCATCACTACCCTGACAGCCGCTCAGTGTGCCTCTCCCTCGCCCCCCTGCTGCATGCTCATCATGCTGCCGCTTTGCTGGCCACCTGGTACATCTGCTGGCTTGTGGTGGATTTGGCTCTAGGCTAAACTTAGCGATCTCAGCTCTTGGCCCAGCCACAAGAAATTCCAGCATCCACCTGAGTAAATTTTTAAAAATAAAGAGACTTCTTATGGAGTTTGTTCTAGTTTTATCATTAGAACAGGGAGGAGAAACAGGTTGAACCAGTCTTACAGTTCACACCTGGAGGGCATGTAGCCTGCTGATTGAGTCCTGCCCTCTCCCAGTTCACAGAGTTTTGGCAGGGGAACCCTGGGTCATGGAGGTTCTTTACACTGCCAGTCTCTGTCCTTAGAATTGAATTAAACACGGTCTGACTATTCTGCATCCTCACAATAACTGCAAGGATTGCTGATCATATCTCACAGTTCCTGCATTTAATGTTAACACAGTTTGTGACCCCACAACAGCCAAACTGGTTAACATAGGCAAAACACCACTGTAACAGTTGAATATCTAGCAGGCCTAAGCAAACTGAGTGAACTGTATTTACATGTGCATGTCCAGAATCTCATTCTTTAACTTGAGAGTGTTTCCTGCCACAGCTTGAGCTCAGCCCCCCACCTCCTCTGCTGCTGCTTGAGCCTCGCAGTTGGTGCGTAGCTGCAAGGCTGCAGCGCCAGCTCCAGCTTCTGAGTTGTAGGTCACTGGTCAGGAATGCAGAAAGCAAACCCATACCCCCTCCTCCCCTTCATGGGCTGCAAAGCTACAGGTGGACAAGTGCCGTTCCTCCCTCCCCCTTCCATCACTGGGTTTCTGCCTCACCTGGGTCCCTCTGAACTCCTGGTAACAGTGGCACTTCCCTCAGTTACTCCCACAGGGCAGGCAGCAGGTTGGGTTGCTCAGGGTCTGGCTGGCTGGGTTGGGCTCTTGTGGTTTTGTGAGTGGCTGGTGCCCTCCCCCTTCCCTGGCAGCAGGATAGGCTGTGCCTTGCCCAGCGGCTGTGGGAGGAAGTAGCACTGGAGCTGAGGAGCCTACATGTGCAGGATGTACACATGTCTAGAACGAAGGCTAGAACGAAGGCACAAATGTTTGATGGGGAAGAGGATTAGCCACTGGAACAAATGGCCAAAGGAGGTGGTGGATTCTCCATCTCTTGATGTCTTCAAATCAACACTGAGCGACTTTCTAGAAAACATGCTTTGGGGAAATAGAGCTTTGTGCCTGGGTAACTGGCCTAAGTGTAATTGCTTGTGCCATAGAAGAGGTCAGACTACATGACGAATGTTTCCTTTGCACACTGTGAGTCTATGAATTTTAGGCTCTCATCCTGCAAACACTCACCAGACATGTTCAATAATCTGAATGTTCCCCTTGGCTTCACTAAATCTCTGTTGTGGAGAGGGATTATAAAGAATAAATGCATAAAGACTAGGAGTGTTAAATAAAGCAGCTGAAATTTAGACACCTACATCCATATTTGGACAGCAGTATAAATGGCTGGTTTATCAGAAGCACTGGGTGCTCAGAACTGAATCCCATTGTTGCAGGTGCGAGAATGTTGAAACTCAAGCCCGGTATTGAGAGACATGAATGTGGATTTGGGATCTAACTTGTGTGCCCTGTTTATGGAGTATCTAGACTCAAGGATTTTCCCAAAATGGCAGAGTCTGGTACAGGATCAGCAAGCTCTGGCTCGCGAGCCAAATATGGCTCTCTTGGTCATTTTTGTTTGCCCGGTGGGCCAGAGCTTGAGTTGGGCTGCAGTGCAGACAGCTCTACTGGGACACCTGCATTGTTATCCCAGTTCACATTCCAGCATGGTGGCTGCCCAGCTGCTCCGGGGAGGGCCGTGTGGCAGGTAGCTTGCTCCGTGTGCTGGGGCTGGGGCTGCAGCTGTGATGCAGCTGCTCTTGTGACAGCCTGGTCAACAAGTCCCAATTGGGGGTTCCCATCTAGCCACAGAAATGGCTTCTAGCAACCTCCCCCCTCCTGCTGCGGCACAGGTAGGAAGGGAGACCATGATCCAGCTGTGGCGATTCTGGCCTGGGCCCTTGTCCAGCCATTGCTGCCTGGGTGCAGCAGCCCAGCCAGGTAAGATAATGTGGCCCCAGAGCCCCCCCCACATAATCTATTTCTAACCCCCAGAGTCCTGCCTTGCCTCCTGTACCCCCACACACTCCCCACCCTGTGCCTCAAGCTCATCATACACCTGAACCCCCAGACCTGAGCCCCTCATACACTCCAACCATGACTTCTACGCCCCCACATCCCCAGCCCCCTACCATACGACTGAAAGAAGTCAGCCTGAATGCCTGCATGTAAACTTCAAAGAAATGTGCAAAAACATGGCGCAGCAGAAGTCCCATTAACTAGAGTCTGTGAGAACAATGTTTCATTTATGCTATTCTTAATCATCATGTCAATGATCAATAATATTGTTGTATATTTTGAGTGATGCAAATGAGCATGCTTATATGGCTCTTTGTTGACCACTTGTTCTGCATTTTGATGTAGTTTGACTCTGGTTAGAAAAAGTTGTCGACCCCTGTTCTAATATGCGTGTCAAGAGGAACAGAGTCTGGGGAGAATGGGGGTATGGAAAAGATTAAAGCCCCTTCTGACATGTTTCAAATCGTCCTTCTACCCCTGCTGACAGGCTGCAGAGCATCCATGTCTTGCTCAGTTCAACCTATGGCCTGCAAAGGCAGGGTAAGGAAATGGCTTTGGCGGAGGTGGTGAGTTTTGAGGAAGTGGCTGTGTATTTCTCAGAGGAGGAATGGGTTCTGGTGGAGCCGGGCCAGAGCGCCCTCTACTGGGATGTGATGCAAGAGAATTATGAGGCTGTGAGCTGGCTGGGTAAGGATTCCTGTCCCCTCGGGTATCAGAAGTTGGTTGGGCTCTGGAGCAGCTGGGTTGGGTTTGGTTCAGAGTCCCTCCTTGTCCCTTGTCCCACAATGTCAGGACAAGGCATAATCCTGGCTCCTATGTGAGAGACCTCCCCCCTCCCCCGGGGAAGCAGGTTGAGGGACATAACAATGGTGCTGCTCTTAGAATCCTACGGCTGGAAGAGACCTTAGAAGGTCATCAAGTCCAGTCCCCTGCCCAAGGCAGGACCAACCCCAACTAAATCATCCCAGCCAGGGCTTTGTCAAGCCAGGACTTAAAAACCTCTAGGGATGGTGATTCCAGTGCTCCCCCACCCTCCTAGTGAAATAGTTTTTCTTAATATCCAACCTAGACCTCCTCCACTGCAACTTGAGACCATTGCTCCTTGTTCTGCCATCCGTCACTACTAAGGACAGCCTCTTTTGGAACTTCCTTTCTGGAACTTGAAGGCTGCTATTTAATACCCCCTTAGACTTCTCTTCTCACAGTTAGGGTTTCAATGTGCTCCCCTATCATCTTGCCCATGTTGACTTTGGCCGGAAGTGTCAGTGGAAGGCACCAGGCAGGAACGGCAGGTATCAGAGTTGTGGGTCTGGGTCTGGCTGCTATTGGTGCCTGCAGGGTACCCTTGTGCCAGTGTGCTGGGCCCCTGGAAGGAGGGTGCGGTTTCCAGAGTCCTTTCCTGCCTGTGGCTGATCTCTGTGCCATCCTGGTTCCTGCCAGTGAGAGGGGCTGGGTGCTGAGGGATGGTGGATGAGGCAGTTCGTGCTCTGCGAGCGTTCTGTTGGGGTAGCTTTGTGGTAGATAAATGTGAGGAGAGCTCTTCTTGGGTTTCAGGCACTGCACTTAGTGTCGGTAGACTTGTGTTCAATTCCAGCCCTCACACAGACTTTTTGTGAAATCTTGGTCAAGTCACTTAGACTGCCTGTGCCCTGGTTTCTTGTCTTTTCAATAGCTGTTATAGTATGTCCCTGGTTCACAGGCTGGCGGGAGGTTAAATACATTGAATAGGGGAGATGCTCTACTCCACATAAGCACCTTGATAGCGCAGTGGGGTCCTGATTGATACCAGAGATCCCAGGTGTTGCTGTGGCTGATAATCTTTGCTCCCCATAGTGGCTGCTGTGCCATTTGAATGGCGGCTAGTGCCACAGAACATCGTTACAGCTGCTCAGGGCGGCTGTTTCTGGAGCCCTGACGCCTGCTGCACTGGCAGAGTGTGCAGCTTGCTCATGCAGCACAGCTCAAGGTCATTGCTAAAGAAAGACACAGGCTCCATTTGTGGGCTAAGGCGCTCATCCAGGTCTATTGGCGAAGAACCCCGGTACTAGTGTTCCAGCTCTCTGGGCACATGTACAGTGAGACATATCCCAGCCCAACAATGGTACTGGCTCAGCCAGAAACCAGAGTGCTGCCCCTCAGCCAGCGTGAACATGCCCCTCCTGTGACTTCCTGTCAGGGCTGTTCCCCACTCTGACACTCTAAGTGCAGAAGGTGGGGGTCTGCAAAAGACCTTAAATATCTTGCCTCTATAGGCTCTGCTTACAAAAACTCCTCAAAGTCACTGATGCACTGGCTCTGGAAGAGAGACTGCCACCATCAAGTGATTTTATCCTTGAAAACCAGGAAGAAACAGTTGAATTTCTTCCCAACGGGTACCCCAAGTTCTTTTTCCAAAAGAGAGCTTGAAAAAAGAAAACACAGGAAACAAACGCCAATTCAGATAGCTGGCCTGTCAGTCTAGGCAGGTACCCACACAGGCCTTCTGTTTCTTTCCAGGACACAAGAATCAAATCATCTCCTTAAAAAGGGTGATTTTTATTAACAAAACAAAAGATATACTTGATAAAGCATATGTGGTTGCTAGGTGTGTGGGCTTTAGCTTAAGTATGGTGATGGGGTGGGGAGAGGAAAGATGTGGATTTCACACAGAGTTTTAACCAAACACAAAACAAAGAAAAATACCTGGATTGCAACTAAATATACATTTTTTTCCTTAGGGTACGTCTAGACTACCGCGTTTTGTCGACAAAGCAAGCCGCTTTGTCGACAGAACTCCGTAGTCTGGACGCAGTGTTACAGGCAATAACACCTTCTGTCGACAGAGTTCTGTCGACAGAAAGTGTTATGCCTCGTAAAATGAGGTATACCAGCGTCGACAAAACCGCGGAGTTCTTTCGACGTTATGTCGACAGAACTCCGCGGTAGTGTAGACGCTGGTATTGTTTTGTCGACAAAAGTCCACTTTTGTCGACAAAACTAGGTAGTCTAGACACACCCTTAGTTACTCACTATCTCTTCACATGTCCATTTCCATGCCCCAAATTCCTTGGAGGCATGGTAGTCCCACCTGGATTTGAAAAATCATATCCCCTCAGCTTCTGGTTCAAAAATCACACAAAGAGAAAGGGCAGATGGGATTTAAATTTCAGCACTGTATCCCATTGGTTCTTTTGGCCCCTTGCCAACACCCTTAGCTGCTTGAGTTTAACTCTTTAGGCACTGAGGCTACGTCTAGACTGCAAGCTTCTTTCGAAAGAAGTTTTTTTGGAAGAGATCTTCTGAAACAACTTCTTTCAAAAGAGAGTGTCTGCACTGCAAAAGCGTATCGAAAAAATGACCTGCTTTTTCGAAAGATAGCGTTCACATTGATTGGATGCTATCTCGCATTTAAGTAGGGATTACTGTGGATGGACTGGCCCCTAGGGCACCTGTGCTTTTTCCTGGAGACTTCTTTAAACAAACAAACAAACCCTCTTCTCTGTCCATACATATATTTTTCCGAAAGAGCTCTTTCAGAAAAAGGCTTCTTCCTTGTAGAAAGAAGTTCGCCAATGTTGGAAAAACCCCTCTGTTCTTTCAGCTTTATGTTGAAAGAATGCAATATCAGTGTGGATGTAAGTGAAGGGTTGTTTTTTTTGTTTTTTTTTGAAAAACAGCTGTTTTTCCAAAAAGACTCTGCAGTGTAGATACAACCTAAGTCAGGGCTACTCAACTTTGGAAGCCCCAGGGGCCATAATGATACTCACGGCACATGCTGAGAGCTGCAACTTAAATGTGCATTGCAAATATATATGCAAATAGCTTTTTTCATACTGACAGGCATGAATACAAAGCTTAAGGCAAGACTGCACAACACGCAGACCCCATTTAAGTCAGTTCTGCTGAAATTAATAAAATGCAATATTTACCTGATTTCCACCCATAGACAGCTCTTTTAATGAGCAATGACAGTCCAGGAATTTAACTACTAAAACTCATATCAACAGAAGACCATTATATGAACTCCCTTTTTGTTTTGGCCCCCACCCGTGAGAGCCACATAAACCCAAAGGCTACGTCTACACTGGCCCCTTTTCCGGAAGGGGCATGTAAATTTCACCAGTCGTCGTAGGGAAATCCGCGGGGGATTTAAATATCCCCCGCGGCATTTAAATAAAAATGTCCGCCGCTTTTTTCCGGCTTTTAAAAAAGCCGGAAAAGAGCGTCTACACTGGCCCCGATCCTCCGGAAAAAGCGCCCTTTTCCGGAGGCTCTTATTCCTACTTCGAAGGCTCTTATTCCTACTTTTCCGGAGGATCGGGGCCAGTGTAGACGCTCTTTTCCGGCTTTTTTAAAAGCCGGAAAAAAGCGGCGGACATTTTTATTTAAATGCCGCGGGGGATATTTAAATCCCCCGCGGATTTCCCTACGACGACTGGTGAAATTTACATGCCCCTTCCGGAAAAGGGGCCAGTGTAGACGTAGCCAAACTGCACTGCGGGCTGCAAACAAACAGGCCATGGGCTACAATACGGGCCGTGTGTTAAGTAGTCCTGCCCTGAGTCCTGGCCAGCATTACTCCTATCCATCACACTTGAACATTGCGCTTCGTGTGTTGTTATCCCTTATCCTTATCCTGTACCTTCCCATTGAAATAAAACATCTGTATCCATTATCCCCTCATCTCCTGCTTTGCACAAGGATCAGTGTGTTCCTCTGCCATCTCTTAGGAGTGCGTTTGCAGGTATTGCAGAGATCAGTGTGTTTTGTATCCTCTTTCCCAGTCGAATGTGCTGACTTGGTTAGCTGGTACCTAGTGATCTACCCTACTGCCAAGGCCCGTCTTGTTGTGGTTCCCAGGCATTGGTTAATACTGTGATTCTGAGGGCTCCAGCAAGGCCTCCCTTCCACTCTTTGTGATTTTTCGGGCGGTGTTTACTCGTCATCCCAGAAAAGCATGAACTGAAAATATGCACAGGGCTAAACACTGCATCCTGGCCATTTTGCTTAATCTCTCCAGACATTCATGCCCCATGTGTCCCGTTGTCTTCACATTGTCTCATACAAGCCTTGGACAGTTTCTCCCCCTCCCCCCCATCAAGTTGTTTTCAATTATCCAGTGTTGCTTTGTCAAATTGAGTGTTGATGACTGGACACTGAACAGGATGGTTTGGAATAACATGGGCCTCAAGATGCAATTGTACTGACCCAAGTCACAGAACACACCCCTGCCATGCTCTTGTCCTGCAGTGATAGGACTGTCTTTACCAGAGTGAGACGGATGCCGACAAGGAGGCCTGAAGACTTGTGGGACCATATGTGGGCAGAGAGTCAATACAAATGAGAAGGCAAATTGAGTGTTTGAAGTAAGAATAAGAGCCTCCGGAAAAAGGCACTTTTTCCGGAGGATCGGGGCCAGTCTAGACGCTCTTTTCCGGCTTTTTTAAAAGCCGGAAAAAAGCGGCGGACATTTTTATTTAAATGCCGCGGGGGATATTTAAATCCCCCACGGATTTCCCTACGACGACTGCTGAAATTTACATGCCCCTTCCGGAAAAGGGGCCAGTGTAGACGTAGCCAGCGTGACACATGCCTTCTCTACTCCTCCACATCTCTGAGCCGAGGGAAAGATGTGTCTCTATCCTCGCTAGGCCAGCCCACCTCCCAGAAGGACTCCACAAACCCAACATCCTCCTGCAGGGTTGTATTACAGGAAGGATGCTGCTCAGCTAGGAGGGATGTCACTGTGGGTCACAACCGGGAATACCAAATTCAGGACAGATTGCCAAGAAATAGATTAGGCATACCCCAATACTGGTGGTGGTTCTCCCATGTGATATACTCCATTAACAACAAAAGTACATGTCTATCTCATCACCCAGAGAAGTCAGAAATGCAGCCTCCTTAATATTCCAGTTCTTGTTTCAACACCCAGACACAAGACTTAATGAGGAGTGGTGAGTTAAAACCAGTTTCATGAACCAAAGGATTCTGCTCATTCCAAAGGACCAGCCACGTACCCAAGTCAATAAAATAACTCAGATCTTACCTCAAAATCACACGTTTGCCAATTCTATTTGCTGGCTAAAAGTTTATTTGTAAGTGAAGAGAAAGAGGTGAGAATTACAATTGAGATAAGCAATCAAATACAGACACACATTGGAATGTTCTTGCATCAGTTTTAAACCAGTGATGGACTAAACCGCTGGTTTGTTAAGTTTCTGGTTGTTTTCAGAAGATTGGACAGTTTTCTGTCCTGTGGTTAGAATGCTCCCATTAGCGTATGTCCATAGTCCGGAGATCAGAGCAGAGGAGAGGTCAAATGGAGTTGTTTCACCAGCCTTTTATAGCTTTCTGGCATGTGGACAGCAGGGTTCCCTCTATTTTTTTCCATCCATGCGTGGGAATATGTGTTGTGCACTGACGTGCTCTTGTGCACCATCAGTAGAATAAAAAAACTAGATTTAATACATATTTTGAAAAGTCACCTTTGTGTGTGTGAAACAGACTCTGTGTGTGTGTGTGTGTGTGTGTGTGTGTGTGTGTGTGTGTGTGTGTGTGTGTGAGAGAGAGAGAGAGAGAGAGACTCAGGGTATGTTCATAGGTGACTCAGGCTGTGTGTGTGAGAGAGGGAAAGAGACTGTGTGCGTGCTGGCTGCTGCTGAGAAAGTTACTGGGAACCCCACACTCTGTGGCTTTGTCTACACTGCAGGGTTTTTGTGCAAGAAGCTTTTTGCGGAGGAGATCTTCCGCAAAAACTTCTTGAACAAAAGCGTGTCCATACCTCAAAAGCACATCTCAAAAGCAATGTGCTTTTGCGCAAGAGAGCGTCCACACCGCATGGATGTTCTTGTGCAAGAAAGTTCTGATGGCCATTCTGTGAATGGCCATCAGAGCACCTGTGCTTTTTTTGCAAGAAACTCCTGCGGAGTGTCCACACCTGCCTTTTTGCGCAAGAGCTGTAGCGCAAAAAGGAGTTATTCCTCGTGGAGAGAGGAATAAATATACCAGCAAAAGCCCTCTGTCCTGTCAATTTACTGGGGGTTTTTTGTTTTGTTTTTTGAGCAAAAACGTGCTTAAGGTATAGACATTCCCCCAGTTTTTGTGCAAAAACCTTGTAATGTAGACATAGCCTATCTCTTTAAGACACTGCAAGCTGTCCTGCTCTGTCCCTGAGGCCTGTAGTCTCCCCCTTCCCTGCTCTGTGCAGATGGGGTACATGAGCAAGGGAGGGGGAGTGTGTGTGTGACATTGGGGGGTGTGTGTCACTATGTGTCTGTGCGTGTCACAGAGTGGTGTGTGTGTGTGAGAGAGAAAGAGAGAGAGAGTGTGTGAGCTGGCTGCTGGGGATATCATCTTAAAACCCTAGCACTGCTTGTGTAAGAAAGGCAGGCTGTCACCGTTCAGACACAGCGGCAACCATATTTGAAATATAGGTGTATGGTCCATATTCATAACTTGAAGTACAAAAATGATGCACATTTACAAATAGGATAATCATAGTCACCACATCAGAATGTTTCCATTGACTCCATACTCGACAAGTGTTGCACAAGATTTGTTGCAACTGTGTAACAGTGGTAGCACAATAACCTACATGGTCATATTTTAATCCTATAACATCACAGAGGGATCTTCCCAGCACTAAGTGGCAGTCGGAGAAGGGGTCTGGCTAAAAACATGAGGAATGCAAAGATGCAAAAATGTGAATGGCAGATTATGTGCAGCCGAAGGGAGGGAGCAAACGGCAGGCTGGGCTGGCCACCAGAGGAAAGTTGGGGAACCACACAAAGATGCTGTTGCTGCTGGCAGCATAGAACTGAGGCAGCCAATGGGAAGCTCAGCTGCAGCAACAACCACACACCCCAGAGAAGCAGCACAGCCAAATGTCACCATGGCCAGCTGTGGGAGCAGCAGCTGTTCTGCACAGCTGGCAGGGCCCACCCCGGCACAGGCAGTTGGGGTCAGGAGTGTGGAGCTTAGGGATTGTCTGAAGCAGCAAGTCAAGGATTTACCTCACTGCTCAGACAACTTCCTCTACTGCCTTCTGGGTCAAATAGAGCATCGGAGCCAAAGAGCAGGGCAAGCCAAGTTCCCCATCCAGGAGCTTTCTGGGCAGAGCCCTTGAGGAGCTAGAGTTCTGCTGGGTCCTTTCTTTCTAAGTCCTAGTGACCTGCCATATGGCTACTGCAATCTCAGCCCTGCCTGTGGGCTTCCGTGTCAGACCTGCAAGCCCCCACTGGAGCTCCCCTTCTGAGCAATGTGTTTCTGTCCTGCCCTAGGATGGCACGGGGGATTGGTAGGTGGGTGGAACAGGTCATGAGAGAGACTGAGGCTACATCTAGACTGTGGGGCTTTTTTGAAAAAAATATGCAAATTGCAAACCGCAAATTGCGTATCTTTTCCCTCTTTTTTCAGAAGAGGCTTGTCCAAAATTTTGCCCATCTACATGGGACTAAATTTTGGAAAAACCTCCTCTTTTGGAATATCCCTTATTTTCTCAGCAAGAGGAATACAGGGATGTTGAAAGAATACTCCCACTTTTTAGGAAACTGTTCCAAAAAAGTGGACACATTCGCTGGACACGGCAGAGTTTTTCCAGTATACTTCTGGTATCCCGGAAAAACTCTACAGTCTAGACTCTACAGACTGAGTTGTACACTAGAGCAGTGGTTCTCATCCATGGGTCATATGGCTCCCCAGGGGCCACACCCTACCTCTAGGGGGTCACATGGAAAAAACAGAACATTAGGTAAATTATATACCTTTTTTTCCAACTAACAGCGGCTATCGGGGGGGGACCACAGAGGTAAATGAGGCTCAGAAGGGGGCGATGAGTAAAAAAAGGTTGAGAACCAGTGGTACGAGTACCCTGAGGGGTATTCCAGAGAAGTCTGGGGGGTACGTCAACACAACTGAAATGTGGAGAAAACTGAATTTTAGATTTAAGTTTTACAGTGTTTTATAATTTTTGTACTTTTTACACCCAAAAATGTCATCACCCGCCCGGTTACGATTAAGTTGTTTAAATGAATTTGTTGCAATGGTAGAAAAAAAATTTATGTGTCTGAAAACTGTAGGTACTGGGGGTAAAAAATGTTTGTTTTGAAAAATGGGTATTTTATTAAAAAAAAAAAAGGTGGAGAAACACTGCTCAAGAGCATGCAGCAGGGTGCTCAGCTCCCCCCAAGGAATAAACTGGGCCATTCCCGAAGCAGGGGGGATGTACCTTTACTGCAGGTGAGTGTGTCATGGGATCTGATATCATCCAGAGCCTCGTCTCTGCAAGGTGGGCAAGGAGCTACTCTGGGTGGGTGACTCATATTCTTGCTCTGGAAGTAGTAATGGCACAGACCTTAATGAACAAGATCTGCACTTTGTTAATTGCTCTTCATGCAGGATTTCTAGTTTCTAAAGCTCATGCGATCTCCTGGGTGGAGCAAAGGGAGGAGCTGTGGATCCCAGCTTTCCAGGGCTATGAGGAAGGGGAGATCATCAGCAATACCCACACAGGTGAGCAATCAGCTAAACTGACTCAGAAACCAATTTCTGTGTCCTCATAGCAAATGTCTCTTGTGCATTTTCATCATGTCAAACTGACCATTCGGCCTGTCTTCAATGTCATTTGGGAGGGCGTGGGGCGTGAAGGCTGGGTTCTCTCCTTAGAAAAGGGTTGTGAGGAAGAAGGATGAACTCAGCTCATGATTATTCATCCTTTCCAGCTATTATTTGGATATGTTCCCCTTTCAGAGTTTTCCTTTCAGCTCAGCACAGAGAATGATTCCTGGATTCTCTTTCCAGCAGGTGATGGGACACTGAGTGAGAACAATGGGGAGTGTTTTCAGCAGGAAGGACCAGAGCGAGTGGCTCCACATGGGATGTTACTGGGAAGATCTGAAGGGCATATTTCTCAGAGTCCTGAGCACGGAGAGACCTGGGAGAGTCAGCATAACCTAGAAAGGGAGCAGGGAAACCATCCAGAGGAAGGACAGGGTAAATCCAGTCATTGGAGCAGAAGTATGGAAAGAAACACACAAAACGTTCAACAGAAAATGGCCCATCAGCAAGCACCCTCCACTTGCAGTGACTGTGCAACTCTTATTGAGCATCAAAGAACCCACACAGGAGAAAAACCCTTCAGCTGCTTTGATTGTGGGAAAAGCTTCAGTCAGAAGTCAGACCTTGTTAGACATAAGAGAATCCACACAGGAGAGAAACCTTACAGCTGCTCTGTGTGTGGGAAAAGCTTTTGTGGGAGCTCAGGCCTTATTAGACATAGGAGAATCCACACAGGAGAGAAACCCTTCCACTGCTCTGACTGTGGTAAAAGCTTCAGTTGCAGCTCACACCTTATTACGCATTGGAGATGCCACACAGGGGAGAAACCCTTTCATTGCTTTGACTGTGGGAAAAGCTTCAGTCAGAGCTCAGACCTTGTTTCCCATCGGAGAATTCACACAGGGGAGAAACCCTTCAGCTGCACTGACTGTGGGAAAAGCTTCAGTCAGAGTGCACATCTTGTTAGACATAAGAGAACCCACACAGGTGAGAAACCCTTCAGCTGCTCTGACTGTGAGAAAAGCTACAGGCAGAAGACAGACCTTATTAAACATAGGAGAATCCACACAGTGGAAAAACCGTGTAACCTGAGTTCCCTTTAAACCAGTGGTTCCCAAACCTTTCGGCATCATGTCCCCTTTTTTATTTTTGAGAAACCCTCATGCCTCTCCACCTCTTCTTTACCATCATCAAACCCCCCTTTTAACAAAAAATTAAATTCATAATTTAAAATAAAAAATAAACACAAAAACGGATGTGGCCCCAACTGACACATCTCCCTCCCCTGACATCCCAGCCTCATGGGGGGAAGGTAGGTAGGACTGAGGTTCAATGCCTCAGGCCAGATTAACTCTTCTTGAGTTCCAGGGTTAGTGGAATTTGTGGGCCCCTCTACACTCTGAGGTGGGGCCAAAAATGAGGGATTCAGTGTGCGGGACAGGGGATCCAGTATTGCAGTGAGTGGGATAGGACTGGGATGCAGAATCTGGGTGGAAAATAGGGTACAGGAACAAGTTGGGGGTAGGTGACTGGCCAGGAGGGAGGGGCAGGTGGTGTCTGGGCAGGGTGCTGGATGGGGTCTGACCAGGGGGCAGGAGCTGGGTGCAGGTGGGGCCCTGAGCAGGGGCCAGTATGCTGGTGGGGCCCCAGGATGGGGCAGGTGGGAGTCTGGCTAGGGGGTAGGGTGCTGGTGGGTCCCTGGCCAGAGTACTTGTGGGGGTCTGGGTGGTGGAGGGCAGGCTACTCGCAAGGATCTGGGCAGGGGGCAAGCTACTCATTGGGGTCTGGGCAGGCAGGAGGGGACAGGAACAGCTTGGCTGGTACCTGAGGGTTCCACAGCTGTGCGCCAAGTCCAGGTCTCAGGAAGTGCGTGTGTTGCTTTCCCCCTCCCCAAACAGCCAGCGCATTTTCTGAAAAGCTGGGTCTGTTTTTCTTCCCTCTGCTGCTTGCCTGTGCGGGAAGGATGGGGGGAGTAGGAGTCCCAGGACTGCGCCAGCTCCAATTTCTCAGGCAGCATGCGCCCTGCTCCTCCGCTCCCCATGGCAGCTGCATGCTGCCTCAGCAGTTGGAGCTGGCATGGTCCCGGTACTCCCTCCCCCCTACTCCTTTTCCCCGTGCAGGCAGGAAGTAGGGGAAAGAAGTCCCCGGCGGCATGACAGACCTGGCATTTCAGGAAGCGTGTCAGCTGTTTGGGGGAAGGGAAGCAGCACACGTGCTTACTGAGATGCCGGCCCTGGCGTGCAGTTGTGGGACTTGCCCCCCATGCCACAAGAAGCTGGTGCTACCTCCATTTTTGCAGGAGGTAGCGCCAGTGCAGGCTCTTTTTTGGGGTGGGGGAGAATGATGGGGGGGGGCTGGGTCACCTCACATCCCACTTGGAATTTCTTCATGTGCCCCCTCCCTCTCCCCCCCAGTTTGGAAACTATTGCTTTAAGCTGTGTGGACACATGTCTGTGCTGCAGCCTATTCAATGCAGTATAAGCACTTAGAGCCATGGTAGGGAGAAATGCCTCTACCCATTGGTCTCAACCCCAGCTCACAACTGCCATGGGCAAAGGGCAGTTGACTATCCCACAGCCCCAGGCCTGCAGCTGCCATTGCAGGGAAAGGTGTCCCTCCCCCTTCCCCCCATCGCAGCAGCATCAGAGCTGGGGAAGAGGGAGCTGGTTGGGAGTCGTCTGTCCCGAATGTAGCCTTTCAGTGGCCTACACTTCACATCCCTCCATTCTTGAGCTCAGCCCCCAGCTGGAGCCCTCAAACCCTCAGACCTCTATCTCAGCACTGAGACCCTTATCCCCAGCCTCACCCCACAGTTAGCCTTCACTCCCCGGCTCTTTGCCCCAGCCCTGAGCCTCCTTTCGACATCCAAACCCCTGAGTCCCATTCCTACTTAGTTCTGTGTACCAATATGGAGATGGTGTGTCACACATTCTTTCCATATTGGTGCCCCTAACAAAATTCATTTTGCACATGTGTGGGAAAAATTGAATAGAACACTGTGTATAACTGCCCTGAGTGTGAAAAAAGCTTCAGTGAGAGGTCAGACCTTGTTAGACATAGGAGAATCCATACTGGAGAGAAACCCTTCAGTTTCTCCTGTGCCACAACCAATACTACCGCACCGTACACAGATGAAGGTTATGAAAACCAATCTCACCAAATCTAAACAGGTTCTCATGATCCCAAATAATCTGCCACATTTCCAGGACAATGTATACCTTAGATGCTACCTAAAAGAGCACGCTGTGCCAATTCTTTAGAATCTAAAATCAAAAGATTTATTAATAATGAAGAAAAAATTTTGAGAGTAAAATTGTTAAAGGAAACAAATTAAATACACTAAGGCTACGTCTAGACTACACCCCTCTGCTGGCAGAGGAATGTAAAGTACACGTTTTGAAAGTGCAAATGAAGCAGGGATTTAAATATCCTGTACTTCATTTGCATAATTGCATCATGGTGCTGTTTTGAACAAGCACCATTTCGAAAGTAAAACTGGTTTAGATGCAGTTCTTTTGAAAACGGGGTGCTTTTTTGAAAGATCCTGTACTCATTTTTTGAGGAATACAGGATCTTTTGAAAATGCATCCTGTTTTTGAAAGAACCACATCTAAACCACGGTTTTACTTTTGAAATGGCACTTGTTCGAAACAGCGCCACGATGCCGTTATGCAAATGAAGCATGGGATATTTAAATCTCCGCTTCAGTTGCACTTTTGAAACATCTAATTTACATCCCTCTGCCGACAGAGGGGTGTAATCTAGATGTAGCCTAATTGCAATGTTCCTGGTGCAGGCTTATAGCAGAGATGGAGTAAGCTGCTATCTTAAATATTTTTAGAGCACGTCATTTGTTAGGGTGGGTCATCAGACCTTTTGGCTCAATTCATAGCAAAGATGCCCCTAAAGTAACGAGGTGGAATGAAGACAGAAATGGAAACAAAGATGGAGGAACTCACAGGCCCCTCTTTATACCCTTGCTCATGTGGAGGGTGTGACGGGGTACAGTCACAGATGACCCCTTCAGGGTGCCTCCCAGAGTGCTGATACAGCCACTTCCACTTGCCTTCCTGCTCTCGGGCTCCTCACTGCCCAGTCCTACTGGGCTAGCTCCACTGCTCTCCCCCAGCCAAGGCCCTGAGCTGAGGTCTCTGCCCCCCTGAGAAGCAGTATAGACAGTGAACCTCTTCAGGTCCTAGGCAATTACAGTTTAGGGCACAGCTTCCAGGGATGACCCCAAATGGGATCAAACCCTGAAGAATTAGGTAAGCCACCTTTTACAATGTAAGGGGGAATGTGTACACTGATTGCTCCCCTAGGTAACAGTTGTTTACACTGGGTTTGATAGAAAATAAAAGTGATTTTATTAAGTATAAGCAGTAGGGTTTAAGTGGTAATAAGTGAGAACAGGCAGAGCAAAGTAGGTTACAAAACGAAACAAAACGCTTGGTTAATTCTACACTGGCACCTCAGTACAAACTCTTCAAACTCACCCTAAAACCTCTTTTCCAGCTGCTCCTCCAAAACAGGCTGTCCCTCCACCCTGGTGTCTTCAGCTTCTTCCTTCAGGTGCTGCCCAGCCAAAAGACCAAGGCCCCAGCTTTCCTATTCTTTTTTAAAGATTTGAGGCCACTCCCTACCAACCACTGCTTAGACTTAAGGACAAAAGAGATTGTTTAACAGTTGCTCATCAAGACTTTGAGAGTGACACCTTCCATGCCCCTTCTTCACACATTTGAAACCCACAAAGCATTCCCCACTCTGTCTAATTTTATACACAAAAAGGATACATACATCTTGGGTGTGTCTAGACTGGCAAGACTGTCTAGACTGGCAAGATTTTGCACATAAACTTGCTAGCTGTCTACACTTGCCGCTTGAATTTGTGCAAGAACACTGATGTTCTAATGTAAGAATTCAGTGCTTCTTGCACAAATACTTTGATGCTCCCGCTCAGGGATAAGCCCTCTTGCGCAAGAATACTTGTGCAAGAGGGCCAGTGTAGACAGGCACCTTAATTTTTTGCGCAAGAAAGCTCCATGGCTAAAATGGCCATTGGAGCTATCTTGTGCAAAAGTGCGTCTATACTGGGCACAGATGCTTTTGCACAAAAGCATCCGTGCCAATCTAGATGCTCTTTTGCGGAAATACTTTTAACTGCAAAACTTTTCCGTTAAAAGTATTTCCGCAAAATCATGCCAGTCTAGATGCAGCCCATAAGACTGGACATACTGGGTCAGACCAAAGGTCCATCTAGCCCAGCATCCTGTCTGCTGGCTTTGGTCAATACCAGATGTCCCAGAGGCAGGGGTCACAACAGGTAATCCTCACTGTCACCCACCTCCAGAGAAACAGGCTAGGGGCACCATTTCTAACCATCCTGGTCCTAACCTTCATGAATCTAGCTAGCTCTTTTTTGAACTTTGTTAAAGTTCTAGCCTTCAGTATATCCTCTGGCAAGGAGTCCCACAGGTTGACGTGTGATGAGTGAAGAAAAACTTCCTTTTGTTTGTTTTAAACAAAATCCAAGGAAGGTGGTGGGCTGGGTCCTCAGGTGGCATGCTAGATAAGGTTTATATCTCCAGAGCCAGGGGTGGTGGGTTCAAGTCATGCCAGCCCCAGAACTGCCAGACACTCTTCTCTACCCTCCCAGGCCTGGAGCAGGTGCCCAGCTGAGGGGGGGCAAGATAAGGCCCCTGGTGTTAGTAGTGGGGAGGGGGCAGGTCCTCCAGCAGCCTCGTGGATAAGGCCAGGGCTGGCTTTAGGCCAATTCCCTGGAATGGGGCCCTGGGCACCTGGCATATGCACAGTGCCATCCTGAACAACTGGCACATGCTCCCCAATTATGCAGCATTGTCCTGGGTTCCCTGCTGCCTCCCAGGGACCCAGCACATCCCAGTTAATGATTGGGTGAGGGTGAAAAATTCCCTTGGATTTTGCCCTCTTCTCGCTGATAACCCAGTATCAACCAAACTCCACTGATTTCCCCATTTCCAATTGAATGGCCAAAGTCAAAGTAAAATCCCCTTCAGCTCATGATCCAGGGGACAAGCAAGGGCCTGTTGCTGGCTGCAGGAGTCAACCTCGCTGGCAGTGGCAGGGGAGGCAGAGTGACCTCTGATGAGAGGATTATTCATAGGTGAGAGGATTATTCTAAGAGGGGTGGGCGAGATTCTGTGGCCTGCACTGTGCAGGGGGTCAGACTAGATGATCATAATGGTCCCTTCTGACCTTAAAGTCTATAAGTCTATGAGTCTATGAGATGTCCCAGGCAGAGGGGGGATGATCAGGGATAAGGTGGGAAGTGTCTCCCAGCCTTCAATCTGGAGTCACAACCCAGCTCTATAACTACCCCCCTGGCCCTTACCCTGGGATCCAGCGCCCAGTTTTGCCTGCAGGGTGTGGAAGGCCCCTTGGCTCTTGCCTCTCCCTGTGGTGTCCCTACACAGGGATGGGCCCGAGGGTCTGGTGTTATCACTCCTCCTCTCCCCTGGGGGTGTAGCTCCTTCCCCATGGGCTTAGTCATCTCCCAAGCCTGGGGCACTGGCAGGGAGCCAATCTCTGCCCCGGGGTGGGAGCTGGAGTCACCAATACGAGAGCAACACTGGTAACCTGCGACTCCTCAGGTTTGCCTGAGACCTGGAACCAGCAGCAGAGAGAGAGGTGAGAATTCCCACCACAGAGCCCCCAGAGCAGGGATCAGGAATGTACCCAGCCCCTCCCCACAGTCCTGGCTCTGCCCCAGCTTTTCCACAGAGCAGTGTCCTTCCGACTCCCCTTGGCTGCTCTGTCCCACGTGCCCCAGCTGGGCTGCAGGGAGACACTTACCTTGTGCAGCAATAGGGGAAATCTACAGGGGCAAGGACAGTGGGGGCGGCACCTTCACTCCATGCGCCTGTTCTCAGCCACTCACGTCTCTATGGGAACCTGCCTTTCTGCTCAGAGCAGCTTCCCTGGGCTCAGAACCTTGCCAGCCCCTCCCCAGGAACAGTCACTGGGTGTCTCAGGAAATCCAGCTGGGCCTTTCCAGGCCCTGTGGACTGCGTTTCTGTGCAGGCAGGTGTGACTGAATTTAAGTGAGCAGCACAAATACCCCTGGCAAGTGAACCCCCAGCTCCCTTGCTGGGCGCCTCCCCCCAGCACAGAGATGGTCACAGCCCAGCCCCTCAGTCACCCCCTAATTCCCAGTGCAGAATCCCAGGCTCCGGTTCCAGACCTGGACATCAAGCTGCAAGTCAGAGAGTGAGCAAAACAGAGGACAAAAAGACACAGGAAGTAATTTTTCCACTCTACTCAGCACTGATGGGCTGTGCCTACACTGGGCCACCTATTCCGGAAAAGCAGCTGCTTTTCCGGAATAACTTGCCAGCTGTCTACACTGGCCCCTTGAATGTCCAGAAAAGCACTGATGATCTAGTGTAAGAAATCAGCTGCTTTTCCGGAAATACTATGCTGCTCCCGTTCGGGCAAAAGTCCTTTTTCCGGAAAACTGTTCCGGAAAAGGGCCAGTGTAGACAGCCCAGTAGTGTTTTCCGCAAAAAAGCCCCAATCGCGAAAATGACGATCGGGGCTTTTTTTGTGGAAAAGCGTGTCTACATTGGCCACGGATGCTTTTCCGGAAAAGCATCCTGCCAATGTAGACGCTCTTTTTCCGGAAATACTTATAACGGAAAACTGTGCCGTTCTAAGCATTTCCGGAAAATCATGCCAGTGTAGACGTAGCCATGGAGTACTGTGTCCAGTTCTGGGCAGCAACGCTTCAGAAAAGATGTGGACAAATTAGAAAGTCCAGCAGAGAGCAATTAAAATGATGACAGGTCTAGAAAACATCACTTACACAGAAAGATTGAAAATAAATTGGGTTTGTTTAGTGTGGAGAAGAGTGAGGGGAACACGAGAACAGTTTTCAGGGATGTAAAAGTTTGTTATAAAGAAGAGAGTGATAAGTTGCTTTCCTTAACCATGGAGGACAGAACAAGGAATAATGTGCTTAAGTTCCAGCAAGGGAGACTTGGTTTAGACATTAGCAAAAACTGTCAGGGGAGTTTGGAGGTGAAAGTAAGCAGTAAGCAGGTCACCCTGGTACGCAGTGCTGACAAGAACTGGCTGAGCTGTAGCAAAAGCCTGCAGGGAGCTATTTGAAGAGCTGGCAGAGATTAGGTTGCAATAGGTCTGTACTTGTAAGAAATGTTAACCCATTTTCACTGCTGGGGTAGGTTAACAGTAGAAGAAGTTACCTAGGGAGGTTGTGGAATCTCCCATAGGTTAGACCAGGGGTGGCCAACCCATTCTGGGCAAAGAGACAAGATAGCAGTGGATCCAGCGCCAAGAGCCAGGACAAAGTTGTTGAGGGGGGAAAAAAAAGTTCCACCCCTTTAAGAAAATGCATTTTGAGGCTTTTTGGCCACAACAGGCTCCCACCGCCATCTTTAATTCTACATCTTTCATGACTGTGCCAGACAGCTCCCCTGCCCAGGTCAGCACAGGGAGCCGGGAGGAGAGAGCCATTTTTCGGGTTGTGGGGGCAACTTACGAGTCACAGGGTGGGGGAGAGAGCTGCATGCAGCTCGTGAGCCTCAGGTTGGCCACAGCTGGGTTCGACAAACACCCTTCAAGGACAGGTTAGATAATACTAATCCTACCTTGGTTCAGGGCACGGAACTGGATGTCCTATTGAGGTCCTCCAATCAGGGAGGAGCTTATTAAAAGAATCAGTAAGGAAAAGGCTTGTTGGAACAGCCCATATAAAAAGGGCTGCTCAGCAGAACAGAGGGCAGTCTCTCCCTGGGATGCAAGGGAGAAGGACTGGCTGTACTGCTGGCAGGGGAGCAATAGGATGCTCTAATCTGAGGACGGAGTAGGTCTAGACTACGGTTTTGTTGAGAAAAAGCTATGGATTTTTCGAAAGATCCCTTATGCCTCATTTTAAGAGGGATAAGAGATCTTTCAGAAAAGGCTTTATTTTCCGAAAGATCCGTGTCTAGACTGACGCTTTTTTCCGGCAAAGCTCCAAGCCAGAAAAAAGCGGCAGCCATTTTTTTGCTAATGAAGTAGGGGGAGATTTAAATCCCCACTTCATTTGCAATTGCGATATGTCTAATTTGCATCCCTTTTACGAAAAAGGGATGCAGTCTAGACACAGCCTTAATGAGTGAGCTCGGAGACAGGGCTGGCTTTAGGCTGATTTGCCCAATTCCCCCGAATCGGGTCCCGTGCCTAAAAGGGCCCCATGCCCTAAAGCCAGAGGGCTCTGTGCCCTAAACCCAGAAGTGTGCCAGGTGCACTGGCGTGCCGGGCGTGCTGCAGGAGGGGGCGTCGGCCCTGGAGGAGGAGCGTGGCTGCTTCTGTGCGCTGCAGGAGGTGGAGTCGGCCTGTGAGTTTGGCTGGAAAGTGGGACTCTGCCCTGTTGCTGGGGATTTAAAGGGGCTGTGAGTTGTTTCTTTGTGTGTTGGGTTGTTTTGGGGTTTTTTTTTTTTTTTTTTTTGCTCAACCTGCACTTCCTAAATCTGGCCCTGCTTGGAGTGCCCCCAGCCTTGCTCTGAGGCAGTGAGTGTAAGTGATGTGAAGGTTAAAGAGGCTCAAAGGCTTGTGTCAGACTTCTGGGAAGAGGCATGCAGACCTCCCACATCCGAAAGGAGAATAGATTAAAGGCCTGAGCCCTAGAATTCCCAGGGCTGTATACAGTGACTAGACTCTGCCCAGTGCCAGCTGGCTCAGAAGCACATGGGACCCAGCAATTCAGTTGGCTCACAACAGACTAGTGACTGTACAAGGGCTCGCTAGGGCGCCATATAGCATTTAGGGCTCCCAGGCTGTGTCTAGACTACATGGCTCCATCGATGGAGTCATGTAGATTAGACAGATAGGCAAAGGCAAATGAAGCCGCGATTTAAATGATCGCGGCTTCATTTAAATGTACATGGCTGCAGCGCAGAGCCGACAAACAGCTGATGAGCTGTTTGTCCGCTCAGCGCGCTAGTCTGGACACTTCCCTGCCGACATCAAAGCCCTTTGTCGGCAGCCCCGTTATTCCTCGTGGGATGAGGTTTACCGGGGCTGCCGACAAAGGGCTTTGATGTTGGCAGGGGAGCGTCCAGACTAGCGCGCTGAGCAGACAAACAGCTCATCAGCTGTTTGTCGGCTCAGTGCGGCAGCCATGTAAATGTAAATGAAGCCGCGATCATTTAAATCGCGGCTTCATTTGCCTTTGCCAGAAAAACAAATCTACATGGCTCCGTCGACGGAGCCATGTAGTTTAGACGTACCCCCATTGACTGAAATCCTAGGGAACGTCTACACAGCAGCGTTATTTCGGAATAACAAAGAGCGTGTCTATACAGCAAGCCGTTATTTCAAAATATTGTCAAGCTGGAGGTCGTCTTATTCCAACTCCTGTGACCCTCATTTCACGAGGAGTAAGAGAAGTTGGAGGAAGAGTGCTCTTAAAAGCCAAATTAAGCTATTTCTACTTCAGCTATGCAATTGACGTGGCAGAAGTTGTGTATCTCAATTGGATGTTCACCCTGCTGTGTAGATGTGCCCCTAGAGACCACTTCTGCGCAGCTTGCATTGGTGTATCTGGGAAAGGGCAGCTAAGTAGCTTCACCCGTGTCTCAACAGAAATGAAAATATCAGCAGTTCAATGGTGAGCAATGCACCTGGAATTGATAAGTGACTTTATGGCAAAGTGTCTCTGCTTTATTTCCTGAAAGTCTAATGTTCACAGCCTGTCCCCTTCCCAGCTGCCAGCTGATTTCAGCTACAGCAGTGGCAAACTCAGCTTGCAGAACCGGTTTTTTTTTTCATGTGACCTCAGTTAGGCTGTAAGAAAATTAGCTCAGGAATATGAAACAATGAAAGGAAACTAATAAAACAGAACATACACTTTATGCAGGGATGCGACAGAGATTCCTCTCCATCTCCAGCTCTCTCAAATGATCTGAAATCACCCTGGACTCCCCCAGTGTCCTTTCCAAAGGCTGGAGTCCCCTTGGGCTCATTAAGGGACGACAATGGCAGTGAATCCATGGCTGTCCTGGGACGGAGCGCAGAAATGACTGAGCACTGTGTCCTCCCATCAGGGCCAGCCAGCTCTGCTGGCCCACATTTGCTGTGGCCCCAAATCCTCCCTAGTGCATGGGGGTTACAACTGGTGCGCTCCCCTGAGCAGCACCAAAGCGCGTGCGGCCCCCGAAAAGTGCCAGGGTGGTGGGAAAGGCTCTGCTGCCTCCTTCGACCTTTCACCCCTGTGCAGAGGTTGGTCACCCTCTGGCCCAAGGCACTGCAGATTCAGGGGCAGATTCCATCTCACCTGCAGCTTGTATTGCAGGGGGGGGGGGGCGGGCTTTTAGCTCTTTCTCCCACTTCTGAAAGAGAAAGTTCCGCATGGGTTAGTTAGCTGGGGCAGGGGCCAGGCTGGCTGAAGGCAGGGAGGGCAAAGTGGATACTGAAGTTAGGGCAGCGTGATGGGTCCTCCAGTAGCCTGGTGTGTAAAGCATCAACCTGGGGTGGTGGGTTTCGAGCTCCCTCTCCCCCAGGCTGGCTGAAGGCAGGGAGGAGGGTAAGGTGCCTGCTGAAAGGGTTAGAATCCGACTTTTGCCAGCCCCAAGGGCGAGTGCAGCCCCTGCTAGGGACCCTAGCAGGTTGGAGAGAGTGGAGTCAGAGACCGTCCACCCTCCTGCTTGCGCAGGGTCTATCGAGGAACGTAAAGGGCCCCCATCACTTTGCAGGCATGGAAACATTTGTCTGTATGAACCAGTGGTGGATGGAGCCTCCCCAATCAATGGTGATGCCTCTTCCTTTGCCCACGGAGGGCAGATTCAACCTACATCCCCTCCCCGCCAACCCTTTGCACCAGGCTGGGTTTTGGGTCATGGTATGGAGGTGGGAGGGCGCAGCTGTGAGTGGTTCGACTCCTCAAGTCACCAGGAGCCAGACCAAGCCCTATGGGACAGAAAACACCCTTATGGTGTTTCTGTGAGGGTCATTGTACCCATGAACCCCTGCTAAAGCCATCACTGGTGCAAGCTTCTTCTCCTGTGCCTCTCTCATGCCTCGTTCTTTATAAACCACCAGATGGGGGCTCTGCCGTGAGCCAGACACCAGCAACCACTTGCTGTTTGAAGGGCTGGACAACAGGCAGCTGAAGAGATGTGCACGTTGCGAGGCCTGGCAGAGAATGTAAATTCCTCCAGCCCATCTAATGAGCTTTGGAATGATCGTGGCCTCAGGGCAGGTCATAGAGCTCCAAGTGGGGAACATCCCCAAGCCGTTTCCTTCCCATGCCCCCATACCCCCCTGCCCCTGAGCTGTGCCGCTCCCATCAGACCAGATGACTGCAGAGCTGCTGAGGTCCATGGCCACAGATTAAGCCAGGAGCATCAGCAGTAAAAGATACAAACTTAATCCAACTACAGCCTGACAAGTGTTGTATCCCTGGCTCTGCCATCAAAACAGACATGCACAGACTGCCCCATCAAAATGGGATTAACTTTCTATTGTCTTAGGATGCCAAAAGGTCTGGAAATCAAAGGCTGATGGGAAAACAACTCAACAAAACTCCAAGACAGAGCTGTAGTCCGCCTACTAGGAGAGTAATGCCTTGGAGATTGATCATCTGGGGTACGATTTAACAAGTCTAGTAAGGACCCACTAAATCAACTGCTGATTGTGCCCCCATTGATTGCAGTTCTCCACCAGGTCACGAGGAGTAAGGGAAATCAATGAGAAAGTTTCTTCTGCCAACCTCTCAGGATGGGAACACTGAAGATTCAACCTAAGGTAAGTCGACGACAGCTATGCTATTTCACAGTGTTTGTATGTGTGACTGAAATACCTACACTTTTGTAATGTCGTTCTCTGTATGGAATTGAATATCAGGTGTGCCATCACGCAATGAAAGTCTGTACTGCACTCCATGGCTACAAAGCGCCTTCACTGCTTGCAAGTCAGAGTTCAGGGAATAAATGTTCTCCAGTTTACACTGTCCAAAGGACAGGGGAATTTGGCCCAAAGACAGGCCCAAAAGTAGGAATGAGATCCTCCGGAAAAGGGCTTTTTTTCCGGAGGATCGGGACCAGTGTAGACGCTCTTTTCCGGCTTTTCTAAAAGCCGGAAAAAAGCGGTGGACATTTTTATTTAAATGCCACGGGGGATATTTAAATCCCCCGCGGATTTCCCTATTACGACCTGGAAAATTAGCATGCCCCTTTCGGAAAAGGGGCCAATGTAGACGTAGCCTTAGGGTTACTTGAGAGAAGTCCGAGAGGATATCAACACAACTGAAATTTGGAGAAAATTCAATTTTTGTTTTAAATTTTACAGCACTTTATTATTTTTGTACTTTTTACACCTCAAAATTTCATCACCTACCTGGCTACGATTGAGCTGTTTAAACAAATGAGTTGCAATGGTAGAAAAAAATGTTGTGTCTGAAAGCTGTAGGTACTGGGGGTACTTATTTATTTTAAAGGGAGTACTTATAATTTTTTTTAAAGGGGTACTTTATATATAAAGGTTGAGAAACACGGTTCTATAGCATTTATATTTACCGCAATTTCCAAAGCATCTGTAACCCTGACTTTCTGTGTGAGTTTACTTTAGAGTAACCTCTGGGGAGGGTGCGTTACAAACACCCCCCTTTGATGGCTGACCCACAGGGTTTATGAGGTTTTAAGTTGTGAACTTTACAAACTGATTCCAGATCCATCCGCCGAGACTTATGCTGTGTTGTAGGATCCCCCATTCAATTCCCAGTGAATGTTGGTGGATTAGCCAGGTACTCCCTGTGGAGTAGGGGGTATGCTCTCCCCTCCGGGCTTACAGCAATCAGTACATCAGATTTGTTTATACTCTTCCCCCTGTCTCCAGTGCACCTGTTCTCCCATCCCTCCTCTATCCCTTCGGGTTCTATTTCCTTTTCCCTCTCCATCCCCCTCTTACTCTCATTCAGTTTCACTTTCCTATTTGCTTCCCTCTCCCCTGCCCCCTCATTTCCTGCTTTTTCTTCTCCATCTATGGCTGGGAATAACTCAGGCCCCTCCCACTGTCAGCACAAGGCTGTGCCTGGCAGAGCAAAGGGCAGGGGGAAGAGACACAGACACGCACCCAGCTACCATGGCCTCCGCAGCGACAGCAGGGGACATACACGATGATGCCATGTGCTCTATGTGCCTGGGGTACCTGACCGAGCCGGTGACTCTAGCGTGTGGGCACAACTTCTGCCGAGCCTGCCTCACCCAGCACCGTGAGCAACGGGGAACAGGGACACCCCCGACCTGTCCCCAGTGCAGGGCTCCATTCTGGCACGGGGAGTTCAAACTCAACACCCAGCTGAACAACATTGTACAAAAGCTCCAGCAGCTGGGGCCCAAGCCAGAGAAAGGGCAAACGGAGGGTCTGTGTGAGAGACACCTGGAACGCCTCAAATTCTTCTGTGAGGACGATGGAGAAGCCATTTGTTTGGAGTGTGAGAAATCCCAGGACCACAAGTCTCACGCGGTGGTGCCTATCAAGGAGGCTGTCCAGGAGTACAAGGTAGGAAACTTTTTTGACTTTGCCTAATTAAATCCCTTAAGGACACCAGGTTCACTCCCCTCGCAATACAATGACAAATATTCATGCCTGTCAGCTTAGAGTGAGGCAGCTAGAGGAAAGGGACTGGTTTTCAGACAGGTGAGTTCTGGGGGTTGTGGGCAATGGGAAAAGATCCAGACTTTTTTTTTTGGCCCAGTGCTGCACGTTCAGTACATAAGATCGGCCACATTGGGTCAGACCAAATGTCCATCTAGCACAGTGTCCTGTCTGCCGACGGTGCCCAATGCCAGGTGCCCCAGAGAGAGGGAGCGTAATAGGGAATCCTCATGTGATCCCTCCCTTGTCACCCATTTCCAGACAAACAGAGGCCAGGGGTACCATCCTTACCCATCCTGGCTAATAGCCATTGATGGACCTAATTTCCATGAATCTATCTAGCACTTTTTTGAATCCTGTTAAAGTCCTGGCCTTCACCACATCAAATACCTAATAGAGAGAACAGGGCTGGCTGCTCTTTGTACACCTGTAACATGTCTGCCAGGAGGAGTGGGCCATAAAAAAGGCCACGTTTGATATTTTGTGGTTTCCTTTTCAGCAGTACAACACAGATCCACTTTGTGTCTCCCTTGTGTAACCTGCGTAAATTCCCCCCCCTCCCCCACGCACACACACCCCTGGGTACCCCTGCTCTGCCCCAGACCCCATCCTAGTCCACGTCTTTCCCCAAGGCCATCACTTCCTTCCCCATTTTTGCCTTCGCTCCTGAACTTGCCCCACCTTCATTCTGCCCTCTCCTCTCCCCTCCCACCACACACAGTGCCTGCTGCATGCCACTGAACAGCTGATCTGCGGCAGGCAGGAGGCGCTGGCAGGAAGGGGGAGGAGTTGATCAGGGAGCTGCTGGTGGGAGCTGAGCACCTTCTATTTTTCCAGGGTTGCTCCAGCCCTGGAGCACCCACCGAGTTGGTGCCTCTGGTAGAAAAGGAACTTTCAGCGAAAGGAGGGAAATCACCCGGCATTAATTAAGGAAAATGCTGCAAGTAGCATTCATAGAGATAAAACTGTGAGCAAAACAGTTAGGTCTCAGGGAAATTAATTTTAGCAGACAGAAGACAGTAAATACATAGAGGCTACATCTAGATTGCATCCCTTTTTTGGAAAAGAGATGCAAATTAGACGTATCGCAATTGCTAATGAGGCGGGGATTTAAATCTCCGTTTCATTAGCATAAAAATGGCTGCCGCTTTTTTCGGCATGGAGCTTTGCCAGAAAAAAGTGCCAGTCTAGATGCAGATCTTTAGGAAACGATCTCTTAAAATAAGGGATAAAGGATCTTTCGGAAAAGGCTTTATTTTCCGAAAGATCTGCGTCTAGACTGGCGCTTTTTTCCGGCAAAGCTCCGTGCCGAAAAAAAGCGGCAGCCATTTTATGCTAATGAAGTGGGGGGGATTTAAATCTCCACTTCATTCGCAATTGCGATACGTCTAATTTGCATCCCTTGTACGAAAAAGGGATGCAGTCTAGACGTAGCCAGACAGTGTAAGCTGTAAACAGTTTTACACAAGCAATTTATTACGCTACCCATCAGGGATGATTGCGAAGCTTGCTTAAGGTGATGGAGTCAGAGGGTGTTCCTGCCTTCCCCATCTTAATCTTCATGGGGGTGTGGCACCCAAACCCCTGCTTAGCGAGGGCAGTTCAGCTGAAGGTGACCCCTTTTGTGACGTGGCGGGGATTGTGTTCACTCTGTTTGGCTGTATGTGATTCCTGCTGTCCTGTGTTGCTCGGTTGTAACCCCGTGAGTGTGCCTCAGTTTCTCTGAGCACTGCACTGGAACTTGGCTGGGGATGAGAATGTTGGGTATGTCTCTCAGTGAGGGGGAGGCTGCCCCATCTTCACACGTACACAACAATGGCTCAGGCTCTTTTGTAGCCTGAACTTAGGTGGGGGGGAGCAACCAGGTGACACCTTGCCCTGGGAATCAGAACAAAGGAGGGGGCGGGGCTGCCTGCAGGGCTGGGACCTGTTGCTGGGTGTGTGAATTACTCTGGGCTGGAGGAGGATGCAGGGAGAGGGCCCAGGGCCCTGTCTCTGGGCCCCCCTCTCCCCAAGTGGGATGGTGATGGTGGCTCCTGGTTCCTGTGCTAACACGTCTGTGGTCCGCTGTGTCCCTGTGAACCAACAACCCTGCTGCCTGAGGGGCATGTCTGGCTGTGGATGGGGGTGCAGGGCTCAGTGCCCCCCCCCATACTCCGTGACACCCATCAGTCAGGGCAGACTAAGTGCTGCTCTGGTGCCTTTTGCTTTCATTATCCCTGCATTCAATACTGAAGGGATTTGCAATCCAGCACCCAGGGTCAGCCTTAGGGAAAATGATGCCCTGAGTGAACTTATATTTTGACACTCCCCCCCCCCCCCGATTCCTCTTAGCATTGTGGCCTCCATTTCCCTTAGCCCCCACGAGTTCCCCAATCTCTGCACCCGCCTCCTGTGCCGCTTTTGCCATTAACTCCCACCTCTCCTGCCCCCTGACTCCCACACTGTGCCCCCACATCTCTCACCCCTGCATTTTGACACGTTTATCCCAACCTCTGCACAGTGCCACCTTCACCCCCAACCCCTGCAGTCCTGATCCCAGTCCTGCATTGCTAGTGTGCCTGCCACACTGCCTCCCTTCCCAGTGCCCGGCAACTCCATGCCCAGTGGCCCCTCATGCCCCAGAGGTCCCCACCGTAGATTGGTGTGCCCAGCCGTCTCCCATGCACAGACCTCCCCGTAGCCCAGCGCCCCAGTCCTGGACCCCCCACAACTGCCCCGCATGCTATATTCCTGAGGACATTCAGCACCAAAAGAAAGTTACAAATTCTGTGCGCAATATTTTAAAATTCTGTCGAATTCCGCAAATTATTTGTCCACACGTGAATGTGGAGGTTCCAGCATGGCAGGGGCAAGCAGAGGCCACTGGCTGCATGCTGCATGGGTGGGAAATGACACTGCAGCCTTCCACTTCCCCACTAGGATAGGGACTTAGCAGTGAGATACGTCTGGGTGTCGGCAAGGGGCCACAGGGGAGCGATTTACAGGCTGGCTCAGAAGGATGATCCCAAATCCACTTGAATGATACAAAAGAAATAGCGGATGCCAATGGCTAAGTCCAGTCCTCACTCAGTCCTGGCCTGGCACCCCTCTGTCACCTCCCACATGGCCTTTGTATTTCTTTCTAAGCTTGAAAAGCAAAGAGGTGCGTGGGGGATGTACAGCTTGATAGACAAAGGAATTCTACTGAGGCCCCAGGGCTTTTTTTTCCCCTGCCCTTATTTACACACCTGCTTTCTACAGATGGCTTAATGGGATTGTACTGGCCAGCACACCGTTTCAACAGTGGGGCAGGAGCCAGACACCAGCCACATGCCTCATTTGAACTGTGGCTTTCGTTTTGAGACCTTTGAGGTTGTTTTTAAAGGTCTTTCCTGGGGCAAGGAAGAACGGGCTGCATTCTCGCTCTCACTCAATCCCACTCAACTCTGCATGGTTTAGGACTCACCCTCATTCAAAATGCCACCAGCTGGAGACACAGCCCTGGATGCACGAGGGGAAAAAAAGTCTCTTTTCCCCAATCAAAGTTTTCAGCTACTCCTGCCTTGTCAAGAGCACGTTCATCTTCCTCCCCAGATAAGACATCACAGCCTCCCTTGCATTCTGCAGCCCTGATTGCTGCTTTTTCTGCTCCAGAGCCATTTGTCCCCCACCCCACTTTTGTTCTAGTGTCAGTTTCCTTAAAACAAAACAAAACAACAACAACAACAACTACAAAAACCCCACGAGCAATCTCCTTACAGACTAACAAAAATACATATACAAGCAGTCCCCGGGTTACATGGATCCGACTTACATCGGATCCCTACTTACAAACGGGGTGAGGTAACCCCGCACTAGCTGCTTCCCCCCAGCAGACCAGGGAGACGCAAAGCTAGCGCTCCCCTCCAGCAGACCAGGGAGAGGCAAAGCTAGCGCCCCCCCCAGCAGACCAGGGAGATGCGGAGCGGCTTTTCTCAGCAGACACCTCAGCTTGAGAATAAAGGACTGAGGGAAGTGAGGTGTGGGAGAATAAAACTGAGCTCTGGAGAAATGTTTGGCTACAGTTTCCCCTACAATATGTACCAGTTCCGACTTACATACAAATTCAACTTAAGAACAAAGCTACAGTCCCTATCTTGTACGTAACCCGGGGACTGCCTGTATAGCATCCTGGGCTTTCGTGGACAAAACCCACTTCCTTGACACAGGCATACTGATAATCAAGGGCAGGCGTAAACACCATCTTCTCTTATTTTCCTTTTGCTTTCACCCTTTCCCAGCCAGGCCGTGTGTGTACCTCCCTCCCCCAGCCCTCCTCTGCTGCTGATCCCTGCTGGGGAAGGGAAAAGAGGACAAAGTCCAAAGGGGATCTTTGGCTTTAATTTCAGAGCAGAGAGAGGCAAAGTGAAAACGAGACTTGAGAGATTGCAGGGAGTTGCCGGCAGGCAGGGCAGATGGGCAGAAGAGGGGTGAGGGGCAGGTGCAGTGTGGGGCAGCTCGGCAAAGCTGCTCTCCCCTGGGGGGTACCAGCCTGCTCCCCAGGAAGCTCTAGCACAATTGTTTGCAGCTAACTCACTGACAATGAATGCCCCCCCCTACACACCTGGTCTTTTCCCTTCCCAGCTTGCCTCCCCCAGAATCATCCCTAGTCCTGTTTCTCCTCTGCTCCACTCCCTGATGTCCTGTCCCCCAGATCTAACCCTGCCAGAGCTCAGCTCCCCCCATCTTTCCAGCCTCCAGGGCTACATCTGGATTGCATCCCTTTTTCGTAAAAGGGATGCAAATTAGACATATTGCAATTGCTAATGAAGCGGGGATTTAAATCCCCCCCCCTTCATTAGCATAAAAATGGCTGCCGCTTTTTTTCGGCACAGAGCTTTGCCGGAAAAAACCGCCAGTCTAGATGCGGATCTTTCAGAAAATAAACCCTTTTCCGAAAGATCCCTTATCCCTCTTAAAATGAGGGATGAGGGATCTTTCGGAAAAGGCTTTATTTTCCGCAAGATCCAAGTCTAGCAAAGCTCCGCGCTGAAAAAAAGCAGCAGCCACTTTTATGCTAATGAAGGGGGGGGAGATTTAAATCCTCGCTTCATTAGCAATTGCGATACGTCTAATTTGCATCCCTTTTACGAAAAAGGGGTGCAATCTAGACGTAGCCCAGGTGTCCCTACTGCTCTGTTCCCAGATTTGCCTGGCTCCCCCTGCTCACCCACATGCAATGCTCCTGGCCCCAGATGGCCCCACCCAGAGATGGAGCAACACAGGCAGGGAAAGGGGGGGGGCGGCTGGGTGGAGCTGGGGGCCTCAACCAGCCAGCTTAGGCGTAAGTGAGCAGAAGGGACTGGGTGGAGGGACGCTTGCTGGCCCAGCTCACAGCAGGGGCTGGAGAGGAGTCTGTGTGGCAGCCCGCACAGGGAAGCCTAAGACCCCTTGTGGCACCCTGTCCATGCACCTGTTAGCCCAGTCCTAAGGCCGGCGGGGCCAGCACCCATCAACGCTGATCACTTTGGCAACACCGCTCTGTCTGCTAGGCACTCAGGCAGAGTGGGTTTGGTCATGTACATACACTGTGGTCTGAATCCTACCCTCATCCCAGCTGGCTGCTAGGGGAGAGCTCATTCAGACCAAATTAACACGTCAGTGGCCATAAACCCAGTGCAGGTTCCTACATCCCCCCTTCTCCTCTTTCTCTTGCCAAATCCTGATCTGTGCTCCTCCTTCAGCTTCAGATCTTTCCGGGCAGCAGCCCTGCTTCGCCCGTACAGCTCCTGCAGCCCTTAGCCCAGACAAAGTTAGTAGGAAGTGGTGTGGACTTTCCGCTAAGATACACCGCAGCTACGTCTGCACTACGAGTTTTCTCAGCAAAAAATATGCAAACGAGGGACTCATTTGCATGAGTCATGATCCTATTTGCATATTTTCTGCTGATCCGTTTTTGCGCTGTGGTTTGGGGGCAAAAACAAGCAGCGTGTACATTTTCTTTTTGCGCAAAAATGCCTTTTTCCGCAAGATCCTTATGTGCCCCAAAAAGGAGGTATGCCGATCTTGCGGAAAAAGGGGGGTTGGCGCAAAAAGAAAACATGCACACTGCTTGTTTTTGCCCCAAAACTCCAGTGCAAAAACGGATCAGCAGAAAATATGCAAATGAGATCACAACTCATGCAAACGAGACCCTCCTTTGCGTATTTTTTGCTGAGAAAACTCGCAGTGTAGGCGTAGCCCATGTGTTTTACACCAATTTTCTGGCAAAGCGGCAGCTAGCTGTGTGCTACTATGGCTGGGTTTTGGCAGCCTGGATGGGACAACATTATTCTGGAAACACATTAAAGAAATATGACAGTGCTGTGGCACTTTTCCGGAAAAACTTGCCAGCGTCCGTGCCAATCTAGAAATATCTGAGGCTGTGTCTGGGCTAGAGAGTGCGGATCTGGGGACGAGACACTGCCGAGGTTCCCTGTTACTCTGTGGATGTTACTCCAGGGGCTGACATTTGAAATACAGATGCACCGCCAATGTGGATATCTTCAAGTAGAAATATGATACATGCACACAAGTCATATAAACAGACTCAGCAAATCATAAGCTTTCTATAGACACCTCACTTGACCCACTTTGTACAAAATTTGGTGCAAGCATAGAACAGTGGTTGCAACAATGATCTGTCCATTCATATTACAATCCAATTACATCACCATAGTACTCTCCGCCTGTCGGACAGCCAGATTAATGGCTGCTTATTGCCCATGATGCTCTGCAGGTGAAACTCCAGGAGGCCCTGGGGCCTCTGAGGAAGGAGCTGGAGGAGGCCTGGATGCTGATTTCTAAAGAGGAGGAGAAAATTATGGACTGGAAGGTGGGTGTCTGGGTTTATTCCTCCCTGAGCCCTTCCCCCTGTAGTGCATCTGGGAATGAAGGGGCTGTAAAGCTCCAGGATGAGGTTATATACCTACTTGGGTTGTTTGCTCCATTGCAGAGGCTTGGTGCCAGCCATGGGCATGGCATGGCTCCGGAATTTGGGGAGACTAGATGTGAGTGCCAAAACCTCCCCAGCACCTGGATTATCACCGTGCCCACTGCTCCACCCCCATTTGGCTTCCTGTCCCTGAGACTCTGCCCATGCTCCACCCTTGCTCTGCCCCATGGCCCACTCCTGCTCAGCCCCCTTTCCTGAGGCCCCCCACTCAACAGTCACCATTGTAGCTCTCTTGTCTCCCTCACCCCGTATCCTGAGAACCTCTCGCCTGTTGCTTGCTTCCTTCTGCCCTCTGCAGGGATGGATTAACCACTAGACTCAGTCTAGTAAAGTTGCAGCTTTCACAGAATCCTAGAATTGGAAGGGACCTTGAGAGGTCATCGAGTCCAGTCCCCTGCCCTCATGGCAGGACCAAGCACTGTCTAGATCAGGGTTTCCCAAATTATGGGTGACAACCCAAATATGGGTCGCTATTACATTTCAAAAGGGTTGCCACAGGTGGCTCCGCCCCCCCCTTTTTTGAATTGCCTTGGGTCACCAAGTCTTCCTGAATTGTCAAAATGGATCCCCATCTGGAAAAGGTTGGGGAACCGCTGGTCTCTAGACCATCCCTGACAGGTGTCTGTCTAACCTACTCTTAAATATCTCCAGTGATGGAGATTCCACAACCCCCGTAGGCAATTTATTCCTGTGTTTAACCCCCCTGACAGGCAGAAAGTTTTTCCTGATGTCCAACCTAAACCTCCCTTGCTGCAATGTAAGCCCGTTGCTTCTTGTCCTGTCCTCAGAGGCCAGGGAGAACAAATTTTCTCCCTCCACCTTATAACAACCTTTTAGATACTTGAAAATTGCCATCATGTCCCCTCTCAGTCTTCTCTTTTCTCAACTAAACAAGCTGGCTGTGTCTAGACTGGCCAGTTTTTCTGGAAAATCAGCCGCTTTTCCGGAAAAACTTGCCAGCTGTCTACAGTGGCCGCTTGAATTTCCGCAAAAGCACTGACGATCTCATGTGAGATTGTCAGTGTGTTTGCGGAAATACTATGCTGCTCCCGTTCGGGCAAAAGTCCTTTTGCACAAAACTTTTGCACAAAAGGGCCAGTGTAGACAGCTGAGATTTGTTTTCCGCAAAAAAGCCCCGATCGCAAAAATGGCAATCAGGGCTGTTTTGCGGAAAAGCGTGTCTAAATTGGCACGGGCGCTTTTCCGCAAAAAGTGCTTTTGCGCAAAAGCGTCCGTGCCAATCTAGACACTCTGTTCCGAAAATGCTTTTAGCGGAAAACTTTTTCGTTAAAAGCATTTCCGGAAAATCATGCCAGTCTAGACACAGCCGCCCAGTTCTTTTAGTCTTCCCTCATAGATCATGTTTTCTAGACCTTTAATAATTTTCGTTGCTCTTCTTTAGGCCCTCCTTTGTTTTTAGGCCCTACTGGTCAGGCAGCAGGAGTGACGGGCCCAGGTGAGGGCGAGTGAGCTTGCTCACAGTCCTCCTGGAGCACTTTTGCCATCAGGAAAGGCAAAGCAGCCTCCTGTAGCCTGGAAGGACCTTAGCCAGCCCCCTGCTGCTCCCATTTCCTCCTGTCTGCGTCTCACTGGCTACATCTAAACTACACCCCTCTGTCAGCAGAGGAATGTAAATGAAGCACTTTTGAAAGTGCAAATGAAGCGGGGATTTAAATATCCCGTGCTTCATTTGCATAATTGCGTCATGGCGCTGTTTCAAACAAGTGCCATTTTGAAACTGAAAACGCAGTTTAGACACGGATTTTTCGACAATGGGGCGCCTTTTTGAAAGATCCTGTAAGCCTCATTTTTTGAGGAGTACAGGATCTTTCAAAAAGGCGCCCCATTGTCAAAAAAAGTGTCTAAACTGCGGTTTCAGTTTAGAAATGGCGCTTGTTCGAAACAGCACCATGACGTGATTATGCAAATGAAGCACGGGATATTTAAATCCCTGCTTCATTTACATCTCTCTGCCGACAGGGGGGTGTAGTTTGGACATAGCCCCAGTATGGTAGGACATTGCCGGTGACTGGATACTAAGGGTGCGTCTAGACTGGTAAGATTTTGTGCAAAAGCTTCCCTGCTGTCTACACTGCTGCTTGAATTTGCGCAAGAGCACTGACTTTGTAATGTACAAAATCAGTGTTTCTTGCGCAAATACTTTCACGCTCCCACTTGGGAAAAAGCCCTCTTGCACAAGAATACTTGCTCAAGAGGGCCAGTGTAGACAGGGAAGAATTGTTTTGTGCAAAAAAGCCCCTATGGCTAAAATGGCAACTGGGGCTTTCTTGTGCAAAATTGCATCTAGACTGGCCACAGATGCTTTTGCACAAAAGCACTTTTTGCGCTAAAGCATCCTTGCCAATCTAGACGCACTTTTGCGGAAATACTTTTAACGGAAAAACTTTTCCGTTAAAAGTATTTCCGCAAAATCATACCAGTCTAGACGCAGCCTAAGAATCTGGTTACCATGGGATCTGTGCCATCCATGGGCAGGCATTGCCTCCATCACCACTACCCCGGCTTTCCTCACCCCCGATTTCTCTGGAACTCTGTTGCCTCTTGGGCACTAGTGCCTGTACCATCATCAGATAGTGCTCGGTACCATCATCCTTTGTGTGTGCTGGGTCCATTTCTGGACAATTGGTGATTGCTTGTGGGGCTCCTCTGAGAGGCAGTAGTGCCTGACTCACAAGCACAGAGTCTGAGTGTGGAAAAAGAAACTTTTAATACAAGGTGAGGGAAGTAACATGGCATTAATTTGGGAAAACACCACAGACAGTTCACAACCAGACCCATGAGTGAACATCCCAGCCCGAGTGGGTTGAGCGGTGTTCTTTTCCCCTCAGCTTCTTATGTCCAGCAATGAAAGGGTACGTCTAGACTACAGGCTTTTGTCGACAGAGGCTTTGTCAACAAATACTGTCGACAAAGCTTCTGTCGACAAAGAGCGTCTAGACTACATCCAGTTCTGTTGACAAAGCAAGGCGCTTTGTCAACATGAGAGTGTAGACTCAAAGGACAGTGTAGATGCAATAACGCCTTCTGTCGACAGAAGTCTGTCGACAAAAGGCGTTATTCCTCGTAGAATGAGGTTTACCAGCGTCGACAAAACTGCTGAGTTTTGTTGACGTTATGTCGATAGAACTCAGCGATAGTGTAGACACAGGTATAGTTTTGTCGACAAAAGTCCACTTTTGTCGACAAAATCCTGTAGTCTAGACACACCCTAAATGTCCCCAACCCATCTCTGCACCCCACTCCCAGTCGCTGCCCTTGGGTTCAGAGGTGCAACCACAGCATTCACTTCTCACCTGGGTGTGGCGGGGAGAGAGAGACATTTTATTTGCCAAAATTGGCAGCTCAGCCTACTGCTGCCCCGCTGGCTGTCAGTCACCATCCACCTCTTGGTTGTGACCTATTCACATGCATTCCTTAGTAGTTCTCAGCTTTTTTGCCACAGCTGGACAGAAACTGCCTCATCTCAAGTGATTTCACCTCCCAGTGATTTTAGCTCTTAGGAGACAGGGCAGAAACACAGCTCTACTACAACTAAAATAACAAAGAGGCTCTCAGTGAAGCCTATGTAGCTCTATTCTTTGAATAGTGGGAACAATATGTTAAATAAATGTAGGAGTACCCCTGGGAAGGCTACCTGCCACCTTTCTTACACTCACAACCGAGTCCCTGCTTAGCAAGCTCCTTTCTGCTAAGCATGAGCCTTTTCCTTTGGAATGGGTTAAGCACACTGCTGCTTTTCTGTATTCCCACAATAATTACATATTGGCAACCATATTCCACTACTCCTGCATTCAGTGCTAACGTAATTTGTAATCCAACAGCAGCTAAGTTGATTACAATGAGAAAAAAATGACTCCAGCTGCTGAATATCTAGCAAATCTAACCAAAGCAGGAACAAACCGTGTTTACAGAGACACACCCAGGCTGTGTCTACACTGGGCCACTTATTCCGGAAAATCAGCCGCTTTTCCGGAATAAGCTGCGAGCTGTCTATACGGGCCCTTGAATTTCCGGAAAAGCAACGATGCTCTACTGTACAAAATCAGCCGCTATTCCGGAAAAACTATTCTGCTCCCGCTCGGGCATAAGTCCTTATTCCGGAACACTGTTCCGGAAAAGGGCCAGTGTAGACAGCCCAGTAGTCTTTTCCGGAAAAGCGCGTCTACATTGGCCACAGATGCTTTTCCAGAAAAAGGGCTTTTCCGGAAAAACTGAAAACGGAATAGTATTCCGTTTTAAGCAGTTCCGGAAATTCATGCCAGTGTAGACACAGCCCCAGGGTCTCTCCCCTCTTCCAGCTCGCTGTCAGAGAACCATTCCTTCAAATCTTGCTTATATCACATTTCCCAAAGAAGTAAATATCCTTACAAACCTGTTACTCATTTCACATTCCCTGCTTCATAGACAGAGGCCCAGTCTGTAACTCAACATTTGGCTTGCGTTTTCCCTGCCTTTTTCCTATTTTTCTTTCTTCAGAGGAAAGTGAAGCAGAAGCACGAGACGATTACCCGTGAATTCAACAAACTGCACATGCTGCTGAGAGAGGAGGAGCAGCTGCTTCTGCAGAGGCTGGAGGAGGAAGAGAGGGAAACTTTGCAGAGGCTACAGGAAAATGTCTCCAAACTCTCCCAGCAAAGCTCCTCTCTGCAGCAGCTGATCGCAGAGATCGAGGGGAAGTGTCAGCAGCCGGTTACGGAGCTGCTAAAGGTGGGACAGCATCAAAACTCGGCATCCAGCCAGAATTATAGCGCAGATCCATGTTCGGTGGGCTACTGACAGATAAAACATCAGGCTAAAGGTGCCATCAGTTCCAAAATATTGCAGTTCATGTCAGAGGGGAATTCTGGCCATGGAGATCCAGAAAGGCCCTGGGAGAGTAAATGGATGATACAGAAATGATAAAGAGCTAACTCCATCCCTGCTGTGACTTGAACTCAACACAGTCACTAAACACAGATACTGATGGTCCCTAGACGGTAGAAGCATTCAGCCAAATCCCCATCTCACTTACATATAATGAAACTAGTGTTAATGCAAAATGGTGTAGGAGGGTTGATGAAACTGATTAATTCAAAATTGTGTAGGAGGGTTGATGCCCAGAGTGGGAAATGCTCCATTTTAGGCACATGGTGGTAATACAGAACATCAATTCTCTTTCTTCTTTCAGGATGTGAAAAACACATTGAGCAGGTGCGTGTCCCATTTTCATCGCGCTTGTATTCTTGGGGATGGCTCTGCGGTGAGGCATGCACAGAGCTGTGGAGTTATGATGGGATTTTTTTTCTTCATAGGAGTCAGAATGTGAAACTCCAGGAACCAGAAACTGTTTCTACTGACCTGAAGAAGGAGTATGACATTTTCCTTGATATGAAGGAACTGCTGAAGAGGTTCAGAGGTGAGCTCTGGTTGAGGTTTTGTGTTGCTCTTTCAGATCTCTGGGGTGGGGGAGCACATTAATAAGCCCCATGCTGGAGTTCAGAGCTACTGAGCACGGAGCTGCTTGGTGGACGGGGGCGGGGGGCCACCCCTCCCCCAGCTGCAGCCACTCCCTGCCAGGTTCAGAGAAATGTGTCTTTTCCAGCCAGTGCCTGCACCTTCAAAAGGCAGGACTCTTTCTGAGCCCCTGACTGGACTGGGGCCAGGCCAGGGGAGCAGACTGAACAGGGGTGTTAAGGCAAAAGAGGGGCTGGGTGGGTGCAAGCATTGGGGTGGTAAGGTGTGGGTGGGGAGTTTGTTTGGAGTGTCCTGACTCCCATCTGGGCTGCAGCGAGAGTCACACACTCTCACTGGTGCAAGGGAGAGACACAGGTTCCTCTCCTGGGCTGAAGATGGAGGGAGAGGGAAGTAGGCTCCATGGTGGGTGCCCAACATTTCTTGCGGGTTATGCTGGAAAGCTGGAGCATGTGGTTCCATGGGAGATGGGGTGCTGGGGAAACTCCATGGTCTCATTAATGCATCAGAGGGAGCTCCATCGAAGTACATCTTCCCTTTTCTTGTTGAGACTGGAGTGAGGAGGGTTTGGTATTAATTACAAACTGATCGGTGACATAATTACAAGACCTGAAATATGCCAGAAAAAAGAGGGAAGGAATAATGAATGTCCTGCTATTTTCCACTGTTAGAATTGTAGCGCAAACAGAAAACAGGAGAGGGATCATGTATGGATTCCCTGTTCTGTTCATTCCCTCTGGGGCATCTAGCATTGGCCATTGTCGGCAGACCGGATACTGGGCTAGATGGACCTTTGGTCCAATCCCGTAGGGCAGTTCTTATGTTCTTCTTATGTTTCTATATTCTAAAACAGTGCATCTTTGCAGTTCTAGACCAAAATATTTTTCCTCTAGTATCAGGAAGGAAAAATAAAGAGCTTGCTTTTGGCCATGTTGAGTTTGTTAACAGGTGGCCAACTTCCCAGAGATGTTAGAAAGCCTGGGCTAAAATTGAGTTTGTTTGGAGGGAGACAGATCCAGAGCAGAGAAGTAAAGAGGGCCGAAAGATTCTGCATTAGCAGATCTTCGTGCAGGATATAACTTCACTTGTACTGGAATTTTTTTCTTTTGTAAAACAGTTAGGCTATAGATAAGGATTTAGGCTTTAATGATTTAATACTGGAACAAAAGCATGTGGGTAGCCTAGCTCATGATATTTGCATGATTATATTTAAAACAATGTTTACATAGGTGTTAATGGCTCAAGGTAAGAAATAAAAGGATTATTTTAACAAAATTCTTTTGGAGTGTTGTGGATATCCAAAAACTCTGATCTTAATCATTTTTTAAAATCTTGCGTTACTAATTAATAGATGGTCAATTGCTAAAACTGGAAGAATTTTACTATAGATCCTCATAAAATGAGGTTTACAGGATCTTTTGAAAAAGGGTTTTATTTTTGAAAGATCCCCATCTAAACTGCCATTTTTCTATCGAAAAGCCCTGTTTTGAAAAAAAAACCATGGCCTCCATTATGCAAATGAAGCATGGGAAATTTAAATCCCGGCTTCATTTGCAATTTCGAAGAGTCCAATTCACATCCCTTTTTTGAAAAAAGGGATGTAGTCTAGACGCTTCAGTGTGGGAGGGGCCGCCACCGACCTACCCTTAGCAACAAACCAAGCACACATGGCCTCAAAGTAGCAGAGATTCCCTGGTGCCTGTCCCCTTCCCACCCCGCCCCCCCCCCCGGCTCCTGCCCCTGCCCCTGCCTCTGTCCTCATCCTCACCCCTCCCCTTCTTCTAACTCCATTTTTGTTCCTCTGGGCCCCAGCCTTTCTGCCCCTTACTTTACCTCATTGGCTCAGGACCCTGCTGTCCACTCACCTCTGCTGCTCACCCCCCTCTCACCTGCCCCAGTCCTCCAAACATCCCCTGCATCTGGAGCCCACCCACCATTTCACACCCTTTACCTCTGGCTTCCAGTACTAGCTTTTACCTCTCTCTTTCCCTGGCACCTGCCTTTTCCTTCATCCTTGTGGTCACCTATCCTCTTGCCCCACTCTGAACCACAGGATTAATTCCCTCTGATCCCAGGGACCCGCCCCTGCCCCCTGGCACTGACTCTGTGACTCTCTCCCCAGCGGATGTGACTCTGGATCCAGACACAGCTCATCCCAAACTCATCCTGTCTGAAGATCGGAAACGTGTGATGCTTGGAGACACGCGCCAGACTCTGCCTGACACGCCTGAGAGATTTGATCTTTGTGTCTTTGTCCTGGGCGCCGAGGGGTTCACAGGCAGGAGGCGTTACTGGGAGGTGGAGGTGGGAAACAAGACAAGATGGGCTTTGGGGGTCTGTAGGGAATCCGTGAGCAGGAAGGGTCCGGTCACACTCACACCTGAGGATGGATACTGGTCTATGTGTCTGACGGACGGTGAATACAAGGCCTGCACCTCCTCCACTCTGACCCCTCTCTCCCTGAGCACCAAGCCTGGCTGGGTGGGGATTTTCCTTGACTATGAGGTGGGGGAGGTCTCATTTTACAATGCGACTGATGGGTCCCATCTCTGCAGTGTCAGTGGCACCTTCTCCGGGATGCTCCGCCCTTTCTTCAGTCCTGGTCGCAATGCTGGGGGTACAAACACAGCTCCCCTGACCATCTGCCCGGCCCCAGCCCAGGTTGGAGGGAATCTCAGCCCATGACAGTGACCCCCATGGTACAGACCAACCCTTCCCATTGCTGTGGCTCTTCCCACCTCCCAGTGGTGGGGCTTGTTACCATGGAGATGGTATAAAGGCGATCATCTGCCTGCTCCCATCTCTTTCCCTCTCAGTTCCTAGCCTCAGGCCTGTGAGTTTGTGGAGGGAAGAGGCAAAGAGAAAGGAGGGGGGGCTGGGAGGGGGAAATCAGCTGCTGGACTTTGTGGGGACCGATGTTGAGGTGGGGAGGGAGTTTCAGCAGCAGGAGGGGAAGAGGCCTGCTCACAAGAGGAAGCCTGGGGAGGGGGTATAATGAGCATGAGAGGAGAGAGGCCTCAAACAGGAAGAGCTCCTGGCAGAAATGACAGAGGAGGAGAGCATCTCGACATTTCCTGTCAGAAAGATCCCATTGAAATGATGTGTATGTACTGTGGTTTCTTAACTACACACTGGCTGTGTCTACATTGGCGCGATCTTGCGCAAAAGTGGCCACTTTTGCACCAAAACTGGCCACTTTTGCGCCAAAACTTGCTGCCTGTCTACACTGGCAGGGAGTTCTTGCGCAAGAACAATGACATCAGGGCTTCTTGTGCAAGAACTAGGATGCTCCCACTCAGGAATAAGCCCCTTTGCGCAACTGTTCTTGTGCAAGAGGCCTGTGTAGACAGGTGGTTCCTCACTACCCTGCACTTGCAAGCACCACCACCTCGCCAATCTCATGAGCTGAAATTCCCAGCCAATGGGAGCAGCGGAGGAAAAGCCTGCGGGTGAACACTTCCCTGTGCTGCCATTCCCCCAACTGGGGGTGAGGGAGAACAGCAGTCCACAAAATCGCTTCCTCCCCCTGCCAGGTAGCAAGGGCCATACAGCAGCCTTAGCATCAGCTTCCCGCTGCATGGTCCCTGAGCCTCATAAGCCAGATCAAGGGAAGCCAGGGATCTTGGGCCCTAGGTTCCCCACCCCGGCATTACACCCTGGCTGTGTCTAGACTGGCCAGTTTTTCCGGAAAATCAGCCGCTTTTCTGGAAAAACTTGCCAGCTGTCTACACTGGCCGCTTGAATTTCCGCAAAAGCACTGACTTCCTACTGTAAGAAATCAGTGCTTTTTGCGGAAATACTATGCTGCTCCTGTTCAGGCAAAAGTCCCTTTTGCGCGAAACTTTTGCGCAAAAGGGCCAGTGTAGACAGCTCAGATTTGTTTTGCGCAAAAAAGCCCCGATCGCGAAAATGGCGATCGGGGCTTTTTTGCGCAAAGTGCGTCTAGATTGTTCACGGATGCTTTTCCGCAAAAAGTGCTTTTGCGGAAAAGCATCCGTGCCAATCTAGATGCTCTTTTTCGAAAATGCTTTTAATGGAAAACTTTTCCGTTAAAAGCATTTCCGGAAAATCATGCCAGTCTAGACGTAGCCCCTAGGTGGTGTGGTCACCACACACCCAGACTCCAGCCCTAGTGCTTGGGCAGCCAGACAGGACAGTTGCTACCTGTGATGGGGTGGACTAGTCCCTGACCCCTCCCTACTGGAGGCCTTGTGGTTGCTCCAGAAAAAAGGGCAGTAGAGAGGTCCTCCAAACAGGCTAGAGTGGCTGCAGGGGAAGCAGCCATTCAGGGGCCAGGAGGGCCATATAAAAGGATCTGCAGAACAGAGCAGAAGTTAGTTGCCAGGAGTGAAGCCTGGGTGATGGGAAAAGTAGTAGTTCTACAGACAGCTTAGAGTGGAGAGCTCACAGCAACCAGAACAGAGCCCTGAGGTGAGGGTACAGCTGGTGCAGGGCTGCGGGGAAGTGGGCCAGGGAATTAGAGCAGCTGTGGAACAGTCATAGCATACAGCTGCTATCTACAAGGTCCCTGTGCTGGAGCTCAGAGCAGAGAGTGGGACTGGGGACCTTAACCCCTATCAGCCATTGGGGGAAGTGGTCTGAACACTGAGACATCCTGGGGGGAACGGGGGAATTGGACTAGAGTGGCCCATATAAAGGCAAAGATTTAAAGACATAGTCTCCAATGAAGAGCCCTGGGGCACCACTCTCATCTGGAACAGGGACACACTGATTTTCTTGTAAAGTTTTATTTCAAGGTGAATGCTTTCTCTGTGTACATGTTCTTTGGGTGGCGTGTGTAATGAAAAGGAATATAATTAAAATTTAGTGCAGGATCAGTCCCCTCATTTATTACCTAAAGTTAATTGGAGTTTTAGCATTAGCTTCAATGGGCCACAGTTACATTCACTGGGTTTTTTCTTTTTTTCATATAAAATTTCTGTTTTCATAGTCACTGTGAAATGCATTCTTCTCTTATATGACACATTTCAGTAAGTTTACACTATTAGAACTATAGGCAATAATTCACTTTTGTTTTTGACAAATGTTATCCAGGTTATTTTCAAAGAGCAATAACAATCTACACATTTTGAGCAATGACTTCTGTGTTTAATAATTGTTAACATCTAATTGTCCCAGAATAAATATTGGCTTGATAAAAGCCATTAAGGCTTTTGCAGATGTCTTATGCAGACATGTTTTATTTACAGTAGATGTATGCCTTGTAAATCACTCTAGTTAAGAAACTAATTTTATGTCATATCTCCACCTGCTCCGATTAGCAGAGGGGAAATGTTACCACTTTTGGGAATGATTAGAATGATCATTCTTAGAATGATTCCCTTGCAGTGTCCCACCAGTTCCATCAAAGTCCTCAGAAAGACATCAAGAAACTGTCAAAGCAAGACTGGCACTGATTGATGTGGCACCATTTCAATTTTTATGAAAATATATTTTTCAATATGAATATGGATAACTCAGTTATGCTTTATGCAAACTGGGGCATATGACATGGCACTCAAGCGCTTGTAACCCCCCTGAATGCAGTCAAAACATTCTTGTCAAAGTATGACCCAAATTGAGGCTATTTAAGCAGAATAAACCACACTTAACAATGCATAGGTCTTGTCAAAGGTAAGATAGGACATTTTGAGCTATGTGGCTAACTTTCATGAAAGCTTTTGAAAGCCTGTCCACACACAATCAATAGAGATCAAGTTTCATGTACATGAATCAGATCACGTATAAAAATTTAATTGCATAAATGGGAACAATAAATGTAACAGGACAAATAATGTTAAATAAAAAAAAATCCAAGGGGCGTCAAGCATGAGAAGTTAAGTTTTTGGAATATTATGAATTTAAAACAGACTATCTGCAACTCCCTTTACCAGCTGTATTGGTGTTTACAAGGCTGACATTTTCCTTAAAACATGTAGATGGTATCATGAGCTTCTGTGGGCACAACCCACTTCTTCAGATGAATGGAATTATTAAAGGTCCAGTTTCTAAATAAAAAATGATAAAAACTGGATAAAAAACTGAATAAAAATTTTATTTCTAAATAAAAATGGGAAACTGGACCTTTAATAACTCCATTCATCTGAAGAAGTAGGCTGTGCCCACAAAAGTTTATGATACCATCTATGTGTTTTTTTAGTCTCTAAGGGTATGTCTAGACTACATGGCTCCGTCGACGGAGCCATGTAGATGAGTTTACTAGACATAGGAAAATGAAGCGGCGATTTAAATAATCACCGCTTCATTTACATTAAAATGGCCACCGCGTTGTGCAGATCAGCTGTTTGGTGGCACAGCGGGGAAGTCTGGATGAGCTGCGGTCGACAAGGGAAGCCTTTGTCAACAGTATTCCTCGTGAAATCACCACTTCATTTTCCTCCATCGATGGAGCCACGTAGTCTAGACATACCCTAAGGTGCTGCAAGACTATTTGTTGTTTAAGTTTTTCCAGTTACAGACTAACTTGGCTACCCCTCTAAAGCTTTTGAATATTTGCCTTAGTGCTCCTTGGCTACGTCTAGACTGCCATGATTTTCTGGAAATGCTTTTAACGGAAAAGTTTTCCGTTAAAAGCATTTTTGGAAAAGAGCATCTAGATTGGCACGGACGCTTTTCCACAAAAGCACTTTTTGCGGGAAAGCATCCATGCTAATCTAGACGCGCTTTTGCCCCGATCGCTTTTGCGCAAAACAGCACTGTGCTGTCTACACTGGCCCTCTTGTGCAAATGATTTGCGCAAGAGGGCTTTTGCCTGAATGGGAGCAGCACAGTATTTCCCGCAAGAACACTGACAATCTTACATGAGATCGTCAGTGTTCTTGCGGAAATTCAAGCGGCCAGTGTAGACAGCTGGCAAGTTTTTCTGCAAAAGCAGCTGATTTTGCAGAAAAACTGGCCAGTCTAGACACAGCCCTTGTGAGTAACACACTTGGCTGTAATTCAGAAGAAGCTGCAAGAAATACTAAAGCCATGGGGACAGACACATTTCTTTAGCATGCTGATCACTGGCAGGGGATCTATTTGAAACAAAATGACTGTAGAGGTTGCTTTAGTTTCCTTAGTCCCTCTCAACATGTAGGCTAGTCTGCACTAATGGACTGATGTGGCTGACAAACAAAAGGCATGAGATGGAGACAAATCGACATTTCCTTAGGGAGGAGAGGCAGTGAAGAATGATCTGCATCACAGTATCCCAATGGGCCTCACCTTCTTCATTCTATAAGGAAGAAGGAATCTTCTGAAAGAGGGGGATTTTCCAAAATTTGGCTCAGTGTAGACGGGCCAAATTTTGGAAAAGCCTCTTCTGAAAAAAAAAAAATTTGGAAAAAGCTTTGCGTAGCTTTCTCTGCCTCCCCCCCGCCCCACCCCCAACCTGCCAAAAAAAAAAGCTGTAGTGTAGACCTCGCCTAATAGTCTCAGCTATACCTTAACCAATCATTCTAGTGAAATTTAACTAGCCAATCATCACATATTATAGCATGATTATCTAATCAGGTATATCCCATTACCATTTATACCCAGAAACATTAATTATACATCAGACAGAAACAATCAAAGAATCAGACAAAGGCAATACAGAGAAACAATAGAGAGGTGGGGAGCATGACAACAAAATTAAAAAAGAAATGAGAATTTCATAGTCCCAAATACTGATAAGTTATCCTAAACTCATGAACATAAGAACGGCCACACTGGGTCAAACCAATGGTCCATCTAGCCCAGAATCCTGTCAGCCGACAGTGGCCAATACCAGATGCCCCAGAGGGAGTGAACGCAACCGGTAATCCTCAGATTATCCCTCTCCTGTTACCCATTTCCAGACAAGAATCAAGTTGGTCCTTGCCAGACGGAAAGTATCAGCCTCATTTTTCTTTAAATCTTCTAGGCTCTTCCCTACATCTGGAGGTGATTGACTAGATGGCCTTTCTCATAGCCCCAAATTGCCATATTTCATTGGGAGAGGTCTGGAATGTGTCAGGACGTGACTGCATGTTTCCCAGCTTATGGCTGTCTCTGCTGCTTAGGCAAAGGCCTCAGACTGTCTCATACAGGCAGACTGTGGTTTGTTCCTTTGTTTTAATGCCCTGTAATTAGCAAAATGGTAAGAATCTAAAGAACAGGCCTTCCAAGCCCTAACATCTCATGAGGGATGAGGAGCACTAAGGCTTTCCCACATGCAGAATACTCTTCCCCAGAGCTTCTCTGAGGTTTATTAGGGGCTGAGCTCTCACGGAAATGTCCCAAATTCAGGGCGTTTAAAGAGTTCTTCCCTGTATGGAATCTCTGGAGGACAAGGACTGATCCCCCACAGAGGCTTTCCATGCCCTTAGCAATTCATAGGTGTGACGTTATCGGATGTTATGAACATATATAACATTGTTGCAACCATTGTTATATGCTTGCACCAAATCTTCTGCAAAGTGGGCCTAGTGAGATGACTTCAGAAACCTTATGATTTGTTGATTCTGTTTGTGACGGGGAGGTCAGAGGAGACCCCTTGGGGGTGCCTCCCAGAGGGCTGACAAGGCCACTGACGCTCACCTTCCTGCTCTTTGGAAGTCTCACCACTCGGTCCTGCTGGGCCCACAGCCAAGGCACCGAGCTGAGATCACTGCCCCCTTAGGAGCAAGTACAGACACTGAGGGTACATCTAGACTGCTTTCCTCTTCAGAAAGAGGAAATGCAAATTAAGCACTGATTAGCATATTCTCTCACTTCATTTGCATATTCTCTTCCGACCCTTTTTGCAGAAGGGATTTTTCACCAAAAAAAAGCAGTCTAGAGGTGGCTTTTTCATGAAAAAAAACCCCTTTTTTTGAAAGAACTCATAAACCTCATTTTTTGAGGAATACGGGTTCTTTCAATAAAGGGTTTTTTTTTTTTTTTTTGCAAAAAAGCCGCATCTAGACTGCATTTTTTGGAGAAAAACCTCTTCTGCAAAAAGGGTCGGAAGAGGATATGCAAATGAAGTGTCACATATGCTAATCAGAGCTTCATTTGCATTTCCTCTTTCGAAAGAGGAAAGCGGTCTAGATGTACCCTGCATCCCTTCAGGTCCAAGTAAAATGAATTTTAGGGCCCAGCTTTCCGGGATACCACTCCCCAGATCAGAACCCCAAATGAATAATTTAGGTAAGCCCTCTTTAACAATGTAAGAGGGAATGTACACACTGATTGCTCCCCTAGGTAATAATTATTTACACTGGGTTTGATAGAAAATAAAAGTGATTTTATCAAGTACAAGCAGTAGGATTTAAGTGGTTATAAATGAAAACAGGCAAAGTAGATTACAAACTCAAAATAACAGAAAACGCTTAGCTAATTCTACACTGAAACCTCAGTACAAACTTGTTACAGTTTCATTACAAACTCACCCTTAACTGTTTCTTTTCCAGACCAGCCTTCAAACCAGGGAAGCCTCCTTTTCCCTGAGGCCTTTGGTTCATTCCCCTGGGTGTGCCAAACAAAGACCCCCAACTCCTAATTTCCTATTGTTTTTAGTGATTCCCTTTTTGCGAGCGAAGTCACCTGGCCAATTGGGGTTGACATGTGATATCCCCAGACCAACCAGTGCTAAGACTTACAGGATAAAAGACATTTTTTAACAGCTGGTCATCAAGGCATTGAAGGTAACACCTGTGATGGCTTTCGTTCATACATTTAAAAACCATAAAGCATTCCACACTCCATATGTCTAATTTTACACACAAGAATGATACATACATCAAAATAAGACAAACAGATCGAGCGGATTGAGACATGAAGATTGATAGGTTACATGAAGCCATTTCTCCAAAGCATCTTTGAGTTATGCATATTTGTGTGAAACTCCATTTCATAAAGCATGAGGGGGGAGATCCAACACACTGTTCACACTTCTCATAAACATGTATCATTTTTGTATTTGAAGTTATGAGTATGAGGTTTGCCAGGTGTCCGATAGTGAACCGGACAGTCCAGTGTTTGGACTTTGTGTCCAGTAAACAAATAGAGAAAATGGCGGACATATAAATGTCTGATATTTTCTAATTAAGGAAGTTTTTCTGCTTTTCCCAGGCCTGACTCAGTGCCCGACAAAAGCCTGCTAGGAACACATGGCAATTAAAGGGGCCGTGACTGCATTTCAGCCCAACCTCCCACATCCCCACTCTCCAGCGCTTTTTTTTTTTAATCTGGTATTTTTTTTTAAACCATCTGGCAACCCTAATGGCTATGTACTTGTATTTCACATGTTTGCTTGGAGCTTATGAACAAGGTTCACTCAGCTATCATGAAAGCGTCACTAGTCAAATGAATAGCAGTACTTGTCTGACAATCCACCTCAATCTACAGTTGGAGACTTTGCTGTATACCTTAACACCAGCATGTAAGCCATGGCTGTTGGCCTAAAAAGGATTGAGTTATGCATGGACAGTTGATTTGCTCATGTGATAAACTCCATTTTGGGAAGTACTTTCACATAAGGGCTGTGTCTACACTGGGCCACTTATTCTGGAAAAGCAGCCGCTTTTCCAGAATAACTTGCCAGCTGTCTACACTGGCCCCTTGAATTTCCGGAAAAGCACTGACGATCTACTGTAAAATTATCAGTGTTTTTCCGGAAAAACTATGTTGTTCCTGTTGGGCCAAAGTCCTTTTCTGGAAAAACTGTTCCGGAAAAGGGCCAGTGTAGACAGCACAGTAGTCTTTTCTGCAAAAAAAAAGCCCCGATCGCGAAAATGACGATTGGGGCTTTTTTGCGGAAAAGCGCGTCTACATTGGCCACGGACGCTTTTCCGGAAAAAGTGCTTTTCCGGAAAAGCATCCTGCCAATGTAGACGCACTTTTTCCGGAAATACTTATAACGGAAAACTGTTCCATTTTAAGCATTTCCGGAAAAGGGTGCCAGTGTAGACATAGCCAAGGAGAACAATGGATTTCCCTCCACCTGGGCAAGGGTACAAAGAGAGCCCTAGAGGCTCCTATGATTTTATCTTCATTCCATTTCATCACTTCAGGAGCATCTTTGCTATGAATTGAGTCCAAAAGGACTTATGACCCAGCCTAACAAAGGACGTATCCCAGAAATGTTTAAGATAGTTTATTCTACTTCTGCTACAAGCCTGCACCAGGATCTTTGTAATTGGTTTATGTAATTTGTTTCTATTCATAACCTCTCATCTGTGCATGGTGTGATGCTGGTTGTGGCACAGGAGAAGCTAACATGTCTAAGGGGATTGCTTGTGTGTATTCTTGCAGCAAACAGCACTCTTTATGATTGGTTTGGTGTGCAGTATAGTGGAGGATCCTCCCCATCTTGGGCTGTCAATAGCTCTGTCTTGACCCTCTCAGCAGTGCCCCCAGAAAAGCTGCTATATTACAATAGGGTGTCTCTCATCTTTAGGTTGTTCAATATAATAGAAAGTATGAGCAATGACAAACTTCTGCTTGAATAATATGTCACATTTCTCACCTGACATATTCAATGAAGTATCAGCTTCAGTGTAACGTTTGGCTAGCCAGAGCAGATGTAGGGTTTCTCGCCTGTGTGTGTTCTTTAGTGAATGATATTTGAGGTACAACTGAAGCTTTACCCCCATTCAAAACAGTCAAAAACAGGGGTGAAGAACCTTTTTGGAGTTAGGGGCCACTAACCCACCAAGATATTAGTCAGGGGATGAACAAAAGTGAGAAGCACACACACAAAAACCTGCTTGCCCAGCTGTGGCCACCCCTTCCTCCCTAAAGGAATCCCTTCAGGGAAGGGGTTTCCCTTCCCGCCAGGGACTCCCCTCTCCTCCTTCCCTCCTGGGCCCTGCATGCCTCCATAATAGCTCCAGCCCTCTGCAGCTGCCGCGTGTGTGTGTGTGTGTGTGTGGGGGGGGGGGGGTAGTAAGCACAGAAACAATGGAGCTCTTGTTTATTCAGGAGCTTCGGCACAGAGCTTTCCCACCTCAAGCCCACTATCCTGAGCATCTCTTCCATGTGTAGGAGAGGAACTGGAAGTGTCCGGCCCATGCTACAGGAGAGGCTGGGGGAAAATTTTAAAACAGCCACAGGGACCCCCTGCTGCATTTCATGGCTGCTGGACTCTCCCCCATCCCTTCAAGAGTCAGATTAAATTGTTTGACAGGCTGGACAGTCCCCACCCACAATCAAAGGGTTTCCCTCCTCCAGCTATGGATTCTCTGATGTGTAATTAGGTTTGCGTTCTGACTGAAGCTTTTCCCACACTCAGGGCAGCTGTAGGGTTTCTCCCCAGTGTGGGTTCTGAGATGATTAACAAGATGCGAGCGCTGACTGAAGCTTTTCCCACAGTCAGAGCAGTCAAAGGGTTTCTCCCCTGTGTGGATTCTCTTATGTCTAACAAGTTGTGAGCTCCCGCGGAAGGTTTTCCCACACACAGAGCAGTTGAAGGGCTTCTCGCCTGTGTGGATTCTCTGATGACTAATAAGACTTGACTGCCGCGGGAAGCTTTTCCCACAGTCAGAGCAGGCAAACGCAGTCTTCTCTATGTGGATCCTCTGATGTTTAATCAGCTGTGGGCTCCCACAAAAGCTTTTCCCACACTCAGAGCAGTTAAAGGGCTTCTCTTCAGTGTGGATTCTCCTATGTCTAACAAGGTGTGAGCTCCTAGTGAAACTTTTCCCACAGTCCGAACAATCAAAAGCGTTCTCCCTTGTGTGGATTCTCCTGTGTCTAAGAAGTTGTGTGCTCCCACAGAAGCTTTTCCCACAATCAGCGCAGTTAAAGGTCTTCTCTCCTACGCAAATTCTCTGATGACTAATTAGACCGGAGTGCCTACTGAAGCTTTTCCCACAGTCAGAGCAGTCAAACGGTTTCTCCCCTGTGTGGACTCTCTGGTGTGTCACCAGGTGGGCGTTCTGACTGAAGCTTTTCCCACAGTTAGAGCAGCTAAAGGGCTTCTCTCCTTTGTGGATTCTTCTGTGTCTAACAAGGTGTGATCTCTGACGGAAGCTTTTCCCACAATCAGAGCAGTTATGTGGTTTCTCCCGTGTATGTATTATTTGATGGCTAGTAAGGCCTGAGCGCCAACTAAAGCATTTCCCACAGTCGGAGCATTTGAAAGGCTTCTCTCCTGTGTGGGCTCTTTGATGTTCTATAAGAGTTGCAAGCGGAGAGAAGCTTTTCCTGCTGTCAGAGCAGTTGAAACTTTCCTCTCCTGAGTGAATTTTCTGGTGTAAAAAAAGGATCATTTTCAATCTGAAGCCTTTTCCACATTTATCGCAAGTGTAGGGTCCCTCTGGATGGGGAATTTTCTGTTGAATAGCTTTTGTATTTCTTTTCACCCCTCTGCTCCTGTGAGTGGATTTACCCTGTCCCTCCACTGCACAATTTCCCTGCTGCTGTCGTAGGCTATGCTGACTCTCACGGGTCTTGTCAGGACTCTGAGAAACATGCTCTTCAGATCTTCCCAGAAACATGCCATGTGGAGTCATTCGCTCCAGTCCTTCCTGCTGAAGACTCTCCCCCTTGTTCTCACTCGCCATCCCATCACCTGCTGGGATGGAGAAAATACAGAGAATGACTCCTGTCTGGATTCTGAGCTGAAAGGAAAACTCTGAAAGGGGAAGAGAAAAGGGGGAACATACCCAAATAATGACTGGAAAGGTGAATAATCATGAGCTGAGTTCATCCTTTTCCTCCACAGCCCTTCCCCAGAGGAGAGACCCCATCCCTTCCCCCTCCTGCCCTCTGACTGGAGCTGAAGACAGGCTGAAGTGCATTTTCATCAAGGCTCACTGACACAAGCAACACCTCGTATGAGGACACAGAAATTGCTTTCTGAGTCAGTTTAGTGGATTGCTCACCGTTGTGGATGTGTCTGATGATTTCTCCTTCCTCAAAGCCCTGGAGCCCTGGGATCCACAGCTCCTCCCCTCGCTCAACCCAGGAAATCACATCAGCTTTGGAGATTGGAAATCCTGCTCAGGAAGCAATTAATCAAGTTCTGATCTTGTTCATTAAGATCTGTGCCATTACTACTTCCAGACCCAGCATCTCAATCACTCACCTGGAGAGGCTCCTTCCCCCTCTTGCAGAGACTGAGCTCCGGCTGGTACAAGATTCCAGGACACACACATCTGCAGCAAAGATGCATCCCTCCACATACACCCCAACCTTGGGAATGGCCCCGTTTATTCCCCAGGGGAGCCGAGCGCTCTGCTACACTATCTAGGGCAGTGTTTTCCATTTTTATTTGGCCACAGAACCCTTTAAAACTCGAAAGAATTTTGCAGAACTCCTAATAACAGTCTAATATATGGAGCTGAAAAAACAGACCACAAATAAGTAAGTATAATAATAAACAAATGCTAAATAAGGTCATGAGATCAATATTTAGATTTAAAAACAAAAAATCGCAAACAGTAGAGTCTCGATTATCCAACCTAAATGGGACCAGAGGATGGTCGGATAAAGGAAATGTCAGATAATACGGAAAATTCTTTTAATACAGTAATTAATTTTATAAATTTGAACTTTGTAATACCTTGAGAGGTCCAGTTCTAAACCTCCTGAATCTGCTGCCTTGACCAGCCCTTGTATTTCTCCCCAACCGGGAGTAAGATCCAGGGCTCTGCCTTGCGGCGGGAGCACAGCCTTTGCCATGCACCACTCCATGTCCCCTAGCGATGACGTGACGCAGGCAAGGTGCTTGCTGCTTTCCTCAGAAACAGGAAAAACAGGGGAAAAAAGCTACTTTGCTGATGGTGAATTCTTCAGCCACAAGAGGGAGCTGCAGACCTGCCAACCAGATCTCCCGCCCAGCCCTGGAACAGGGAAAAGGGAAAACAAGGCCATTGTCCAGTCTCCCTGGAGCCCCTTGCCATGATGTGATGGGCGGTACGTTGGATAACACGGCATGTCGGATAAACGAAGGTCAGATAATTGAGACTTTACTGTAATATTAATTTTTTAAAAATCATAACATGTTATTGTAATGGAATTTTCTCCTGGAACCCTTATTTTCACTTTGCTGAACCCAGGGTTCTGTGGAACACCATTTGGGAAACAGTGCTCTAGGGTACAACTCAGTCGCCCCTGTGGCCTGTTCCATCCCCCCTTCCTAGGGTAGGACAGGAACACACTGCTCAGGATATGAGCTCTAGTGAGGTCTTGCAGGTCTGACACCAAGACCCACAAGCAGGGCTCAGACTGCTGCTGCCACATAGCAGGTCACGAGGACTTGGAGAGAAAGCCTGTGTTGGCTGTTCAGCTGCTCTCGTGGGGCAGGGGGGGCTTGTAGTCCCCAGGTGAATGCCCTATCCCCTAGGTCACTCAGTAACCCACCCCATCTCTTTATCTTCTGGGCATCCCTTATCCTGCCGAGCCAGCTCTTGCTCTAGGACAGCTCTAGCTCCCCAAGGGCTCTGTGCGCAAAGCTCCTGGCTGGGGGGCTCGGCTCGCCCGGTTCTTTGGCTCAGATTCCCTTCTTGGTCCAGGAGGCGGTAGAGGAAGTTGTCTGAACGGTGAGATGAATCCTTGGCTGGACATGTCAGACCCTACCTATGCTGTAGACCAGTGTTTCCCAATTTTATTTTGGCCACGGAACCCCTAGTTGCCTAAAATTAAAATAAATAAATAAATAAATAAAAAAGGCCTCTCGGCCATGGCTCTGTCTCTAACAGAACCCTTCGCGGATCCCCAGGGTTCCCCAGACCACCAATTGGAAAACACTGCTCTAGACTCCTGACCCTGACTGCATGTGTGGGCCCTGCCAGCTGCTCACAATAGCTGCCGCTCCCGTGGCTGGCCATGGCAGCATTGGGCTGTGCTGCTTCTCCAGGGTGTGTGGCTGTTACTGCAGCTGAGTTCCCCCTCTGCTGCCTCGGTTCTACTCTGCCAGCAGCAGCAGCAGCCTTGTTGTGTGGTTCCCCAACCTTACTCTCATGGCCAGCCTGGCCTGCCATTTGTTGCCCCTTCCCTGATGTTTGTCCTTTGCACTTGTGGGTTGGGTTGGTCGATTTGGTGACTGGTCCTCATCTGCAATCCCATTTCCTTAGAGAGGAAATGCTTTAGTTAATTATGCTAATTAAATCAGTGAGCAATAATTTTTTATTTTGGGGGGAGGGGGAGGGGCACGCCAAGAATTTGGGAAGTGATCAAGGGCTGCACTCTTCCATTATATTAATGGAGGGTGTGGGGGCCTGGGATCGAGGTTGGGTGCAGAAAAGGAGCTTGGGGTAAGGGATTGGGATGTGGGGTCTGTGAGGGAGTTTTGGTGAAGTAGGGGATCATGACCTGGGCCAGGAATGCAGGAAGGGGTGCAGGAATTTGGGCTGTGACCAAGGATAGTAGATGGGGGTGCAACGTCCGAGAGGAGGGATGTAGGAGGGGATGCAATATCTGGGAAGGTGCTATTAACAGGTAGGTCAAAACCAGCCAATAGGAGCTACTGGGGGCAGGGGCAGCATGAGAAGCCTGTGTCTCCTCTCTCCAGGCTCTCAGCATTCAGAAACACACACACGGGGTCCTGCACCCAGCTTTCCTGAGTGCTGAGCAGGTGCAGGGCAGGCAGGGAGCCAGCAGAGGCTCTTGTGGCCAGATCCGGCTCACAGATCATCTTTTGCCCAGCCCTGGAGTAGAGGCTGGAGCAAGCTTCTCCACTTATAGGAGGCGGCAGCAGCAGTAGCCGCAGGCCGTGTTTTGGGCCCCGTGTAAACCCAAACCGCACTGACGGCCGCAAACAAATGGGCCAAGTATTGAGTAGCCTTGCCTTAGAGGGAAAAATGGATTGGAAGATACACATAATGGCTGTGCTACATGGGCAAGCCACATGCTCTGTCAGTGCCGCTGGCATCAGAGCCCCGGAAAGAGCTGCCCTGAGCAGCCTTAATGACGCTCTGTGGCACTAGCAGCGATTCAAACAGCACTGCAGCTGCTACAGCAAGCGAAGATTATCAGTTACAGCACCACCTGGGATCTCCAGTGTCAATCAAGACTCCATGGTGCTCTTGGGGTGCTTATATGGAGTTGAGCACCTCCCCTATGTAATATATGTACCCTTCGCCAGCCCTGTGAAAGAAGGACACACTGTAATAGCTATTACAGAGACAGGGGACTGAGCCATAGGAAGTCTAAGTGACTTGCCAAGGGTCTCACTGGAAGTCTGTGTCAGGGCAGGGAATTAAAAGCAAGTCTCCAGACACCACGTGCAATGCCTGAAACGCAAGAGAAGCTCTGCTCACGTTAATCTACTACAGAGCTGCCCCCCATAGAATGCCAGCAGTGCATGAAGTGCCACATCCACCCTCTCAGCCCCCACACGCAGGCCCTCTCACTGGCAGGGGGGATGTCACACAGATCAGCCACAGTCAGGAAAGGACTCAGGGAACCGCATCCTTCTTCCAGCAGCTGAGCCCACTGGCACAAGGGGGATCCTGCAGGCACTAACAGCAGCTGAACCCAACCTCAGAACTCTGGTACCTGCTGTTCCTGCCTGGGGCCTTCCACTGACACCTCCGGCTGAGGCACAACATGGGCAAGATGCTGGGGAAGCACATTGAGACCTTGGCTGTGCACCATTTTTATGTCCCTGAACCTACTTCCCCAGGAAGGGGCATGGAGGGGACAGTCTCTCACACAGGAGCCAGGATTATTGGGGCTCATACTCCTGACATTGGGGGCAGAGGGTAATGAGGGACCCTGAACCAAACCCAACCCAGCTGCTTCAGAACCCACCCAGCTCCTGATACCCGAGGGGACAGGAATCCTTACCCAGCCAGCTCACAGCCTCATAATTCTCCTGCATCACATCCCAGTAGAGGGCTCTCTGGCCCGGGTCCAGCAGAGCCCATTCCTCCTCAGAGAAATACACAGCCACCTCCTCGAAGCTCACCGGCTCCTCCACAGCCATTTCCTGTCCCTGGCTCTGCAGGCAGGAGGCTGAGCTGGAGCAAGACATGGGTGTTCCTGTCAGAGGAGAAGGACAATTGGAGACATTTCAGAAGGGGCTTTAATCTTTTCCACCCCTCATTCTTCCCAGAATCCATCCCTGGTGACACACATGCTAGACTCTGCCATTCTGGGCAAATGCTTGAGTCTAGATAGTCTATACACGGCACTCATAAGTTAGATCCCAAATCCACATTCATTTCTCTCAATACCTGCCTTGAGTTTCAACATTCCTGGGCCTGCAACAGTAGAATTCAGTTCTCAGTGCCCAGTGTTTTCATTAAACAAGACACTTATTCTGCTGCCTGAACATGGATGTGGGTGTCTAAACATAGGCCCCTAGTCTTCCTCCATTTGTTTGTAGCACAAACTTTGGTTCTTTCTTCAGGACTAAAGTGACATTTTATAAACTCTCTTCAAAACACAGTTTAAAATACATTAATACAACTATTCAGATGCTTATTGTTAAACACATGTGGTCTACGTCTACACTGGCCCCTTTTCTGAAAGGGGCATGCTAATTTTAAACTTCAGAATAGGGAAATCCGCGGGGGATTTAAATATCCCCCGCAGGATTTAAATAAAGCTGTCCGCCGCTTTTTTCCGGCTTGTAGATTAGACGCTTTTTTCCGGCTTATCTACAAGCCGGAAAAAAGCGGCAGACATCTTTATTTAAATCCCGCGGGGGATATTTAAATCCCCCGCGGATTTCCCTATTCTGAAGTTTAAAATTAGCATGCTCCTTTCGGAAAAGGGGCCAGTGTAGACGTAGCCGGTGGACTGTTTGCAGGAGGAGGTCCTAAAATTCATTGCTGAAACAAAAGACAGGACTATGCAGCACTTTAAAGACTAAGTGCTGCATAGTCCTGTCTTTTGTTTCAGCAAGACCAGACTAACAGGGCTACATCTCTATTACTATTCTAAAATTCATGGATTGACAGTGTCTAAAGGGATCATTAGTCATGTACTCTGACCTCTTCTGTGGCACAGGCCAGTTCACTTAGCCCAGCTACCCAGGCACAAGGCTCTATTTCTCCAAAGTATGTTTTCTAGAAAGTCGTCCAGTGTTGGTTTTAAGACATCAAGAGATGGAGAATCCACCTCTTCCTTTGGCCATTTGTTTCAGTGGCTAATCATTTTCCCCATCAAACATTTGTGCCTCCTTTCTAGTCTGAAATTGTCTGGCTCCAGCTTTCAATTATTGGTTCTCGCTGAGCTGTATCCACTAGACTGCAGTTCCCCCCGTCCCCCATATACAGACGGATACAGTGGGAGCCAGTCAGCTCTCTGCCTACTTATTGTTTGAAAACAACTCCATATTTAAGCTGAACTGACTGAGATTGAAGGTGCTGTACTTTGTGTGCTTCTATTTCACACCTTTAGCATTGTACCCCATAGACAGACCCTTAATGCTGCTTCTCCATAACATGCACACAGACAGGGAGCTGCCGACATTCAGATGTAAATAAATACCTGTCATGGCAAAGCAGCAAGGTTAGCCTCACAATCTGCATCAAAGCAGTAACAATAAGTAACAATAATGTTTCACTGTGCATCTGAGTCAGCATTATAGTCTGTGACCTCATTGCTCAGCAAATCTGTTTTCAGACATGAATAAACATGCATTAGTTGTTACCCTGCAGAAACATAAGAAACATAAGAGGGAGCCACTTTTGGTGGTCAGAACTAGCCCCCCCAGACCATTGCCAAAAAAAAAAAATGCATTTTTTAAAACCCCTGGAGTTTGGCAACACAGAGTAGTAGGACTGTCCAAGTGAAGAGCACCATTGGAATGTATTGTAACAGTAGGATGTGTCTAGACTGGCAATTTTTTCCGCAAAATCTGATTTTGCAGAAAAACTTGCCAGCTGTCTACACTGGCCCCTTGAATTTCCGGAAAAGCACTGACGATCTCATGTAAAATCATCAGTGCTTTTCCGGAAATACTATGCTGCTCCCGTTCGGGCAAAAGTCTTTTTCCAAAAGACTTTTGCACAAAAGGGCCAGTGTAGACAGCACAGTACTGTTTTCCGCAAAAAAGCCCCGATCGCGAAAATGGCGATCGGGGCTTTTTTGCGGAAAACCGCATCTAGATTGGCTTTTGCAGAAAAGCATCCTGCCAACCTAGATGCGATTTTTCTGAAAATGCTTTTAATGGAAAACTTTTCCATTAAAAGCATTTTTGGAAAATCATGCCAGTCTAGACTTAGCCTAAATGTAGCACACATAGAAACGATAACGCTGAAATATGATATTAGAAGTACAAATATTTCAGTAAAATTCTGAATATTTATATATGCAATGAAGTAATAAGACTGAAGTGTTCGCAGAACAGGGGATTACTTACAGAAATGCAGATTTTTCTAATAAGTTTGCAAGTACCAAATTATTTTCACAAGTCTCTCCGTGTGGACACATTTAATTATCTGCCCTGCAGTGAATATTCACAGGGAGCAAAATCTACCCCCACTGGCCGGCGATGTGAAAAAGCACTAGGGCTTAGGGTGACCGTATTTCCCGCTGCTGAACACTGGATACCTGCGCTACATCTACATTAGAACGTCAGTGTTCTTGCGCAAGAACTGCTCGCCAGTGTAGACAGGCAGCATGTTTTTGCGCAAAATCATGCCAATATAGACACAGCCCTGGGCTACGTCTACATTGTCATGATTTTGCGCAAAAACATGCTGCCTGTCTACACTGGTGAGGACTTATTGCGCAAGAACACTGACGTTCTAATGTGTGAAATCAGGGCTTCTTGCGCAAGAACTATGATGCTCCCACTCAAGAATAAGCCCTCTTGCACAACTGTCCTCGCACATGAGGCCAGTGTAGACAGGCAACATGAGTTTCTTGTGCAAGAAAGCCCTATGGCTAAAATGGCCGTCGGAGCTTTCTTGCGCAAGAGAGCGTCTACACTGGGATGTAGAATAGTGATAGAAAATGTAGCCATGTTAGTCTGGTGTAGCTGAATCAAAAACCAGGACTATGTAGGACTTTATGCCTGAGTTTGAATAAAGAATCTAATTACCTTACCCATTACAAAGATAGCTTCCCCAATTATCACTTCTAATATCATTAGCTCACAGACATTTACCTTCCCCCCTCCATCCCCCTTCTGTTCTGAAATTTGATTTGTCCTTTTCCTACGTGTTCTTTTTTTTTTTTAATTGTATCCTTTGTTATATATGGTTGTGACAATTTTCTTCCACTATTTGTTCTGAGGAAGTGGGTCTGGCCCACAAAAGCTCATCACCTAATAAACCATCTTGTTAGTCTTCTAAAGTGCTACATAGTCCTGTTTTTTGATTCAGCTATACTGGGAGGGATGCTCTTGCGCAAAGGCGCCTCTCTTGGGCAAAGGCACATGCCAGTGTAGACACTCTCTTGTGCAAATACTGTAAGGCAAGGGGGGAGGGATAGCTCAGTGGTTTGAGCATTGGCCTGTTAAACCCTGGGTTGTGAGTTCAATCCTTGCAGACACTATTTGGGGCAAAAAATTTGTCAGGGATGGTACTTGGTCCTGCTGTGAAGGCAGGAGACTGGACTCCATGACCTTGCAAGGTCCCTTCCAGTTCTAAGAGACAAGCAATCTCCATTAGTTTTAAAATTTAATTTAAACTCTTGCATTCAAGAGTATTCACCGCACAAGCTCAGGCCAGTGTAGACGTAGCCCTGGTGAAATGACCTCGATTCCCGCTGAGCTCATGAGGCTCCATCAGCCCGGCGCAGCGCAAAGGTCCCAATTAGCATCCAATCCCCGTGGGACATAGTGACGGTGCAGCCGGCGCCCTCGGGTCTCGCAGGCTTCAGGCTTCACACGGCGAAGGGCACCCCCCCACCCACCCACCCACCCACGCGTGGGGCGCCCCGGCTGGGGCTCTGCTCGTTCCCCGCGCCCGGCACCTGGGATCAGTCTCCCCGGGGCAGCGCGCGCGCCGGGCACGAGATGCGGTCAGGGCTGAGTCGCGGGCTGAGTCGCGGGACTAGCTAGAGGAGCAGCCACTGCCGCTCCCCCCCCCTCACTGCAGGCGGGTGGTTTAGCCCCTGCACAGCCCCCCCCCGCTCCGCGCGGTGTTTGCCTTTGCCCGGGGCGCGCGCGCCTCACCTGCCAGCCGCGGCCCGGCTCCCCGAGCGCTCGCGGGCTGCGCTAACGTCCTGGCGCTGGAATCCGAACGGGAGTCACCGACCTGCTGCGCAGGCGCGGCTTTACCGCCCCCTGCTCCTCCCATTCTGTAGCATCCCGCCCGCCTTTTCAGCGCGTCCTCCCGCCAGTCACCCACCCCCGCGCTGCGATTGGCCCCTGGGCGGAGCCCGTCTGGGTCCGCGCGCCCAGCCTAGGGAGGCGGGAGCGCTCCCTCCCGCCCCGTCGCGGTCATTGCGCAGGCGCCGCGCGTCCTGTGGCGCGAATTCTGAGGGAGCCGTTGTTGCCGTTACTCGACGCGCGGCTGTTGGCGGAGGAGCAGAGAGGAGGCCGGGCGGTGCCTGAGGGCTGGGAGCAAGGGGAGAGGGCAGTCGGTGGGGAGAAGCGAGTGCGAGGGGGGCAGGTATGGGGGCGTGGCAGGCGACCTCTCAGATGGAGGGGAGGCGGGGCAGATAATCTCTGAGGGGGGGTGTGGGCGACAGCGGGGGAGGGGGAGTTTTGCCTTGGGACCCAAATCACGTGTGTGTGTGTGTGTGTGTGTGTGTGTGTGTGTGTGTGTGTGTGTTGGGGGAGGGGCGGCTCCTTGTCACACACATGCGGGGGGGGAGGGGAGCATATTAAAAACCAGCCTGGTTGCACAATGTGCGCGTGGCCCGTTCTTGTGCTTCGGGGGACCGGGGCTGAAACTGCGGCTGGGGACGTTTCGGTTGGACAATAGAGAAAACATCCTGCCTGTCCAGGTTGTTAAACACTGGAATAAATTGCCCAGGGAGATTGTGGAATCGCTATCTCTGGAGATATTTAAGGGCGGGTTGGACAGACACCCTGTCAGGGATGGTCTAGACCAGTGTTTCTCAACTTTTTTTTTTAAATAAAGTACTCCCTTTTTTAAAAAAAAATTATACGTACCCCTAGTATCTACAGTTTTCAGACACACACAACTTTTTTCTATCATTAACACATTTGTTTAAACAACTTAATCATAGCCGGACAGGCGATGAAATTTTTGGGCGTTGAAAGTACAAAAATAATAAAGCACTGTAAAACTGAAAACAAACATTCAGTTTCCTTCAAATTTCAGTTGTGTTGATGTACCCCTCAGACTTCTCTTGAGTACCCCTGGCCTTAGGCCGATTCAACCTATTCCCCCGAATCGGGCCCCACGCCCTACAGCCGCGATCCCCAACCGGTCGATCGATCACAAGGCCTCGACCAGTGGATTGCAAGGTGTTCAGGGCCCCCCATCCCCTATTCTCCCCCTACCCCTGAGAAGTCCCACTACCTACCCCCAGTGTAGTGCCGGCTTCCCCGGGGTGAACGGAAGTCTTTTCTGCAGCTTTGTGCCACTTCCAGGGATTCCAGAAGTACACTGGCTACACCCCTCCCACAGCTCTGTAGCGTGCCGGGCATGCAGCAGGGGGTGTCGGCCCCAGTGGAGGTGCGTGGTGCTGGCGACTTCCCTGCAGTACTGTGATGGCAGGACTCAAGAGGGGTGAGACAAGTGCAGGGATTTTGTCTGTGCTGTGGGAGGGGGTTTGGCCCCAAGGCAGACGCGGGAGGGGGGTTTGGCCCCGGGGCAGGCACAAGTGGGGGTTTGGCCCCAGGGCATGCGGGAGGGAGATTTGGCCCTGGGGCAGGTGCAGGACTGTGAGAGGGGTTTGGGATGTGCCGCGGGGGGGGGGGGGGGGTGTTGGACGGCTTCCCTCTGAGGGAATGGCGGAGGGTGGAAAGAATCCTGGGATGAGGCTGTGCAGGGCACTCTCTGCCCCCATTCCCCTCCTTTTCCCTCTCCCCAGCTGCAGAAACCTGTTCCCACTGGCCCCCTGTTCCCTCTCCCCAGTCTCAAAAACCTCTCCCCAGTACTATGTCCCCTGTTCCCACCAACACAGTTGGGGCCACACAAGTGATGCTTTGCGGAGGGGGGGGGATGGAGGAGGGTTTTTTTTGCATCTCACTTGTGTGGTCCCAACTGACTTTTCTTTGGGTCAGTGTCCCCTGACTCAAAACAGGTTATCTGCCCTTCTCAGAAATAAAGACAATGCAGAAATGTTTTGTTTGACATAGTATTTTATTTAAAATGAAGCCTGGGCAACAAACCCCCAATTGGGGCCAAGCCCCCATCAGTCCACAGCATCATTGCACTCCCCTTTCCCCCAGCCCCTACATCTGAAAATCAGTTGTACAACTATCAAAACAAATTATTTTCTTAATATGAAAGTGAAAATCTATAATTAATATTCTTTTAGAATGTGGTGACTTCTATCAATATGGGAAAGAGATCAAGAGACAGTGGTAGAAAGTACCCAAGTGGGAGTAAGAAAAAAGCCATATACAAGGCAAAGGCAGTTGAAACACAGAAGCAAAAGGGTGCTTTAAACAAGTATCTTAGCAGACCTGTTTCTACTGTTAAGCCAGAAGAGCTCAGTGAAGATGCAGATATGGTTGAAAATTCTCCAGTAGAACATACGACACAGACAGAGAACAATGGCAGTGATGAAGATCTGAAAAAAACTGTCAAGACAGTCAAGGTGAAGAGAAGACTACAAAAAGGGTTGTAACTGAAGATACTGAGGGTCAAGAATGCGTTTCTGATAATAAAGATGCGAGTGGTTTAGATCCAGAGAAGAAAGGCAACTTCAACTCTGCTGACCAAATAGAAATACCTGATGATCCTGCAACTTGGCCATAATACATTAGCCAGCATATCAGGGAGTATTTAGTAAAACAAGGGCCGCCTAAAATTATTGTAGAAGATTTCCCTAAAAATAAGATTGGGAAACACGTTTCAAAGTTTCACTGCAAAAGGAAACTTTCAAATGATGAAATTGTAGCTCATCCATGGGTGATATACTCGGTGTCAGCCGACAAGATCTTTTGTTATTACTGTAAGATTTTTTTGCTCTAATGTGAAAGTTCATTAGCATCTAATGGTTTTAATGACTGGTCTAATATTCATACAAGATTGGCCGAGCACGAAAACTCAAAAGGACATTTACAAGCTATGCTTAGTTGCTGCAACCTTCAGCAATGTTTATCTGCTGAAAAAACCATTGACTCAATACAACAAAAACTTATTGACCAAGAAGCAAAACGCTGGTATCAAGTTTTTGAGAGACTAGTCACTGTTGTTCAGTTGCTAGCAGAACGAAACTTATCATTTCATGGGTCTGATGAATGGCTGGGAATGGACGTTTTCTTGGAGTTATTGAATTACTGGGAAAGTTTGACCCAGTGATGCATGAACATTTACGAAGAATCAAGAAGACAGAAATACATGACCATTATTTAGGAAAAAACATTCAAAACGAACTTATTAGTATTGTAGGGAATGCTGTTAAACATGAATAATAGCTCAAATTAAGGCTGCTAAGTATTTTGCTATTATACTGGACTGCACTTCTGACTTTAATCATTAAGAACAAATGTCACTGACAATTAGGTATGTGGCTGATGGTGTATCACCAAATATTCCGGCAGGAGTATATGAACATTTCATTAAGTTTGTAGTAGTAGAATGCAGCACAGATGAATATTTGTACAATATCCTTTTAAGGGAACTCAAACACCAGGGATTGGTCATTGCAAATATCTGTGGGCAGGGCTATGACAACAGTGCAGATGTGAAGGGGAACATATCAGGTGTAAAAAGCACAACTTTTGAAAACAAACCCAAGAGCTTTTTTTACACCATGTGCGTGTCACAACTATAATCTCATTTTGGGCCAAAACATGTCCAGATGCAATGAGTTTCTTTGGAGTCTTGCAGCGTATTTATATCCTTTTTTTCTGCATCTACTAAAAGATGGACTATTTTTAGAAAACATGTTACTGGCCTTTCTGTAAAGCCTTTTTGCGAAACACGATGGGAATGTAGAATGCAAAATGTCAAAGCTCTGCGGTACCAAGCAGGGGAGTTTTATGATGCACTCGTAGAGGTAGCAGAAACAATTGATGATGGTGAAGCAAAAAGTGAAGCTGAGTCGCTGGCTATTCAAATGAAGGATTATAAGTTTTTGGTTTCACTAGTTTTCTGGCATGATTTACTTTTTCAAGTGAATTTTGTGAGCAAAGAGCTACAGAGTGATACAATGGATATTTCTGCAGGAATTTCTTCATTCGAAAAGCTTTGTAACTGGTTAAAAACATACAGAGAGAAGGGTTTTCAAGAAGTGTTAATTGGTGCCAAAGATCTAGATGTGACTCCAGTATTCCAGACTAAACACTTGTGCAAATGAAAAAAACAATTTGAGTACGAGTCTGCAGACAAGCCTTTTTCTGATCTAAAAGAAGTTTACAGAGTGCAATGCTTCAATCAAGTGTTAGACAAAGCTTTACAGTCACTTGAACCAACGTTTGAACAGTTACAGAAGCATGTGAGTTTATTTGGATTTTTATGCAAATTCAAAAATCTTCCCAAGGACACCATGTGAAAATCTGCTGCAGATCTGGAACTTGCATTGACAGATGTGAAACTAGTGCAGGAAAACGAACAAGTTTCAACTGTAAAATCAGTTGACATAAATGGCTACATGCTTTGTGAAGAGCTGGAAGTGTTAAAGCCAATTCTTCCTTCTGATTTTAACCCCCCCTAAAAATACTTCAATTTCTTGCATATAATAATCGATCAACAGCATTTCCAAATTTATTTATAGCAATTCGAATCTTACTGACTATTCCGGTAACTGTAGCCTCAGGAGAGAGGAGCTTCTCAAAGCTAAATCTTATTAAAACATATCTGCGATCAACAATGCAGGAAGACCGATTAAACAGTTTGGCAGTCATGTCAATTGAATGCGAAGTAATGAAGAGCTTAGAGTTAGGCAATATACTGAAAGATTTTGCTAAACAGCAAGCAAGGAAGATAAAGTTTTAAAAACATATAGGTGAGGTGTACAATAAAGTCCCTCTTATTCAACTTGATATTTATAATATATGACGCAATGTACCGAAACTTTTGTGTGGTATGTGTGGGGTTTTTTTTTTTTTTTTTTTTTTTTTGCTCAACAAAATATCCTGGGGGCCGGGGCCCCGTCAAAACTGTTCGAATTGGGCCCTGCACTTCTTAAAGCCGGCCCTGGCCAGCAGCTCTGGTTCCCTGGGCAGATCACTCTGGTTCTCAATGCACCCTGCGTCAGTTTGTCTTTTGTGCTCCGTTCCAGGCAGCACTTTTACAACAGCCCAGTTACATAAACCTACATAGGAGGTGACTATGAGTAAGCTCTTCTCAGCCACAGGCACAGCCAGGATCTCTCCCCTCCAGGGACAATCTAGACAACCTGCTAGATCCAAGACCCACCTGTTAACAGTAACACACTCTAGCTGCAACACAACAGCTCCTGGCCAGGAAAAGGCTCCACACCAGCAGCCTGGCTCCTCTCTCCAAAATGGAGCCTAGCCTAACTCCCCTTTAAACCTGGGACGCTGCTCGCCCTGACTAGTGTTCTGGGCAGGAGGCAAAACTTGGCAGCTTACAAAAGCAGCCCCCAGCCACCGAATCTAACTCCCTTTGGAGAGGCAGGGTGCTCCAGGCACTGCCCCACCCAGCCCTGGCAAGTGGGCACTGCCCTCCCACCCCCCCAGCCTGGCGCTGAGGAAACCCTCTGCCCCTCCCTCCTTTGTTGTTTCATGTGCTGCAAAGCTCCTCCCCTCCCCCCATCCCACTGGGTTCAGTTTTATCCCGGAGGGGCTGGATCTGCAGCACGGCTCTGGGAGGCAGCAGCAGCCAGGCCTGGCCCCGGAAGCCCAACCCTCATGAGCTGGGGCTTGGCCAGGCAGCTCCCGGTCTGAGCTAAGCCCTGATGCTGGCCCGTGACCGGAGTCACTGACCTTCGCATGCACAGTCGTCATCCCCCCCTCCAATTCTGCACCATCCTGGCCAGGTTTTCAATACATCCCATAACCCCTGTCAGCTGGGCACAGTCCCAGGGCAGCCCCTTCCTGGCTTTGGCTGCTGCTTTGTGTGCCTGTGGGACTCATGGTGCTGTGATCTGGTGTAAATGAAGTTTCACTCCACATCACGGGTTGTGGCTTTGCTGACCCCTATTGCTTGTAACGCTGGGGTCACAGTGTGCAGTAGCGGGGGGCAATTTCTGCTTCATGTTCTTATCCATAAATCCTCCTGGATGTGATCAGCAAGAGTCATTAGCAATTAATGCTCATTAACATCCCATGGGATCCAAGTGCCCCCCCATGCTCACACATGCTGGGCGCTCGTTGGAAGGTTGTAGGGGACGATCCTGTGTCTGCTGCTGGGGAGGGGGGGGGGCCTGTGCCCTGCTTTTTGCTGTGGGGTTGGTCCCTGCAGGCCTGGCTGAAGGTGGCTGCCACCAGATTCCTCCCCAGGCCTTTGCTCCACCCGTGGGGCCCGTACCTGGCAAATGCCACCAGGTGGCAGCAGGGCAGAGAGAAGTGCTGTGGGCTCTGGCAGAAGGAGTCAAGGCATTAGGACAGCTGGACCTTTCATAGCCCAGCTGGGAAGCTGCCCTCTGCCCTGCCCAGCGCCCTGGGCGGGGAAATAAAAATCCCTCTGCCCCCCACCTGCCTTTGCACACTCAGCAGGGGGCTCATCCACTGGGACAACTGTTACCCCCTCTGCCCCTACCTGTGTGGGGCAAACTTCCTCACAAGCACTGGCAGCCTCTCCCTCCTGAGCCAAATCCCAGCTCCTACCTCCTTCCTGATTTTCCCCTCCACCCACAGTTCTGCCTCACCCTGCAGTCACTTGCTCTCCCCAGCCTAGTAATTTTCTGCCCCCTGCTCAGACCCTGCCTGTCCAGTACTTGATTTGCCACCTGAACCCCTTATTAATACTTGTCAAGAGCCCAAAACAGCATCCGGACCCACCTAAGGGCAGAATGAGGGAAACAGCAACAGCAGCTGGAAGGAGAGGTCAGGGTGAAGGTGGGGGTGAGGATGCTGGCTCTCAGAGGGGGGGTCATGTCTGGGATGGATGCAGGCTCAGCGAGGGGGCTTAGTGCAGAGAGAGGAGTTCAGGCTGCTGGGGTGTGTGTGTGCATTGCAGCCCTGTATATGGTGGCTTGTCAGCAGAGGTGCACAAGGGGGGGGGGGGTCTTTCTGCCACAGGGATTGCCAGCTGTCTGGTGGCAGAAACTAGTGTACCGTGGAGGGTACGTGAAGAGAATAGCTGAGAAATCCTCAGGGCACAGGGCAGGAGCGGTGTTATTGCTCCAGGCTGGTGTGGTTTGTGTGTAGCAGACTTCAGTGTCTGAGCGGTGCCTCCTGTTCCTGGGCTGGACTCAGTCTGCTGCTGTCCCACAGTGCCCATGTGCTCTGACCCCCCTGTTTCTGTAGCTCTGCTAAAAGAAAGACACTCTGTGTGTTACTGGCTGCTGGGACCCGGCCTGACAGGCCGCAGGGGTGACGCTGTCAGACACACACAGGGAGCTGGGGATCACAGGCATCACAGGCTGGGAGGCGATGGATGCTGGCCTCCCAACCGTGGAATTGCAATGGCAGGTGGGGCGAGGACAGGACAGGACTAGTCCTGAAGTGTAGACAGCGATGGTTGCTGGATGCAGCAGAGAAGGGGGAGGGGCTAGGAAATTGCTCTTTGCAGCAACAGCCTCAGCAGACAAGAGCAACACAAGGTCACATTTCTCAAGGCAGCAAAACCAGTGACCCAGGCATTGGGGGGAAGAGACCCTGGAGTTTAGCTGTGAGTGGTGACGGGAGGGGTGGTACGTTAGTGACACCGTCCAGAAAGAACCAGCCAGATTGAGCCAGAGCTGAAGTGTGAGGACCAGAGAAAGGTCTCGGTGGAAGGTGGCGACCAGTGGAAGGGTCTGAGGGAGACGCAGGACATAGAAACGTTCCCACCTGCACATCTGCTGCCCTAGAGCTAGATTCCGACCCTGGTTCCTTTGGCCTCAGCTGCCAGCCAGTGTCTGGGCCTTGCTTGGTTCTGCCATTGGCAGGAGAGACTGATTGTAGGAGTCGGATGTTTCTTTGGTGCAAATTTTATTATTTACAAACAACATCCACACATTCCTGTGCCCTGAACAGGGTAGAAAAACAGCAGCTGGCAGGTCCCTTACTCAGAGCTTCATGTCTGTTTGTAGGGAACGTCTGTGTCCTGCCAGGCTCCCACTCACAGCTGCTGCTCCTGGCCTCTGCCTCACGCACACCCCAAGCTGCAAGCCAGTCCCCCGCCTGCACCAGGGAAACCCTCTGAGGCCTGCTTCACACTTACACTTAGATCAGCGGAGCAATGTCACTCAGGGCTGTGAAATATTTTGTGCTGTGATTTCCCCAGCTACATGGACCTAACTTCAGTGCAGTCAGTGGAATTCTGCCAGTGACTTGACTACAGCCTGTCAGAAAGGTGGGTTAACTAGAGTGACAGACAATCCATTTCTGTCTATTCAGGCAGCATATATACCAGGGGTGGGCACTCATTTTTTCCCTGAGGCCACTTCAAAAATTTTTGAAGTAGCCCCGGGCCACCACAGAAGGGGCGGGGCCTAAACAGGAAGGGGGACCTAAATGGGAAGGGGCAGGGCTGATTGGTCTGGGGTGGAGGAGCCTCTTTACCCCCCCTCCACCTATGCCCTGGAAGAGACTTGGCATGCTCCCCCATCCCCAAGCCAATCAGGGTCTGGGGGCAGGGGAGCATGGGAAGCCTTCTCCCGCCCTGCGAGGAGCACATGGCACTTAGCAGGGCATTGCTCCAGGTCATAGGATGGACAGGGGCTACAGAAGCCCATTTTTTTTCATTCCTACTGGGCTTCCCCAACCTGTCTCAGTGACACTGTTTGACCCAGGATCCCAAGTCCTCCTGCATCATAGAAGACAGCAGCAAACAGGCGACCTGAGATGAGATCGACATCTCTGCCTTGCTCCCTCAATGCTCTGTAGGGTTGGATATAAACCTGAAGCCACCTCGGGGGTCATAGAAGCTGCATGACAAAGTCCACAGGAATTGATCACAGAGCCTGGGCTATCTGAGGCTAGAGCGTCTGATCTCCGGGTCCCTAGTAGGATGTTCTTTTCCCTCACTCCTGCCCTCTTGCTATCTAAGGGCACAGGCTGAGCCAGGCTCTTCGCCCCACCCAGAGCCAGGGTTGGATTCTCTCCCCAGGGAGGGAGCCGGGTGGGAAAGTGAAGATCGGGGCCTCGTCACCAGCATCGATAAATGTCACCTGCCCCTGGTCACAGTCCAGACAAACCCGGGCCCTGCTGGGGGCCCGGCTCAGGGTCAGGAGGGTCTCTTTAGGTGAGGTGAGAGCCCAAAACTGACTCAACACATACCCCACAGCCCAGACACCACCCTCAGGGCTGAGGCTGATTTCTCCCTTCCGACTCACAGACTCTCTGGCCACCCCCACTGCCCAGTATCCCCCACCTCCCACCTCCACCTCCCAGCTGTGTCTCCCTGAGGTGAATCCCTCACAGACCAGCACACAGAGCTTAGTATCAAATCTCTCAGGGGTGTCGGGGAGTGGCTGCCGTGTCTGTTCCCATCTCACACCTTTCCCATCCTCAGACAGGACGAGCTGGGGATGAGCCGTGTCTGGATCCAGAGTCAGAGTTGCTGGGGAGAGAGAATCAGAGCGTGAGGGGCAGAGCTAGCCCTGGCGGGTGGGGAGCAGCTGGGGCCATTTCTCACCCTCCCCAGCAGCCCTGTTGTGGCTGGGACAGGCCTGGGTCCTGGGCCCTGAGACTGAGTGGAGCTGTCACTGCAGTTCTTCAGCCTGGGCAATGGGACCCCACTTCATAAGTGTCCCATGTGTCTGCAGAGGCTTTGGCCTCCCCCCCACCCCCCAGCTCAGGCTGCTCCATTCCCAGTGTCAGACCCAGCGTGGAAGGTTTGCGTGAGGTCAGAGCAGAGGAGGCAGGTACCAGCTTCAGACCCCAGACGCAAATGCCCTCCCCTAATGCAGCCTCCACTTCCAGGCCAGTGCGCAGAGGGGGAGGTGCAGCGCGGGGGAAGAGCCGCCTAACCCTAGAGAGCAGGGGGTGGTATTGGATGGGGCAGCCCAGAGAGAAGGGAGGAGCTGCCAGTGTCACAGGGAGGGCGTCTCCCCAAGGCAGGGAGTAGCTCCAAGAAGAGAGCCCAGCCCTGCCATGGGGGAAGGCCAGCTGGGGGAGAAGAGCAATGGGCTGGAGGTTGGAGTGTACAACCCCTGTGTTTGGCGCTGGGGGTTTTGGAACACTGGAGGGGGCGGCCAGTGGAGGGAGGGGGTTGTGGTGCTGGAGGGGGTGAGGGCTCTGGGGGAGCCCTGGGGATGAGGGGGTTGGGATGCTAGAGGGGGCTCCAGGTTTGGGAGGCGCTCTGGGCTGGAGGTTGGAGTGTACAAAGGGGGATGGGTTCTGGATGGAGCTGTGGGGGCTTTGGGGTGGGGCCTGGGATGAAGGGATTGGGGTGCAGAAGGTAGCTCCAGGGTTCACAGGAGGGCTGGGAGGGGAGGGGGTGGTGCAGGTACATGGGGGCTCTGGTTTAGCTGGCTGGCTCCTGGTCAGCAGTGCTAAGGCCGGTTGCTTGGTGCCTGCCTGTTGTGAGGCATCATGCTGTGCTCTGGAAGTGGCCAGCAGGTCTGGCTCTAGCGGGGGGGGGTGGGGGGGGGGGTGGGGGGGGGGGGGGAAACAGGAAGGGAGCACGAGTCTGAGACACACTGCCCACAGCTCTTGCTCGCAGGCATCCTCCCCCCAAGCGCCCATTGGCCAATGGCAGCGTGGGGCCAACGCTCAAGGTAGGGGAGCGTCCAGAGCCCAGTGACCTCCCGCCGAGGAGCCAGAGCTGCTCTGGGCTACTTCCCTGCCAGCCCCGGCACAGAGCTGTCACTGGAGATGTTTTCACTGGAATTCTCTCACAATGTAACAGCCAACTCCTTCTGCCAACTCGCCCGGTCGGTGCGCTCCCAGGGGTTCCCCTCCGCGTGTCTCCAGTGCAGAGGGCAGAGTGGCTGGTGGGGGAAGGCGAAAAGGGGAGATTGCCTGCAAAGCTCCAGGCCTGCCCAAGGCCAGCAGCTTGTGCAGTCAACATGGCCTCTGCCCTCAAACTATTCCCATATTAAGAAGTAAGGGGGCCTGGTCATCACATCTTTTGAAGTGGGCAGGCCAGGGCCCCCGGTTCCCCTGATCAAGGACCCTGGGTTAGGTTTAGGGCTGTACATGCCACAGTCGCTGTGGATTTGGTTGGTAACTTTGGCTACAATGTTAGGAAGATGCTTTCACTGGAATTTTCTCATCATTTATAGACAATCTCCACCTGCAACCTCACCCTGTCTCAATGCTCCTAGGGATTTTCCTCTTGCTCCCTCCAGTGCAGACGGCAGAGAGTCTGGCAGGGGAAAGGATAAGAGAGGTTAGATTTCAGGCTCTCGTATTTATAGCAGCCCCCCCGCCGCCCCTGAACAGCTAGAACTGCATTTAAATTATGACAGAGCCAACCGAGACAAACTCAGCTACTTAATATGAAAAGGTCTGAAACCTGCTATTTCTCATTCCGGTATCTCCCAATGGAACCAACATCTCTGCCGCCTCACACCCCTCCCAGGAGAGACAAGCCACGAGTGAGATTTAATTCTCTCTCCTCATCCCCTCCCACCCTTCGGACTTGGGTTTCTCTCATTCACTTAGTTTCTTTAGTCCTCACCTAGGCCCAGATCCTGAAAAGACTTTGGCATCAAAGTAAATTTTCCCCACTTTGGGCTTTTCCCCACTAACGGGATGCTCAGAGTTTGAAAAATCCCGGGTCTGGTTACGAGCTGCGAGGCTATTTAATCAGCATCTCGGCAGCGAGCCACTTGACGGGGGCCTCGTCTTCCACAGGCACAAATACGAACAGCAAGAATTCATTTTATTCCTGGGGAAACTGAGGCAGGGGCAGGTTGGCTCCATGGGCCAGATTCACCCTGTACCGGCCCAGGCAGGGTGGGGAGGCCCATTGTGACCCCGCTGTTCAGCGGCTGCTAGGGCTGGTGCAGAGCGTGGCTCAGGCTCAGAGTCACATCCCGGTTACAATGGCCCCATGTGCCAGGAAGCAGAGAGCCAGAGGTCCAGCTCTACACCAGCCATGTCCCTCTGTCCCTCCCCTCTCCCCCTCGCCCCAGCCCCATCCAATCCCCAGCCCTCTCAGGGACACGTCTCTGTCCCTCCCCCCCCCCCCATCTCCAACTCTTTCAGGGTCACAGCTTGGGCCTGGAGTTGCTGGGGAAAAGGCACAAGAGGTTCCTGTACTGGAGGGATCCCCCACCCTGGGGGAGGGGCTTTCTCCTTCCCTGCAGCCCATTGGCCCAGACTAGCTGCCAGAGGGGATCAGAGCTCAGTGAAGGGCCAGGCCCAGATTTAACAAGGGATTTCCATTTAGGGTCGAGTGGTAGGGTTGCCAGGTGTCCGGTTTTGAGCCGGACAGACCAGTATTTGAGCTTCCTGTTCAGGAAACAAATTGAGAAAATAGAAATGTCCGGTATTTTCTAAATAAGAGATAATGTCGTTTGTGATGTCACGTCAAGTGTGTCCGGAATTTTTGTTGAAACCATCTGGCCACCCTATCTCGCTGTGGGGTGTGAGCCTTTAGGCCCCTGGGCCTGGTTCTGAGGGGCTGGACCCTTGCAGCTCCCACTGACTCCACCTGCAGCTATGGAGGCTGCACAGCCCTGGAACACTCACCCTGACGCTCTCTGGTTGGGGGAATAGACATGCAAGGGCTCCACATGAAGGGACTGGGTAAATTTGGCCCTGAATACTGTGATCATTGGTAAGTCAGGAATTTATATGAACCATCCTGATGCTTGGGCCCTGCTCCATCTGCTCCACTTCTCTGTTTTGTCCTCGTTACCACCATACATATTGAGAATTGCTACAAAGGTTATTTTTTTATTTATAAGTTTGGAGAAACTGAGAAAGGGTGGCCAGATTGTTTCAACAAAAATACCGGACACACTTGACGTGACATCACAATCTACATTACATCTTATTTAGAAAATACCGGACATTTCTATTTTCTCAATTTGTTTCCCGAACAGAAAGCTCAACTACTGGACTGTCCAGTTCAAAACCGGACACCTGGCAACCCTAAACTGAGATTGTGTTTTTGTATTGACTGGCTCGGCTTTGGCCTGGTGAGCAGTGCGCTTGGCATAAGGGAATTGGTGCCTTAAGTGCCCTTGTTATTAAGTGCTGTGTTCCTAAGTTACTCGGTGGGATACAGATTTTTTTGATCACATAAGGTGCTTACAGACAACAGACCCCCAATGTGTACTTCCAAGGAGTAGTGAGCAAAGTCCAGAGACCCCCCAGGTGGAGAAGTGAGCTATGCACATCCACCTGTGATAGGTGGAAATGAACAAATCAGAAAAGAGAATGACTTGAAAATTGTTTGGACAGCAAAAGCCCTGGCAATTTAAAAGTTCATGTGCGTGCAGTGCATGAGTTATAGACGATACTTGCTCAGTGAGGAGGGAGAAGCAGTAACAGGAAACTTGGAAATGGCGGAGATGCTCAATGACTTCTTTGTTTCGGTCTTCACCGAGAAGTCTGGAGGTGTGCCTAATGTAGTGAATACAAGCAGAGAGAGGGCAAATTTAGAAGATAGGATACACAAAGAACAAGTTAAAAAAATCACTTAGGAAAGTTAGATGTCAGCAAGTCACCAGGTCCTGATGAAATGCATCCCAGGATACTCAAGGAGCTGATAGAGGAGGTATCTGAGCCTTTAGCTATGATCTTTGAAAAATTATGGAAGACAGGGGAGATTCCAGAAGACTGGAAAAGGGCAAATATTGTGCCCATCTATAAAAAGGGGAATAAGAACAACCCAGGAAACTACAGACCGGTCAGTTTAACGTCTGTCCCAGGGAAGATAATGGAGCAGGTAATTAAGGAAATCATATGCAAACACTTGGAAGGTAATAAAGTGATAGGGAATAGCCAGCATGGGTTTGTGAAGAACAAGTCATGCCAAACTAATCCGATAGCTTTCTTTGATAGGATAACGAGCCTTGTGGATAAGGGAGAAGCGGTGGATGTCCTGTCCCTAGACTTTAGTAAGGCATTTGATACGGTCTCGCATGATATTCTTATTGATAAACTAGGCAAATATAACTTAGATAGGGCCACGATAAGGTGGGTGCATAATTGGCTGGATAACCGTAGTCAGAGAGTTATTGTTAACGGTGCTAAATCCTGCTGGAAAGGGATAACAAGTGGAGTTCCGCAAGGGTCTGTTTTGGGACCCGTACTGTTCAATATCTTCATCAATGATGTAGATATTGGGATAGAGAGTACGCTTATTAAGTTTGCAGATGATACCAAACTGGGTGGGGTTGCAACTTCTTTGGAGGATAGGGACATAATTCAAAATGACCGTAGCAAGTTAGAGAAATGGTCAGAGGTAAACAGGATGAGGTTTAATAAAGAGAAATGCAAAGTGCTCCACTTAGGAAGGAACAATCAGTTCCATACATACAAGATGGGAAGCGACTGTCTAGGAAGGAGCATGGCGGAAAGGGATCTAGGGGTCATAGTGGACTACAAGTTGAATATAAGTCAGTGTGATGCTGTTGCAAAAAAAGCAAATATGATTCTAGGTTGTATCAACAGGTGTGTTGTAAGCAAAACTCGTGAAGTCATTCTGCCGCTCTACTCTGCACTAGTTAGGCCTCAGCTGGAGTACTGTGTCCAGTTCTGGGCGCCACATTTCAAGAAAGATGTGGAGAAATTGGAAAGGGTACAGAGAAGAGCGACAAGAATGATTAAAGGTCTAGAGAACATGACCTATGAAGCCAGGCTTCGTGAACTGGGCTTGTTTAGATTGGAAAAAAGAAGATTAAGGGGGGACATGTTAGTGGTTTTCAAATATCTAAAAGGGTGTCACAAGGAGGAAGGAGAAAATTTGTTCCTCTTGGTTTCTGAGGACAGGACAAGGAGTAATGGGCTTAAAGTGCAGCAAGGGAGGTTTAGATTGGACATTAGGAAAAAATTCCTAACTGTCAGAGTGGTCAAATATTGGAATAAATTGCCAAGGGAGGTGGTGGAATCTCCCTCTCTGGAGATATTTAAGAACAGGTTAGATAGACATCTGTCAGGGATGGTGTAGACGGAGCTTGGTCCTGCCTTGAGGGCGGGGGGCTGGACTCGATGACCTCTCGAGGTCCCTTCCAGTCCTATGATTCTATGATTCATAACACGCAAAGGTGTTTGGAACAGAACTAATCAGTATATAATCTGGCTGTACGTAACATGTCAGACATTGTAAGGGGTAGTTGGATCATCACTGGAGAAATGCAGTATGATCCACCTATGCCCCGGAAGAAGATAACTAGGCAGTGTTTGTGTTCATTTCTCACTCTAACAGGCACTGCAATGGTGAAAAATGATTTTTGGAACAAATAAGGGGTTAAATTAATCAAACTGAATGTCTTTGACCCTAAGTCTGTGCCGTTCTCACCACGCCTCAGTCCCTTCTAGGTACCTTTGAACTTCCTCAGTGTCTCCAACAGCGCAAAAGTTTTCTGGGAGAAACCACTGACTCGCTTGTCCAGCTCAGAAGAAATCTCCTCTGGCAGCTGGAACTGCCCCGTCTCACACCTGAAGAGAAACAATGTCACAGGATTACACTGCATTGAGTGACTCGGCTCTTAAATTCTTGCTAGTCAGTAGCTGCTCTAATGTGCCTAAGATTTAGAATTCCTCCAATTCTCCCAGCCGGAGAGCAGGAGCATCACTGCCCATAGCCATGCAACACTCCTCTCAAAAGTCCCATTAATATTCTTGAAATCCAGCCCGGAGAGACCAGCTCTGGGGACAAAAGGGGAATTGAGTTTCCATGGGCAATTCATTCCTTGGCCTCCAGGCTCTGAGGGACAGGATGTTCCTAGGTGAAAGGCTGTAGGAATCTGCCCACTAGGGACTAGACTGAGACACCAGCGCCCCCTCCCCAGCTCATGCCACACAGGTCTCCAAACAGCCCTGGGATGGGAAAGTCTCTTGATTCCTGCTGCCCTGGGCTGAATGGTGCCCAGTGCCCAGTAGTGACAGGCCCATGTTCCACCCCCACAGTCCGGAGGCAGCCAGTCCCCAGCGACAGCTCTAGGAAACACCTGAGGTCAGACTGTGCCCCTGAATGGAGAACTGCTGTGCCAGGGTGAGACCCTCAGGTTGAAGTTGATCAGGGAGATTTGTGGCCAGCCTGTGACCTTCCCCCTCACATCTGGCTGTAGAGCCCTGGGGGGATGTGGTGCGCACATCAGCTCCAAGCTCCTCCCCAGCATTGTGCAGTGCGATGGTGGTGAGAGAACCACGTACCTGCTCAAGGTGCTTCTCGCATCCTGCAGGAGAGAGAGAAGAAAATCTCAGCCTCATCGGACACACACAGGGGCTTGAGAAGGGATTTTGCAAACATGGGGAAGAGAGACCCTGCCCTGGCCCCTGAGCGAATGCAGCTTGGCCATCTCTAATACCTGTGTGCTTTTAACTCTGCCAAGCAACAACAGTCACTCGTGTGTCAGCAATTCACACGCCGAGTTACACCCAGATCTGACAATGTGACCCTACTGCTTGTGATTCAAGTACCTCCCTTTCCTCTGTGGGGATATGAGATGCTTCCAGGTCCTGGAGCACAGAGTCAGAGTTTCTCACTGTGTTTCTCCCTCAGTCTCACCTGCAGGAAAATCATGCCAGTGTAGACGTAGCCTCTAAGGCTGCTCTGGCTCAGGGTAAAGGAGCTGCCGTGTCACCCATGCTCATGATTTTAAAATGAGTCTTATGATAATTGGGGCTTTAACAAACCCACCAGCCTCTGGAAGCCTGTGATAAGGTGAGACCCTTGGGTTTTGTTTCTTAAGCAAAGAAAGTTTCCCCATTTTTTTATATTAAAAAAAATCCCTGTAAAAATTGTGATCTGAGTGCAGCCTAATGGTCTGAGAAGGCAGAGGGTGAATAGAAATAACCCAACATTTATTATTTTACTAGCTGGAGTTACCCAGCATTGCTTGGTCCTGCCCCCTCACCCAGATCTCCCCCAACCAGCTCTGCTTCCCACCAGCTGCCCTCCCTCAATCTCTCCTGGCCAGCCCCGCTGTCCACAACCCCTCCCCCGACCAGCTCTGCTTCCCGCTGGCTGCCGCTCCTCCCCGATCTCCCCCGGCCAGCCCTGCTCCCCCCGCCCCCGCCAGCTCTGCTTCCCACTGGCCGCTGCCCCTCCCCGATCTCCCCCGGCCAGCCCCGCTGCCCCCAGCCCTCCCCCCCCCGACCAGCTCTGCTTCCCACCAGCAACCCTTCCCCTGATCTCCCCTGGCCAGCCCCGTTGCCCCCAGCACTCCCCCCCGACCAGCTCTGCTTCCCACCAGCAACCCTTCCCCTGATCTCCCCTGGCCAGCCCCGCTGCCCCCAGCACTCCCCCCGACCAGCTCTGCTTCCCACCAGCAACCCTTCCCCTGATCTCCCCCAGCCAGCCCCGTTGCCCCCCCCCCCCCCCCTTCCTCCTGGCCAGCCCCGCTCCCCTCCCGGCCGATTCCTCCCCCAGCGCAGCGGGTTATTTTTTATTTTTACAGTTTGAGATTGGGCCCGATCAGGTCCAAAATACCTTAAAACCTTCTCCTGGAGGAAAGGTTATCCCATGGTAAGTTTGGTTGCGGTAGCTCTTCTAGTGTCCAAGTTATTAGAGCACAAACATACCAACATTCTCCTTTATATATTAGATTTGAAGTCTTGTGGTTTTCATTTCAGGGGTCCTGACTCAGGAGCTTTAGAAGTTCGGTGCTGCCCGGGCTGAGAGAATTCAGGCCTTAACTCTGTTTCTGCTGCCCATGGAAAGCCACCAGATCCAATGCCATCGGTTATAAAACCAGACCAGTTAAGAGAAAGGGAAAAAGAGAGGGCAGGGCATGGGGTGGGGAGGTGCATGGAGCTGGCTGTGGGGCCAACCAGCAAACAAGCACAACGCCCTGGATTGCGGTTGAACGAAAGAGAGAATTGAGAATCTTCGTTTTTTCTGTAGTAAGCCTTCAGCGCCTTTGCTGGAGCAGCCCGGCCTGAGAACATGGACTGATCAGCATGGCCTGCGTCACGTCATCCAAACCCAGGAGTTTGGCTGGAGGACACAAGGGCTATGTCTACACTCGCCGCTTCTTGCGCGAGTAATATGCAAATGAGGCTAAGCGTGGAATATCGCCGAGCCTCATTTGCATACCTAATGAGCCGCCATTTTTTTTTCAGAAGAGGCTCTTGCACCAGAAGGAGCATCTACACTGCCCCTTCTTGTGCAAGAAAACCCCTCTTGCGCAACGCCGTTCTTCCTCAAAAGTAATAGGTGTAACGGCATTGTGCAAGAGGGTTTTTCTCGTGCAAGAAGGGGCAGTGTAGATGCTCTTTCTTGCGCAAGAGCCTCTTCTGAAAAAAATGGTGGCTTATTAGGTATGCAAATGAGGCTCGGCGATATTCCATGCTGAGCCTCATTTGCATATTACTCGCGCAAGAAGCCGCGAGTGTCGACCTAGCCAAGAGGTGTTTGCTTCTCAAACACGGACACGCTGGGCGTTTCCCGCATTACTTTCTGTGCATTCTGAGTTTGCTCTGCTCACGCCCCCAAACTGCTCTGCCCAGCCAGGAGAGCGAGAAAGTGGCCGTGGTTCAGGTAAGCGCTGAGATTGTCACGGAATCGCGGGAGCTGCGGCGTTAGGAGAAACACCAGCTAGGGACAGAGCCTGGGTGAAGCCAGCAAAGTCTGGGACAGCCCCAGGGGGATGTGTTGGGGATGAGATGGGGACAGGAACAGCGGCACTGCTGACTGCAGGTCCTTATCTGGCCCCCTGCCTGAGCCCCTCCCGCCTGCCAGTGAGCTCAGCCTCAGGCCGGGGTCCAATAAATCAGCTGTGTGAGTTCAGACAGAGCAGGCCACTGAGCCTGGCTCTGCTCAGGTTAACTTAGCGCCTTCGCCTCTCCCTCTGTAGGGACCCAAACCTCCCCCTCCCCGGCTCCCTGCCTCGTGGGGAACTGAAGGAAAACCAGCGGGGTGGGCATAGGGGAGGGGCTGTGGGCAGATAACTCTCCTCCCTTGCCCAGCAGCTCCTGGGTTTCGATGACGTGACGCGGGCCATGCAGATCAGGCAATGACCTTCCTTTCTTCCAGGAGCACTTCCCTGTGGTTGTACAAATGAGAAAGTGCTACTGCCCAAGGGGGGAGCTTCAGGGACTGGGGGCGGCCAGTGTCAGCTGCTGTTTTGCTTCTGCCCAGCGCCCCAGTGAGGCCAAGGAGCACCCCGGGTGGAAGGGGCGGGGCTGGATTTAAACCCTGCTGCAGGGTCCTGCCCGGTTCTCAGAACAGGCAAATTGTCCCGTGTTTTCGGTCTCCCCGCAACAGCGCTGGCAGATCCTGTTGCTGCCAAATTCCCGCTCGCCAGCTGTGAGTGGGGGCTGGGGGGGGGGACAGTGGCTGCTCCCCCAGCTGGTCTGTTAGTGCAGCCTCTGCTGCGTGTCAGCATCCGCCAGCAGCCCCCCCCCCCCATCCTGTTTCTTTCCGGCACTGACTACACTGCAGCAGCAATGGCTGGTCCGTGCGAGCTCTGTTGACCCCCCCATCCCATTGTCCCTTTGCATCCTCCCTCCCCTTGCTGCCCCCGCCCTGCTCTGCCCCTTCATGCCCCGCAGCCCCCCTGCTCCTCCATTGCCTTGCCCACATGTTGCCTCATGGAGATGCGATCCCAGGCACCAGGAGAGGGGAGTGTGTCCTGGGGCCCAGTCTGGCAAGCAGGGAGGAGCGCCCCAGCCAGCTCATTTGGTCACCTCACCCGTGTGAGCAGTGCACCGGGGTGTGTGCGGGTCCCTCTGCCATGTGAGCTGGGAGCCCCGCGCCTGGCTGCTCGGAGCCTGCGCCTGGCCCCGGGACGCTGGGAGGGCGGGGCAGGGCGCAGCATGGCACTAGGAAGACGGGTGGGCGCCTGGCCCCAGCGCAGGGCAGCCCCGGCTGGTGACGCTGAGCCTGGCGGGGCATGCCATGGCCATGGTGGCTGCTCCCGGCTGCTGACTCAGGGTATGTCTACACTACCCCGCTAGTTCGAACTAGGAGGGTAATGGAGGCATACCGCACTTGCAAATGAAGCCCGGGATTTGAATTTCCCGGGCTTCATTTGCATAAGCGGGGAGCCGCCATTTTTAAATCCCCGCTGGTTCGAACCCCGTGTAGCGCACAGCCCCACCCCCACGCAGAACAGACCGGCGCGGAGGGGCCCTTTGTGGTGCAGGAGCTGCGAGCCGGCAATTTGTGCAGTTGACGCCTTTTTTCTATTTTTTTGTCCATAGCGGCGCCTGGAGAAATTGTGCGGCCTTGGACCCCGCAAAACTCTTATCCGCCCCTGCCTGCTGGGACACCATCTTCTCTTCTCCCCCCGCCTCCCGCCTGGATCCCCGTGTCTGGCTCTCGACACAGTCCTCCCTCCCGCTACTCTCTGGGCCCTGTAACCTCCCCACCACACACACACACACCTGCCCAGGAACCCAGCCCCCTTGTGCTGTGTCCTGACAACTTCACCCCTGCCTGGGACCCAGGGGATTCTCCCTCCCCCTTCGTCTGAGGAAGGGGAACTCTGGTGTTTGCAGTGCCCGTGTCCCCAAATCCCTCCCTGCACAAAAAAAGGGGGGGGATTTTTTTGCTTGGGGCGGCAAAAAACCTAGAGCCGGCCCTGTCTATACATACTCAGCAGGGCCAGTGGACAGGCTGCTTGGGCTGTGCTGAAGGTCCAGGAAGGGAGTGAAAAGATGCAGGTTTTTTTGAGGGGTGGGGGACTCCTCCCTCCTCCCCCCAATCTCCATCCCTGTTGGCAGATCACCTGGGCCTGGGTCAGGACCCACCTTTGGGTGGAAACCCCGCCCTGGGGAGAACTGCCTGGATACAGCTACCTTGTTCTTTCCCCTCTGGCACGTGCACCCTCCCCCAGCTGTTAACATTGCCACTGGGCAGCATTGGGGCAGAGTTAGCCCTTTACGGGCAGACGGAAGCAAAACGGGCATTGGGTGTCAGGCTGACAAGTCAGGACGTGGGAGCAGGCGTGTACCCTGTTCTGGGTGGAGTTAAAGCTCCCTTGACATAGCTGGGAGGAGGCATCTTCACTTAGCACAGCCGGAAGGAGGTTTCACCTAGAACAAGCCGAGAGGGTCTGAGCTGAGGAATTAGTGCCAGGTAGGCACAGGACTAGGCTACTGCTCGGAGGAGGGGCATGTGAGCTGGGAGCAACGCAGCCCAGACATGGAGGCAGAGCAGGAAAACTGCGTGAGTCCATGAGCATGAGCGACAAGGAGTCCTGTGGCACCTTATAGACTAAGGCTGTGTCTACACTGGCGCGATCTCGCACAAAAGCGGCCGCTCTTGCGCAAAAGCTTGCTGCCTGTCTACACTGGTCACGTGTTCTTGTGCAGGTAAATTGACGTTCTACTGTATAAAATCAGGGCGTCTTGCGCGAGAACTCTGACGCTCCCACTCAGGAAGAAGCCCTCTTGCTCAAGAGCTCTTCTGGAAGATGGCAGTAAAGACAGGAAACATGAATTTCTTGTGCAAGAAAGCCCTATGGTTAAAATGGCCATCGGAGCTTTCTTGTGCGAGAGAGCATCCACACTGGCACGGATGGTCTTGCGCAAAAGCACATCTCTTGTGCTAAGGCACATGCCAGTGTAGACGCTCTCTTCTGGAAGGGTTCTTGCGCAAGAACTCTTCCGCAAAAGAGTTTTTGCATGAGAACGCGCCAGTGTAGACGTAGCCTATCAGATGTACAGGAGCATGAGCTTTCGTGGGCAAAGACCCGCTTCGTCAGATGCCCGTGAGCAGGGTGTGTCTCGGACGCACTGGAGGCTTGGAGCCGAGAGCGGGGAGGCGGTTCTGTTATTGGTTCCTGCTTGTGTCCAGTGAAGCAGACGCGTGTATGTTCCTTGTAAATAAACAAGATTGCCTCAGTGGAAATGGCAGACTCCTCTGGCCTCCATCTCCCCGAACACCCCCAGGGCCCAGACAGCAGCAGCTTTATCGTGTAGCTTCATTGCATGTCTATCAAATGCACCTGGCTTGGAACCCAAACTCACTGGCATCAGGCGTGCAGGGCTCAGCTGGAAAGTCCTGGCTTCCTGTTCCCTCCCTGGAATCAGTTGCTCTAAATGCAGGTTCCTGATTCCCTGCTCACTAATGCCGAGGGGAAATGGCAGGGCTGGGAGGAGCAAGGTAAATGTGGGCCTAAGGGTTGAGTGACATGGGTACAGCGGGGGGGGGGGGCTCCCTTTACACACAGTAATCGCCCTCTGGACATCATTAAACACCCAGCCAGGGGCACCACTCAGAGTTTATTACAGGGATCTACCAGGCAGAAGCTTACAGGGAATGGGATGAAGAGAGCAGAGGCACTGCAGGGACTAGAGAGGGTCTGGAGCTCCATGCCTGGGCTTATATTGTTGCCCTTCTCCGTGGCGCTGGCTCCCGGGGAGGAAGAGCTTGCCCCGCCAGCCTTAGCACACGTCTGTTGGCTTCACCAGGATGAAGGAGGCCTTGCACTCCCCACTGCTGCAGAACCCGGCCCAGTAGATGTAGCCTTTCGCATTCAGCAGCACGTTCTGGCACTTGTCGTACCACCAGCCTCCATAGCTACTTGCGCAGTTCCCGCTGGCTTGGTCCTGGTCACGATCGTGCGTGCTAAACTTCATGTTGTCGTGTATGCCCCCCTTGCCGGTGTGATAGGTGGTGAGATAGTCGTCGGCATCCCCCAGGTATCTGCCCAGCCGCAGCGGGTACCCGCTGGCCTCATCCTCCACGCGGAAGATGTCGTACTCCGCAGAGCGGGTGGTGTTGGATTTGTCCACCACGACAAAGCGGACCTTGTAGGTGTTCTGATGGGTGAGCAGGAACAGGTACTCGTTGCCCATCCAGTAATCGTTCTGCACATTCCCGAAGCCGTACTTGTAGGTGCTCCAGGACTCCAGCCAGGTGATCTCTGTATTATGAGAATTTCTCTGCACCACGGTCCAGCCTTTGCCTTCGGTGTCCATGTCGCACCACACCACCTGCGGGGGAGAGCCTGCTGGCTGGATGACATAGATCCCGCTAGGGCTGTCTAGGGGGATGCAGCTGCAGTCCCTGGGGAACCCTGAAATGCCACAGACAGTGGGGTTAAGGGGCGGTTGAAAGAGAGAGCCAGGGGGTTCCGAGACAGACCCTGAGTATTTCCCAATTCTACAGGCTCTGCCCTGGCCACAGCATCCGGCTCCAGCTGGCAACCTTTGTTTTGTGTGAAATGAGTTTCTTTCCCTGCTGGTTCTGAAGAAATCCTCCCAAAGATGAGTCGGGGGTAAGCCCGGGCCCTGTCCCCTCCTGGAGTCTGTGCTGCGGGGGGAATCGATCCAGCTGGGGCTGCTCCCCCCATCTCCATACAGACTGAATTGGGAAACCGACACGGGCCGGGGTAAATGGGGTTGGCAAAGAGCGGAAGGGAGACTGGCACCAGACGGCCCTTGGCATCCAGTCTGCTCAAAACACCCTGCTCTCGCCGGCGCCTTGGAAACTTCCAGCCAACGTCCTGTTGCGGGGCTTGGAGGGGTGCCCAGAACTGTCTGGGTACAACGAGAACACCGTGGTAATAACGGCCCCGCCCCTCCCCACGGTCCTCCCTTGAGCCTGAGTCCCCAGCTCCCCTTCCCCCCCAGATCAGCCTCCCTGTGTGCCCCCCCACCCAGCCCCTTTATGTGCCCCTCACGTCTGGCCCCTCCCCGTAGCTGAGCTGAGGAGGAGAAGCTGCTGAGCACTACAGGGGGCTGCCAGTGGGGCCGGCTGAGACCCCTGCCTTCCTGGGCAAGCCCCTGGGCAGCCCCCCCCCCCGAGCACTACTAGCCCCAGGTAGCTCCATGTGCAGCCTCCTCTCTGCTCAGGTTATCAGCTGGTCCGCGGTGGGGGGAGGTGGGGCCAAGGCAGGGTGAGGTTTGAGCAGCCCAGAGCCCAGGGGACGCTGATGCCTGTGCCCTCTGTCACAGAGGAGGCTCTGGAGAGCCAGGGGACTCCTCGGTCAGGCCGCTTTAGTGTAGGGGGGGGGTTACACTTGGTCCTTGATGGTGAAACTGAAGCGTAGCAATCGGCCAGTCGGGGGATTGCACCCTGGTCCCTACAGCGGCTCTGCCCTGAGCTGGTTCTTCCGCCCCTCCAGGCTCACAAAGCGAAGCAACAAGCAGCAGCTCCCACACCCCAGCTGGCCCGTTCCCAGGGGCTGGAGGCCTCCTGAGGGGATGGGCCTGCTGCACGGGGAGGACTCCGCTTCTCTTGGGGCCCTGCGCTGGCGGAGAGTGGCTAGACGGCACGTTCCATGGACACGTGAATGCAGGGATTGCACACGGGCCAGGCCGACATTAGAGGCTTTTTTCACTAAAGAAGAACGTGCTCCGCACTTTGCGTAGCTTTTTCCGATTGCTTTTCCAGAAGAGGCTTTGCCGCCATTTGGCCCCGTTTAAAACAGGACCAAATGGCGGAAAAGCCTCCTCTTTCGGCGGAGCCCTTACGCCTCCTAGAACGAGGTGCACAGGGCTCCCCGAAAGAGCCTTTGCTCTTTGGCAAAAAAAAGCAGAAGAGCAAACGTGTTCTCTGGATGCAGCGGAGTTTTTCCAGGATACCTCTGATATCCCAGGAAAACTCGCAGTTAAGATGTCCCCTGGGAGGGGGGAGAGGAGCATAATCAGGCCCACGGGACCCTGATCTTGAATGTGGCTGATGCTAGGTGCTCGCCGCTTGGTCCTCTACTCACCTTTCTTGTCTTTTAGGGCCCCAGTGCCCTGCATGGGGGCTGTGCAAAGCAGTGTCAGCACCGACAGCATCAAGAGACGCAGGAGTGAGTTGGGCTGGAACCCTGCAAGGAACAGAAACCACTGGACATGAGACAAGGGGAGAGTTTTCCGAGTGCCTAAATCCTACTAAACGTTAAGAGGACTTAGGCACATAAGTGACTCAGCCAATTTGAAAATGTTACTCAGAGATTTAAGGCAGCGCAGGAGGTGGCTGGATGGTCAAAAGGACCCAGCATGGTGGCTCGGCAACCCAGAGAGGGGGCCGAGCTGCTCTTCACTTCACCCGCCCACAGCTCTGCCACTCTTGAGTCTCTGCAGCTCCCGGCACTGAGCCCGGCCTCCTGATTGAATAGAAAACTCTTACTCAAGGCCTGCGTTGGCAAAGGGCCCCCTGCTTTCCCAGCTCCTTGGCTCCCCGCAAGGCCTCCCTTGCCCAGTGTGAAACCAAACGAATTCCCCAGGTCCCAGAGAACGGCTGCCCCCAGACAGCAGCAGAGATGTGCCAGACAGAGCCATGAGCATCACACTGGTCTTGTTCCCGCCAGTCCCTGACCTCTCTGCTGCCAGTCTACCCTGCTCCAGGGGGTGACGCACGGGAGCTGCTCTCGCCTGGTGTCCAGCTGCCATGGTAGGATGTGTCTGTCCTGCTTCTCAAATGGTAGACGGGGCAGTAACGCGGGTGGCTTGCTTATGGCTTGTGACTCCAGAACAGAGGTGAAGCAGAGACACCCGAGGCAGGTTCTCCAGACCCCCCGTGGCCGGAGCAGTGTGTTGTCTGCTTCATTCGTGTTTGGATAAAGCTTCCTGTGGGGAGGAGGAGGGGGGGGGGGGTACGTGTGCACCTGGACATAGGTGGCAAGTGACATGGGTTGGAGCTGCTCAGGCACCATGAACATTGAGGGCTCCACTCCAACAACTACAACCCAGCTTGAGAGTCACTGTGATGAATTCGGAAGCTGGAGCAGCCGGGCCTTGCTGTAGAGAGTTTGTTTATAAACAGAGGCGGAGGATTAAGGTACCAAAAGGCTTATCGTTAAAGTGAACTAAGGCTCATGAGCTGGTCCTTAAAGCATCGTCAGGTTCTCCAGTCAAAGGATAAGAACCTAAGGGTGGGGGAATAGAGGAGTTTTGTTGGGCAGTTTAGAGGCAGAGTTTGAGAGGGGCTAGATACACTTAACACTTTACATTCTTTAAACGTCTTTAAAATAAAACCAAAACCACCTGATTTAAAAATAAACATCAAGAAAGGACAAGCTCTAGGAGAACAAAGAGGATGTAGGCAGAAGCCCAGCATCAGGGGAAACTTTTGGGAAAGGGGGAGCCTATACAGGAAGGATGGGCTCCACATAAACCGAAATAGAACCAGATTGCTGGCACTTAAAATTTAAAAAGTTGTAGAGCAGTTTTTAAACAAAGGTCTTGGGGAAAGTCGACTGGTGCAGAGGGCACATGGATCAGACAGAGACATTCTGTAGAGGAGAGTCTATAAATGGAGACTGTCTATGTCCTAGTACAGAGGAGAAGATGGAAGAGAAGATCTGGGTGAATCATGTGAGAAACAGTCAAATGAAAAGAGTCCCGTTCAATCCCATCATGTAATCACAGACAGAGAAATAGTGACAAGTTTTTAAAGTGCTTATACACAAACACGGTGGCTGTGTCTACACTGGCCACTTATTCCGGAAAATCAGCCGCTTTTCCGGAATAACTTGCGAGCTGTCTACACTGGCCCTTTGAATTTCCAGAAAAGCACTGACGATCTACTGTAAGCCGCTTTTCCGGAAATACTATGCTGCTCCCATTTGGGCAAAAGTCCTTTTTCCGGAAAACTGTTCCAGAAAAGGGCCAGGCCCAGCTGCGCGCGGCACTTTGATCCAGCTGGCTGGGGGCTGGGCCTGGCGGCCCCCGCAGCATGGGGCTCACGAATGACAAAGCTTGTGCATCCCTGGCGTACAAGGCACATGGGAAAATACGGTTACGGTAGAAACGCGTCTTCATAGACATATTTCATTAGAAACACCTTATTTGTGGTGACAAAACCTGAACTCTCAGGAAATGTCCCAGCCCAAATCAGTCTGAGAAGCTGCCATCAGTGTCAGGTTTCATTGCGAGAGAGGTGAGTAGCCCCAGGTGAAGGGCTGAGGTTTTTGGAGGAGAAAGATTTCAGTGAGTCTCACAAGCCAGAACTAAAATGTTTTGATTGAAGTGAAATAACAGTCTGGGGTCAACCAGCCTTCAAAATACGCTCCCCATTTCTTGACTCTGCGAAAATGACGATCGGGGCTTTTTTGCGGAAAAGCGCGTCTACATTGGCATGGACGCTTTTCCGGAAAAAGTGCTTTTTCCGGAAATACTTATAATGGAAAACTATTCCATTTTAAGCATTTCCGGAAAATCATGCCAGTGTAGACGTAGCCGGTAAGTATAAATAATAAGATGAGTAAACTAGAGTGCCTCGTATTGAAATAACAGGTCTCTCAGAAACTGGATGGAATGAGGATAATCAACGGGATGAAGTAATAACCAGGGTATGAAATATATTGGAAGGACAGAACAGGTTGTGCTGGCGGGGGAGTGACACTACATGTGAAAGAAAGCATCGTATCAAATGAAGTAAAAACCTTAACGGAACTAATTGTACCATTGGATCTTTATGGATACTAATTCCATGCTCTAACAATAAGACTATTGCAGTAGGGATATATTACTGACTCAACTGACGAGGACGGGGATAGTGACTGTAAAATGCTCAGGGAGATTAGAGAGAGACCATAAAAATAAAAATCCTCAATAATAGTGGGGGAGTTCAACTACCCCCTATAGAGATCTTAAAAGACTGCTTCTTGGACAAGCTGGTTCTGGGACACACGAGAGGTGAGGCAGTTCTTGACTTGGTCCTAAGTGGAGCGCAGGACCTGGTCCAGGAGGTTACTGTAGCTGGACTGCTTGGAAATACTGACCCAATTATAATTAATATAATTATATTTTCCCCCCTGTGGTGGGAAAAACATCACAGAAGCCCAACACTGCGGCGTTTAATTTCAGAAAGGGGAAGTACACAGAAAGGAGGAGGTTAGTTAAACAAATTTAAAGGTACAGTGCCAGAAGTGAAATTCTTGCCAGCTGCATGGAAACTTTTGAAAGATGCTATAATAGCTGCTCAATTTAAATGTATGCCCCAAATTTAAAAAACAACAAAAACACAGTAAGGGGACCAAAAATGTGCCATTGGGGCTTACGAGCCAAGTAAAAGAAACAGCGAGAGGTAAAAAGGCATCATTTAAAAAGCAGAAGTTCAATCCTCGTGAGGAAAATAGAAAGGAGCATAAGCTCTGTCAAATAAAGTGTAAAAATGTAATTAGGAAGGCCAAAAACTATCTGAAGAGCAGCTAACCAAAAACTCAAAAAGTAATCTCTGTCTCTCCGGGGTAGGCACGGGGAGAGCCGGGGCTATGGCTCTGTGGCCTCAGCCTTCCCCAGCCACCAGGCTCAGATCTACCTCAAACCCAAATCCCCTTGCCCCACTTCCTTCCCGCCCCTTCTTCGAGGCCCTGCCGCTGCTCCAGCCCTTCTCGGAGGCCTCCCCCTGCTCACTCCATCCCCCTTTCTCCCCAAATCTCTTTTGCTTTCACCAAGCTGGGGTAGGAGGTGAGGGTGCAGGCTCTGGTCTTCAGCCAAGGAGTTTAGAGTGTGGGAGGCTCCGGGCTTAGCCCAGGGTGGGGGATGGGGTGCGAGCTCTGGGAGTTTGGCTGCAGGGGGACTCACGTCTGGGGCAGGAGGTTGGGAGGAGGTTCAGGGCTGGGACGGGTTCAGGAAGGAGGCCCTGGCTGGGCTCTGTTTGACTGAGATGGCTGCTGGGTGGTGGAGCAGTGGGGCTAAGGCAGCCTTACTCCTGGCCTGGCCCTGCACTGCTCCTGAAAACAGCCGGCACGTACAGCAACGGCTCCATAGTGCCATGTGCTGCCCCGCATCTACAGGTACTGAGCCCACAGCTGCTACTGACCACGGTTCCACATTATTGACCAAGGGGAGCTGCAGGAGCCGTGTCTGCAGGCAAGGACAGCGTGTGGAGACCCCCGGCTCTGCCTCTCTCAGGGGCTGCAGGGAGATGCCAGCCACTTCCAGGAGCAGCAATTAGCACTGGGATAATTAATCCAGCTGCAACAGGTTTGGCATTTTAGAACTCACTCCTCCAAGAATTAAATCGAAGCATAAGAGCAAAATGAAAATGAGGAAACGCACCCACCAGTCAAAACCCCCAAATAAAACACTTTGCAAGCAGTAACAGTAGTAACAATGATCCCCAGGTATGTGCTGGGTGGGGAGATGGGCGAGGGACAGTGTGTGTGTGTGTGTGAGAATGTCAGATGCACACGGTGTGTGAGAGTGACAGAGATTTGCACTGACAAGCTCCCTCCACCCCCTTCTCTCTGAGCGGAGACAGGGTGCAGGAGTGGGGGGAGCAGGGACACCCTGACAGCAATGCCCCGTCTCTTCTCCTTCCCACACCCTGCACAGCAAGCAGGAGGCTCCCAGGAGACTGGGCTTAACTCAGGGGTCCTGACTTCTACCTGTGACCATGGGGAACTCATTACACTGCTCTGTGCCTTAGTTTCCCCTTTTGTAAAATAGTGCTTATGTTAGATCCTTTTTATTCTAAAGTACTTGGGCCACAATCCCCGAGGGGACTTGGGGCAGGGAGGGACGATTCCTGCCTAGGGTCCAGCAGCAAGCTGAGGAGGGGACCCCCACAAGGCTCTTGGTATACCATGGTCTGGGGGGGACACTCTGTACCAGCCAGGGGTCACTGCCAGACTTGTCGCTAGCCTGGCTTACCCTGCAGCATGCGCTTGCTGGGGGAAATGCTGCTCCGTTTCAAAGAAGCAGCAGCGTGTACCTCACTGTGCCGGTCCCTTGGGCCTTGGCCTGTAGGCCTGTGGAAGCAGAGGGTGCACCAGGGTTCCCCTCCCTCCCATGCACCTGTCGGAACTGGGGAGCGGAGCTGAGAAGAGCGCAGGCTGCCCACTCCGTGCCAATAGCTGCTGCCTCTGGGCAGGTTCCCGAAGGCTCCTGGAGCCCCGGAGGAGAATGCACTTGCCCACCGCACCTCCCCATGTGCCAACACCGCCTGCAGCTCTGGCCTCGTCCCCAGGTTCCGGCCCCCCGGGAAGTGCCGGGCATCTCAGTAAAACTCACCCATCCCGAGGCTGCAGCTGAGCGGAGTTAGCAATCGGCCGTGTCCTGTGTCCACCTCCGAAAGCGGAGCTGGGATGCCCTCCCTTTATGCAGAGAGCACCACCCCACACCCAGCTTCTCTTGCTGCTCCAACTGCTGGCGCCCAGCCTGGCCTGTGGGCCGGGGGAGCCCCCCTGGCACGCCTGCCCCTTCTGTATTTACTGCAGATACCAGCTCGCTTGGGCTCCCCCATTCCCAGGAATGCCAGGATTTCGGAAAACAGGCCGGGGTCAGCCAAGGATGAATGTCTCGGCAGGACTCAGCGGCGTACCGCTGCCTTTCGGACACAGAGAGCACGAGAGGGAGAAGATGAAGCCAGTGGAGATGGTGGGGATGGGGGCTGTGCAGTACGTGATTGGGAATGTGACACTTGTGCCAGGCGATTAGAAGCAGCAAGATTCAGGGTCTAAGGGCTCCTCTTAGCATTGCGAACCAGAACCAGCTGGAAACCTCTCTCCCCGAGACCTGGGGAACTAACCCCCACACGCTAAGAGGCGGCTCCCCCCTCAGAGGCCCTCGCATGCGAGGAGGAGAGAAATGCAGTGTCGGGGGGGGGGGGACACCCTGCGTTGGACTGAAAGTTCTGGGACCTGTGAGTGCAAAGCCCCCCCTGCAGTGTACAGCGCAGCAGATTTTTGCCTCAGTTTCCCACCTCGAGGTGAGACAGTCCAAATATCCCTTTGGTGCACCCTCCCCTTTCCCTCAGCGCGCCCCACACCTGGTTCACTGGCCAAGTTCAGCCGAGTGTCCAAGAGTAGAGGGCATGTGGGCGGGTTCAGCTTCTGGCCCCAGGAGAGAAGGGGCAGGCCAGGGGGCCTCTGCTCAGCCTTGCTGCTGCCCCATGCTGCCACCTCTGCCTTCAGCTGCTATGCCGCGCTCTGTGGGGCCTCTGGCCTGGAGTGAGTCCAGCTCCCTGGAAACCCCCTTGTGCTGTTTGCTCCACTGCACCCCCCATGCCACCAGCTCAGAGTTGGCAAATGTCATTGCGGAGTCTTTGGCCATGACCTTTGAAAAGTCGTGGAGATCGGGAGAGATCCCGGATGACTGGAAAAAGGCAAACGTAGTGGCCATCTTCAAAAACGGGAAGAAGGACGATCCAGGGAACTACAGGCTGGTCAGTCTTACCTCGGTTCCTGGAAAAGTCATGGAAGGGATCCTTAAGGAATCCATTTTGAGGCACTTGGAAGAGAGGAAAGTGATCAGGAATAGTCAGCATGGATTCACAAAGGGCAAGTTGTGCCTGACTAATCTGATTAGCTTCTATGAAGAGGTAACTGGCTCGGTGAACGTGGGAAAGTCAGTGGATGTGATATACCTTGACTTTAGCAAGGCTTTTGATACGGTCTCCCACAATATTCTTGCCAGCAAGTTAAGGGAATGTGGATTGGATAAATGGACGGTAAGATGGATAGAAAGCTGGCGAGATGGCCGGGCCCAGCGGGTAGTGATCAACGGCTCGATGTCAGGGTGGTGGTCAGTTTCTAGCGGAGTGCCCCAAGGTTCGGTTCTTGGACCGGTTTTGTTTAATATCTTTATTAATGACCTAGATGAGGGGATGGATTGCGCCCTCAGCAAGTTTGCAGATGACACTAAGCTAGGGGGAGAGGTAGATATGCTTGAGGGCAGAGATAGGGTCCAGAGTGACTTAGACAAATTGGAGGATTCGGCAAAAAAGAAATCTGATGAGGTTCAAAAAGGAGACGTGCAGTGTCCTACATGTGAGATGGAAGAATCCCAAGCATTGTTACAGGCTGGGGACCAACTGGCTAAGTAGCAGTTCTGCAGAAAAGGACCTGGGGGTTACAGTGGATGAGAAGCTGGATATGAGTCAACAGTGTGCTCTTGTAGCCAAGAAGGCTAGTGGCATATTAGGTTGCACTAAGAGGAGCATTGCCAGCAGAACTAGAGATGTGATTATTCCCCTTTATTCGGCTCTGGTGAGGCCACATCTGGAGTATTGTGTCCAGTTCTGGGCCATCCAGTACAAAAAGGATGTGGACGCATTGGAGGGGGTCCAGTGGAGGGCAACCAAAATGATGAGGGGGCTGGAGCATATGACCTATGAGGAGAGGCGGAAGGAGTTGAGGCTGTTTAGTCTGCAGAAGCGAAGAGTGAGGGGGGATTTGATAGCAGCCTTCAACTTCCTGAAGGGAGGTTCCAAAGAGGATGGAGAGAGGCTGTTCTCAGTGGTGACAGATGGCAGAACAAGGAGCAATGGGCTCAAGTTGTGGTGGGAGAGGTCCAGGTTGGAGATTAGCAAAAACTATTTTACTAGGAGGGTGGTGAAGCCCTGGGATGGGTTCCCTAGGGAAGTGGTGGAGTCTCCATCCCTAGAGGTGTTTAAGTCTCGGCTTGACAAAGCCCTGGCTGGGTTGATTTAATTGGGATTGGTCCTGCCTTGAGCTGGTCCCTGCCAAGCTGCAGCCTTGCCACTAGAGCCAGGAGGGTGCCACAGGTCACAGGGGAAATGGCCCAGGGAACAGAAGGCAGTGGAGGGAAGTAGAGGGGCAGGACAAGGCTGCTGCCCGAGAGACCCTGTGTCAGGGCCATAGTAGTGGGTGGGCCTGCCCCCACCCCTTTTCCCCCTTGTACTGTGTCTAGCCACCATTGCTGCGTGGCCTGGAAGGATCGTGGCTTGCCCCTGAGGTCAGGGGCTAGACTGAGGCTGCCGTTGGCCACGGTGGCAGCCTGCTGATGCCCCCTGGGAAGGAGCGAGAGACGATTGGGGTGGGCACTGCTGATGGGTTTGCTCCACTGCAGTGTCCTGAAGGGGACGTAGTGGTCTGGGAGAGATGCGGGTCTGGAACTGGAGCGAGGAGGGGAAACGGCAGCCGGAAGGCGGGGCCCTGCGGATGAAAGGATGAATTCCCAGATCTGCCGGCAGGAGGTGCTGTGGTGCTGAGTCCCACCCCATGACAAGAGGATTAAACTAGATTTGTTTAGCAACTGACAAAGTTTCTGCTCCATGTCATCGCCTTCTGCTGATTCAGCACCTTTGCCTGCTGCCCCGGGTGTGTGTCCCGCTGGCTTTTACATAAGGGCTGTGTCTAGACTGGCCAGTTTTTCCAGAAAATCAGCCGCTTTTCCGGACAAACTTGCCAGCTGTCTACACTGGCCGCTTGAATTTCCGCAAAAGCACTGACGATCTCATGTAAGATTGTCAGTGTTCTTGCAGAAATACTATGCTGCTCCCGTTCGGGCAAAAGTCCTTTTGCGCAAAACTTTTGCGCAAAGGGGCCAGTGTAGACAGCTCAGATTTGTTTTCCGCAAAAAAGCCCCGATTGCTTTTGTGGGAAAGCATCCTGCCAATCTAGACGCTCTGTTTCGAAAATGCTTTTAACGGAAAACTTTTCCGTTAAAAGCATTTCCGGAAAATCATGCCAGTCTAGACACAGCCAAGGTGCATAAGAGCGAGTGCAAACCCAGGAGAGTGCTTATGAGTTACGGCTGAGTTGTTGGAGGTGCTCCCAGGCAGGCGGGGTCCTGGCTGGGACCGAGAGCGCAGAAGCTAGTCCACTAGCAGGAACAGCTCCGCCCTGTCCGCACGCCTTGTGACCGTCCAGCCAGCATGTCACACGCCACTCAAATGTGCGACAAGGGGAGGCCTGGATTTCCTTGCATGTCAATCACGTTTGCCTGGCGTGATGTGCAATGAACATTTGATCATTTGGAGACCAAGTTTGGGGGGCGGGGAGGGGGGGAGAACCCAGACCCACTCAAGCAGGCCCAGACCCACTCAAGCAGGGATTGAAGGGTGGAGGGAGAGATGCATTTTCCTATCTAGAAGTCAATGCCCATAAAGCATGGGGGGGAGGGGTGGCAGCTGCAGCACCTCACTGCCCTGCCTCCCACCTTTCCTCTGTACTGTAACGTGCAGCCCACAGTTGGCTCCACTGGCATCTCTGACTCCCAGCAGCACCCAGGCGAGCCGTGTCCGCCCTGCCCTGCCCTGCCGGTTCCCCCATAGGGAATGGTTCCAGGGAAGAGCCTTATCTGGGGGGAGGCTGTACCAGGCCCACCCGGCCAGGCAGGCTCCCAGGTGCTCTGCAGGGGCCGATAAGGCTGCTTAGCCCAGCTTCCCTCCAGACACCTGACAGCTCCACCCCAGGGCAGTATCCCCAGAGCGCTGCAGGGCGGGGGCTGGGGAGGAACAGCGCCTGCCCCCCCCGTACAGCAGGTGCTATAAGTGCCAACCCCATTCTGCCTCTGCTAGACGCCTCTCTACCGATCCGGGGACAGACGTGCCGTGGGCAGGGATGGGTAAGGGCCGCCTCGGTGAGTCAGGGCCCGTGGGGCGGAGCTGGGCCCTGCTGCTCCGCTCTAGGGCCGGGAACGTGGGGGTGGGAAGCTGGGATTAGAACCCACCAGCAGATGTGGGGCTGGAACCCAGCGTGGGGCGCTCCCCTCCCCCCGGGGCGGCGAGGAGCAGAGATGCCTGGCCTGAAAATTACGCAGCCTCCGGCTGAGCCTCTGGGGCAGACACAGCAACTCGCTCCGGGGCCCGGACAGTCTGCAGAGCTGCCTCCTCTGCGGCCCGTTCAGTCCCGACCCCCCCGTGGCGCGGCCCAGCAGCGGAACGCGGGCGCAGTGACTGGCAGGGGGACAGCGACCGGGGGGGCCTTGGGGGTGGAGGGAGCAGCAGTGACACGTGCGCCAAGCGCCCTAGAGAGGTGGGGCAGGACGCCGGGCGGCTGCCCTGCGGGTCACTATCTGGCAGGACAGAGCTGGAGGGGCTCCCTGCACGGTGCCTGCTGCTGCAGCTTGGCCATGGGCCCCCAGAGCCACTAGCCCAGCTGGTGAGTGTCAGGGCTGGCGCCTGCCTGCTGCCAGCAGCCCCCGATTCCCTGAAATCCTGGCCGCCCTCCCCGTACCTTCCTGGGGCCCTGAGTGCCCCTGGCCAGCCCCCTCCCCCGACCTTCCTGGGGCCCTGAGTGCCCCTGGCCAGTCCTCTCCCCCGACCTTCCTGGGGCCCTGAGTGCCCCTGGCCAGTCCCCTCCCCCGACCTTCCTGGGGCCCTGAGTGCCCCTGGCCAGCCCCCTCCCCCGACCTTCCTGGGGCTCTGAGTGCCCCTGGCCAGTCCCCTCCCCCGACCTTCCTGGGGCCCTGAGTGCCCCTGGCCAGCCCCCTCCCCCGACCTTCCTGGGGCTCTGAGTGCCCCTGGCCAGTCCCCTCCCCCGACCTTCCTGGGGCCCTGAGTGCCCCTGGCCAGTCCCCTCCCCCGACCTTCCTGGGGCCCTGAGTGCCCCTGGCCAGCCCCCTCCCCCGACCTTCCTGGGGCTCTGAGTGCCCCTGGCCAGTCCCCCCCCCCGACCTCCCTGGGGCCCTGAGTGCCCCTGGCCAGTCCCCTCCCCCGACCTTCCTGGGGCTCTGAGTGCCCCTGGCCAGTCCCCTCCCCCGACCTTCCTGGGGCCCTGAGTGCCCCTGGCCAGTCCCCTCCCCCGACCTTCCTGGGGCCCTGAGTGCCCACCCAGGACCCTGTTCCCTGAAGCTCTCAGTGCCCACACAACCCTCAGTCCGCCTCCCCCCCTCCAATGTTTTCTCTAATTTTCTGCATCCATGTGTGGAATAATTTTGATGTGCACCCAGGCCTGTGCGGATGTGCACCAGGAGTAGAAACACATGCTGTGTGCGCTCTGCCCGTCGGCTGGGCAGCGTTGGAATCTCTCCTGGGTGGCTACCGAAGTGCTCAGCCTACAGCGAACACTGGCCTGGACCCTGCCCCCGGCCTGCCCCCCGGCTCTCGGTTCCCACCTCGCCTCTGCTCAGAGCCCTGCTCCCCAGGGCCTTAGTGCCCACCCAGCCATGGTCCCCATTTTCTCTTTTCCCCCCACTCTTCCCCTCTGCTCCAGTAGTGCCCCTGGCATAGGGGGTCTCTGTGGGGCAAGCGGCTGGGAACATTTCTCCAGGGTAAATCCCAAGCTCACGTGGGCCTCTCCCCCTTGTGGTGTCTGTCCCAATGGGGCCAATTCCTGGCGTCTCCTCTGTGCCCGAGGGCAGGGACAGCGGTGCCAGCTTGTGTGGGAGCCAGTTCTGGATCGCACCAGCCCGTGGCAGCGGGAATTGGGAGCCTGGCTCCTCGGGGGCAGGTTTGCGTTCCCAGCGTCTCCCCCGCTCTTCCCTTTTGCAGCTGCCTGGATCCCTCGTCTCCTGCTCCTCGCCAGCCTCTTGGCCCTGCCAGCCCCGGGGCTGGCCCTGGAAATACACAACGGGAACATCTTCAAGGGACCCACCCACAGACTCAGGAACCACCCAAGGGCCCTGATGGCAGGTGAGTTCTACCTGCGCCTCCGGCCCTCTCAGCCGCCACAGGGGTCCCTGCCGGGCCTGGGGGCCCAGCACAGCTCCGCTTGGCTGCCATTACGCGGGGCTGAAGCCACTGGAGGAAATGACACTCCGAGCCGTGGGCGTTCGAGGAGGGAGGCAGGTGGTGGCCCAGGGGGCTGGGTGGTGGCAGAGCAGGGAGAAGGCAGAGGGTGCTGGCTGCCTCGGGCCACAGAGGTGCATGGGGAAGGGGGGCAGGTGAACACAGCCCTAGGGAGAAGGTGGCAGACGGGAGGAGGCGGGAGTGCCCTGGCAGCACGGCGACGGGCGCTGTGGTAACACCCAGCTTGAGCTGGGCAGGGCCAGGCACGGCTGCGTGGGAAGGAGGCTGCTGCAGAGCCAGGGACAGGACTGGAAGCTGCAGGCTGGTGAGTGCAGAGCCAGGGGCATGGCTGGGGAGTTGGGAGGCTGCATTTGGCCCGTGCTGGAAGGGAGCAGAGCCAGGGAGGTGGGAGGGGGGAGGGTGCAGAAAGGGAAGCGGAGGCACCACTAACACGTTCCACCGCGGCCCCAGGGAGACTGGCAATGGGCGCTAAGGAGCCCTCCCATCACCCAGCTCTCCCCGTTCCTGCCCCTGCACACGAGGGCGAAGGAAACCCACGGCAGCGCAGAGACAGTGACCTGCAGCTACCGGAAGGCTACGGTACGTGTCTCCCGGGCTGGCCCTCCACACGCCCTGCAGAAATGAGCCACTCGGGCAGCCTCTGTCTGAGGGGAGGGGCAAGGTGCCCACGCCTGGCCCCAGGGGAATCCCAGGCATCTCACAGGCCCCTAGGAGCAAAGAAGCGGGTGGCAGATTTTAGGTTGTGAGGGAGGTGGCTGGCAGTGGCTGGGTCGCCAGCACCCGCTGCCCCAGGGATGGAGCTGGTCCACAGGGGGGAGGAGAAGCTTTGGCTGTGAATTGTGTGTGTGGGATGGGCCCATGTCACAGGTTTGTACGGGCCTAAAGAAATGATGCTTGGGTGCTGGCTGGGAGCACACTGGGACGTCTCTCCCTCTGCTGCAGGTGTGGGGAGGTCACGGCGAAATGCTTGGCAAGATTATTTGAGAGTTATGCGGGGAGGGGAGGAGGGGGGGGGGCTTGTGTTGTCCAGTGCACAGGCCAATGTTAAAGAGCTCTTGGCCCAGCCGTGAGCTGAGGCTGGACTGGACCTGCTGCTGTAAGATACATTTGCCCAAAGCCATGCGGTGCTGTTGGCCTGCAGTGTCCAGCACATTGTAAACACCTCTAAGAAAGCCCCTGCAGGTCATGCAGCCGGGTCTGATTGTCTTCCAGGATACACACAAAGGGTATGTCTACACTAGGCCCCCAGTTCGCAGTAGGGAGGCTAATGTCGGCATTCAAAGTTGCAAATCAAGCCCGGGATTTAAATATCCTGCCCTTGATTTGCATCTTCCTGGCCGGTTGCCATTTTTGAAATTTACAAGTCCAGCCTAACTGCCTGCATCTACATGCGGCAGGGACCCGGTAGTTCGAAATAAAGCCCTTGTTCGAACTACGTGTTAAACCTCATTCCAGGAGGAATAACAGGTAATTCGAACGAGGGCTTTAATTCAAACTACCACGTCCCTGTTGCGTGTACACGTGGGCAGTTAGTCTGGACTTGTAAATTTCAAAAAATGGCGACCGGCCAGGAAGATACAAATCAAATGCAGGATATTTAAATCCCGGGCTTGATTTGCAACTTCAAATGCCTACGTTAGCCTCTCTAGTTCGAACTAGGAGGCTAGTGTAGACATTGTTGCAGCGTTTTGAAAATGTTCTTGCAAAGGGCTGGCGTGTCAGAGCAGACACTAGGGTCGGAGATGCTCTGGAGGGGCCCGTTCTCACTGGCTCAGGATGGGATGAGCAAAGCAGGGTGAGCTCCAGCAAACTCTTCCTTGTGCACAGCCTTTCCCAGGGACTGCAGCGAGATTACCTGGAACAGGGTCAGTGGTGTCTTCATTATCCAGCCCGCCGGACTCCACCAGATCGTTGTTTCCTGTGACTTGAACAGCACCAGTGAAGGCTGGACAGTCCTCCAGAGAAACCGGCACAACACACAGCTCACCTGGTCCGAATCGTGGAGCACCTACAAATATGGCTTTGGCGACGTGCACAGTGACTACTGGCTGGGGATGGAGTACATCTATCAGATCACCAAGCAGAAAGTCTACCAGGTCAGGTTCATCATCCACGATTCCTCTGGCACCATGAAATACGCAGACTACAACCTCTTCAGTCTGGAAGATGAGTCCAAAGGCTACCGGCTGCGTCTGGGCTCCTACTCGGGGACTGCAGGGGACGCCATGACTTCAAACAGTGCTAGTTCTGTGCATGACAACATGAAGTTCACCACGAAGGACCTGGATCAGGACACTTACAGCGGGAACTGTGCGTCTAGCTATGGCGGGGGTTGGTGGTACTCGGCGTGTTATTCTGCTCGACTGAATGTCAAAGGGAGCATCACTTGGGGCAGTTTGTGTTCCGGGAACTGCCAAGCCTCTGCCATCCTCATCAAACCAGCTTCTTACTGCTAGTTGCCCCTTCCCCACCCTGCAGTCTGCAGCGAGGCCAGGCCTTGCTCCCCGAAAGGAGGGAAAGGGTTAGCCTGGGGCACAGCCAAACATCACCCCCATGGGCGCGGGGGGAGAAGTATCATGGTTCATATTTATCCAAAATAGGGCAACTTTCTCTTTTCTTTTCCTCTTCATACTTTGTAAGCTCTTCTCTGCTGGGCCTTGTGCTTTGCGTTGGCTGGATTTAGTTATAGTCACAATCAGAGCAACCCTTTGCAAAGCTGCCCCGGGGAGAGGAAACGCGCTTAGCCCCACGGGGCGCTGCAGTGTGTCCGGGCAGTGTGCCGTTCCGGAGCTCACTGGCCTGGAGGGATCCAGACGCACAGAAGGAGTTTGACAGACACACGCGCGCTGCTGCTCGGTCGGCATTAAAGCGTCAGAATAAAAAGGCATTTTGAAAAAGCGGGGGCCTGGTTCTCGTCCCACGTCCTCTCTGCTGTGCTCCCTGGGCAGCAGAGTGTGTAGAACCCAGCCCAGTGTTTGCAGCCTTCCTGCCTCGGGGGAGTTGGTCTCCCAGACCTGGCTGGGCTAGTCACCCCCAGACTTTGGCTCCCGCAGATTCCTCGAGGGGAATTTCCTGCAGTGACCTAGCAGGATTTTGGAGCCAGGCCTGCCCGTCTGGAGACATCTGGGTAGGTGTAACCCAGGACTGAGGGGCCCTTTAATAAGGTGCCCAGAAGCCAGTAGGTCTTAGTACAAAGCTAAGTGGTAGCAGACAATTTTCTGTTGGCTTCAGTGGGCTTTGGATCAGGCCCCTACTGCACGGCTGCTGCCTTTCCCCGTCGCTCCGGGCTCCCGTCCGCGTTGGGCCTTTCTAAGGGGCCGAGGTGCTGAGGCTCGTCTCTCGTCTGACTGCTTCCGCGCAAATTCCTTTGGGGGCCACTTCTCCTGGGCAACCCCTGGCTCCGAGCCCCTGGCCGGGAGCTGAGCAGAGTCCGACCAGAGGAGGGGAAGAGGCAGGAGCCTCGGGGGAGCCGCTGAGCCCAAGAGTCAGTTTTGGCTGGTGCTGGTGACAGGTCCCTGTGGTGCCGAGTGCCGGGCGGATGAAAAGCTCTTAGCATGAGTCGGGGTGAACCTAGGACGGGGGGAGGCAAGTCCCCAGCCCCACCCGTTCTGCCTGAGACCCTGCCCCTGCCACCTAGGGCCCCTCCATAGCTGGGCAGCCCTCCTCCCCGAACATGGGCTGACAGTGGCTTGCCCCCCAGAGCACGTGGGGCCTGTGGTTCTACCCCTCCGGAGCACCCCAACCCGCCTGCCCCAGCCTGGAAACCCCTCCCACACCCGACCTCCCTGCACTCCACCTGCCCCCCAGAATCCTGCTCTGATCCCCACCATACACGCCAAGCCCCTCATCTCTGGCCCCACTCCAGAGCCTGGATTCCCAGGTGGAGCCCTCAACCCCTGCATCCCATGCCTGGTCCCAGTCCAGAGCCCCGGCCTGCACCCCCAACGTCTAATCCCTGGCCCCACTCCAGAGCCCACGCCCCAGTCCACAGCTCTCCCTCCCTCCTGCATCCCAACCGTCTGCCCTGGGCCACGGACGCGTAGTGAGGGTGGGGGAGAGTGAGGGATGGTGTGGGGGGCAGGGCAAGGGGAGGAGCAGGGGTGATGAGTTTGGTGCCATTCGAAAGTTGGGGTCATTTCTGAGAGCAGGGGACGAGGATGAAGGTGGGTCGTGTCGTGTGGTCCCTGCAGAGAAGCAACTTGCCAAGCAAGTTCCCAAACGCCCTCAAGAGAGCCCCGAGCATTAGACGTGGGGCCATAAGACGTATCCTGCAGCTTCTCTTCTCTGCAGCAGCGGCCCCGGGACTTCATGCAGGGCCGGACTAAGGGGTGGGCTAGCCGGGCAGCTGCCCAGGGCACCAACCTACGGGGGGCGCCCGGCTCCCGGCAGGCTGCAGCGGCCACCCGGGGCGGGGGCTGTGTTAACCCCCGCAGCACCTGCCAGCAGCGCCCTTCCCCCCGTGGCGCGTGCACCCAGAGGCAGGGCCATGCGCCCCGAGGGCGGCGCCGCGCACCTGGGACCCAGGGTGCCAAAATGGCTCGGGCCGGCCCTGTCTTCATGGGCAAGGAGAATTCAATTTGCTCAGGCCAGACCCTCTCCTCACGCAGTCCAAGGCCGTGTCTACACCCCACAGTGTTGTCCCCTCGCGGCAGCTTTCAGCAGCCTCGCCACAGGGAGCGCACGTTGCATTGCACCTCCTGTGGCTGGAGCGCCCCTGCTCCCCACCTAAAGCCCCTTGGCGAGAGGTGCGGCGCTTAGGGCAGCATCGGCCACATCTTCACTTCCCGGGAGATCAGTGCAGCCGCTGGGACTAGGAGCTCTGCCCATGGTCAGGGATGAGGCGGCCGGTCGCTATGAATTCCCTCGCACGCCCAGCAGCTCCGGCTCGGCGGCTTTGTTTGCTGGAGGCTGTGGCCTGTGGGCGGATCCAGCTGCGCTGTGCTCTGCCCCCCAGCCAGGGGCTGCAGGGGGACTCCAGGGCTGCTCCGCGAGCCGAGGGGCTCTGACCTCCACCTTGCTGGGTGGCAGCTGGCCCCTCCGGCGGGCTCTGCCCGCATACAGCAGGGGCAGCGTTCGGCTCCGCTCTTCCGGACAAAAGGGACCCGTGGCCTCGGGCGCCCGTCAGAATCCCTCCCCTCCCCACCCAGAGGGGTTCTAGCCACCACCCAAGAATGATGCAAACTCCTGCTCTCTGCCCACTAGCTTTATCCAGGCCGCGTCCCCCTCCTGCCCCCTCGCAAACATCAGCGCAGTCAGGGTGACCCCTCCCCAGCCGGTGGCCGGGCTTTGCCCGGGGCATTCCCAAGGGGGCGCTCTCAAAAATAGGGGCCCCACGCACAGAACTGGGTCTCCTTGTACCCAGCATCCCAGCCCTCTCCCCTGCTCTCCAGGGGATGCAGCAGAGAACATGGTGCTATTTAAACCAGGTGCCGCCTTGCTCCTTTAGCTCCTCCCCTCTCCCGTCATGGGTGCCCTCGGAGCGCTCACGGTTCCCCCCCCTCGTCAGCTTCAGGGCTGGCACCTTCCACCTGCCTCCAAGTCCCTGGGCGGGTGGAGGCCAGAGTGGGCTCAGCTGATCCTTGTGGTCCCAATGCAGCAGCTTCGCTTCCGGTGTCCAGACCGACTGTCTCGATCCGTTCACCGATTTGCGATGCCTCTGCCTGGGCCAGGTAGAACCGGGCAGGGGGTGTCCTCCCACTGGAGCCCCTCCTCAGCTCCGGGCTTGGGAGCCCTCCGGCTCACCTCGCTGGCCAGGCAGAGCTTTCCTAGAAACCAGACAGGCTTCCGCAAGGGCTGGGCTTGGGTAAAGAGAGACGTTTCCCCCTACGAATGCAGCTGGAACCTTCCACTCCCCTCCAGTCATCTGGTGCACAAATCCTGGACCATCTTCTGCGGCTAAAGCAGTGAGGACTTTCGCTTAGTGAGTGCGATGAGCGCGCCGACCTGAGATATTGGCTTTTCGTCCCCCTAGGCAGGGTGCCTGGGCTTTCCCCTATGCACCGGTCCAAGGAATCCCGACAGACTCATTGCACATCGCTGCCAGTCAGCTGCATGCCACCCTCCTGGCCCTTAAACTTAGTTTTCCCTTCTCTTTTGGGGCCCCCTCTGTAAGCTCTGGCACTCTGGTCTGTGCATCATTTAGCAACCAGAAGAGTCACCTGGTGTTGCCTGGGTCCTCAGGGCAGGAGGCTGGTGGTGCAGGAGTCAGGGCAGGGACTTGGGGAGGTGGGGAGGACAGGGCAGGGTGGGGGGCATGAGGCTGAGGAGGAGTCATGGTGAGAGACTGAGGGGGGAGGGACTCGGGGTAGGGGGTCCGGGGGCCCATCTGGCAGGGCTTTCTCTCTCCCCCAACCCTCTCTGCTAGCAGGGGCCTTCTCTCTGACACCTTCCATGGGGGAGGGGGGCTTCTGTCTCCTCCCAGCTCTCCCACTTCTCTCTCCCCAGCCCCCCTGGCTGGCAGGACTTTCTCTCCCCCCTGTCCGGCAGGGGCCTTCTCTCTCCCCTCTGGCCCCCAGCGCCTGTCCCCAGAGTAGGGCTGGGCCCCATGCCTGAGGGCAGCGGGTGGGGGTGGGGTCAGCGGGCACCAGGGGCTTGCACTGCCCCAAGGATGGGGAGATAAGCTCAGAGCTATAGGGGGGCCCAGAGAGCAGCTCCCCCGGGCTCAGCCTGGCGGCTGCTGCTGCATCTGTTCCCTGCCCGGTCTCCTGGCTCCCTGCAGACTGCGGGGGGGGGGGGGGGGGAGAGGAGCTGGCGCTGGGGTAACCAGAGCCCCCCCCCAAGGCTCTCGGGCCTCTCTCCCAGCCTGGCTGCAGGGGGATCTGGGGACAGACGGGGGGGAGCAGCCCCCGGACCCAGCTGTGCTGAGACGGGCGGCGGCCGCTTGCAGGGAGCTGGAATTCTTGACTCCCCGGGGGCGGGCGCCGCTGGGCTGGAGAAGGCAGCGCAGAAAACCCGGCCGGGGTGGTGCGGAATGGGGGGGGGGGGGTCGGACCGCGCATGCGCAGCGGGTCAGGGACTCCGGTTCTAGCCCAGCGCCAGGGCTTAGCTCAGACCGGGAGCTCCCCGGGGCAGGGGATGCTGCGCCTCCCGGAGCCGGCCCACGGGCTGCAAGTGGGGGGCGCGCCCCGGGCAAAGGGGCGGAGCAGCCCCCCCGCACACCGAGGGGCGTGACCCCTGTGCTGCTCCCCCCCGCCTCTCGCAGAGGGGGAGGAGTCTGTGCAGGGGCCGCGCCTACTGCGCGTGGGGTCACACAGCTGGGGGGCAGGAGCAGGATCTAGGGCTGGTGGTTTGTAGAAAGCTGCTACCTATGAGATTGTGCTACTTAGGGGGCCCTCAGCATGCGCAGTAGCTCTGCTGAAGCCCCTGCCCTTCGCCCTGCCCGCTCCATGGGTAAGTTTTTGCTGACTTCTTCTTAAAAGGGGTGGGTTAAAAAAAAACAAAAAAGGAGGGAAAGGGTTACACGTGGGGGGCTGAAGCGGCTGCAGACAGGGTTAGGATCAGTCCTGGGGCAAATGTAGGGCTGATGGGGGAGAGGAACAGCTGGGAAGGGGAAAGCCCCCGCAAAAGCAGGGCAGAAGGGGTGAAAACAGGCACCCCCGTGGGAATGAGGCAGCAATCACAGGGGGGCTTTTTAATGTGCTTAAACCTGCTTTTTATGAATTCAAATCAGACTCACTGAGCATGCTCAGTAGGGCTGCTGACGCCTTTGCCCTTCTCTTTTCCCTTACCCTGTAGAAGTTTTTTGCTCAGGACATTTGAAAAGGGTTAATGATGGGGAAAGGGGGCGAACGAGAAGACATGACGTCCGCTCACACCTTTGTGTTGTCTGCTGCCCGTGGATCACCGAATTGCCGCTCATTTGCATTGCAGCGTTGCACCTTTGCAAATGTTATTTCTGTTACTTGAATTGCTCTGTGCCATGCCTGTCGCTGTCACGTGTGTTTCTGTTTTCATAGCTACTGTTCCACAACACTTCAGTCCATGGCAATTCTTTCTGTGACTCTCTCCTAGCACTTGCTGCCTTTTATTTTTACTGTGCTGCTCCCAGTAGCAGTTTCTTACAGGAGCAGTTCTTCGTTCCTGCAACTGCCACCAGTAGCACCTTCCTACAGGGAGCAGCTCTGTACCCGGACCTGTTTGGAACTGATCCCTGTAGGATTGTGCTACTGCTGGTAGCAGTTTCTTACAGGAGCACTTCCTTATGATCGTATAAATGAGAAAGTGCTACCGGCAGTACCTTGCCACAAGGGAGCAGCTCTCTACATACCTCTGGCCCCACCAGGATAAAACTGATCCTGGCGGTGTGTGTGTGCGTGCATTTGCAGCACATGTAACAACATGGGGAGCAGAGGTTTCCCCACTGCCAGGCTGGGGGGCAGCCCCATGTGCCGGGGGGTGGGGGGCGATGCCAGTGCCGGGAGCAGGCACCGCATCCCTGCCCAAGGGGGGAGATTCAGGGACTGGGGGCAGCCAGTGTGAGCTGCTGTTTTGCTTCTGCCCAGCGCCCCAGTGAGGCCAAGGAGCACCCCGGGTGGAAGGGGCGGGGCTGGATTTAAACCCTGCTGCAGGGTCCTGCCCGGTTCTCAAAACAGGCAAATTGTCCCGTGTTTTCTGTCTCTCCACAACAGCGCTGGCAGGTCTTGTTGCTGCCAGATTCCCGCTTGCCGACCCACCAGCTGCGAGTGGGGGGGGGGGGGCGCCAGTGGCTGTTCCTCAGTTGATCCGTTAGTGCAGCCGCTGCTGCATGTCAGTGTCAGCCAGCAGGTCCCTCTCCCCCCAATCCTGTTTCCATCTGGCACATGGACTTTCATGCAAATGGGTTTTCTTATACCGCTCTTTGTTGACCGCTTGTTCTGAATTTTGATGTAGTTTGGCTCTTGGGTTTGAAAAGGTTCTGGACCCCTGGTTTATAAAGGCTCTGTTGGTTTAGTCCCGGTGAGAGGGCTTAGGTCTATGCTGCAGAGAAAGGGAGGGGCTTTAAACACAGGAGCCGAAACATAATGCACTGTCCTCCGTATTCAGACAGCAGAATAAGTGGCTGGTTTATCAGAAACACTGGGCGCACAGAACTGAATCTCATTGTTGCAGGTGCAGTAATGTTGAAACTCAAGCCAGGCACTGAGAGAAATGAATGTGGATTTGGGATCTAACTTGTGTGTGTTGTTTATGGACTCTCTAGACTCAAGCATTTGCCCAGAATGGCCGAGTCTAGCATGTGTGTCACCAGGAACAGAGTCTGGGCAGAATGGGGGTGTGGAAAGGATTAAAGCTCCTTCTGAAATGTCTCCAATTACCCTTCTCCCCCAACAGGCTGCAGAACACCCATGTCTTGCTCCAGCTCAGCCCACGGCCTGCAGAGCCAGGGACAGGAAATGGCTGTGGTGGAGCCGGTGAGCTTCGAGGAGGTGGCTGTGTATTTCTCTGAGGAGGAATGGGCTCTGCTGGACCCGGGTCAGAGAGGCCTCTACTGGGATGTGATGCAGGAGAACTATGAGGCTGTGAGCTGGCTGGGTAAGGATTCCTGTCCCCTTGGGTATTAGAAGCTGGGTGGGCTCTGGAGCAGGTGGGTTGGGTTTGGTTCAGGGTCCCTCATTTCCCTTCCCCTCCCCCTGTTGTCAGGAGTAACAGCCCCAATAATCCTGGCTTCTGAGTGAGAGACTGTTCCCTAGATGTCCCCCTCCTAGGGGAAGCAGGTTCAGGGACATAACAATGGTGCTGCTCTTCCCACACCCCAGGTCTCAATGTGCTTCCCCACCATCTTGCCCATGTTGTGCCTTGGTCAGAGGTTTCAATGGAAGGGCCCAGAGAGGAATGACAAGTACCAGAGTTGGGGGGGGCTGGCTGCAGTTAGTGCCTGTCGGATCCCCCTTGTGCCAGTGGGCTGAGCCCCTGGAAGGAGGGAGCGATTCCTGGAGTCCTTTCCTGACCGTGGCTGATCTGTGTGACATGCCATTTCCTTCCAGTGAGAGAGGCTGGGGCTGAGGGAGGGTGGATGAATAACTAGTTATCTCTCTCCATTCTGAAAACTGACCATTTATTCCTACCCTTTGTTAACTGGTTAAAAGACAGGAGGACAATGAAAGGACATTCCCTCTTTCCTCGTGATAACTTACTTACGGGCCTTGGGTGAGGGGCCTTGTAAAATGCTTTCTGGAAATCTAAGTTTGCTATGTCCTCTGGATCCTCCTTGTCCACATGCATGTTGACCCTCTCAAAGAACTCTAGTAAATCAGTGAAGTGTGATTTCCCTATACAAAAACCATGTTGACATTTCCCCCAACAAATTGTGTTTATCTATGTGTCTGAAAATCCTATTCTTTACTATAGTTTCAACTAATTTGCCCAGTATTGATGTTAGATATGCCCAGTGGTTGCTCCCCAGGTAACAATCATTTACACTTGGCTTGATAATAAAGAAAAGTGGTTTCATTAAGTATAAAAAGTAAGACTTAAGCGGTTGTAAGTGAAAACAGTCAGATCAAAGCAAACTGCTAATTTAAACAACATACACCAGCTAATTCTGATCCACTAAAACTTGTTACATGCAAATTTTTACCTTGAACCATTCTATCTCAGTTAAAATACTTCACGTTACAGAGTTGATCTTAACTCTGACCTGGGTCTACTCAACAGCTTTTCAGAGTTCTTCAGGATTCTGTGTTTTCACGTTTCTTCATGTTTATCCTCGTATGGTGGATGAGGCAGTTTCTAAGGCCAGCTGAAGACAAAGCCCTGATCACTTTCCTTTCCTTATATAGATTTCCCCCAGGTCACACTCCTCAACCCCATGGAAAAGTATGAGATTCAAGTTGGATTCCAGTACCAGGTGGCATGGTCATGTGACTTTGTAGGCTCAACCACAGTTTGAGCTTACAGGGAAAAAGGAGCCATCATTGGTGGTTGAGGGCTGAGTCACTAAGTTCCTAACATATCACTAATGGCCCTCATTAGCACATTTAGAACTATAAACATGCTTACACTTCATATGTCTAACTTCACATACAAAAGTGATACATGCACAAAGATAGTACATACATGTTCAAGAGACTGTAACTTTAAAAATGGTATATTACATATCCTGTTATGCCTGTCTTGAAGATGCATTATGAAAATTCATATTCATAATCTGGTGTTCATGAAGCATGTGGGGGGCTGTGACAGTAGTTGTTTGTGTGTTTTCTCCCCCTTTTCCTGTTGCCCTTTCAGCTCAGCACAGAGAATGACTTCGGTCTGGTTTCTGTCTTTCCCAGCAGGTGATGGGATGCTGAGTGAGAACAATGAGGGGAGCCTTCATCAGGAAGGACCGGAACAAGTTGCTCCATGTGAAATCTTATTGGGAAGATCTGAAGGGCATGTTTCTCAGAGTCCTGAGCAGGGAGAGACCTCTGAGTGTCAGCGGAGCCCAGAAAGGCAGCAGGGAAACCATACAGTGGAGGGACAGGGTAAATCTAGTCACAGGAGCAGAAGGATGAAAAGATACAAAGAAACTGTTCAACAGAAAACCCCCCATCAAGTGTTACCCTACGCTTGCAGTGACTGTGGGAAATGTTTCCAATGTAGAAAGGTCCTCATTTTACACCAGAGAATCCACTCTGATAAGAACCCCTTCAGCTTGTCTGACTATAGGAATAACTTCAGTCAGAACTCAAATCTTATTACCCATCAAGGAAAGCATCCAACTGAGAAAATCTGTGACTGTCCTGCTTGTGGGAAAAGCTTACATTGGAAATCCGGTGTTACTGATCACCAGAGAAACCACAGAATAAAGCAATCCTTCATCTGCTCTGACTGTGGGAAGAGCTTCACTTGGCGCTCAGGCCTTGATAGACATAGGAGAATCCACACAGGAGAGAAACCCTTTCACTGCTCTGCCTGCAGGAAAAGCTTCAGTCAGCGCTCAGGTCTTGTTAGACACAGGAGAATCCACACTGGAGAGAAACCCTTTCACTGCTCTACCTGCAGGAAAAGCTTCAGTCAGCGCTCAGAACTTATTCAACATCAGGAACTACATACAAGCAATACGCCATGTAACAGCTCTGACAGTGGGAAAAGCTCCCATCAGCACTCAAGAATCCGCACAAGAGAGAAACCATTCAACTGCTCTGTGTGTGGGAAAAGCTTCAGACAGAACTCAAACCTGATTAAACATCAGAGAATCCACACAAGCGAGAAATCCTTCAACTGCTTTGTCTGTGGGAAAAGCTTCAGTAGTAGATCACGTCTCAGTAGACATCAGAGAATCCACACAGGAGAGAAGCACTTTAACTGCTCTGACTGTGGGAAAAGCTTCCATCAGCGTTCAAGTCTCCTTGATCATCAGAGGACCCACACAGGGGAGAAACCCTTCAGTTGCTCTAACTGTGGGAAAAGCTTCAGTCAGAATTCAAACCTGATTAAACATCAGAGAATCCACACCAGTTGGAAACCCTTCAGCTGCTCTGACTGTGGGAAAAGATTCACTAGAAATGCACATCTCATTAGACATCAGAGAATCCACACAGGAGAGAAACCCTTCAACTGCTGTGACTGTGGGAAAACTTTCAGGCAGATGTCACACCTTCTTAGACATAGAAGAATCCATACAGTAGAGAAAACTAGTAAGTGCCCTGTAGCTGACAGAGTTAATTTCCTTGCCTATCATGTTAATAATAATATTGTGTTGATTCAGATTAATTAATGAATATATTAATGGGTAGAGTTAGTACAGAAGTAATAGTTAAGAGCTGTAATGCAAGAAATCTGTAAAAGGTCATTATGTAACAGGAAAGGAAATCTGTAATAGGTCATTTGCAAGATAAGCGGAAGCTAACGTTTGCACATTTCCATGGTTGAGATACAGGTCTCACTCAGACACGAGTCATAGCTTATTCATAGCTTCCCTGGACTGAAGGGGGTGGGGGTTAGGACATATGTCTAGGACCTTTCACCCAGATAGCAAAGATGACTTACATAAGTTTGGAAAGTGATAGGAAAAATATCCTCAGACTCAGCAGCTGCATCATTACATGGAAAGTCCCAAAATAACTGGTTCAGGCCAAGTTGAGATCCATGATACATTGTCCTATAGGGAAAAGGACACTTCAACATTAGAAATGTTCCCTACTGAATATGCATCAAACATATCAATGTCAGAGCAACATATTATAAAAGTGGCATTCCATCATAGGGGTAGGAGGAGAAAAAGATGTAGCCCTTGGAAGGTGCCAGAATCATGGCCCTTGGTGATCATGGGGAAGGTGATGGGTTAACACCTAAGATTGTTCTAGAAGGAATGATGTAAATATAGGGTAAGGAAATATGGATGCTCACTCTCTATACACAGAAATTGGGGTGTTTGTGACTGTGCTAACTGTATTAATAAACTATATTTGTAAATATACAAGAGTTCCTATATTGTGAGTGTTGCAACTGTGCACATCAGGGTTCCCAAGCTTAGAATAATTGAATTCTGGGCCTGATCCTAGGACACAGGACTTGTCTGTCCTAAAGGTGGTAATTAAAAATTGACACACAATCTTAGATCAGGCAACAGCACTCACTGAGGAAAAAGGTTCAATCAGAGTTCTTCAACATCAGAGAACCCACATGGGAGAGAAGCCTTTTAATTGCTCTGTGGGAAAATGGGCTTCAATTGCAGCAAGGGAGGTTTAGGTTGGACATTAGGAAAAACTTCCTAATTGTCAGGGAGGTTAAATACTGCAATAAGTTGCCTACGGTGGTTGTGGAATCTCCATCACTGGAGATATTTAAGAACAGGTGAGACAAACATCTGTCATGGATGATCTAGATGGTGCTTGGCCCTTCCATGAGGGCAGGGGACTGGACTTAATGACCTCTCAATGTCTCTTCCAGTTCTAATGTTCTATGATGCTATGAAAAAAAATGGTTACTTATCTCATAACTGTTGCTCTTCAAGGTGTGTTGCTTATGTCCATTCCACTTATGAGTGCATGCACTGCATGCACTAGTTCTGGAAGCTTTTTACCCTTATCAATTCCTGTTGTTCCAGCTGGGGAGCCCCCTGGAGTGGTGGCGGTGTAACTGCACATATATTCCCCTGCTGGCCCCCCACTCCCTCAGTTCCTTCTTGCCAACATTCCGATGAAGGGGAGGTGGGCGGGGAAGATGTGAGCTCAACGAACTCCTGGGCTGCCAGAAAAGTATCTGGCATTGACAGCTGTGGGACCTCCTCCATGGACAGGTCCTGGGTCTCTGGGCTGCGCACCTGCACCGATGGCATACCAGAGATGAAGCCTCAGCCTCCCCCCCATGACATGTCCCTTGGTCCCATCACGAGGGCGATCTCCCTCTTTGCGCACTCGGTGCCAGGGACTGGGATCGGTGCCTCGGCACCGGCCGGTGCTTCCAATGCCAAAAAGTGCTTTGATGCGGGTCCAGTGTCTTGGATCAGCCCCGGTACGCTCCTCGCTGATGGTGCCAACTCCATTAGGAGTAACTTGAGCCTAGAGTCCCATTCTCTCTCAGTCCTTAGCTTAAAGGACTGACAGATCTTACACGAGTCCATCAAATTGCTTTCCCCCAGGCACTTTAGGCTGTCCCTGTGTGGGTCACCACAGGACATAGGCTTCGAGCACCGCAGGCAGGGTTTAAACCCTGGGGTCCTGGCATGCTCCCTCCTCCCCCTCATGGAGGGGGAACAATGGGAATGAACTATCTACTAACTATTTTAGTTTGGGAAAGAGAAGACTGAGAGGGGACATGATAGCGGCTTTCAGGTATCTAAACGGGTGTCACAAGGAGGAGGGAGAAAAATTGTTCTTCCTGGCTTCTGAGGATAGAACAAGAAGCTTAAATTGCAGCAAGGGAGGTTTAGGTTGGACATTAGGAAAAAATTCCTAACTGTCAGGTACTTAAACACTGGAATAAATTGCCTAGGGAGGTTGTGGAATCTCCATCTCTGCAGATATTTAAGAGCAGGTTAGATAAATGTCTATCAGGGATGGTCTAGACAGTGCTGGGTCCTGTCACGAAGGCCGGGGACTGGACTCGATGACATCTCGAGGTCCCTTCCAGTCCTAGTATTCTATAATTGTATTCTAACAACAAAAACCTCAGTAACTACACTAAGGAACTATTTACATGAGATAAGAGTGCTAAGGGCACACTTGCGATTCCAAGTTAAGCGTTCCAGCAACCGTCATGGTGGTCAGAAGGAACTGAGGGGGTGGGGGGTCAGCAGGGGAATATATGGGCGGTCATACTGGCACCACTCCAGAGGGCTCCTCGGCTGGACCAATGGGTACTGCTAAGGGTACAAAGTTTCCAGAACCCGTGCACGCAGCACGCACACACCTAAGTGGAATGGGTGTAAGCAGGCACGCAAAGAAGAAAGATCTTTATTCCAAATGGTATGAAAGAAAAGTGCTAGAAATGGGAAAAGTAGCACAGCTTTCCAATCGCTGCATATTGGGGAAAATTCTTATTCGCGTAGCAGGCAGCTGCTTTGGTGGGTGGGGCTGGCTGAGTTGGTGTGGTGAGGGGGCTGCTGGGGTGGGGGGCTGGGACCTGCTGTGGCTGTGTGGCAGTGGGGAGACCTGCTCAGGTGGTCGGGGCTACCATATGGTTGGGTGGGGAGGGTCAGGGCCATTCTGGCGGTTGGGGCTCGGAACAGGACCTGCCACATGGTGGGGTGGGGGGGGTCAGGGCCTGTTCTGGCGGTTGGGGCTCAGAACAGGACCTGCCACATGTGGGGGTGGGGGGCTTGGCTGCTCCAGCAGTCAGGAACAGGACCTGCCGCATGCTGGGGCCAGAGGGAGGGGGGTTGTTCTGGCAACTGGGAATGTGTGTGATAATAAATTGGGTGCCATGGTGGCATACATACAAACCAGCACACGTGACCTCACTATTGGTGCACAAGGCAAAACTCACTCTGCTCATGGTTAGAAAACCTTAGAGGGAACACTGGTGACAGGGTTTGGATGTGACTCCATTGTAACAAACACTGACTTGCTGATTTAAACAGCCTGCTTCCCCATCTTGGGTAAATGTTCTAGCCCCTGCACTCAAAGCTGGGAGGGAACTCTCTCCTTCCACCCTCTCCCAGGCTCTTTGCAGTAGCAGAAGTAGCCTCTGGTAAGACCTGACAGCCTGGGCCTCTACCGGCCTTCCCTGGGCTTGTAAATTGCACTGGGGCTTGAGGGACAACCAAGGCCTGGGTGCCTATAGGGAACTGCTGATTGTGGCCTGAAACCTGTCCTTTAACTTTCTGAAATAGCTGTCGGGAGCATGGCTAACATGATGCCAATTTTTAAAAAAAGGATCCAGTGGCAATCCCTGTTTTTCCCTGTGGGGCAGCCAACCTTCAGTACCAGGAAAGTGGGTGACCATAGTCAAGTACAGAATTACCCTCCAGAGATGCACATGATTTTTCAGAGAGGAATCAACAATACTTTCTGTAAAGAGAAACCATGCCGTACCAATCTATTAGAATTCTTTGAGAGGGTCAATAAATATGTGGATAAGAACAATCCAGTGGATATATAATACCTAGACTTTCAGAAAGCCTTTGACGAGGTCCTTTACTGAAGGCTTTTAAGCAGTGTAAGTTATCATGGTTGTGTGGGAGCATTAAACCTAACATTGCTGCAGTTAACTGCAGTGTCCCCTCTAACATTTTTTGTCCTTGGGCAGACTGAATTTTCTTTTTGGAGGGTTGAATTTTCTTATTTGCACCACCAATATTGAAGTAGTGTGTTGATGTATATCACCAATACAAACAAAACACAAGGGTGTGTGTTTGTATACACACACACACTGTATATATATATAAACTATATTTTAAGCAGTCCATATATGTGGAATAAAATATATTAAAAAAAGATGCCTGTGACTAGTTGCTGTGAGGTACTCTTAGGCTTTGTCTACATTGCAGGGTTTTTGCACAAGAAGCTTTTTGCAGAAGAGATCTTCCACAAAAACTTCTTGCATCAAAGTGCGTCCACACCTCAAAAGTGCATTGCAAAAGCGATGTGCTTTTACGCAAGAGAGCGTCCACACTGCATGGATGCTCTTGTGCAAGGAAGCTCTGATGGCCATTAGCAGAATGGCCATCAGAGCACCTGTGCTTTTTCTGATAGGCTCTTTTTGTGTAAGAAACCCCTGCGGAGCATCCTCATATGCCTTTTTGTGCAAGAGCTAAAGTTATGCTTTGTGGGGAGAGGAATAACTCTACCATCAAACGCCCCCTGTCCTGTCGAGGTACTGTATTTTTTGTGTGTGCAAAAACATGCTTGAGGTGTGGCCACTCTGCCCGTTTTTTCACAAAAACCTCGTAGTGTAGACATAGCTTTAGTGACTACAAAAGTGCTGTACAAAGGTGGGAACTAGTCTTCTTCCACTGAAGGAAGGGTAGAAGCCACAGAACAAATTATTGCCTCCTCTGAGCTAAGAGAGTTGTTCCCAGAAATTTTCTCTGCATTTTAATTTGTTTTAGTTGCTCTGTAACACTTAGCAATCAAGTAAGCTTTATCAAGTATATCTTTTGTTTTGTTAATAAAATCATTTTTTTAAGGTGATGATTTGGTTCTTTTGTTCTGGAAAGTAACAGGGGGTCTCTGTGTGTCCACCTGCCCAGACTCATCCATCAGCTACCAGAGAAGGCAGCCTGTTTTCTCTGTTTTTTTCAAGCTCTTTTGGGGTAAAAGAGCGAAGGGTACCCCTCTGGGAGGAATTCAAGTGTCCCCCCTCCCTGTTTTTTTTTTTTAGGGTAAATCACTTGATGTTGGTAGGGTTTTTTTCCTCAGAGCCAGTGCATCTGTGACTCTGGGGAGTTTGGTAAGTAAAGCCTATAGTGCAGTCATTCTTTATCCCTTGAGGGGTAAGTTATCCCCAGGTTATTTGGCATATTTCAAGGGGTAGTGAGCTGGTCAGCTACACATATTTCTGATAGAGTAATAACAGCAAAGAAAATATGTCTTAATTATATTATTAAATAGAACTAATCCAAAGTAATGACATCAGAAAATCTGTTTAATTTACTTTATTTAACAATATTTTATTATTGTTCCTTCTGAGGTGATGTAGTGCAGTGGCCACACCTCAAGCATGTTTTTGCACACACAAAAAAAATACAGTAGAGGCAGTCCCCGGGTTACGTACAAGATAGGGACTGTAGGTTTGTTCTTAAGTTGAATTTGTATGTAAGTCGGAACTGGTACATATTGTAGGGGAAACTCTAGCCAAACATTTCTCCAGAGCTCAGTTTTATTCTCCCACACCTCACTTCCCTCAATCCTTTTTTCTCAAGCTGAGGTGTCTGCTGAGAAAAGCTGCTCCGCGTCTCCCTAGTCTGCTGGGGGGAAGCAGCTAGTGCGGGGTTGCCTCGCCCCGTTTGTAAGTAGGGATCCGATGTAAGTCGGATCCATGTAACCCGGGGACTGCCTGTACATCGACAGGACAGGGGACGTTTGATGGTAGAGTTATTCCTCTCCCCGCAAAGCATAGCTTTAGCTCTTGCACAAAAAGGCATATTGTTAAATAAAGTAAATTAAACAGATTTTCTGATGTCATTACTTTGGATTAGTTCTATTTAATAATATAATTAAGACATATTTTCTTTGCTGTTATTACTCTATCAGAAAAATTATAAGTACCCCCACTACCTAGAGTTTTCAGACATACAGATTTTTTTTTTCAACCATTACAACACATTTGTTTCCACAACTTAATTGTAGCCGGGTGGGCGATGGCATTTTTGGGTGTACAAAGTAAAAAATAAAAATAAAGGGGTTTAAAACTTAAAACAACAATTTTCTCCAAATTTCAATTGTTGACGTGTTCCCCCCCCCCCCCGACTTTGCTCAAGTACCCCTAAGGGTACTGGTACCACTGGTTGAGGAACACTGCTGTAGTAGGAGTCATGCAGGAAAAGAGCGAGGGGTACCCCTGGGGGAGGAATTCAAGTGTCCCCCCCCTCCCTGTTTTTATTTAGGGTAAGTCACTTGACACCCTGGCAGAACCTGGCCATGGGCTACTTACCAAATACTTGGGAGCCCCCCCCCCCCCCCCCCAGGGCTGACAGGGGCATGTCTGACTCTCAGGCAGGGAAATCCCCTCTACGTCACCAGGCTGGTCATGTGACCTCTGATCCCCCCCTCTACGTCACCAGGCTGGTCATGTGACCCCTGCCCCCCCCCCCCCCCCGGCCAGTGATTTGGGTCCCAGGGCAAAACCTCCCCCCCGCGATTGATCTGCCTCGGCCTCAGCACTCCCCCCCCCATCTGCCACGTGACCTGCCCCGTTCCCACGTCAGCCGAGCTCTCCCGCCCCCGGCGCCTCCCCTGAGTCCTCCCGCCTCCCTACTGGACCGCCCAGGCCGCGGGGCGCATGCGCAGTGACCGAGGCGGGCCTCCCTCTGCGCACGCGCGGAGAGCGAGGCTGCAGCGGGGACTGAGCCGGGGCAGGGAGGGGGAAAGAAGCGCGCGGAAAACCCGGCCGGGGCGAGGCGGAATGGAAGGGGGAGCGGGGTTAGACCGACCGCGCGTGCGCAGCGGGTCAGGGACTGCGGAGGCGGCCCAGCGCCAGGGCTTAGCTCAGACCGGGAGATTCCCCAGGCCCGGAGCTGCCGCCGCCACCTCCCGGAGCCGGGCCGCAGGTGAGGCGGGGGGAGCGGAGCGCGCGCCGAGGGGGGAGGGGCCGGGTTGGAGCCCGGCTGCGGGGCCCCGCCCTCTTCTCACCAACCGGCAAATTGCACCGTTTTCTGCTCCCCCCCCCCCCCCCAGCGCTGGCGGGTCCCGCGCGCCCGCAGGGAGGGGGGGGGCAGTGGCTGCTCCCCCCGCCCCAGCTGGTCCCTCGGGGAGAGTGAGTGGGGGGGAGGGGCTGCTATTCCCCCCCCCCCCGCAGCGCGGTCTCCCCGCGTGTCAGCGCCCGCCCCCTTCTTGCCTTGATTTCCCCACCGGGCTGCAGCCTCATAACACTCCCGCCCCCCCATCCTGCGCCCCACATCTCCCTGCCCCCCTCATCCTCCTGCCCCCCACAGCTCCCTGCCCCCCTCATCCTCCTGCCCCCCCTCATCCTCCTGCCCCCCACAGCTCCCTGCCCCCCTCATCCTCCTGCCCCCCCCACAGCTCCCTCCCCCCCTCATCCTCCTGCCCCCCCACAGCTCCCTGCCCCCCCCACAGCTCCCTCCCCCCCTCATCCTCCTGCCCCCCCCACAGCTCCCTGCCCCCCCCACAGCTCCCTCCCCCCTCATCCTCCTGCCCCCCCCACAGCTCCCTGCCCCCCCCACAGCTCCCTCCCCCCCTCATCCTCCTGCCCCCCTCATCCTCCTGCCCCCCTCATCCTCCTGCCCCCCACAGCTCCCTGCCCCCCTCATCCTCCTGCCCCCCCTCATCCTCCTGCCCCCCCTCATCCTCCTGCCCCCCCACAGCTCCCTGCCCCCCCACAGCTCCCTGCCCCCCTCATCCTCCTGCTCCCCCTCATCCTCCTGCCCCCCACAGCTCCCTGCTCCCCCTCATCCTCCTGCTCCCCCTCATCCTCCTGCTCCCCCTCATCCTCCTGCCCCCCACAGCTCCCTGCTCCCCCTCATCCTCCTGCCCCCCACAGCTCCCTGCTCCCCCTCATCCTCCTGCCCCCCACAGCTCCCTGCTCCCCCTCATCCTCCTGCTCCCCCTCATCCTCCTGCCCCCCACAGCTCCCTGCCCCCCCTCATCCTCCTGCCCCCACAGCTCCCTGCCCCCCTCATCCTCCTGCCCCCCACAGCTCCCTGCCCCCCTCATCCTCCTGCCCCCCCACAGCTCCCTGCCTACCTATTCCCTCATCCTCCTGCCCCCCCACAGCTCACTGCACCCCCACATCTCCCTGCCCCCCACAGCTCCCTGCCCCCCCACATCTCCCTGCCTACCTATTCCCTTATCCTCCTGCCCCCCACATCCTCCTGCCCCCCACATCTCCCTGCCTACCTATTCCCACATCCTCCTGCCCCCCTCATCCTCCTGCCCCCCCACATCTCCCTGCCCCCCACATCTCCCTGCCTACCTATTCCCTTATCCTCCTGCCCCCCCACATCCTCCTGCCCCCCACATCTCCCTGCCTGCCTATTCCCTCATCCTCCTGCCCCCCACATCCTCCTGCCCCCCACATCTCCCTGCCTGCCTATTCCCTCATCCTCCTGCCCCCCACATCCTTCTGCCCCCCACATCTCCCTGCCTGCCTATTCCCTCATCTCCCTGCCCCCCCACATCTCCCTGCCCCCCCACATCTCCCTGCCTGCCCATTCCTTCATCCTCCTGCCCCCCATCTCCCTGCCTACCTATTCCCACATCCTCCTGCCCCCACATCCTCCTGCCCCCCCACATCTCCCTGCCTACCTATTCCCTCATCCTCCTGCCCCCCACATTCTGCTGTCCACTCCTGCTTCCCCACATCCTTCTGCATCCCTGTTTCCCCACATCCTCCTGCCCCTCCACATCTCCCTGCCTACCTATTCCTACATCCTCCTGCCCCCCACATCCTCCTGTCCACCCCCGCTTCCCCACATCCTCCTGCCCCCAACATCCTCCTGTCCACCCCTGCTTCTCCACATCCTCCTGTCCACCCCCACTTCCCCACATCTGCCTAACCACCCCCACATCTCTACATCCTCCTGTCCCCCAATCCCTGTATTCTCCTGCACCCCCACATACTCCTGCACCCCCCTACCCGCTGCCGTAGTACGACTGACAGAAGGCTGCTGTAGTCCCCTTACTAAAGGGGCCTCTGACTTTTTCTGGGAGGGTCCTGTGTGCTGCAATCTAGCCCTAGAGAGTACAGCTCCCCTGAGCCCTTGAGGAAACTAGGAAGAGAGGGCTGGTCTGAGCTTGTCCAGGCATGTTGAGAGAAGGGCTCAGCGGTCTGGGATTCTCCATTTTGGGGAGACGGGAGCCAGGCAGCTGTGGAAGATCCATATATCCAGTCCGGGAGCTATTGTGTTGCAGCTTCAGCCTGTGACTAGGAGTCTGTGGGTGCCTGGATCTAACGGGCTGCTGATTGCCCTAGAGGGGAGAGACTCTGGCTGTGCCTGTAGCTGAGGGGGACTACACAAAAACCAGCACACAGGAGGGGACTGTAAGTAAATGGGCTCTTTGAGAAATTGGTGCCTGGGCCAGACCTCAGAGATATAGACTAACTCTGGGTCCAAAGAGAGGCACAGTGAACCAGGGCTGCTGGCATTTGGTGGAGCCTGCTCCAGTGGCAGAGGGATTTTGCAGCTGGCTGGTCAGCTTGGACTAACACACACAGCGCTACCTCCACTCCAGCTGCAGATCTTCAAGTGCACCTGTGCAAGTGTCTGGGACTCTGAGTCCAGAGTAGTGCACGCTCTGGGATGGGATAAATGGTGGCAGTGCAAATGCCAGATAGATACATTCCTATTATTTGCGTGTACTTTGTTAATTTTATTCACAGTTAATCTGTAAAAACCTTGTTTCTTTAAGTTGTTAAGTAAAGGTGTGTTAAGTCTAATGTAATCAGTTAGATGTATATTATTTATAATTGTTGTCCTGGAGTTAGATCCAGATTATTGCTGGAATAATTTTATTCCTGGAGGCTTCCAAGGCACACCATTAAGTGTGTAGAGGGCCAGCCAGGTGGAGGCACTGCCGTTGTATATTCTTTATGAGCCAGGGGGTGAACAGGGAATTCCCAGTTAGACAGCATCACCACTGCGATACCCAGGCCCACCTGTGTGTGTGAGACCTACTCCTGAGTAACCCAGGGAGGAAAAAGAGGGTTACACAGCCTTAAAAAATAATAAAGGCTGTGTCTACACTGGGCCACTTATTCCGGAAAATCAGCCGCTTTTCCGGAATAAGCTGCGAGCTGTCTACACTGGCCCTTGAATTTCCGGAAAAGCAATGATGCTCTACTGTACAAAATCAGCCGCTATTCCGGAAAAACTATTCTGCTCCCGCTCGGGCATAAGTCCTTATTCCGGAACACTGTTCCGGAAAAGGGCCAGTGTAGACAGCCCAGTAGTCTTTTCTGGAAAAAAGCCCCGATCGCGAAAATGGCGATCGGGGCTCTTTTCTGGAAAAGCGCATCTACATTGGCCACAGACGCTTTTCCGGAAAAAGGGCTTTTCCGGAAAAGCAGCCTGCCAATGTAGACGCTCCTTTTCCGGAAAAACTGAAAACGGAATAGTATTCCGTTTTAAGCAGTTCCGGAAATTCATGCCAGTGTAGACACAGCCAAATAGTTTAGTAGCGTCTTAAAGACTAGCAAAACATGTAGATGGTATCATGAGCTTTCGTGGGCACAACCCACTTGAATGCCTGCAGGAAGCTGGATGTGACTCATTAGGGTGTAAATTTCGAAGCAACGTGCGAAAAGGTTCAGCAGCAAAAGTCCCATTAAATAAAGTCTGCAAGAATAGTGTTTCATGACATTGTTATTAATCATCATGTCAGTGATCAGAAACGCTACCTTGTGTATTTTCAGTCATGCAAATGTGCGTTCTGATACAGCTTTCGGTTGACCACTTGTTCTGAATTTGGGTGTAATTTGGCTCTTTGGTTTGAAAAGGTTGCCGACCCCTTGGTTTGAAAGTGTTGGTTTAGTCCTGATGAGAAGGCCTGGGTCTATGCTGCAGAGAAAGGGAGGGGGTTTAAACACAGAAGCCTAAACATAACGCACTGTCATCCATATTCAGATAGCAGAATAAGTGGCTTGTTTATTGGACACACTGGGCGCACAGAACTGAATCCCATTGTGGCAAGTGCAGAAATGTTGAAACTCAAGCCAGGTACTGAGATAAGTGAATATGGATTTGGGATCTAACTTGTGTGTGTTGTTTATGGACTCTCTAGACTCAAGCATTTGCCCGAAATGGCTGAGTCTAGTATGTGTCACCAGGGACAGAGTCTGGGGAGAATGGGGGGTGTGGGAAGGACTAAAGCCCTTCTGAAATGTCTCCTATTACCCTTCTCCCCATGACAGGCTGCAGAACACCTACGTCTTGCTTCAGCTCAGCCCACGGCCAGCAGAGCCAGGGAAAGGAAATGGCTGTGGCGGAGCCGGTGACCTTCAAGGAGGTGGCTGTGTATTTCTCTGGGGAGGAATGGGCGCTGCTGGACCCAAGTCAGAGAGCCCTCTACTGGGATGTGATGCAGGAGAATTATGAGGCCGTGAGCTGTCTGGGTAAGGGTTCCTGTCCCCATGGGTATCAAGCTGGGTGGCATCTGGAGCAGCCGGGTTGGGTCTGGTTCAGGGTCCCTCATTGGCCCCTGCTCCCAATGTCAGGACCGAGGTGACCTATGTGTGTCAACTAGGACAGAGTCTGGGGAGAATAGTGGTGTGGAAAGGATTAAAACTCCTTCTGAAATGTCCTCATTTCCCCCTTTCCCCCGACAGGTGGCAGAACACCCATGTCTTTCTCCAGCACAGCCCATGGCTTGCAGAGCCAGGGAAAGAAAATGTCTGTGACGGAGCCAGTGACTTTCGAGGAGGTGGCTGTGTATTTCTCTGGGGAGGAATGGGCTCTGCTGGACCTGGGCCAGAGAGCCTTCTACTGGGATGTGATGCAGGAGAATTACGAGGCTGTGAGCTGGCTGGGTAAGGATTCCTGCCCCCTCAGGTATCTGAAATTGGGTGGGATCTGGAGCAGCCGATGTGGGTCTGGTTCAGGGTCCCTCATTGCCCCCTGCTCCCACTGTCAGGAGTATCAGCCCCAATAATCAAGGCTCCTGTGTGAGAGTCTGTCCCCTCGACGCCCCCTCTCAGAGGCAGCCCATTCAGGGACATAACAATGCTGCTCTTCCCATAGCTAAGGTCTCAATGTACTTCCCCACCATCTTTCCCCATGTTCTGTCAGTGGAAGGGCCAAGGCAGGAATGGCAGGTTCCAGTGGTATGGGGCTCGGCCTGGCTGCTGTTAGCACAAGTGGTGTACCCCTTGTGCCAGTGGGCTGAGACCGTGGAAGGAGGGTGCTATTTCCGGAGTCCTTTCTGGCTGTGGCTTATCTGTGTGACATGCTGGTACCTGCCAGTGAGAGAGGCTGGGGCTGAGGGAGAGTGGATGAGAGAGAGTTCACGTCCTGCGAGCTTTCTTTGGGGTTATCTGCATACTAAATAAAAGTGAGGAGAGCTCTTCTTGCATTTCAGGCATTGTATTTGGTGTTGGGATACTTACAGTTAATTCCCTGCCCTGACACAGACTTCCTGTGAGATCCTGGGCAAGTTACTTAAACTGTCTATGCCTCAGTCCCCTGGCTCTGCAGTAGCTATTATTCTTTGTCCCTGTTTCACAGTGTGATGCTTATCAGAAGCTCACGGGATCTTTTTCAGGGGAAAAGGTAATATGCTGTATTTACTGAGAATACAGTAGGAAAAAAGTTACCATATACTTTATAAAGACAAACACACACACAGTCTGCAGCTAGCAGAATTATAGTTGCTTAACATTCATTGTCACACTACTCATTACGCACATTACATAAAACATTATAAAAACCATTGTCCCCATTTTGACCCCCCAGAAACAATTCATGAGTGGTCACCATTTAAATTCTCTAATTGCTTCAAGACTATGTGCTGAGTCATGATTTGAGCTTATGTCTTCAATGTGAGATACAGGTTTTTTTTCATGCAACAGCACGTACAACACATTAGAACCAACATAACAATCAACACTGCCAATGAAACACTGATGGGATAGCTATATTTAGAACTGCGGATTCCTGAACAATACCATCCCATTGATGAATACTTATTTCTTTAGCTTCATTTGAAATGTTGCAGATTTCGCACCCTTGATGTAAAACCTGCCAAACCTGCATTAGTTAGTTGGCTAATTTGTTTGTTTGTTTTTATAAATCCCATTATATAGCACTGTTCAACTCCTAACAATAAACCAACATTAATAACATCATCAGCCAATATACTGACATATTTATCCTTTTGTACTGGACAATATACAAGTTCAGTTCTGCTGAATGTGATCACATTACACATATATTGCTAAACGGGGGTTAAAGAAATACCCATTTTGTCAAACAATGGATTTTAATTCAGCAATGCAGGCACAGCTTCTTTTATCATTGTGTACCTTAGTTATGCTACCTGATTGGCCAAACACCTATTTTTTAACAACTGAATTCCCACAGGTACTAATGGACAGATAGTAATACTTAGACTGGGGTGAACAATTACTTATGAAACCATTTGATCTTTATTTAGAGTTTACCCTTTTTTATTTTATTTTTTTAAACCGTGCCATTAATTATTTTCCCCCTTCTGTAACTTTTTTTTCCCACAAAAACTTATATACTTTTTTCTTCTTGCAATTGCCAAACTGGCAATACTTCAGAAAATAATAGTTGTTTCATTCCTTATTTGACAATTGTACACTGATGGGCTTTCCCAATTCTTGCATTTTAGCTGTAACATGGCTTAACTTGTTTTTCAATATCTCTATCCAGCACTATCAACTCGTCTAGTTTTACCTAAAACAGTTTCCAATGTACTTCCTGGAACCCTTTCTTTTCACTTTTTCTGGCTGCTGCTCCTGGCTGCCAAACAAATTTAATAACCTTTAATTGAGTTATGCCTTCATGGGTCCTTTACTGTAGTATCCCTACCAGTAATTAAGGAAGGTGTTCTAATAGCCTTCCTCTTCTAACGTCCAATTTTATACACTATCCAGGTGCATTTAGCTGGGCTTGCAAGCTGGGAGTTGATTTTAAACAGTCCATTTAACACCAATTCTTCTAAGTAACGAATGTTTCCACATGTTTATACTTTTCTTTACTCCTTTAACCTTGTGCTTCATGCATGTTTTGCCTTTACATGTGCCTTTATCACCCTTGCATGTCTTCCTATTATAAAGACTGGCATTTCTTGACCATTGCTCTTCTGAGACACTAATTCTTGTAAATACATTCCAAAATGCGTATTATTCCTTCTCTGCCTAATGCAGTGTTGTTTTTAACACAATACACAACAGTGCTAGCAATGAGACAAATACCTTAAAACAAACACAGTTTTTGTTGCAACATTAGATCCATGGTATTTTAGGTTGTTTTTCAACTGGTACCAGTTCTTTCTGATGATCTGATAGACAAAAAGAACATTTTCCTGTCCCTTTGGGGGGGGGGGGGGGTGGCACATTATTGCTTAAAATACTCCTTTCTTTTATAAATATCCTTGTTGATTCCTCTGCTTTTCCTGGAATTATTCTCATACTTGTGTACCTATGTTTTTGTTCCATAGCCAGGCCAGGTTTTAATGGCTTCTTTAAAGGTTTAGGGTGAAATATTTTTTTCTTTCCTTAGCATTAGGTGTTTCTCAATTACCATTCTAGCATGCTTAAAAGATTTTTTTTTTTCCCCAAAAGAGAATCATATACATTGATCCAGGATCACTTATTAACATTATATTTATTCCAGTGTTAAATAGTAAGATTAGCATCAAATCAAAAGTAGGTGTTTATAAATAGCTTGTTATATACCATACCTTTTATTTGGACAATTTACTTTTAAGGACAGTGTGTGTTAATATCCTTTCGAAATCTTTGCATAGGTTTAAATTTACTTACATTTTTGGAGTTGGGGTTAATTAAAAGATGGGGTATCATGCATACAAGCCAGACCCTCTTGTTTCTCTCTTCAGATTTCAGCACTGTGTATACGCAGGTTTTTTTGTTTTGCTTGGGGTCAAATTATTCCCTTTTACTCTCAAGTTTGACTCTCTTTTACCTTTTTTTCTGGATTGGAGGGGCAAAATTTGAGCCTAGTTGGCTTGCTGACAAGGTATGGTCATTATGGGCAGTTTTTGCCTTCCCCTATTAGCTATTGGTCTCCCCCAGCCAAGGGCACCGCAGACACTGAATCAGTTCAGCTCCAGGAGGGCTCAGCTGTAAGACTTCAGTAGCCAGGAAACCAACTCCCAAAAGTGACCAACACCCCCAAATTAATCTCTTACCATGTAAAAATGCTACACAGAGAAAGCTCATAAGTTCACCTGCTTTTCCATAAAAGAGGTAAGAACGTAACATAAGAATATAAGAACAGACAGACAGGGTCAGAGCAAAGGGCCATCTAGCTCAGTGTCCTGTCTGCTGACAGTGGCCAATGCCAGATGCCCCAGAGGGAGTGAACAGAACAAGGAATCATGAAGTAATCCTTTTCCTGTCATCCAACTTCCAGCCTCTGACAAACAGAGGCTGGGGACGCTGTTCCTACCCATCCTGGCTAATAAATATTGATAGACCTAACCTCTATGAATTTCTCTGATTCTTCTTTGAATCCTGTTATAGTTCTAGTCTTCACAACACTCTCTGACAAGGAGTTCCATTGGTTGATTGTGCATTGTATGAAGAAAATCTTCCTTTTGTTTGTTTTTTAAACCTGCTACCTATTAATTTCATTTGATGACCCTAGTTCTTTTGTTATGGGAACAATTAAATAACATTTTCTTCTTCACTTTCTCCATTTCCTGTCATGATTTTATAGACCTCTATCATATCTTCCCATAGTCTCCGCTTTTCTAAGCTGAAAAGTCCCATTCTTTTTAATGTCTCTTCATATAGCACCCATTTCAAACCCCTAATCATTTTACCCTTTTTGGAACCTTTTCCAATGCCAATATATATATATATTTGGGATGAGGTGCCCGTGTCTGTATTAAGTATTCAAATGTGAGCTTACCATGGATTTATATAGAGGTAATAAGATATTCTTCGTCTTTTCCTTTTGTAATGATTACTAAGATGGATTGTTTGCTTTTTTTGACTGTTGATCTACATTGAGTGGATGTTTTCAGAGAATTATCCACAGTGACTCTAAGATCTCTCTTGAGTGGTTATAGCTAAATTAGCCCGCATCATTTTGTATGTGTATTTGGGATTATTCTTTCCAATTATATTTGCATTTCTCAACATGAAAATTCATTTGCCTTTTTCTTGGCCAGTCACCTAGTTTAGTGACATCCTTTTGATTTTTTTCACAGTCTGCTTTGGTCTTAACTGTCTTGATCAGTTTAGTATTAGCTACAGATTTTGCTGCCTCACAGTTTACACCTTTCTCCAACATCTCTGAAAAGGATCTGAATAGGATTGGTCCCAGTGTGGACCCTAGGGGGACACCACTAGTTACCTCTCTCCTTTCTGAAAACCAATTGTTTATTCCTACCCTTTGTTAACTGGCTAAAAGACAGGAGGACAATAAGAGAACATTCCCTCTTACCTCATGATAACTAACTTTAAGAGCCTTTGGTGAGGGGCCTTGCCAGATGTTTTCTGGAAATCTCTGGATCCTCCTTGTCCACATGCATGTTGACATGAGTAGTACGGCATGATTTTCCTTTACAGAAACCATGTTGCCTTTCCCCCAACAAATTATGTTCATGTGTGTCTGACAATCCTATTCTTTAATACAGTTTCAACTAATTTGACCATTATATATACACAATGGTTGCTCCCCAGGTAATAATTACTTACACTTAGCTTGATAATAAACAAAAGTGGTTTCATTAAGTTTAAAAAGAAAGACTTACGTGATTGTACATAGAAACAGTCAGATCAAAGTAAATTACTAATTTAAACAACATACACCAGCTAGTTCTGATCCACTAAGAAATTTGCTACATGTGTTTTTTTTTTTTTAACTTAAACAACTTTTATCTCAGGTAACATACTCCAAGTCACAGAGTTGATGTTAATTCTGGCCTGGGTATGCAGCTTTTCAGAATTCTTCAGAATTATTTGTTTTCAGGTTTCTTTCTGTGCATCCTCTTATGGTGGGCAAGGCACTTTCTCAGGCCAGCTGAAGACAAGGACCTGATTGCTTTGCTTATATAGACTTCCCCCAGGTCATGCTCCTCAACCCCATGGAAAAGTATGAGATTCAAGATGGATTCCAGTACTAAGTGATATGGTCATGTGACTTTGTAGGCCCTTGTTAGCACATTTAGCACTATAAACATACTTATACTTAACATGTTTAATTTTACATACAAGAATGATACATGTACAAGGATAGGACATGCAAGTTCAACAGACTGTAACTTTTAAAATGGTATATTACATATCCTGTTAGGCCTGTCTGGAATATGCTTTATGAAAATTCATATTCATAAGCCAGTTTTTAAAGCATGGGGGGCCTGTGACAGCAGTTGTTTATGTGTTTTCTCCTGCTTTTCCTGTTGCCCGTTCAGCTCAGCACAGAGAATGACTTCGGTCTGGTTTCTGTCTTTCCCAGCAGGTGATGGGATGCTGAGTGAGAACAATGAGGGGAGCCTTCATCAGGAAGGACCGGAACAAGTTGCTCCATGTGAAATCTTATTGGGAAGATCTGAAGGGCATGTTTCTCAGAGTCCTGAGCAAGGAGAGACCTTTGGGAGTCAGTGTAGCCCAGAGGGGCAGCAGGGAAACCAGGGACAGGATCATCAAGGAATGCATCCAACTGACAAAATCAGTGACTTTCCTGCTTGTGTGAAAACCTTACGTTACAAATCTGGAGTTATTGCACCCCAGCGGAGCCACCGAACAAAGCAGCCCTTCATCTGCCCTGAGTGTGGGAAGAGCTTCACTTGGCGCTCAGGCCTTGATAGACACAGAAGAGTCCACACAAGACAAAAACCTTTTCACTGCTCTTCCTGCAGGAAAAGCTTCAGTCAGCGCTCAGACCTTATTCAACATCAGGCAGTACATACAAGTGAGACGCCATATAACAGCTCTTACAGTGGGAAAAGCTCCCATCAGCACTCAAGCCTTAATGATCACCAGAGAATCCACACAGGAGAGAAACCATTCAGCTGCTCTCAGTGTGGGAAAAATTTCAGACGGAAGTCAGCCCTGATTAAACATCAGAAAATCCACATGGGGGAGAAACCTTTCAGCTGCTCTGACTGTGGGAAAAGCTTCAGTAGTAGATTCCATCTCATTAGACATCAGAGAATCCACACAGGAGAAAAGCCGTTTAGCTGCTCTGAGTGTGGGAAAAGCTTCAGACAGAAGTCAGCCCTGATTGAACATCAGAGAATCCACACAGGAGAGAAGCCATTTAGCTGCTCTGAGTGTGGGAAAAGCTTCAGATGGAAGTCAGCCCTGATTGAACATCAGAGAACCCACACAGGAGAGAGACCCTTCAGCTGTTCTGACTGTGGGAAAAGCTTCAGTAGCAGATTCCATCTCCTTAGACATCAGAGTATCCACACAGGTTGGAAACCCTTCAACAGCTCTGACTGCAGCTGCCTCGGTAAGTACTTCCTGGCCACAGCCTGCCTCTGGCACCACAGCCTCTCCCTCTACCCAACTCTGTGCCCCTGGTCACCACATCCTCCTGCCCCAGGTTATCACCCAAACCTTCTGGGTCCCTTCCCCTCAGTCACAACCAGGGTTCCCTCTGAGTTTTTCCATCTGAGCGCGGGGTGAGTTTGGTCTTGTGTGCCAATATTGAGGTTACGTTCACTTGTTTGGATGCGTGCCCCTGTGGGCACACAAATAGAGACATAAGATATATTTTTTTAAAATGTGATGCAAGAATACTAAACAAGGGCTAATTAACAAGGTGCATGACTTTCAATGTTCTTTTAATATGAAATCAAATAAGAAGAATATTAATACTTGCGAATTGTCAGTAGCTAATTGGTATCCTGGGAGCAGATGGGCAGCCATCACATGGCCCTGGCTGCAGTTCCAGCACTTCATTCTGTAATGGGGTACAATCAGATTTAAACTAAGATGAGTATATAGGGGCATTAACTTTCCAATTTCTTAGCTACTGTCAGAGTTTATCTTTTTGGGCATATTCCCACCATGCTACAGTATCTGAATTTCATTTTCTCACTAATGTCACTTTGCCATCCACCTAGCCAGGCCATTCCTTTGGTCGGACTGTAACAGCTTATCCTTTGAACATATTATCTGTGGCGATTCTCCGTTAGTTTTCTTGTAGATCATGGGGCAGAGAGGGGCAAACTAGTGTATTTGTTGAATCACATTTTCACTCTCTATTTGTCTACAGCTGTGACAGAAGTTGCATCGACAGACTTTTGCACATACCGTCAATTAACCACAAGTGCTTACTGAGATTTGAAAATCCATTTTTGTTCAGGTCATGTAGATCCTCATCTGAATTGTGCCCACAGATATCCCCAGTCGTGGGGGCACTGATCTTTTATTAGACAAATCTGACAACCACTTTTTACTGAAAAGAACCCCAAAAGTCCATTAAACCTGATACTCTCTCTCTTTCTGTTATTTAACTCTTCAGTTCATCTCCACAGTGCTCCAGTCTCTGTTATGCTTATAAGAAGCATACGGGGGCGGGGGGAGGCAATACAGCGTGTTTATTGAGAATACATTAGAGAAATACTTAGCATATGCTTTATTAAAATCAACACACTGACAAGTCCTACAGATGGTGCATAGTTACAAGTCAGTTGTGCCTCAAGTCAGTCTTAGTGGCCAGGCAAATCTGACTGAGTGAGGAGTCGGGGTCTTTTGAACATGATTCGAGGCTCCTTTGAGGCTTGGCTTGCCATGGCACTGTGGTCCTGCAAGAGTTTCCCTTCTTATATATGAAAATTCCCATTGGAGTCTATGGGTTTTGCAGTGTCATGCTGCAGCCATCCACCCTTAGGAGGTGTTAATCTGTGTTCCTTTGATGGTGATCGTCAGGTTTCCTATCGTTGTGTCTCACTCTTGGGGGAGGGGTGTCTTTGCCTGTCTCCAAGGTTCATCAATGCTGCTAATTCAATTCAGCCTCAAGACACTATGCATGCTTCGTTGTTATCTTCAAAGTTTCCACTTCTTGATCACTTGGGCATCTGTGATGGCTTTCACTCACACACACCCTGCGCTCACACCAAACAACTATATGCTGTGTCTACACTGGCCACTTATTCCGGAAAATCAGCCGCTTTTCCGGAATAACTTGCCAGCTGTCTACACTGGCTCCTTGAATTTCCGGAAAATCACTGACGATCTACTGTAAAATCATCAGTGCTTTTCCTGAAAAACTATGCTGCTCCCATTCGGGCAAAAGTCCTTTTCCGGAAAACTGTTCCGGAAAAAGGCCAGTGTAGACAGCACAGTAGTGTTTTCCGCAAAAAAGCCCCGATCGCGAAAATGATGATTGGGGCTTTTTTGTGGAAAAGTGCGTCTAGATTGACCATGGACGCTTTTCTGGAAAAAGTGCTTTTCCGGAAAAGCATCCTGCCAATGTAGACGTGCTTTTTCCGGAAATACTTATAACGGAAAGCTGTTCCGTTTTAAGCATTTCCGGAAAAGGGTGCCAGTGTAGACGTAGCCAACATGTTTAACTTTACATATAAGAGTGATACATGCACAAAGATAGGACATACAAGTTCAACAGACTGTAACTTTAAAAATGGTATATTGCATATCCTGTTAGGCCTGTCTGGAACATGCTTTATGAAAATTCATATTCATAAGCCAGTTTTCATAAAGCATGGGGGGCCTGCGACAGCAGTTGTTTGTGTTTTTTCTCCCGCTTTTCCTGTTCCCCGTTCAGCTCAGCACAGAGAATGACTTTGCTCTGGTTTCTGTCTCTGTCCCAGCAGGTGATGGGAAGCTGAGTGAGAACAATAAGGAGAGTCTTCATCAGGAAGGACCGGAACAAGTGACTCCACATGAAATGTTGGGAAGATCTGAAGGGCATGTTTCTCAGAGTCCTGAGCAGGGAGAGACCTCTGAGAGTCAGCGTAGCCCAGAAAGAAAGCAGGGAAACCAGGGACAGGACCATCAAGGAATGCAGCCAGCTGAGGAAATCTGTGACTGTCCTGCTTGTGTGAAAACCTTACGTTACAAATCTGGTGTTATTGCACCCCAGCGAAGCCACCGAACAAAGCAGCCCTTCATCTGTCCTGAGTGTGGGAAGAGCTTCACTTGGCGCTCAGGCTTTGAAAGACACAAGAGAGTCCACACAGGAGAGAAACCCTTTCAGTGCTCTTCCTGCAGGAAAAGCTTCAGTCGGCACTCAGGTCTTGTTAGACACAGGAGACGCCACACAAGAGAGAAATCCTTTCAGTGCTCGACCTGCAGGAAAAGCTGCACTCGGCACTCAGGCCTTATTCAGCATCAGGCAATACATACCAGTGAGATGCCATGTAACAGCTCTGACAGTGATAAAGGCCCCCATCAGCACTCAGGCCTTATTGATCATCAGCGAACCGATGCAAGAGAGAAACCATTTAGCTGCTCTGTGTGTGGGAAAAGTTTCAGGCATAACTCAGGCCTCATTGATCATCAAAGAATCCACACAGGTGAGAAACCCTTCTGCTGCTCTGACTGTGGGAAAAGCTTCATTAGAAGATCACAGCTCCTTAGCCATCAGAGACTCCACACAGGAAAGACACCATTTAGCTGCTCTGCATGTGGGAAAAGCTTTTATCGGCGCTCATGTCTTCTTACTCATCAGAGGACCCACACAGGGGAGAAACCCTTCAGCTGTTCTAGCTGTGGGAAAAGCTTCAGTCAGAGCTCACGCCTGGCTCAACATCAGAGAATCCACACAGGTTGGAAACCCTTCAACTGCTCTGACTGTGGGAAAAAATTCACTTCAAACGCACATCTCGTTAGGCATCAGAGAACCCACACAGGAGAGAGACCCTTCAGCTGCTCTGACTGTGGGAAAAGTTACAAGCAGAAGACCGACCTTATTAAACATAGGAGAATCCACACTGGAGAGAAACCTAATAAGTCCTCTGTACCTGACAAAGTTAAGTTTCTTGCCTATCTTTTTGATGATAGTATTGTGTTGATTGAGATTGATTAATAAATATATTAATGTGTAGTTAGTATAGAAGTAATAAAGAGCTGTAAGGCATGAAATCTGCAAAAGATCATTCTGTAACAGGTCATTTGCAAGATCAGCTGAAGCTAAGGTTAGCACATTTCCATGATTGACACATGGGTCACAGCTTATTCATAGCTTCTCTGGGCTTAAGTGCGGAAGGGGACTTGTGTGGGACCTTTCAACCAGATAGCAAAGATGGCTTGCGTATGTTTGGAAAGTGATAGGAAAAATACCCTCAGACTCAGGAGATGCATGATTACATGGAAAGGTCTAAAGCAACTGGTTCAGCCCAGGTTGAGTTGGACACAGCATGTGTTAGATGACCATCAAAGGCCCATAGTAAGGAATGGATGTACGTGGTAATAAATTGAGCTTGAGCCATTGACCTGTAAGAAAAGGACACTTCAATATCAGAAACATTCCCTACTGACTATGCATCAAACCTATCAATGTCAGTGTAATATATACAAGTGGCATCCTAACCTAGAGGCATGAAGAGAAAAAGATTTGTTTTGCGCAAAAAAGCCCCGATCATGAAAATGGCGATCGGGGCTTTTTTGTGCAAAAGCGCGTCTAGATTTTGCAGAAAAGCATCCATGCCAAAGTGCTTTTGCGGAAAAGCGTCCATACCAATCTAGGAGCTCTTTTCCGCAAATGCTTTTAATGGAAAACTTTTCTGTTAAAAGCATTTGTGGAAAATCATGCCAGTCTAGACGTAGCCCTGATGTTTAAAACTGAATCTCTGATGAAATTTCTGAGGCATTCAAATCACTGTCATATTTAAAACTTAAATCTACTGATGCTTTTTGTAGATTAGCAGTATCCATTTTAACAAAAGAAATGACTGAAAAAAAAATCCTGCTTCAATTCTTAAATTTAAATTCAATACATGGCTCTCACTCCTGGTTAAAATAGTTATCTTGAAAATTGGAAACATGTTTAAGGGATCTCCACATTGACTTCATAAAGGAAACAGGTAGGTGCCTTTTCTGGGAGACCACTGGAGGACTGGACCCAGCCCCTGTTCCCCAACCTGGCACCTGCTGCTGGTGTTGCAGGGTAGAAGTGGGTGCCTGGTAGCTCCTGGGCCTGGGGGGATTTGCACTCTCTACCCCCAGCTTTGGGGGCAGGTGCTTTGTCTGTGAGGCCACTGTTCATCCCTGAATGCCTTATCCTGTAGCCCTTTAGACTGGTACCTCTGCAGTCAGGCAGCATGTGGGGCTGGCAGGATTTGAATTTACCGCCCCTTGTTCCAAGGGTAGGCCCCTTGTCTTCAAGGCTGTCAGCAGACCAGATCTACCATGCCACCTTGCTCAGCTGCCTTTTTTCTACCTACTATTGACCTGGCTCCTGGGGGTTCCCATGCATCTCACCCTGCTCCCCCAGATGCCATATCCTGCCCAGTTTCAGCCTGGCACCCATTGGAGTCTAGGGAAGATGGAGGTGGGTGCCCAGCAGCTTCTGGACCTGGGGTCAGATTTGAACCCACCACTCCCAGCTCCAGGTGGCATGTTCATGAGGCCACCAGAGAATGCAGCCCACCACCCCAACTTCCCTGGATGCCCTTATTCTACCCACCTTCAGCCTGGCACCTGCTACACTCCTGACAGGGTGGAGGTTGGGGCCAGGCAGCTCCCAGGATTCAAGAACACCACCCCAGGCTTCTGAGGGAGGCGCCTTATCTGTGAGGCCATGGGAGGATCCAGCACACACACACACTGACCCGCTGCCTTATGCTACCCACCTTTAACCTGCCCTCTGGCTCCAGCCCTTGGAATGTGAAGCAGGGTACCTGGAAGCTCTTGTGGGACCCAGCCCACTTCCTGGATGCCTTATTCTGCCCCCCCACCTTCAGCTTGGCACCCGCTGAAGCCCTTGGTGAGAGTGGGGACCCCAAAAGAAGGTCACTGCACTGGAGTGGGCTCCCTGAGAAAGGGCTGTCTTCACTGCCTCTGGACTTCCCAGGAGTGCACTGCTGCACGAGAGATGGGGGGTCCTGCTCTGGGACCAAGAGGGGAGCACAACCTGTGAGGTGTGACAGGAAGCTTTGTCTGTGAGGGCACCAGAGGACCCGCCCCTCCCTACCACACCTGCGGTGGCCTTATCCTCCCCACCTTCAGCCTGGCACCTCTTCCAGCAGCCCTGGGAAGGTGGTGACCAGCAGCTTGCTGGATTTGAGCTCACCCCCTCCAGCTCCAGAGATAGAAGCCTTATCCATTAGAGGACCCAGCCCTCCACCCCGCCTTTCCCAGATGCCTTATCCCACCCACCCTCAGCCTGGTGCGGCCTTGGCAGGGTGGTGATGGGTGCCCTGTGGCTGGGGTGATTTGAGCCCACCACTCCCACCACCAAAGAGTGAAGCCGTATCTGTCAGGCCACCGGAGGATCCAGCCCACTACCCCTCCTTTCTCTGATGCCTTTATCCTGCCCCCCAGCCTGGCACAGTGGAGGTTGGTGCCTAGCAGCTCAGGGGGGCTGGCAGGATTTGAAGCCACCACCCCTGGCAGAGGAGGCTGGCACCTTATCTATCAAACCACCCAAGGATCTAGCCCTTCTGTTCTGGATGTATCCTTGTGCCTGTGACCTCAGCCACCTGCCAGTGTCTGGGGCCTCACTCAGGTCTGCCAGTGGCAGGAGACACGGATTGTCAGAGTCAGGGGTTTCTTTGGTGCAAAGTTTATTATTTATAAACAACATCCGCAGATTCCTGTCTTCTGAATATGGGAGAAAGGCAACTCCTGGAAGTTTCTTCACACGGCGCTTCACCTCCGCTTTCCAGGAAACCCTGGGCCTGAAGCCAGCTGTGTCTCAGGCTCTTGCCAGATCACATGCACAACTATTTCCCTTGGCTCTCTGCCTCACACACACAAGCTGCCAACTGGTCTCTCTCTCCCTGTGTCCCCAGCCAGCTCCAGGGAAACCCTTCTGAGACCTACTCCACTCTTACACTTAGATCAACCTCGCAGCATCACTCAGGGCTGTGAAAAAACTTGTCGTAATTGTCACAGCTAGATCGACCTGACACCCCGCGCAGACAGTGGAATTCTGGTGTTGACTTGGCTACAGCTGCACAGAGAGATGGGTTAATTAGAACAGTGGGGGGAAAAATCATTTCTGTCAGTGTAGGAGATGTAAATGCCTGTCACTCATTTCTAGTGGCTATTGGGATGGATGTGCACTCCCGTCTTCCCCGGGTCTCCCTCTCCCAGCCTTATGGCTGGGGCTGAGCCTTCAATGTCCTCCCAAATAAAAGGTTCTTCCAAACCCAAAGGACCAGCCACACACCCAGGTCACTATGGGTGTGTCTAGACGACAGGGTTTTGTCAACAAAAGTGGACTTTTGTTGACAAAACTATAGCTGCGTCTACACTACCACCGCGTTATGTCGACAGTAAGTCGACAGAACGCAGCAGTTTTGTCGACAGCGGTAAACCTTTTACGAGGAATAACGCCTTTGTTGACAGAGTTCTGCTGACAAAAGGTAAGTGTGGACGCAGGGACCCAGTTCTGTTGACAAAGAAGAAGCCGGAAAAGCATCCGTGCCAATGTAGACGCGCTTTTCCGCAAAAAAGCCCCAATTGTCATTTTCACGATCAGGGCTTTTTTGCGGAAAAGAAATCTGTGCTGTCTACACTGGCCCTTTTCCAGAACAGTTTTCCAGAAAAGGACTTTTGCCCGAACGGGAGCAGCATAGTTTTCTGGAAAAGCACTGATGATTTTACAGTAGATCGTCAGTGCTTTTCCGGAAATTCAAGGGGCCAGTGTAGACAGCTGGCAAGTTCTTCTGGAAAAGCGGCTGATTTTCCGGAATAAGTGGCCAGTGTAGACACAGCCATTAAGTTTGAAGATGATACAAGCTGGGAGGGGTTGCAAGTGCTTTGGAGGACAGGGTCATAATTCAAAAATATCTGGACAAATGAGAAATGGACTGAGGTAAATAGAATGAAGTTTAATAAGGACAAATGCAAAGTTCTCCACTTAGGAAGGAATGATCAGTTTCACACCTAGGCTGTGTCTACACTGGGCCACTTCTTCCGGAAAATCAGCCGCTTTTCCGGAATAAGCTGCGAGCTGTCTACACTGGCCCTTGAATTTCCGGAAAAGCAACGATGCTCTACTGTACAAAATCAGCCACTATTCCGGAAAAACTATTCTGCTTCCGCTCGGGCATAAGTCCTTATTCTGGAACACTGTTCCGGAAAAGGGCCAGTATAGACAGCCCAGTAGTCTTTTCCAGAAAAAAGCCCGATCGCGAAAATGGCGATCAGGACTCTTTTCCGGAAAAGCGCGTCTACATTGGCCACAGACGCTTTTCTGGAAAAAGGGCTTTTCTGGAAAAGCATTCTGCCAATGTAGACGCTCCTTTTCCGGAAAAACTGAAAACAGAATAGTATTCCGTTTTAAGCATTTCTGGAAATTCATGCCAGTGTAGACACAGCCATACAGAATGGGAAGTGGCTGTCTAGGAAGGAGTACGGCAGAAAGGGATCTACGGGTCATAGGGGACCGCAAACTAAATATGCTTTAGCATTGTGGCACTGTTGCAAAAAAAGCAAATATGTTCTAGGATGCCTTAACAGGAGTGTTGTGAGCAAGACCTGAGAAGCCATTCTTCCACGCTACTCTGCGCTGATTAGGCCTCAAAAAGCTGTGGAGAAACTGGAGACGGTCCAGAGAAGAGCAACCAAAATGATTAAAGGTCCAAAAAAATGGGCTATGTGGCAAGGCTGAAGGAATTGGGCTTGTATAGTTTTGAAAAGAAGACTGAGAGGGGCCATGATAGTGGTTTTCAGGTATCGAAAAGGGTATCACAGGGAGGCGGGATGGAAATTGTTCTCCTTGCCCTCTGAGGACAGGACAAGAAGCAGTGAGCTTGAACTGCTGCAAGGAAGGGATAGATTGGACATTAGGAAAAACCTCCTGCCCGTCAAAGTGGTTAAACATCGGAATAAATTCCCTGCGGAGGTTGTGGAATCTCCATCTCTGGAGACATTTAAGAGCAGGCTAGGGATGATCTAGAGTTTCTAGGCAGTGCTTGGTCTCGCCATGAGGGCAGGGGACTGGACTCGATGACCTCTCAAGGCCCCTTCTAAGGTCCAGTGTTCTACGATTCTCTGAGAGGCCACAGCCACACGCTGGCTACGTCTAGACTGGCATGATTTTCCGGAAATGCTTTTAACGGAAAAGTTTTCCGTTAAAAGCATTTTTGGAAAAGAGCGTCTAGATTGGTACGGACGCTTTTCTACAAAAGCACTTTTTGCGGAAAAGGGTCCGTGCCAATCTAGATGCGCTTTTCTGCAAAAAAGCCCCGATCGCCATTTTCGCGATCGGGGCTTTTTTGCGGAAAACAAATCTCAGCTGTCTAACACTGGCCCTTTTGCGCAGAAGTTTCGCACAAAAGGGACTTTTGCCCGAACGGGAGCAGCATAGTATTTCCGCAAAAAGCACTGATTTCTTACAGTAGGAAGTCAGTGCTTTTGCAGAAATTCAAGCAGCCAGTGTAGACAGCTGTCAAGTTTTTCCGAAAAAGCGGCTGATTTTCCGGAAAAACTGGCCAGTGTAGACACAGCCACAGAGTTGGCATGAAACCATAACTGGGGGGAGCTAACCCCACTGAGTGCCATCCGTGACACTGGGTGAGCGGAGGAGCCTTGGTTTGGTTGCGCTTTCTGAACATCCAGCCACTGGCCTGAGGCCAGCAGAGTAACAGCGGTGGAGATCAGTGGGATCTGGTGTGTGCTACGCGACGAGGCATAAAACGTGAGAACCACGTTGTTAAGCTTGAGCTGACAGGTGATTTTACAGCCACTGTTATCAGCTTTATGGCTTTGCAGCGTAAGGATCACACAGCCCGACACATGTACAACAACAGCTGAGAGTTGGAAAGAAGAATATTAATTGTAAACATCATGAAGCTCCAGACACAGAAGGGAAAGTAACAATCTTACCCACCCTGTGGCTTCCTGCCATTTTGGGCCAATCCTGAGCCCATAATCACCATGTGGGCTCAGGGAAGTGGCAGGACTCGGGAGGGTGGGGGTGGAAGAATCCAGGCAGTAATCAATGAGGCCCCCTGACAATCCACCCCACTACCCCCAGCTGCTTTATCCTGCCCACCTTCAGCCTGGCACCAGGTGTAGTGTTGGCAGGGTAGAGGTGGGTGCCTAGCAGCTCTTAGGGATGGAAAGAGTTGAACCCACTCCCCCCACGCCTTACACTCTAGTGCTTTATTCACGAGGCCACTGGAGGACCCAGCCTACTACCTCCACCTTCCCTGGATGCCTTATCCTGCCCACCTTTTTAATCACAGGGAGTGAGGGTGCTGGAGTGAGAGTAGGGGCTGGGAGCTGTGTGTGTGTGGGGTAAAGATGAGAGGTGCGGGGTGCAAGGTGGGGGGTTGAGTAGGTGGTGGGACTTAGTGCAGAGGGGGGTGTAGGAATCAGGGCAGGGGTGGTGGGGGCTCAGGGCAGGGGGCTGGGAGGTCTGGGGGGCGCTTATCAGGGCTGCCTGCGGTGGCAAAGATGGTGTTTCTCTGGGCGGGGAGCGGGGGGACAGTTTCTGGAGCCTCCTGGCACCTCCTCTGCAGGAAGGGGGCCGATGGAGGTTTCCACCTGCTCTGTTGCGTGTCTCCTCTGGGAGGCAGTGGTGTCTGGCCCTCTTCCCGTGTGTCCTGGGGTGGGGGGATGCTGGTCTGCGATTCCCACTCGACCCCTGCTATGTCTCCTGGAGTTGGAATGGGGCTCCTGCATCCCTCCAGCGTCTCTTGGAGGGGGGAGGAGGCTGCCAGGCTGAGGTTCACGGCCCCCCCCAGTTTGTCCTGAGGGTGATGGGGTGGCCAGGCTGTGATTTGCAGCCACCCAGCATGTCCTGGGATAGGTGGGGGGCCACCGGGCTGTGGTTTGAACCCCCCGGCATGTCCAGGATTGTGAGGGGTCTCCCCTCTCATGTTCTGGGGAAGGGCTGGAGCGGGGGCTGGGGCCATGTGGTGGCTGCCTGGCAGCCCCGGGGGTGGGCCCACATGACAGGTGGTGCTTGGACTGTGGTGAATCTGCTCCTCAGGCTGCACCACAGCCCAGACCCCAGAAGCAGCTGCACCAGGGTTCAGCTTCAGCTCCGCCCTGGGAGCAGCTGGGCAAGCATGACACAGCCCACATGGCAAGTAACATTTTAGTGGGGACGCAGGGCAATGTCGCCTCGATTTTTTTCCATCCATGTGCGGAATAAATTTTATGTGCACTGAGGCATGTACGAATGTGCACCACCAACAGAAATAAAACCCTGGGTGTGAGCACTCTGTTAATCAGGTGGGTGGCATTTGAATCTCTTTTTCATTTGAATCACTCAAGTGCACAGCTTACGGGCAATATCGGTGGAAGGAGAAAGGGTGCACCTCCTGAGTGCTACGGCAAGTCACCTGTGTTCACTTCGACATCAGCATCCCTCTGTGGGGATGAGCTTGCAGATGTAGGGGCCATGTGTCTAAGGGGTGGACAGCCAGTCTTGGTAGCACTCACAGCTGTAGTTTGAGAGAGAATATGGGGGTTTCTTTTTAAGCATTTCTGTTTATTTATTAAATAAACTGTTCCCAGATGCACAGAAGAAAGGGTTTTCAGAATTTTTACTTTTTTCTCAATGTAAATTTTCACAGTTGTGGAAAATTAGCGGGGGGTCAGACAAGGGTTGTGTCAGGCCATTATTACTTCACGACTGGGGACCCTGACATTCAGAAAGTTTAAACTTTGCAACCATTCAAATCCAGATCGGGAACATCGCATGTCAAAACAAACACAGTAACTCTCCTTAAATCAAACGCCAATGAGTTTTCTTGTGTCTCCCTGCATTATGATGACCATAGAAGGAAATAATCGTTAGAAAAGAACAAGCGACCCAAAAGCAGAAGGAATAATGAGGCTTGTTTATTGCAGATACTTGTTCCGCCTCGGACCCCCAAAATCTTGATCCATGTGAACAACAAATTAAACACAGGTTCACCTTTTTATCTTAGCTATTATGTAAATACACTTACGAATTATATCACCTCTTAAACCCTAATTTAGTAATGTGCACACTCATATAATCCGTAATCATTACCATGAGATTAATAGAATTATACCCGTCCCTGTTTACTCTTTTACAGCTTTTGAGTGGCTGTCGGCCGTTCTCACATCATAAAACTCCTTAAATCAGAAATTTACAAGGAGGAAAGACTCTGTGACCCTGAATGTGAGCGTCAGCGCACATAAGGAGTGGATAAGGGGGGAAGAAAGATAGCGTTGCTAACACCCAGAGCATGCATTAAAAGATACAGCTACGTGCATCCCCATCTTGAGCCGGCAGGGAAGGAGGGATCAAAACAAGTCTGTAAATCAGCAAAAGCAGAGCCTGTATGGGCCGCGCTCCGTTACCATGGTCACAGCTACCGAGGTCCCTTAGTTACCCTTACACCCCCCAACAATAACGTTTCACTGGTTTGCAGGTATGCAACAAAACCCACATTTCTCACCTGCTACTGATCAAATCCAGCCCTTGCCAGCCTAGTGCTCTTCAATTCACAGCATGGACGGTGGGTGAATGAGTCGTTGAAGTCGGCAAACCCCCAGCCACCCCTCTCCTGCCCACACCCTGCCTCAACGGCACCCAGAGCAACTCACCTCACAGCCATCTCCATCCTCCATGTGCCCCAAGCCCCACAGTACCACCAGCCTCAGTGTACAGGGCAGGAAGCATGGTAGAAGCTCCACCCCGACCCCGTGCCCAGCAGGCAGACAAAATATGGACCCCACCCACCCCCAACAGTGTCGCCATCATGAAGGAATGGGGGGGGGGGAACTGGTCACAGGCAGGAGGCTGACTGGGGACAGAGTGGGGGTAGGGACACATCAGACGGTTTGAGAATGCTCAGCCTATACCGCCCCCCACCCACGCTTCACAGGCTAAACACTTTGTTAATCTGGAGTCATCATTTCACAGGCCTGATTCACATCTGCTCTTCCTCAGTGTAAACGGGTCTTAGTGCCAGCAGCGTCGCCGCCTCTCTTGGTTTCCTCCCACGGCTCCTTCCCTTTGGTGTGTTAAGGCCCCAGGAAGCATGGGATGAGGCGAGACCCTCAACTTCATTTTCCAAGCAGTACAAGTTTCTAGCTCTCTCGGCTGCCGAGAAAAATCTGGGACAAAGTGCCCCAAGTGCCGCCTACCGGTCCGAGCAGCCACAAGGGAAAGAGAAACGATCTCACGCTTATGATCAGCGCCGTTCCCCCTCGCAAGCCTTTGTCACACCGTTTGATTGCTGGTGTCCCATCAGCACTGATGAATGTCACCTGGTCCCGGGCACAGTTCAGGCAAACCCAGATCCTGCTGGGGGCCTGGAGTTGCAGCGGGCGCCAGGCTAAAGGTGGGTAGAATAAGATGGGTAATAAATTTGGTGGAGAATGTGGGCAGCCTAAGGTCATATGAACCAGCCCCACTGCATGGCATGGAGTCCAGTCCCCATGGGGGCAGGGGACTAGACTCCATGACCTCTCGAGGTCCCTTCCAGTCCTAGTGTTCTGTGATTCTATGATTCTCTAAAGCTAGAAGAGCCGACTTCAGAGTGCCCAAGGAGCTATTCCCTACTAGGGATGTTAAATGTCGGTTAATGGAATAGTCGAGTAACCTCACGAATTCTTATCGGTTAGCCGTCTGTTCTATTGTCTTTGGAGGCGGGCCCAGCAGCCAGTGCACTCCAGCCTTACTCCTGAGGATCCCCCTTGCCACTCAGCAATGCTGCCTCTGTCTCAGAAGCAGCAGCACAGGGTAGCAGGCAGGAGCTGGTCCACGGGGGAGCCTGTTTAAAAACCAGCTCCCTTCACAGACCGGCTGCCTGACGCCCCTGCTGCGACCTCTGATAAAGAGGCAGCAGCCCCTGTCTGGGGTGGGACGTCTGAGCGCCCGGACTCAGTGTGAGCTGGAACTGAGCCAGGCTGCCTGCCTGCCTGCCCGCCCGGGTCCTAATACACTTTAAATGCAGAGCCGCAACGGGGGTAGGTCCCGGATCCAGTGTGAGCCAAGACTGAGCCAGGCTGCTAGCCAGCTTCCTAAAAAATTTACTGGTGGGGAGTGAGGGAGGGAAATGTGTGTTGTCTTTAGCATTAACCGATAAGTTTTTGCTTATCGGTTAATTGGTTCATCAACTACATTATTACATCCCTTTCCCCCACCTTGCTTGTCTCAAGGACACAGTCTGAGGAAGGATCCCAGCCACACCGAGAGCCAGGGTGGTTTCTGTGACGCTGTCTGAAACAGGATCCTCAGGGTCTCCCTGGACCATAGAGGACCAAAGGCTGCACGATCCCCTGGGCCATGAGATCCGATTCTCAGCCTCGCTCACTCAGTGCTCTCTGGGGTTGGACAGGCCAGAGGCTGCCCAGAGCTGAGGCCGGCAGCCACCTGCAGGGTCCTAGAGAGGACATGCTAGGCAGTGTACAGGAGGAGCTCATAAACATCTTCGTTGTGTGAGGCTACAGAGACTGATTTCAGGGCCCATCGTGGGATGATTTTCCCTGCTCCTTTGCCCCCGTCTCAGGGACAGAGGGTGAGCTGGGATCTCGGGCCCACCCGGAACCAGGGTCGGATTCTCTGCCCAGAGACAGAGCCCGCTGGGAAAGTGAAAATCGGGGTCTTGTCAGCAGCATTGAAAAAGGTCACCTGCCGCTGGTAACAGTCCAGACAAACCCGGATCCTGTGGAGGGCCTGGCTCAGTGGCAGAGTAGTGGCAGTGGAGGAGAGGGCACAGAACTGATCCCCCCACAACTCCACAGCCCAGACCTTCCCCTCAGGCCTACAGCTGGTCCATCCCTTCCTATTTATAGACTCTCTGGCCACCCCCACAGCCCAGTGCCGCCCATCCTCCACCTCCACCACCCAGCAATGTCTCCCCGAGGTGAATCCCTCACGGCCCAGCATGCAGAGCTCGGAGTCAAATCTCTCATGGGTGGTGGGAAGTTGCTGCCGCATGTCTCCCCGCCTCACACTCTTCCCATCCTCCGACAGGACGAGGTCGGGATGGGCCATGTCTGGATCCAGAGTCACGCTGGCTGGGGAGAGAGAATCAGAGCGTGAGGGGCAGAGCTCAGCCCAGGGGGAGGCTGGGGCCATTTCTCACCCTCCCCAGCAGCCCTGCTCTGCCTGGGACAAGTCTGGATCCCAAGGAGCTGCCTTTGTCCTGGGCCCTTGAGGCTGAGCTGAGTAGTCACGGCAGTTCCTCAACCTGGGTAATAGTAACCCCACTTTAGTAGTTTCTTATTTCCCCGCCCAGGGGAAATTCAGCTCCCAGCTCTCCCTGTTGGGGCTGCTCCTCTCCCGGTAGCGGAGATACCGTATGCACCGTTTGAGTGGGGTGAGAGTTCTCCTCAGGGATTTAAGTTGGGATTTGCCTAAGGCAGGAGGGATCAGGCCCTAAGGCTAGAGAAAGACCATGGAGAAGAATTCCAAGGAGGCTACGGTGGCTGCAGAGAAACCAGCCAATCACAGGCTATGGAGGTCTATAAGAAGACGTTGCAGGACCAGAGACAGCTCCATGTCCCTGGAGCCCTGAGCATCAGAGGAACTCCCCATATCCATAGAATCATAGAATCATAGAATACTAGGACTGGAAGGGACCTCGAGAGGTCATCGAGTCCAGTCCCCTGCCCCCAAGGCAGGGCCAAATACTGTCTAGACCATCCCTGACAGACATTTATCTAACTTACTCTTAAATATCTCCAGAGATGGGGATTCTACAACCTCCCTGGGCAATTTATTCCAGTGTTTAACTACTCTGACAGTTAGGAACTTTTTCCTAATGTCCAACCTAAACCTCCCTTGCTGCAGTTTAAGTCCATTGCTTCTTGTTCTATCCTCAGAGGCCAAGATGAACAAGTTTTCTCCCTCTTCCTTATGACACCCTTTTAGATACCTGAAAACGGCTATCATGCCCCCCCTCAGTCCTCTCCTTTCTAAACTAAAAAACCCAATTCTTTCAGCCTTCCTTCATAGGTTCTCTAGACCTTTCATCATTCTTGTTGCTCTTCTCTGGACCCTCTCCAATTTCTCCACATCTTTCTTGAAATGCGGCACCCAGAACTGGACACAGTACTCCAGCCGAATGTCTCCCAGCTCCACTCTCCACACTGTACCACGGGAGGTGTCCTCACACCTGCACCTTGTTACTCCTGCTCAGTTTCTCCCCTTTCCATCTTTCATTCAATCGATCTGGCCTCTAATTATGACCCAACCAGCCAGAGCCCTTTCCCTCCTACAGCCTCAGAGGCTCACCCCAATTTCCCCTCTCAGTTCCTTCGTCCTCCCTTGGAGTCTCCATTGGAGCGACAGTTTTCCGGCAAAACTAACGTGTCAGTCTCAAGCCCAGCTCTGGAGGAAGCTCCACAGGCTGCTGGATCGTCCCCGTCTCTCAGCTGGAGAGAAAGAATGTCACAATGTGAGACTGCATTGAGTGACCCTTGATGATTTGTGCTCAGTGTACGTTGCTGCTCCCATGGGATGGAGTTAGGATCCCTCTGCTTCTGCCAGCCTGAGAACAGGTGGACCACAAGCTCTGCCAGCCCAGTCTTCCCTCTGCAGCTCCAGCTGATATTGTGCAGCTCCCGTCTGCAGCTGGGGATGAAGCACAGAGTCTCTGGGCTTGTTGGCCTCCAGGCTCCAAAGGACGGGAGGTTCCCAGGGGAAGGGCTGTAGGAATCTGCCCACCAGGGACTAGACTGAGACACCAGCTCCCCTCTCTCCTGCTCATTCCACGCAGGTCTCCGAACAGCCCTCGGGTGGGAAATAGGGATGAAAAGGACTAGTCGATTGTCCAATATGCAAATGCTAATTGGATAGCTGAAAGGATAGTTGACTAGTCACTTCCCCACCCCCTTGCTGCTTCTATCAGAAAGAGGCAGTGGGGGTGCGGGGGAGAAGAGGGGAGTACTTAAAAGTGGCAGCACCCTGTCCATGGCCAAGCCAGGGGTCAGAGCCCAGGTCCCTCCATCTGCCCAGAGTGGGTGTGGTACCCAAGAGCAACCTCATAAGAACATCAGAATGGCCGTACTGGGTCAGACCAAAGGTCCAACTAGCCCAGTAGCCTGTCTGCCCACAGTGGCCAGCATCAGGTGTCCCAGAGAGGGTGGACCGAAGACAATGATCAAGCAATTTGTCCCCTGCCATCCTTCTCCAGCCTCTGACAGACAAAGGCCAAGGACTCCATTTTATCCCCTGGCTAATAGCCTTTTATGGACCTAACCTCCATGAAATTATCTAGCTTCTCTTTAAACTCTATTATAGTCCTAGCCTTCACAGCCTCCTCTGGAAAGGAGTTCCACAGGTTGACTACACGCTGTGTGAAGAGGAACTTTCTTTTATTAGTTTTAAACCTGCTACCTCAGTCCATGTCCTTGCCTCCCAGGCTCCCTGTCCTGGTGAGGGGAGGGTCTGACGGCGCAGCTCTTAGTGCGGCCTGGCTGTGGCACTTTGGCCCCCAGGTCCAACCCCCAGGCCAGGCTGGAAGCAGAGAGCCTGAGGGGTGGGGGCGCAGGCAGGGGGCTGCCCCATGGCAGGTGGAGGGGCTGCAGCTCCCCACAGATGCCCCAGGTCCCTGGGTTCGCCGGGCAGGGCTGCAACCAAGCAGCCTGGTCAGGGGGGCAAACCTGGGCTGAAGTGCAGGAGGCCAAGACCTTGTTCCCTCCATTCCTGGCCTGGCAGCAGCAGGGACACGGCATCCTTCAGCCCCAGGTGCCAGGAATGTGCCTACTAGAGCGTTCGAGCGCCCAGCTCTCCCTGGGGAGCAGTGTGGGGCTGGCTGGCTGGGGCAGCACAAGCACCAGGGCTCCCTGTACTTGCTCAGCGGAGGCGCCCACTGGGGACAGATTTAGGTGGAACCAGAGATCAGGGAGAAAATCTGGGAAAGGAGGCAATTCCGGGGCTCGGAGAGCCAGAGTCTGAACAAGGACGTACAGAATTAACCTGCATCCAGAGTGGGTCCTACCTTGTATGTCTGGGCAGCCTCATCCTGGGGGTGTTAAGGACTAGTGGATGAGTCGACTAGCCGATAAGCAAATGCTTATCAGATAGTCAGTCAACTAGAGTTGACCCCCCCGCCCTTGCTGCCTCTATCAGGTAGAGTACTTCAAAATGGCAGCATCACACCGCTGAGCAGCGCTGCCGTGTGTGGAGCTTGGGGCCAGCTGGGGTCTCCTCAGCTGATCCCGGGTGCCTCTGAAAGGCTGCAGGGAGCCCGGGATCAGCTGGGGAGTCCCCCGCTGACCCCGGCTCCGCGTGGCATTGCAAATTGGCAGCACAGCACGGAGCCCCGGGTCAGCGGCAGACTCTGAGTCCCCCACTGGCCCCGGGCTCCATGCTGGTGCTGCCGCTTTGAAATGCACAGGAGCCCCTGCTGGGGACTCGTGTACATTTCATAGCTGGCACCCGCATGCAATCCGGGGTCAGCGGGACTTCCCATTGGCCCCGGGCTGCACACCGAATTCTGCATTCCTCCTTTGAAATGTGCAACAGCCCCCGCGGGGACTCTTGTACATTTCAAAGCAGGAACGTGGAAGTGCCTATCGACTCGTCGAGTAGTCGTTAAAAATTCCATCGACTACTCGACTAGTCAATTAACCTTACCTTAACATCCTTACCTCGTCCGGGACCAGCGCCGGGTGAGATCTGAGCTCGGGGGTCTCCAGAAAACCACACCCACAGCTTCCCTGTCCTCCCAGAAACGACCCAGAGTCTCTTTGCCTGGTTTGTGCTCCCACTGTCTGAGTTCTGCCAGGATATTTCAGCCGGAGGAGCAGCGGAAGTTCTGGCCTGTGCTCTGCCAGGTACTTCAAGCCGAAAGGTGATTTTTATAGCCGCTGTTCTCAGCTTTACAGCTTTGCAGCCGAAAGATCACAGCCCAGCCCCTTCAAACAGCAGATAAGAGCTGGGGAAATGATGTTAGTTTCAAACATCGTAAAACTCCGTAGACAGAAGTGAAAGTAATAATGCTACCCATCCCCCACCTGCCATGTGACGGGGTTGCGGTCACAGAGGACCCCTTGGGGGTGTTTCCCAATGGACAAAGCCACTAACACTCACTTTCGTGCTCTCTAGGGCTTCTCACCTCCCTGTCTAGCTGGGCCAGATCTCATGGCCTTCCCTCAGCCAGGGCACGGAACTGAAATCACCGCCCACCCCGAAAAAGCAATACCGACATTGAATCCATTCAGGTCTAAGGAGAATATAATTTCAGGCATAGCATCCGGGAAACCCTCCCCCACCCCCCAAAAGGGATCAGAACCCCAAATGAATTATTTAGATAAGCCCCCTTTAACAATGAAAGGGGGAATGTACACTCTGACTCCTCCCCCAGGTAACAATTATTTACACTGGGCTTGACAGTAAATAAAAGTGATTTTATGAAGTGCAAGTGGTAGGATGTAAGTGGCAGAGCAAAGAAACTTGCAAATTTAAAATAAGATGCATGGCTAGTTCCAACACACTAAAGCTTATTGCAAACATACCTTAAAACCATTCTGTATTATAAGCAGTCCAAAGGAAATGAAAATGAAGGGAGGTACTTTGTTTTTGTAGTCTTAACATTTTTTTGCATAGACCACTTAAAAATTGCGGAGGGTCTTGGTGGACCATTTAATGATCTTTGCAAATATTGTTTGTACCATGAACTAACTAGTCTGAAGTGTCAGAGGGGTAGCCATGTTGGTCTGTAAGGGCATGTCTACACAGCAGGGCTAAAGCCGAAATAAGCGACACAACTTGAGCAATGTCAATTGCGTAGCTGAAGTCGAAAGAGCTTATTTCGGCTTTTGGTGCTGTCTATCCAGTAGGAAGTCCAAGAAAGAGCTCGCTTCCTCTGACATCCCTTACTCCTCGTAAAATGAGGGTCACAGGAGTTGGAGGAAGAAGTCCTCCAGCTCGATATTATGTCAAAACGACGGCTTGCGATGTAGATGCAGACTATGTTATTTCGAAATAACAGCCGTTATGTCAAAATAACGCTGCTGTGTAGACATAGCCTAGGTGATAAAACTTAAAAAACAATGAATGTTCCTGCAGCACCGGAGAGACTAACAAAAAATGTAGCTGATATCATGAGCTTTCATGGGAACAGCTCACTTCCTCAGATGAATGGAGTTTAAGGGGTCCAGAGTTACAAATAAATAGCAGAAAAGGAGAGGATGGGGAGGGAAAGAGAAGGGGGAAAAAACTCGTTAATTAGAGTGTCTGTGCTAAATGAGGCCAATAGAGTGGGCTGAAGTGCCCGATGATTAACTTTTGATGTCATTAGGGCATTGAACATAGCGACCCATCCAAGTGAAGTCTTTGTTCAGACCTTGATTAAAGGTGTCAGATTTGCATAAGAAGGCAGCATTCGAACCAAGGGACTGAGGGATCCTTCCGATGATTTGGAGGGAATAAGGAGAGATTTGACTTGTGCCAGCTGTTTATTCCATCACTGCTACAAGCCTGGACCAAGGACTTTGCAATTGTGGCATGCATTTGGTTTCTTTGACCAGTTCTAACTCCCACCTCTACTTCTTTCTTTTATGAATTAACCTTTAGATTTTAGATACTAAGGGATTGCCGCTACATGGTTTGGGGGCGGGGGTGTGTGTGTGTAAAATCTGAGTTATATAGTAGCCTGGGCATGTGGCTGGCCCTTTGGGTTTGGAAGAACCTTTTATTTGATGAGACTGGTTTTCATAACGACTGGTCCCTACAGGCAGTGTTCCTGGTGGTAATATAAATCAGTGTTTCTCAACCTTTTTTTACAAAGTACCCCTTTAAAAAAATATTATAAGTACCTCCAGTACCTAGAGTTTTCAGACACTCACTTTTTTTTCTACCATTACAACGCATTTGTTTAACCAACTTAATCGTAGCCGGGCGGGTGATGACATTTTTGGGTGTAAAAAGTACAAAACTAATAAAGTGCTGGAAAACTGAAAACAAAAATTCAGTTTCCTCCAAATTTCAGGTGTGTTGACGTCCCCCCCCCTCCCCGACAGACTTCTCTCAAGTATCCCTAAGGGTCCCCGTACCACTAGTTGAGAAACACTGATATAAAGGACCTGGAGTATCTGAGAGAACCACTTGTAAGACTCCTCGTTAGCCAGTGTGGCAAAATAGAAGTTCTCTGTGTGACTGCTTTGCTGTGTCCTGTAAGAGGAGGATCACCAGCCTCAGGCTGTGGCTGCCCAATTTCTCAGCAGTTGGTCCTGAGTTAAATATTCTCAGTCGTGTCCCACCACAGCGCACCTGTTTGTAAAAGGGATGGATATGGGATTAATGAATTGGGGTTCCGGGAGGAAGTTGGAGACTCTGCCCCAGCTGCAATGCTGGGAGAGGGAGAACCAGGAAAGAGGGTCCATCCATCCCAATAGCCACTAGAATGGAGTGGCCAGAATTTACAGCTCCTACACTGACCGAATTGATTTTTCTACCGTTCTAATTAACTCACCTCTCTGCACAGCTGTAGCCAAGTCAACGTCAGAATTCCATTGTCTGCATCGGAGTCAGGTTGATTTAGCTGTGACAAACAGGGCACAAGTTTTTCCACAGCCCCGAGCGACACCGCGAGGTTAATCTAAGTGTAAGTGTGGAGCAGGCCTCAGAGGGGTTTCCCTGGAGCTGGCTGGGGACACAGGGACTGAGGGACTGGCTGGTGGCTTGGGTGTGCGAGGCAGAGAGCCAAGGGAAGTAGTTCTGCGTGTGATCCTGGCACGAGGCTGAGAGACAGCTGGCTTCAGGCCCAGGGTTTCCTGGAAAGCGGAGGTGAAGCGCTGCGTGAAAAGACTTCCAGGAGTTTCCTCTCTACCATATTCAGAAGACAGGAATTGTTGGATTTTTTTTGCAAATAATAAAGTTTGCACCAAGGAAACTCCCCGACTCCTGCAATTAGTGTCTCCTGCCAGTGGCATAACCGAGCGAGGCCCCAGACACTGAGGCCAAAGGCTCCAGGGTACCACCTGCATTGGGATCCAGCCAATGGCAGCAAACATGCAGGTGGGAACGTTTGCAGGGAGCCCGGCGGCCCAGAGCCTGTGCAGAGACGCAGGTCGCTGCTCACTGGGGATTTCAGCATGTGCAGCTCTGTGTGCCGAGCCGCCCCCAGTGTCCCTGCTCGCCGAGCCGACGCACCTCCCCCAGAGTCAGACAAACCCCACTGGAGCCCTGACTCATATTCCCCCCAGCAGCACCAGCCCCACTGGGATGGGCTCAGGACTGGCCCAAGGAGACAAAATGGGAGGAGGAGACTGGGGCAGCTGGGATGGGGTACGTGGGAAGTGGGGGATGGGTAGGATTCACTTCTGTCTATGGAGTTTTCCAATGTTTAAAACTAGTCCTCTCTCCAGCTCTTAGCTGCTGTTTGAAGGGGCCGGGCTGGGCTCTTTAACCTGCAACGTCATAAAGCTGAGACTATTGGCCCTAAAATCCCCCTTCAGCTCCAAGTTTACTCCTCACTAAGACCTTGCTCCCAGCTGCCTCTGACCTTCACCCTAGGAGCCCCCGGAGCCCGTGGCTGGAAGTTCAGCAAGACACAGCCAAGGTAACACAATCAGTGTTACTGGCATCGCTCAGTGTGGTTAGCTCCCCCCTTCCCTCCCCCCCGCCCGTTGTGGTTTCACACCACGACTGGGTGTGGCTCTGGCCACTCACCTCACTGGGAGTTCAGAAGAATGACCTGTTGGATTGTAGGCACATGGACACAGCCCCTGGGAGGAGGGGTTCCCAGCTTGGTACCAGTGTGCCCCCCCCCCCACCCCAGAAAACACCTGGCCAATAGCCGTGATGTTGTAGCAGCAAGGGGGCAGTTTGCGCAAGCTTCTGGGATACAAACTAGGGATGTCATAGTGCAGTCGATTAATCGATAAGTAAAAGCGTATCCGTTAATGCTATAGACTACACGCATTTCTTCCCCTCGCCCTGCCAGTACATTTTTCAGCAGGCTGGCCAGCAGCTGGGTCTGAGTCTAGGACCTGTTCCCCACTGCGGCTCTGCTTTTAAAGTGTATTAGGAGCCAGGCGGGCAGGTAACTCTGCACAGTTCCTGCTCTCGCTGGGTCTGGGAACTCAGACCCTACCCCTTGGACAGGGGCTGCTGCCATCCCATGCTGCTGCCTCTGGTTCAGAAGAATCAGTGTGGGACAGCAGGCAGCCTGTCTGCAAGGGGGGCTGGTTTTTAAGCTGGCTGCCTTCATGGACCAGCTCCCACCTGGCGTCCCACGCTGCTGCCTCTGTATCAGAGGCAGCAGCGGTGAGTGCTAGGGGGCTCCTCCAGTTTGGGGCTGGATCACACTGGCTGCCAGCCCCACCCACACGGATTATAGAATAATCAAATAACTGATAAAAATTCGTGAGGTTAATCAACTTTTCAGTTAACTGATATTTAACATACCTAATACAATCTAGCCTGACCACTGCTGTATAGACAAACCCTGAGTTTAAGCTTTAATATTTGTGCTTATAATTGCTACCAGGGGATTTGAACCTGGGTCCTTTAGAACCTAATGCAGATATCTCAACTGCTTGAACTACAAAGACAAATGACTCTTAGCACAGACTGTAGAGCTCCCTTGTTCTTAACTCTTGCTCTTCCCAGTCTAAGTGCCTCCTTTTTTGAGGAATAAGGATCTTGCGCAAAAAGCGGGTTGAGGGCAAAAAAGAAACATCGACGCTGCTTGTTTTTGTGCAAAAACAGATTGGAAGAAATTACACAAATGAAGTGGGAGAAAATGCTAATCTGCTCTTCATTTGCATTGCCTCTTCTGGCAAAACCTGTAGGCTACGTCTAGACGGGCATGATTTTCCGGAAATGCTTTTAACGGAAAAGTTTTCCGTTAAAAGCATTTTCGGAAAAGAGCATCTAGATTGGCACGGGCGCTTTTTCGCAAAAGCACTTTTTGTGGAAAAGCATCCGTGGCCAATCTAGACGCGGTTTTCCGCAAAAAAGCCCCGATCGCCATTTTCACCACTGGGGCTTTTTTTGCGGAAAACAAATCTGAGCTGTCTACACTGGCCCTTTTGCGCAAAAGTTTTGTGCAAAAGGGACTTTTGCCCGAACGGGAGCAGCATAGTATTTCCGCAAAAAGCACTGATTTCTTACAGTAGGAAGTCAGTGCTTTTGCGGAAATTCAAGCGGCCAGTGTAGACAGCTGGCAAGTTTTTCTGGAAAAGCGGCTGATTTTCCGGAAAAACTGGCCAGTCTAGACACAGCCGTAGTGTAGACATAGCCATGGTGTGTGGGTTACATTTGTTTGTTTCCTCCCCTCCCCCGCCCCACTTTTCCCTTCTCTCCCTCTCTGCTCCTTTACACTCTGCTGCTCCCCATCCCTCGCTTATGTAACTCCCGCTTCATCCTGTTACGTTTCTCCAGCGCCTCTTTCTGGACCCTCCTTTCCCTTCCGCACCTGGGCAGCTGATATGACACCCGTCCCCCCATCAGCAAAGCCATTTCTGAAACACAGAGAACAACAGTCCAGAGTTCAAAGCAGCGTTGACAGAAGCGGCTCCTGTATGGGGACTCCAAGAGAAAACCAAATGCCCCCTGGTAGCGGACGGAACAAGCGGACACGGCTTCTGCCGTTCCCTGTTGAACTATCCTGGCAAAACTCAGCCAGCGGGAGCGCCAACCAGGCAAAGAGACGCTGAGTCATTTCTGCGAGGGGGATGGGGAAGCCGTGTGCGCCCGTTGACTGTATTTCAACCCTTTCTACGTCTCCTCAGCCTGCCCCATGGCGCCGCCCAGTCGCCCTTTGTGGACGGGAATTGTCTCCCAGTGCCACATGGTGGGGCTGTTCCCATGCACGGGGAGCTCAGAGCATCCTGCCGGGTGGGATAGGCTCTGAGCTTTGCCACTGGCCAGGGCGCTGCCTTCAGGGAGCAGACACAGCGTGGAGGGCTCTGCCTCCAGGCCTCTGGCAGCCTGGGGTTTGCTGTTCCCTGAGGAGAGGGGCTGGGCTTTGGGAGGCTGGGCGTCCCTTGACTCCTGCTGTGATATTCAGTGTAAGAGGCCCTCTGTCACAGAGGCAGGCTGACCTGGTGTCCAGGCAGCTTGGGGTAGCCGGGGAGGGACAGTCTATGAGACCAGGGAAAGGCTGTTGCGGCGTCGGAGGAGGTGACGTATGATCACAGGTCACTGAGATCAAAGCACAGATCTCCCAGCCAGTGGGGGGTGCCCTGCCCCAACTAGTCCCCCTCCCCTCCCAGCTGGGACTTGGGCTCTGGGACCCCTGCAGGCCAGCCTGGCAGCGACGTGCACAGATCAGCCAATACAGGGGGACCTATGTCTGCTAGATGCTTCCACGTAGCCCAAGTTCCAGCCCCTGAGCTGCAGCTGGAAGAGCCGCCAGACAGACACCCGACGGGAGAGGGACCCCCGGCCGTGCCGTGCTGCGTGGTGCATTGTGACACAGCGTCACTGGGGGGATGGAAATGACTGAGCTCAGCTTCTTGCCCGGCTCCTGCCACACACTAGAGCAGAGCAGAGCAGCCCCCAGGGGTAGGGCTGAGCTGTGGGGCACCGGGCAAGTGGCAGGGGCTGAGACCTCAGGGATCTCTCTGACAGGTGCAGAAGGGGATGGGGAGGGTGTGGAGAGTGTCTCAGGGGTTCTGTAGCCCTGTGGCCAAAAATGCAGAGCTTGCTGTGAGCAGGACTTGAACCTGCGCAGGGACACCCTATTGGATTTCAAGTCCAACGCCTTAACCACTCGGCCATCACAGCTATGAGTAGACTAGGGCCCCAGGATCAGGGAAACTGCCCCAGGTCACACAGCAAAATGAGGGCAGGGCCAGAGAGAAAAGCCAACAATTCTCAGGCTCGCTCTCACCAGCAGACAATAAACCCTCCAGAGGCAGGGACAGAACCCGGGGAATTGAGCGGGTGGGAACGTTTAAGTTGCAACAGTTTCTATCAGGCAATCCCAAGAGAATTAAACAGGTTTGATTTTTGACACCCTGAATCTGCGTGGATGAAATTTCTTTGCAAAAATATTTTGTTTTCCACAGCCAGGTTGTTACCTGCCCTTAAATTGTCTCGCCGCACCCAGAGAGGAGACGCTTTCCCTCAGTCACTAGAAAAGACGCCACAGGCTGGGCTGAGGAGTTGCTGCTCTTAGGGTAGGTCTAGACTGCATTGCTATTGCGGGATGCCGGAAGTATCCCGGAATCGTAACGCCACGTTTTTAAATGCGCCCGCTATTTCCCGAAATAACAGGCACGCTAGTCTGGTGTCCCTGTAACCCTCGTTCCACAAGGGTCAAGGGATTTGTCAGAATAGTGCCTTATATATGTCTACACCGTGCCACATTTCAAAATAAGCTCTTTGATTTAGACTCCGCATAAGCTACGCAATTTGTGCAGCGCAAATTGCATAGCTTATTCCGACCGAAGGGTGCTGTCTAGAGGCGCCCTTAATGACTTAAACAGAATAAAATGCCAATACAATTGGCTGTTCCGGCTACTACTCAGCAGAGCCGGGATGGTCACATCGAATTGGGAAGGGTCAGATCAGATTATTAAAAATCCAGATAATGCAAAAGTGAGAGGCTGCAGCGCCATCTAGTGGCCACAGGCGGAATCGCCTGCTTCTGGCCTTGGGTGGTGTTTGGGGGGTTCATATGGAAAGTTGCGCAATGGAAAGGTGGAACAGGGCTCTACTGTACCCTCCCCCCCAGCATCTGTACTAGCTCCAGGTGATAGGGCATCTCACACTACATATTGCTGCTAGTGACACCCTCACAGGGCTCCTCACAGCTCCCCAGCCACACCCCTGCCTTGAGGCAGATAGCAAAGGATAGTTACACCCAACCCACAGAGGGGAAAACCCAAGCCGAGAAAGGCAAAAGGCACAGACTGTCAGGGGCAGTGCTGGGAATAGGACCCAGAAGCCCTGACTTTCAAACTCACCATCAATCTGGAGCAGAGTTTCCCCATTTTATTTGGCCACGGAACCCTTTTAAACTCGAAGGAATTTTGCGGCACCCCTCATAACAGTCTAATATATGGAGCTGAAAAAGTAGACCACAAAGAAGGAAGGATAATAATAAACAAATGCTAAACAAGGTCATGAGATCAACATTTAGTTTAATTGCCCATATTTAAAAACAAAAATCACATCATGTTAATTATTATTATTTTTTAAATCATAAAATGTTGTTGTAATGGAATTTTCTCGCGGAACCCTTATTGTCACTTCGTGGATCCCTGGGGTTCCATGGAACACCATTTGGGAAACACTGAGGCTGTGTCTACACTGGCAAGTTTTTCCGGAAAATCAGCCGCTTTTCCGGAAAAACTTGCCAGCTGTCTACACTGGCCGCTTGAATTTCCGGAAAAGCACTGACGATCTCATGTAAAATCATCAGTGCTTTTCCGGAAATATTATGCTGCTCCCGTTCGGGCAAAAGTCTTTTTCCAAAAGGGCCAGTGTAGACAGAACAGTACCATTTTCCGCAAAAAAGCCCCGATCGCGAAAATGGCGATCAGAGTTTTTGTGCAGAAAACCGCATCTAGATTTTGTGCTTTTGTGGAAAAGCATCCTGCCAATCTAGACGCGCTTTTCCGAAAATGCTTTTAAGGGAAAACTTTTCCGTTAAAAGCATTTCCGGAAAATCATGCCAGTCTAGACGTAGCCCATGAGTCTCTGCTCTGCCAACTGAGCTTATCTAGGGGCTTCAGGTTGGCCAGTCCACAAAGGTCAGTAGCTCAGTGGGTTGTCAGGTGCGAAAGGATCCCCAATTGAAACTGAACAAACACGCTTCATCTCATTCTTCACAACTTCCCCTTTCTGCACTACTTCTTCTCCTGCTGCTGGCCTTCCCTCCACCTCCTGGCACGACACAACATGCCTGGGCAAGCTAGAGACCTCAGACCTGTCACCTCTTAGCCCACGGAGCGTCCATACCTCAAAGGCGCTTTTGCACAAGTAAATGAACAGTAAAACGGCAGAAGGGAGGGCTTTTTCCAGCATAGTGAAACTCCTTTTAGGAGGCATAACTCCTTTTTGCGCTACAGCTATTGCGCAAAAAGGCAGGTGTGGACGTGCCAGAGGGAAAAAGCACAGGTGCTCTGTGAATGGCCATCAGGGCTTTCTTGCACAAGAGAGTCCGTGCAGTGTGGACGCTCTCGTGCGCAAAAGCACATGGCTTTTGCGATGCGCTTTGAGGTGTGGACGTGCTCTTGCACAAGAAGTTTTTGTGCAAAAATTCATGCGCAGAAGGCTTCTTGTGCAAGAAGCACGTAATGTAGACGTAGCCTTGGAGGCTTGTGCCTTGGCCTCCTCTGCCCCTGGCAGCCGGCTGTTCTCACTGGCCTCCTGTGCGCTGCTTGCCAAAGGAGACAGTAAGGCAGGAACGGGGGGGAAAGCAAGTCCTGCTGAGGAAACTGCTTAGGCTTAAGCCTCAAGGCCCAGCACAAAACCTTCAGCCGCCTGTGTCGCTCGCCTCCGCACAAACTTAAAGGGAGAAACACACGAGCCAGGCTGGGTCTAAGCTGCCTCTCTCCTCCTGCCCTGTTGGCTGCGCAAACCAGTCTCATGCCTCAGCAAGGAAGCGCAGCAGCATCCTATCTGCTCTGGGGAGCAAGCGACTAGACAGTGCCTCTGCTCCTACCAGGGTGTCTGTGGGTCCCTGCCTTTGGTTACTCAGCAAAAAGCTGGAGATTCAAGCCCACCACTAGGAGGCAGTGATGTTCAGTTTGTGCTTCTCAATGCCTCCTGGGCCCTGCTAGGAGCCTTACACAGATTATTAGGGGCCCTGACCTGAAGTTCAGTAAGGGCAAATGGAGATGGGGACACTTAGGATGTGTCTACACAACAAAGTTATTTCGGAATAATGGACGTTATTCCAAACTAACTCCGTGAGAGGCTTCACAGCCACAGCGTTATTTCGAAATAACAGCTTATTCTGACTTCTGTAAACCTCATTCTACGACGCATAACGCCTCTTCCGAAATAAGGCGTGTGTAGACACGCCACTTCTGCTCATTCAAAATAGCCCCTCACCAGGGCCATTCGAAGTTATTCCTCATGGGGCTCAAAATTGAGATAGCTCATCTACAGAAAGGAAGCCTGCCTCGGACTAATTTTGAGGCTTTCCCTGCAATCTAGATCAGTGGTCCCCAACCTTTAGAGGCTCCCGGGCGCCCGGGGGTTGGACCACTCACGCGCCGGGCGCCTGGGGGCGGGGCCGTGCGTCCGGGGGCACGCCAGGGGACTGGGATGCCCTTGCACCCGGCGCTGGCCCCGGGGCTGGGGCCGCCCATGCGCCGCGCACCCGGCACCGGTGCGTGTCGCGCGCCTGGGACCAGTGCCTCCTGTGCGCCGCAGACGGGGCCGACCCAGGTTGTCAGCACACACAAATGCCCCGGCGGCTGCCATGGCGCCCGCGGGCACTGCGTTGGGGACCACTGGTCTAGATGTGCAATTTCAAAATAAGTTATTTCAGAATAAGTATTCCGGAAGCGCTTATTCTGAAATAACTGTGCAGTGCAGACCCAGCCTAAGGGCTAGCGTTATTTCAAAATAACTTAGTCCACGTCTACATAGCACATAGTTATTTTGAAATAACGTCTAACTACGGTCACGCTGGAGAACTTCTTACTCCGATTCCTCTAGCCCTCATTGTACGAGGAGTAAGGGAAGTTGGAGGAAGAGCGCTCTGTTTCGAAATAAGTGCTGTGTAGATGCTCCCAATTTCTAAATGAGCTATAATTGATGTGGCTCAATTTGCATAGCTTATTTCGAGTTAAACCTTTCTGTGTAGATGCACTCTTAGAGTATGTCTATGCTGTGGAGCTATTTCAGGATACTGGAAGTATCCCAAACCAGCTATTTCACATCTTTTGAACACGCCTACTATTTTGAAATAATGGGTGTGCTATTCCGGTGTCCCTGTAATCCTCATTCCATGAGGGTTAAGGGACATTTCAGACTAGCGCTTTATTTCGAAATTTGGCACCCTCACTTTTCTGATCCAAAGTCAGACACCTTCTCCTTTAGGCCACATAGTCTGGGTAGGCAGGGCTCTCCAAGCGCGTGTCTTAGGCATCTGCAGAGGTGTGTTCAGAGCAATGTCGCCCTCCCTCCTGCCAGCTGGAAACAGAAGCAACAGGGGCTGGTTGAGTTTTCAGCGAGGAAGAGAGCTGCAGAGATGGGGCAGGAGGGAGGGTCCTGAGAGGCAAAATAGCTGAAGGGAAACAAGGCTAGAGATTGAGGAGGGTCAAGATTGTGTCTCACATTTGGCAGGAGGGCAAAGACTCACCCTGGGGCATTTAAAGACAAGGAAACCAAAACCGTTGCTTACTAAGGCCTGGCAGCAAACCAGCCAACATGTCACCAGCAGGTCCCACCGAGATCTGAACTCAGAGTGCAGGAGTCAAAGCCCTGAGTATGGCCCATTACACCAGCAGTTCCCAACATACCCTTAGGGAGCAGTCAACCCAGGCAACACCAGGTGACTCTTCTGGTTGCTAAATGATGCACAGACCAGAGTGCCAGAGCTTACAGAGGGGGCCCCAAAAGAGAAGGGAAAACTAAGTTTAAGGGCCAGGAGGGTGGCATGCAGCTGACTGGCAGCGATGTGCAATGAGTCTGTCGGGATTCCTTGGACCGGTGCATAAGGGAAAGCCCAGGCACCCTGCCTAGGGGGACGAAAAGCCAATATCTCAGGTCGGCGCGCTCATCGCACTCACTAAGCGAAAGTCCTCACTGCTTTAGCTGCAGAAGATGGTCCAGGATTTGTGCACCAGATGACTGGAGGGGAGTGGAAGGTTCCAGCTGCATTCGTAGGGGGAAACGTCTCTCTTTAGCCAAGCCCAGCCCTTGCTGAAGCCTGTCTGGTTCCTAGGAAAGCTCTGCCTGGCCAGCAAGGTGAGCCGGAGGGCTCCCAGGCCCAGAGCTGAGGAGGGGCTCCAGTGGGAGGACACCCCCTGCCCGGTTCTACCTGGCCCAGGCAGAGGCATCGCAAATCGGTGAGCGGATCAAGACAGTCGGTCTGGACACCAGATGTGAAGCTGCTGCATTGGGACCACAAGGATCAGCTGAGTCCACTCTGGCCTCCCCCACCAAAACTCGGAGGCAGGTGGAAGGTGCCAGCCCTGAAGCTGACGAGGGGGGGGAACCGTGAGCGCTCCGAGGGCACCCATGACGGGACAGGGGAGGAGCTAAAGGAGCAAGGCGGCGCCTGGTTTAAATAGCACCATGTTCTCTGCTGCATCCCCTGGAGAGCAGGGGGAGAGGGCTGGGACGCTGGGTACAAGGAGACCCAGTTCTGTGTTTGGGGCCCCTATTTTTGAGAGCGCCCCCTTGGGAATGCCCCGGGCAAAGCCTGGCCACCGGCTGGGGAGGGGTCACCCTGACTGCGCTGAGGGGAGGGATTCTGACGGGCGCCCGAGGCCACGGGTCCCTTTTGTCCGGAAGAGCGGAGCCCAACGCTGTCCCTGCTGTATGCGGGCAGAGCCCGCCGGAGGGGCCAGCTGCCACCCAGCAAGGTGGAGGTCAGAGCCCCTCCGCTCGCGGAGCAGCCCTGGAGTCCCCCTGCAGCCCCTGGCTGGGGGGCAGAGCACAGCGCAGCTGGATCCGCCCACAGGCCACAGCCTCCAGCAAACAAAGCCGCCGAGCCGGAGCTGCTGGGCGTGCGAGGGAATTCATAGTGACCGGCCGCCTCGTCCCTGACCATGGGCAGAGCTCCCAGTCCCAGCGGCTGCACTGATCTCCCGGGAAGTGAAGATGTGGCCGATGCTGCCCTAAGCGCCGCACCTCTCGCCAAGGGGCTTTAGGTGGGGAGCAGGGACGCTCCAGCCACAGGGGGTGCAATGCAACGTGCGCACCCTGTGGCGAGGCTGCTGAAAGCTTCCGCGAGGGGACAACACTGTGGGGTGTAGACAGGGCCTTGGACTGCGTGAGGAGAGGGTCTGGCCTGAGCAAATTGAATTCTCCTTGCCCATGAAGACAGGGCCGGCCAGAGCCATTTTGGCACCCTGGGTCCCAGGTGCGCGGCGCCGCCCTCGGGGCGCACGGCCCTGCCTCTGGGTGCACGGGCCACGGGGGGAAGGGCGCTGCTGGCCGGTGCTGCGGGGGTTAACACAGGCCCCGCCCCGGGTGGCCGCTGCAGCCTGCCGGGAGCCGGGCACCACCCATAGGTTGGTGCCTTGGGCAGCTGCCCGGCTAGCCCACCCCTTAGTCCGGCCCTGCATGAAGTCACGGGGCCGCTGCTGCAGAGAAGAGAAGCTGCAGGATACGTCTTATGGCCCCACGTCTAATGCTCGGGGCTCTCTTGAGGGCGTTTGGGAACTTGCTTGGCAAGTTGCTTCTCTGCAGGGACCACACGACACGACCCACCTTCATCCTCGTCCCCTGCTCTCAGAAATGACCCCAACTTTCGAATGGCACCAAACTCATCACCCCTGCTCCATCCCTTGCCCTGCCCCCCACACCTTCCCTCACTCTCCTCCACCCTCACTAAGCGTCCGTGACCCAGGGCAGACGGTTGGGATGCAGGAGGGAGGGAGAGCTGTGGAGTGGGGTGTGGGCTCTGGAGTGGGGCCAGGGATTAGACATTGGGGGTGAGGACGGGCCTCTGGACTGGGACCAGGCATGGGATGCAGGGGTTGAGGGCTCCACCTGGGAATCCAGGCTCTGGAGTGGGGCCAGAGACGAGGGGCTTGGCGTGTATGGTGGGGATCAGAGCAGGATTCTGGGGGGCAGGTGGAGTGCAGGGAGGTCGGGTGTGGGAGGGGTTTCCAGGCTGGGGCAGGCGGGTTGGGGTGCTCCGGAGGGGTAGAACCACAGGCCCCACATGCTCTGGGGGGCAAGCCACTGTCAGCCCATGTTCGGGGAGGAGGGCTGCCCAGCTATGGAGGGGCCCTAGGTGGCAGGGGCAGGGTCTCAGGCAGAACGGGTGGGGCTGGGGACTTGCCTCCCCCCGTCCTAGGGTCACCCCGACTCATGCTAAGAGCTTTTCATCCGCCCGGCACTCGGCACCACAGGGACCTGTCACCAGCACCAGCCAAAACTGACTCTTGGGCTCAGCGGCTCCCCCGAGGCTCCTGCCTCTTCCCCTCCTCTGGTCGGACTCTGCTCTGCTCCCGGCCAGGGGCTCGGAGCCAGGGGTTGCCCAGGAGAAGTGGCCCCCAAAGGAATTTGCGCGGAAGCAGTCAGACGAGAGACGAGCCTCAGCACCTCAGCCCCTTAGAAAGGCCCAACGTGGACGGGAGCCCGGAGCGACGGGGAAAGGCAGCAGCCGTGCAGTAGGGGCCTGATCCAAAGCCCACTGAAGCCAACAGAAAATTGTCTGCTACCACTTAGCTTTGTACTAAGACCTACTGGCTTCTGGGCACCTTATTAAAGGGCCCCTCAGTCCTGGGTTACACCTACCCAGATGTCTCCAGGCCTGGCTCCAAAATCCTGCTAGGTCACTGCAGAAAATTCCCCTCGAGGAATCTGTGGGAGCCAAAGTCTGGGGGTGACTAGCCCAGCCAGGTCTGGGAGACCAACTCCCCCGAGGCAGGAAGGCTGCAAACACTGGGCTGGGTTCTACACACTCTGCTGCCCAGGGAGCACAGCAGAGAGGACGTGGGACGAGAACCAGGCCCCCACTTTTTCAAAATGCCTTTTTATTCTGACGCTTTAATGCCGACCGAGCAGCAGCGCGCGTGTGTCTGTCAAACTCCTTCTGTGCGTCTGGATCCCTCCAGGCCAGTGAGCTCCGGAACGGCACACTGCCCAGACAACACTGCAGCGCCCCGTGGGGCTAAGCGCGTTTCCTCTCCCCGGGGCAGCTTTGCAAAGGATTGCTCTGATTGTGACTATAACTAAATCCAGCCAACGCAAAGCACAAGGCCCAGCAGAGAAGAGCTTACAAAGTATGAAGAGGAAAAGAAAAGAGAAAGTTGCCTCATTCTGGATAAATATGAACCATGATACTTCTCCCCCCGCGCCCATGGGGGTGATGTTTGGCTGTGCCCCAGGCTATAACCCTTTCCCTCCTTTCGGGGAGCAAGGCCTGGCCTCGCTGCAGACTGCAGGGTGGGGAAGGGGCAATTAGCAGTAAGAAGCTGGTTTGATGAGGATGGCAGAGGCTTGGCAGTTCCCGGAACACAAACTGCCCCAAGTGATGCTCCCTTTGACATTCAGTCGAGCAGAATAACAACCCGAGTACCACCAACCCCCGCCATAGCTAGACGCACAGTTCCCGCTGTAAGTGTCCTGATCCAGGTCCTTCGTGGTGAACTTCATGTTGTCATGCACAGAACTAGCACTGTTTGAAGTCATGGCGTCCCCTGCAGTCCCCGAGTAGGAGCCCAGACGCAGCCGGTAGCCTTTGGACTCATCTTCCAGACTGAAGAGGTTGTAGTCTGCGTATTTCATGGTGCCAGAGGAATCGTGGATGATGAACCTGACCTGGTAGACTTTCTGCTTGGTGATCTGATAGATGTACTCCATCCCCAGCCAGTAGTCACTGTGCACGTCGCCAAAGCCATATTTGTAGGTGCTCCACGATTCGGACCAGGTGAGCTGTGTGTTGTGCCGGTTTCTCTGGAGGACTGTCCAGCCTTCACTGGTGCTGTTCAAGTCACAGGAAACAACGATCTGGTGGAGTCCGGCGGGCTGGATAATGAAGACACCACTGACCCTGTTCCAGGTAATCTCGCTGCAGTCCCTGGGAAAGGCTGTGCACAAGGAAGAGTTTGCTGGAGCTCACCCTGCTTTGCTCATCCCATCCTGGGCCAGTGAGAACGGGCCGCTCCGGAGCATCTCCGACCCTAGTGTCTGCTCTGACATGCCAGCCCTTTGCAAGCACATTTTCAAAACGCTGCAACAATGTCTACACTAGCTTCCTAGTTTGAACTACGGAGGCTAATGTAGGCATTTGAAGTTGCAAATCAAGCCCGGGATTTAAATATCCCGCGCTTGATTTGCATCTTCCCGGATGGTTGCCACTTTTTTGAAATGTACAAGTCCAGACTAACTGCCCACGTATACACGCGGCAGGTACCCGGTATTTTGAGTTAAAGCCCCAGTTCGAATTCCCTGTTATTCCTCCTGGAATGAGGTTTAACACGTAGTTCGAACGAGGGCTTTATTTCGAACTACCGGGTCCCTGCCGCATGTAGATGCAGGCAGTTAGGCTGGACTTGTAAATTTAAAAAAATGGCGACCGGCCATGAAGATGCAAATCAAGGGCAGGATATTTAAATCCCGGGCTTGATTTGCAACTTGGAATGCCGACATTAGCCTCCCTACTGCGAACTTGGGGTCTAGTGTAGACATACCCTTTGTGTGTATCCTGGAAGACAATCAGACCCGGCTGCATGACCTGCAGGGGCTTTCTTAGAGGTGTTTACAATGTGCTGGACACTGCAGGCCAACAGCACCGTATGGCTTGGGGCAAATGTATCTTACAGCATCAGGTCCAGTCCAGCCTCAGCTCACGGCTGGGCCAAGAGCTCTTTAACATTGGCCTGTGCACTGGACAAGACAAGCGCCCCCCCCTCCTTCTTCCCCCCCTGCATAACTCTCAAATAATCTTGCCAAGCATTTTGCCGCGACCTCCCCACACCTGCAGCAGAGGGAGAGACGGCCCAGTGTGCTCCCAGCCAGCACCCAAGCATCGTTTCTTTAGGCCCGTACAAACCTGTGACATGGGCCCATCCCACACACACAATTCGCAGCCAAAGCTTCTCCTCCCCCCTGTGGACCAGCTCCATCCCTGGGGCACCGGGTGCTGGCGACCCAGCCACTGCCAGCCACCTCCCTCACAACCTAAAATCTGCCACCCGCTTCTTTGCTCCTCGGGGCCTGTGTGATGCCTGGGATTCCCCTGGGGCCAGGCGTGAGCACACCGCCCCGGCACCTTGCCCCTCCCCTCAGACAGAGGCTGCCCGAGTGGCTCATTTCTGCAGGGCGTGTGGAGGGCCAGCCCGGGAGACACGTACCGTAGCCTTCCGGTAGCTGCAGGTCACTGTCTCTGCGCTGCCGCGAGTTTCCTTCGCCCTCGTATGCAGGGGCAGGAACGGGGAGAGCTGGGTGATGGGAGGGTTCCTTAGCGCCCATTGCCAGTCTCCCTGGGGCCGCGGTGGAACGTGTTAGTGGTGCCTCCGCTTCCCTTTCTGCACCCTCCCCCCTCCCACCTCCCTGGCTCTGCTCCCTTCCAGCACGGGCCAAATGCAGCCTCCCAACTCCCCAGCCATGCCCCTGGCTCTGCACTCACCAGCCTGCAGCTTCCAGTCCTGTCCCTGGCTCTGCAGCAGCCTCCTTCCCACGCAGCCGTGCCTGGCCCTGCCCAGCTCAAGCTGGGTGTTACCACAGCGCCCGTCGCCGTGCTGCCAGGGCACTCCCGCCTCCTCCCGTCTGCCACCTTCTCCCTAGGGCTGTGTTCACCTGCCCCCCTTCCCCATGCACCTCTGTGGCCCGAGGCAGCCAGCACCCTCTGCCTTCTCCCTGATCTGCCACCACCCAGCCCCCTGGGCCACCACCTGCCTCCCTCCTCGAACGCCCGCGGCTCGGAGTGTCATTTCCTCCAGTGGCTTCAGCCCCACGTAATGGCAGCCAAGCGGAGCTGTGCTGGGCCCCCAGGCCTGGCAGGGACCCCTGTGGCGGCTGAGAGGGCCGGAGGCGCAGGTAGAACTCACCTGCCATCAGGGCCCTTGGGTGGTTCCTGAGTCTGTGGGTGGGTCCCTTGAAGATGTTCCCATTGTGTATTTCCAGGGCCAGCCCCGGGCCTGGCAGGGCCAAGAGGCTGGCGAGGAGCAGGAGACGAGGGATCCAGGCAGCTGCAAAAGGGGAGAGCGGGGGAGACGCTGGGAACGCAAACCTGCCCCCGAGGAGCCAGGCTCCCAATTCCCGCTGCCATGGGCCGGTGCGATCCAGAGCTGGCTCCCACACAAGCTGGCACCGCTGCCCCTGCCCCTCGGGCACAGAGGAGACGCCAGGAATTGGCCCCATTGGGACAGACACCACAAGGGGGATAGGCCCAGGCGAGCTTGGGATTTACCCTGGAGAAATGCTCCAGCCGCTTGCCCCACAGAGACCCCCTATGCCAGGGGCACTACTGGAGCAGAGGGGAAGAGTGGGGGGGAAAGAGAAAATGGGGACCATGGCTGGGTGGGCACTAAGGCCCTGGGGAGCAGGGCTCTGAGCAGAGGCGAGGTGGGAACCGAGAGCCGGGGGGCAGGCCGGGGGCAGGGTCCAGGCCAGTGTTCGCTGTAGGCGGAGCACTTCGGTAGCCACCCAGGAGAGATTCCAATGCTGCCCAGCCGACGGGCAGAGCGCACACAGCATGTGTTTCTACTCCTGGTGCACATCCGCACAGGCCTGGGTGCACATCAAAATTATTCCACACATGGATGCAGAAAATTAGAGGAAACATTGGGGGTGGGCGACTGAGGGTTGTGTGGGCACTGAGAGCTTCAGGGAACAGGGTCCTGGGTGGGCACTCAGGGCCCCAGGAAGGTTGGGGGAGGGGACTGGCCAGGGGCACTCAGGGCCCCAGGAAGGTCGGGGGAGGGGACTGGCCAGGGGCACTCAGGGCCCCAGGAAGGTCGGGGGAGGGGACTGGCCAGGGGCACTCAGGGCCCCAGGAAGGTCGGGGGAGGGGACTGGCCAGGGGCACTCAGGGCCCCAGGAAGGTCGGGGGAGGGGACTGGCCAGGGGCACTCAGGGCCCCAGGGAGGTCGGGGGAGGGGACTGGCCAGGGACACTCAGGGCCCCAGGAAGGTCGGGGGAGGGGACTGGCCAGGGGCACTCAGGGCCCCAGGAAGGTCGGGGGAGGGGACTGGCCAGGGGCACTCAGGGCCCCAGGAAGGTACGGGGAGGGCGGCCAGGATTTCAGGGAATCGGGGGCTGCTGGCAGCAGGCAGGCGCCAGCCCTGACACTCACCAGCTGGGCTAGTGGCTCTGGGGGCCCATGGCCAAGCTGCAGCAGCAGGCACCGTGCAGGGAGCCCCTCCAGCTCTGTCCTGCCAGACAGTGACCCGCAGGGCAGCCGCCCGGCGTCCTGCCCCACCTCTCTAGGGCGCTTGGCGCACGTGTCACTGCTGCTCCCTCCACCCCCAAGGCCCCCCCCCCCGGTCGCTGTCCCCCTGCCAGTCACTGCGCCCGCGTTCCGCTGCTGGGCCGCGCCACGGGGGGGTCGGGACTGAACGGGCCGCAGAGGAGGCAGCTCTGCAGACTGTCCGGGCCCCGGAGCGAGTTGCTGTGTCTGCCCCAGAGGCTCAGCTGGAGGGTGCGTAATTTTCAGGCCAGGCATCTCTGCTCCTCGCCGCCCCGGGGGGAGGGGAGCGCCCCAGGCTGGGTTCCAGCCCCACATCTGCTGGTGGGTTCTAATCCCAGCGTCCCACCCCCACGTCCCCGGCCCTAGAGCGGAGCAGCAGGGCCCAGCTCCGCCCCACAGGCCCTGACTCACCGAGGCGGCCCTTACCCATCCCTGCCCACGGCACGTCTGTCCCCGGATCGGTAGAGAGGCGTCTAGAGGCAGAATGGGGTTGGCACTTATAGCACCTGCTGTACGGGGGGGGCAGGCGCTGTTCCTCCCCAGCCCCCGCCCTGCAGCGCTCTGGGGATACTGCCCTGCGGTGGAGCTGTCAGGTGTCTGGAGGGAAGCTGGGCTAAGCAGCCTTATCAGCCCCTGCAGAGCACCTGGGAGCCTGCCTGGCCGGGTGGGCCTGGTACAGCCTCCCCCCAGATAAGGCTCTTCCCTGGAACCATTCCCTATGGGGGAACCGGCAGGGCAGGGCAGGGCGGACACGGCTCGCCTGGGTGCTGCTGGGAGTCAGAGATGCCAGTGGAGCCAACCGGGGGGTGCACGTTACAGTACAGAGGAAAGGTGGGAGGCAGGGCAGTGAGGTGCTGCAGCTGCCACCCCTCCCCCCCCCCCCATGCTTTATGGGCATTGACTTCTAGATAGGAAAATGCATCTCTCCCTCCACCCTTCAATCCCTGCTTGAGTGGGTCTGGGCCTGCTTGAGTGGGTCTGGGTTCTCTGCCCCCCTCCCCCCAAACTTGGTCTCCAAATGATCAAATGTTCATTGCACATCACGCCAGGCAAACGTGATTGACATGCAAGGAAATCCAGGCCTCCCCTTGTCGCACATTTGAGTGGCGTGTGACATGCTGGCAGGCTGGACGGTCACAAGGCGTGCGGACAGGGCGGAGCTGTTCCCGCTAGTGGACTAGCTTCTGCGCTCTCGGTCCCAGCCAGGACCCTGCCTGCCTGGGAACACCTCCAACAACTCACCCGTAACTCACAAGCACTCTCCCGGGTTTGTGCTCGCTCTTATGCACCTTGGCTGTGTCTACACTGGCATGATTTTCCGGAAATGCTTTTAACGGAAAAGTTTTCCGTTAAAAGCATTTTTGGAACAGAGCGTCTAGATTGGCAGGACGCTTTTCCGCAAAAGCACTTTTTACGGAAAAGCGTCCTTGCCAATCTAGACGCGCTTTTCCGCAAAAAAAGCCCCGATCCACATTTTCGCCATCGGGGCTATTTTGCGGAAAACAAATCTGGGCTGTCTACACTGGCCCCTTTGCGCAAAAGTTTTGCGCAAAAGGACTTTTGCCCGAACGGGAGCAGCATAGTATTTCCGCAGGAACACTGACAATCTTACATGAGATCGTCAGTGCTTTTGCGGAAATTCAAGTGACCAGTGCAGACAGCTGGCAAGTTTTTCCGGAAAAGCGGCTGATTTTCTGGAAAAACTGGCCAGTCTAGACACAGCCCTTATGTAAAAGCCAGCGGGACACACACCCGGGGCAGCAGGCAAAGGTGCTGAATCAGCAGAAGGCGATGACATGGAGCAGAGACTTTGGCAGTTGCTAAACAAATCTAGTTTAATCCTCTTGTCATGGGGTGGGACTCAGCACCACAGCACCTCCTGCCGGCAGATCTGGGGATTCATCCTTTCATCCGCAGGGCCCCGCCTTCCGGCTGCCGTTTCCCCTCCTCGCTCCAGTTCCAGACCCGCATCTCTCCCAGACCACTGTGTCCCCTTCAGGACACTGCAGTGGAGCAAACCCATCAGCAGTGCCCACCCCAATCGTCTCTCGCTCCTTCCCAGGGGGCATCAGCAGGCTGCCACCGTGGCCAACGGCAGCCTCAGTCTAGCCCCTGACCTCAGGGGCAAGCCACGATCCTTCCAGGCCACGCAGCAATGGTGGCTAGACACAGTACAAGGGGGAAAAGGGGTGGGGGCAGGCCCACCCACTACTATGGCCCTGACACAGGGTCTCTCGGGCAGCAGCCTTGTCCTGCCCCTCTACTTCCCTCCACTGCCTTCTGTTCCTGGGCCACTTCCCCTGTGACCCGTGGCACCCTCCTGGCTCTAGTGGCAAGGCCGCAGCGTGGCAGGGACCAGCTCAAGGCAGGACCAATCCCAATTAAATCAACCCAGCCAGGGCTTTGTCAAGCCGAGACTTAAACACCTCTAGGGATGGAGACTCCACCACTTCCCTAGGGAACCCATCCCAGGACTTCACCACCCTCCTAGTAAAATAGTTTTTTCTAATATCCAACCTGGACCTCTCCCACCAGAACTTGAGACCATTGCTCCTTGTTCTGCCATCTGTCACTACTGGGAACAGCCTCTCTCCATCCTCTTTGGAACCTCCCTTCAAGAAGCTGAAGGCTGCTATCAAATCCCCCCTCACTCTTCGCTTCTGCAGACTAAACAGACCCAACTCCCTCAGCCTCTCCTCATAAGTCATATGCTCCAGCCCCCTCATCATTTTGGTTGCCCTCCACTGGAGCCTCTCCAATGCGTCCACAACCTTTTTGTAGTGGATGGCCCAGAACTGGACACAATACTTCAGATGTGGCCTCACCAGAGCCGAATAAAGGGGAATAATGACATCTCTGGATCTGCTGGCAGTGCTCTTCTTAGTGCAATCTAATATGCCACTAGCCTTCTTGGCTACAAGGGCACACTGTTGACTCATATGCAGCTTCTCATCCACTGTAACCCCCAGGTCCTTTTCTGCAGAATTACTACTTAGCTGGTTGACCCCCAGCCTGTAACAATGCTTGGGATTCTTCCGTCCCAAGTGCAGGACTCTACACTTGTCCTTGTTGAACCTTGTCGGATTTCTTGTGGCCCAATCCTCCAATTTGTCTAAGTCACTCTGGACCCCATCTCTGCCCTCAAGTGTATCTACCTCTCCCCTTAGCTTAGTGTCATCTGCAAGCTTGCTGAGGGTGCAATCCATGCCCTCATCCAGGTCATTAATAAAGATATTAAACAAAACTGGTCCTAGAACTGAACCTTGGGGCATTCCACTAGAAACCGACCACCATCCTGACATCGAGCCGTTGATCACTACCCACTGGGCCCGGCCATCTCGCCAGCTTTCTATCCATCTTACCGTCCAATTTATCCAATCCACATTCCCTTAACTTGCTGGCAAGAATATTGTGGGAGACCGTATCAAAAGCCTTGCTAAAGTCAAGGTATATAACATCCACTGACTTTCCCACGTTCACCGAGCCAGTTACCTCATCATAGAAGCTAATCAGATTGGTCAGGCACAACTTGCCCTTTGTGAATCCATCCTGACTATTCCTGATCACTTTCCTCTCTTCCAAGTGCCTCAAAATGGATTCCTTAAGGATCCCTTCCATGATTTTTCCAGGAACCGAGGTAAGACTGACCGGCCTATAGTTCCCTGGATCGTCCTTCTTCCCGTTTTTGCAGATGGCCACTACGTTTGCCTTTTTCCAGTCATCCGGGATCTCTCCCGATCTCCACGACTTTTCAAAGGTCATGGCCAAAGGCTCTGCAATGACATTTGCCAGCTCTGAGCTGGTGGCATGGGGGCTGCAGTGGAGCAAACAGCACAAGGGGGTTTCCAGGGAGCTGGACTCACTCCAGGCCAGAGGCCCCACAGAGCGCGGCATAGCAGCTGAAGGCAGAGGTGGCAGCATGGGGCAGCAGCAAGGCTGAGCAGAGGCCCCCTGGCCTGCCCCTTCTCTCCTGGGGACAGAAGCTGAACCCGCCCAAATGCCCTCTACTCTTGGACACTCGGCTGAACTTGGCCAGTGAACCAGGTGTGGGGCGCGCTGAGGGAAAGGGGAGGGTGCACCAAAGGGATATTTGGTCTTTGGACTGTCTCACCTCGAGGTGGGAAACTGAGGCAGAAATCTGCTGCGCCGTACACTGCAGGGGGGGCTTTGCACTCACAGGACCCAGAACTTTCAGTCCAACGCAGGGTGTCCCCCCCCCCCGACACTGCATTTCTCTCCTCCTCGCAGGCGAGGGCCTCTGAGGGGGGAGCCGCCTCTTAGCGTGTGGGGGTTAGTTCCCCAGGTCTCGGGGAGAGAGGTTTCCAGCTGGTTCTGGTTCGCAATGCTAAGAGGAGCCCTTAGACCCTGAATCTTGCTGCTTCTAATCGCCTGGCACAAGTGTCACATTCCTAATCACGTACTGCACAGCCCCCATCCCCACCATCTCCACTGGCTTCATCTTCTCCCTCTCGTGCTCTCTGTGTCCGAAAGGCAGCGGTACGCCGCTGAGTCCTGCCGAGACATTCATCCTTGGCTGACCCCGGCCTGTTTTCCGAAATCCTGGCATTCCTGGGAATGGGGGAGCCCAAGCGAGCTGGTATCTGCAGTAAATACAGAAGGGGCAGGCGTGCCAGGGGGGCTCCCCCGGCCCACAGGCCAGGCTGGGCGCCAGCAGTTGGAGCAGCAAGAGAAGCTGGGTGTGGGGTGGTGCTCTCTGCATAAAGGGAGGGCATCCCAGCTCCGCTTTCGGAGGTGGACACAGGACACGGCCGATTGCTAACTCCGCTCAGCTGCAGCCTCGGGATGGGTGAGTTTTACTGAGATGCCCGGCACTTTAGAAACGTGGGGCCGGAACCTGGGGACGAGGCCAGAGCTGTAGGCGGTGTTGGCACGTGGGGAGGTGCGGTGGGCAAGTGCATTCTCCTCCGGGGCTCCAGGAGCCTTCAGGACCATGCTCAGAGGCAGCAGCTATTGGCACGGAGTGGGCAGCCTGCGCTCTTCTCAGCTCCGCTCCCCAGTTCCGACAGGTGCATGGGGGGGAGGGGAACCCTGGTTCACCCTCTGCTTCCACAGGCCTACAGGCCAAGGCCCAAGGGACCGGCACAGTGAGGTACACGCTGCTGCTTCTTTGAAACGGAGCAGCATTTCCCCCTGCAAGCGCATGCTGCAGGGTAAGCCAGGCTAGCGACAAGTCTGGCAGTGACCCCTGGCTGGTACAGAGTGTCCCCCCCAGACCATGGTATACCAAGAGCCTTGTGGGGGTCCCCTCCTCAGCTTGCTGCTGGACCCTAGGCAGGAATCGTCCCTCCCTGCCCCAAGTCCCCTCGGGGATTGTGGCCCAAGTACTTTAGAATAAAAAGGATCTAACATAAGCACTATTTTACAAAAGGGGAAACTAAGGCACAGAGCATGGTCACAGGTAGAACTCAGGCCCTCTGAGTTAAGCCCAGTCTCCCTCCCACCAGACCGCAATGATTACTCGGTGCCAATGGCTGCTAGAGGGCAGAATCAAGAAATGGGGAGCGTGTTTTGAAGGCGGGTTGACCCCAGACTGTTATTTCACTTCAGTCAAAACATTTTAGTCCTGGCTTGTGAGACTCACTGAAATCTTTCTCCTCCAAAAGCCTCAGCCCTTCGCCTGCCGGGGGCGACTCAGCTCTCTCGCAATGAAACCTGACACTGATGGCAGCTTCTCAGAACGATTTGGGCTGGGACATTTCCTGAGAGTTCTAATGAAATATGTCTATGAAGACGTGTTTCTACCGTAACCGTGTTTTTCCATGTGCCATGTACGCCAGGGATGCACAACCTTTTTTCATTCGTGAGCCGCACGCCGGGGGGCCCCCGGCCGGCTGGATCAAAATGCCACGACCCACAGGTTACGCACCACTGATGTACCCTGCTCTCTCTCTCTCTCTTTCTCTTTTTAATTCATTTCCATCATGATTTCTGTCATGGTTACTGGCAGGCCTTAGCTGTTGACTTTCTCTCTTGGCAACACCGCACTGAAACAGGCTTGACAGCGAGCACTGAAAACATTCTCTGCAGCAGCGGTCACCAACCAGTCGATCGGGATCTACCGATAGATCTTGGAGCCTCTGACAGGGGATCCTGACTGGTCTGGCCAGGAAGCTACCGAGTGCTGGCACTTCAGTGGCCTCTCCACCCACTGTCATGATGTTCCTGCCCCCTGCCTTGGAGCTGCCCCCCTGGGAGCCTCCTGCTTGCTGTGCAGGGTGTGGGAGGGAGAAGAGACGGGGCGCTGCTGTCAGGGTGTCCCTGCCTCCCCCCACTCCTGCACCTTGTCTCCAGTCAGAGAGAAGGGGGTGGAGGGAGCTTGTCAGTGTAAATCTCTGTCACTCTCACACACTGTGCCCGTCTGACATTCTCACACACACACACTTTCCCTCGCCCATCTCCCCACCCAGCACATATCTAGGGATCATTGTCACTACTTTTACTGCTTGCAAAGTGTTTTATTTGGGGGTTTTGACTGGTGGGTGCGTTTCCTCATTTTCATTTTGCTCTTATGCTTCGATTTAATTCTTGGAGGAGTTCTAAAATGCCAAACCTGTTGCAGCTGGATTAATTATCCCGGTGCTAATTGCTGCTCCTGGAAGTGGCTGGCATCTCCCTGCAGCCCCTGAGAGAGGGAGAGCCGGGGGTCTCCACACGCTGTCCTTGCCTGCAGACACGGCTCCTGCAGCTCCCCTTGGTCAAGAACGTGGAACCGTGGTCAGTAGCAGCTGTGGGCTCAGTACCTGTAGATGCGGGGCAGCACATGGCACTATGGAGCCATTGCTGTACGTGCCGGCTGTTTTCAGGAGCAGTGCAGGGCCAGGCCAGGAGTAAGCTTCCTTAGCCCCACTGCTCCACCACCCAGCAGCCATCTCAATCAAACAGAGCCCAGCCAGGGCCTCCTTCCTGAACCCCTGTCTGAGCCCTGAACCTCCTCCCAGCCTCCTGCCCCAGACGTGAGTCGCCCTGCAGCCAAACTCCCAGAGCTCGCACCCCATCCCCCACCCTGGGCTGAACCCAGAGCCCCTCCCACACTCTAAACTCTTTGGCTGAAGATCAAAGCCTGCACCCTCTCTCCCTCCCCCAGCTTGGTGAAAGCAAATGAGATTTGGGGAGAAAGGGGGATGGAGTGAGCAGGGTGAGGCCTCCGAGAAGGGGTGGAGCAGCGGCAGGGCCTCAAAGAAGGGGCAGGAAGGAAGAGGGGCAAGGGGATTTGGGTTTGAGGTAGATCTTACATTGCACTTAAATTGAAAAAGTGATCTGGTGCTTAAAAAGGTTGGAGATCCCTGCTGCACACACATTCGTTACCTCGTGGACCTAAATAAGAGACTGGGGCAAATCTCCTAACCTCTCCCACTATGCAAGTGAATGGCTGAGATTCTGCAGTTCATTCCCCTACTTTCCAGCTGGCTGGGTTGCTGAGAACAACAAGGAATGTCTCTCTAGAAACAACCCCGACCCATATATGGGCAGAGGCAGCAGGTTTGCAGGGCTGCGTCTAGCCTGGCATGATTTTCCGCAAATGCTTTTCACGGAAAAGTTTTCCGTGAAAAGCATTTGCGGATAAGAGCATCTAGATTGGCATCTAGATCTTTTTTGCGGAAAAGAGTCCGTGGCCAATCTAGACACGCTTTTGTGCAAAAAAGCCCCGATCGCCATTTTCGCCATCGGGGCTTTTTTGCGCAAAACAAATCTGAGCTGTCGACACTGGCCCTTGTGTGCAAAAGCTTTTGTGCAAAGGACTTTTGCCCGAACGGGAGCAGCATAGTATTTCCGCAAAAAGCACTGATTATCTTACATGAGATCATCAGTGTTCTTGTGCAAATTCAAGCGGCCAGTGTAGACAGCTGGCAAGTTTTTCAGCAAACGCAGCTGCCTTTGCAGAAAAACTTGCCAGTCTAGACACAGTCCAGGGTTTTTGCGCGAGAAGCTTTTTGCAGAAGAGATCTCTCGCAAAAACTTCGTGCCAAAAGCGTGTCCACACCGCAAAAGCACATCGCAAAAGCAATGTGCTTTTGCGCAAGAGAGCATCCACACTGCATGCACACTCTTGTGCAAGAAAGTTCTGATGCCCATTAACAGAATGGCCATTGGAGCACCTGTGCTTTTTCTGATAGGCTCTTTCTGCCCAAGAAACCCCTGTTAGGCGTCCACACACACCTTTTTGTGCAAGAACTCTTGTGCAAAAAGGCGTTATGCCTTGTAGAAAAAGCCCTACACTGGCAAAAGCCCTCTGTTCTGCCGTTTCACTATACATTTTCTTGCGCAAAAACACGCTTGAGGTGTGGATGCTCCGCGGGTTTTTGCACAAACACAGCTGTTTTTGCACAAAAGCCCTGTAGTGTAGACACAGCCCTAGGGCTTTATTATACCTACTAGGGGGCTGCGCCTCCTACTTGTTACATGTGTCAACCCCCTCTCTGGGGGTGGGGGAATCCTGGGAAGGGCCAGACTGCAGCATCCCTGGCCTTTCTCTCCTTCCCACCACCCCTGGCTGCCCTGGCCTTTTCTCTCTGCCCCTCCCCCTCCCCCCGCGGCCTTGCCCACATCTGCGCCAACCACAACCATTTCCCTCCCCACCCCCAGAGAGAGAGAGATTACTTTTTGAGTTTTTGGTTAGCTGCTCTTCAGATAGTTTTTGGCCTTCCTAATTACATTTTTACACTTTATTTGACAGAATTTATGCTCCTTTCTATTTTCCTCACGAGGATTTAACGTCTGCTTTTTAAATGATGCCTTTTTACCTCTCGCTGTTTCTTTTACTTGGCTAGTAAGTGGCACTTTTTGGGTTCCCTTACTGTGTTTTTGTTGTTTTTTAAATTTGGGGCATACATTTAAATTGAGCAGCTATTATAGCATCTTTCAAAAGTTTCCATGCAGCTTGCAGGGATTTCACTTCTGGCACTGTACCTTTAAATTTGTTTAACTAACCTCCTCCTTTCTGTGTAGTTCCCCTTTCTGAAATTAAACGCCGCAGTGTTGGGCTTCTGTGATGTTTTTCCCACCACAGGGAGGAAAAATATAATTATATTAACTATATTGTGGTCAGTTTTTCCAAGCAGTCCGGCTACAGTAACCTCCTGGACCAGATCCTGCGCTCCACTTAGGACCAAATCAAGAAATGCCTCGCCTCTCGTGTGTTCCAGAACCAGCTTGTCCAAGAAGCAGTCTTTTAAGATCTCTATAGGGGGTAGTTGAACTCCCCCACTATTATTGAGGATTTTTATTTTTATGGTCTCTCTCTAATCTCCCTGAGCATTTTATAGTCATTATCCCCGTCCTGGTCAGTTGGGTCAGTAATATATCCCTACTGCAATAGTCTTATTGTTAGAGCATGGAATTAGTATCCATAAAGATCCGATGGCACGATTAGTTCCCTTAAGGTTTTTACTTCATTTGATACGATGCTTTCTTTCACATGTAGTGTCACTCCCCCACCAGCACAACCTGTTCTGTCCTTCCAATATATTTCATACCCTGGTTATTACTTCATCCCGTTGATTATCCTCGTTCCACCAAGATTCTGTGAGACCTGTTATTTCAATATGAGGCACTCTAGTTTACTCATCTTATTATTTATACATGTAGGCTGCGTCTAGACTGGCAAGTTTTTCCACAAATGCAGCTGCTTTTGCGGAAAAACTTGCCAGCTGTCTACACTGGCCGCTTGAATTTGCGCAAGAACACTGCGCAAACTAAACAACTAAACAAGCCCAGTTCATGAAGCCTGGCTTCATAGGTCATGTTCTCTAAACCTTTAATCATTCTTGTCGCTCTTCTCTGTACCCTTTCCAATTTCTCCACATCTTTCTTGAAATGTGGCGCCCAGAACTGGACACAGTACTCCAGCTGAGGCCTAACTAGTGCAGAGTAGAGCGGCAGAATGACTTCACGAGTTTTGCTTACAACACACCTGTTGATACAACCTAGAATCATATTTGCTTTTTTTGCAACAGCATCACACTGTTGACTCATATTCAACTTGTGGTCCACTATGACCCCTAGATCCCTTTCCGCCATGCTCCTTCCCAGACAGTCGCTTCCCATCTTGTATGTATGGAACTGATTGTTCCTTCCTAAGTGGAGCACTTTGCATTTCTCTTTATTAAACCTCATCCTGTTTACCTCTGACCATTTCTCTAACTTGCTAAGGTCATTTTGAATTATGTCCCTATCCTCCAAAGAAGTTGCAACCCCACCCAGTTTGGTATCATCTGCAAACTTAATAAGCGTACTCTCTATCCCAATATCTACATCATTGATGAAGATATTGAACAGTACGGGTCCCAAAACAGACCCTTGAGTAAATCCACTTGTTATCCCTTTCCAGCAGGATTTAGAACCGTTAACAACAACTCTCTGACTACGGTTATCCAGCCAATTATGCACCCACCTTATCGTGGCCCTATCTAAGTTATATTTGCCTAGTTTATCAATAAGAATATCATGCGAGACCGTATCAAATGCCTTACTAAAGTCTAGGTATATGACATCCACCGCTTCTCCCTTATCCACAAGGCTCCTTATCCTATCAAAGAAAGCTATCAGATTAGTTTGACATGACTTGTTCTTCACAAACCCATGCTGGCTATTCCCTATTACTTTATTACCTTCCAAGTGTTTGCATATGATTTCCTTAATTACCTGCTCCATTATCTTCCCTGGGACAGACGTTAAACTGACCGGTCTGTAGTTTCCTGGGTTGTTCTTATTCCCCTTTTTATAGATGGGCACAATATTTGCCCTTTTCCAGTCTTCTGGAATCTCCCCTGTCTTCCATAATTTTTCAAAGATCATAGCGAAAGGCTCAGATACCTCCTCTATCAGCTCCTTGAGTATCCTGGGATGCATTTCATCAGGACCTGGTGACTTGCTGACATCTAACTTTCCTAAGTGATTTTTAACTTGTTCTTTGTGTATCCTGTCTTCTAAACTTACCCTCTCTCTGCTTGTATTCACTACGTTAGGCACACCTCCAGACTTCTTGGTGAAACAAAGAAGTCATTGAGCATCTCTGCCATTTCCAAGTTTCCTGTTACTGCTTCTCCCTCCTCACTAAGCAGTGGGCCTACCCTGTCCTTGGTCTTCCTCTTGGTTTTAATGTATTTTTAAAAGGTCTTCTTGTTTCCCTTTATGCCTGTAGCTAGTTTGATCTCATTTTGTGCCTTTGCCTTTCTAATCTTGCCCCTGCATTCCCGTGTTGCTTGCCTATATTCATCCTTCGTTATTTGTCCTAGTTTCCATTTTTTATAGGACTCCTTTTTTATTTTGAGATCATGCAAGATCTCCTTGTTAAGCCAAGCTGGTCTTTTGCCATATTTTCTGTCTTTCCTACACAGCGGAATTGTTTGCTTTTGGGCCCTTAACAACGTCCCTTTGAAATACTTCCAATTCTCCTCAGTTGTTTTTCCCTTCAGTCTTACTTCCCATGGGACCTTACCTACAAGATCTCTGAGCTTATCAAAATCTGCCTTCCTGAAATCCATTACCTCAATTGTCAATTACCTAACCCTTGTCTCATGTCCAGTGGTTTCTGTTCCTTGCAGGGTTCCAGCCCAACTCACTCCTGCGTCTCTTGATGCTGTCGGTGCTGATACTGCTTTGCACAGCCCCCATGCAGGGCACTGGGGCCCTAAAAGACAAGAAAGGTGAGTAGAGGACCAAGCGGTGAGCATCTAGCATCAGCCACATTCAAGATCAGGGTCTCGTGGGCCTGATTATGCTCCTCTCCCCCCTCCCAGGGGACATTTTAACTGCGAGTTTTCCCGGGATACCAGAGGTATCCTGGAAAAAATCCGCCGCATCCAGGGAACACGTTTGCTCTTCTGCTTTTTTTTGCCAAAGAGCAAAGGCTCTTTCGGGGAGCCCTGTGCACCTCGTTCTAGGAGGCGTAAGGGCTCCGCCGAAAGAGGAGGCTTTTCCTCCATTTGGCCCTGTTTTAAACGGGGCCAAATGGCAGCAAAGCCTCTTCTGGAAAAGCAATCGGAAAAAGCTACGCAAACTGCGGAGCACGTTCTTCTTTAGTGAAAAAAGCCTCTAATGTCGGCCTGGCCCGTGTTCAATCCCTGCATTCACGTGTCCATGGAACGTGCCGTCTAGCCACCCTCCGCCAGCGCAGGGCCCCAAGAGAAGCGGAGTCCTCCCCGTGCAGCAGGCCCATCCCCTTTGGAGGCCTCCAGCCCCTGGGAACGGGCCAGCTGGGGTGTGGGAGCTGCTGCTTGTTGCTTCGCTTTGTGAGCCTGGAGGGGCGGAAGAACCAGCTCAGGGCAGAGCCGCTGTAGGGACCAGGGTGCAATCCCCCGACTGGCCGATTGCTACGCTTCAGTTTCACCATCAAGGACCAAGTGTAACCCCCCCCCTACACTAAAGCGGCCTGACCAAGGAGTCCCCTGGCTCTCCAGAGCCGCCTCTGTGACAGAGGGCACAGGCATCAGCGTCCCCTGGGCTCTGGGCTGCTCAAACCTCACCCTGCCTTGGCCCCACCTCCCCCCGCCGCGGACCAGCTGATAACCTGAGCAGAGAGGAGGCTGCACATGGAGCTACCTGGGGCTAGTAGTGCTCTGGGGGGGAGGGGGGCTGCCCAGAGGCTTGCCCAGGAAGGCAGGGGTCTCAGCCGGCCCCACTGGCAGCCCCCTGTAGTGCTCAGCAGCTCCTCCTCCTCAGCTCAGCTACGGGGAGGGGCCAGACGTGAGGGGCACATAAAGGGGCTGGGTGGGGGGGGCACACAGGGAGGCTGACCTGGGGGGGAAGGGGAGCTGGGGACTCAGGCCCAAGGGAGGACCGTGGGGAGGGGCGGGGCCGTTATTACCACGGTGTTCTCGTTGTACCCAGCCAGTTCTGGGCACCCCTCCAAGCCCCGCAACAGGACGTTGGCTGGAAGTTTCCAAGGCGCCGGAGAGAGCAGGGTGTTTTGAGCAGACTGGATGCCAAGGGCCGTCTGGTGCCAGTCTCCCTTCTGCTCTTTGCCAGCCCCATTTACCCCGGCCCGTGTCGGTTTCCCAATTCAGTCTGCATGGAGATGGGGGGAGCAGCCCCAGCTGGAGCGATTCCCCCCGCAGCACAGACTCCAGGAGGGGACAGGGCCGGGGCTTACCCCCGACTCCTCTTTGGGAGGATTTCTTCAGAACCAGCAGGGGAAGAAACTCATTTCACACAAAACAAAGGTTGCCAGCTGGAGCCGGATGCTGTGGCCAGGGCAGAGCCTGTAGAATTGGGAAATACTCAGGGTCTGTCTCGGAACCCCCTGGCTCTCTCTTTCAACCGCCCCTTAACCCCACTGTCTGTGGCATTTCAGGGTTCCCCAGGGACTGCAGCTGCATCCCCCTAGACAGCCCCAGTGGGATCTATGTCATCCAGCCGGCAGGCTCTCCCCCGCAGGTGGTGTGGTGCGACATGGACACCGAAGGCAAAGGCTGGACCATGGTGCAGAGAAATTCTCATAATACAGAGATCACCTGGCGGGAGTCCTGGAGCACCTACAAGTACGGCTTCGGGAATGTGCAGAACGATTACTGGATGGGCAACGAGTACCTGTTCCTGCTCACCCATCAGAACACCTACAAGGTCCGCTTTGTCGTGGTGGACAAATCCAACACCACCCGCTCTGCGGAGTACGACATCTTCCGCGTGGAGGATGAGGCCAGCGGGTACCCGCTGCGGCTGGGCAGATACCTGGGGGATGCCGACGACTATCTCACCACCTATCACGCCGGCAAGGGGGGCATACACGACAACATGAAGTTTAGCACGCACGATCGTGACCAGGACCAAGCCAGCGGGAACTGCGCAAGTAGCTATGGAGGCTGGTGGTACGACAAGTGCCAGAACGTGCTGCTGAATGCGAAAGGCTACATCTACTGGGCCGGGTTCTGCAGCAGTGGGGAGTGCAAGGCCTCCTTCATCCTGGTGAAGCCAACAGACGTGTGCTAAGGCTGGCGGGGCAAGCTCTTCCTCCCCGGGAGCCAGCGCCACGGAGAAGGGCAACAATATGAGCCCAGGCACGGAGCTCCGGCCCCTCTCCAGTCCCTGCAGTGCCTCTGCTCTCTTCATCCCATTCCCTGTAAGCTTCTGCCTGGTAGATCCCTGTAATAAACTCTGAGTGGTGCCCCTGGCTGGGTGTTTAATGATGTCCAGAGGGCAATTACTGTGTGTAAAGGGAGCCCCCCCCCCCGCTGTACCCATGTCACTCAACCCTTAGGCCCACATTTACCTTGCTCCTCCCAGCCCTGCCATTTCCCCTCGGCATTAGTGAGCAGGGAATCAGGAACCTGCATTTAGAGCAACTGATTCCAGGGAGGGAACAGGAAGCCAGGACTTTCCAGCTGAGCCCTGCACGCCTGATGCCAGTGAGTTTGGGTTCCAAGCCAGGTGCATTTGGTAGACATGCAATGAAGCTACACGATAAAGCTGCTGCTGCCTGGGCCCTGGGGGTGTTCGGGGAGATGGAGGCCAGAGGAGTCTGCCATTCCCACTGAGGCAATCTTGTTTATTTACAAGGAACATACACGCGTCTGCTTCACTGGACACAAGCAGGAACCAATAACAGAACCGCCTCCCCGCTCTCGGCTCCAAGCCTCCAGTGCGTCCGAGACACACCCTGCTCACGGGCATCTGACGAAGCGGGTCTTTGCCCACGAAAGCTCATGCTCCTGTACATCTGATAGACTACGTCTACACTGGCGCGTTCTCATGCAAAAACTCTTTTGCGGAAGAGTTCTTGCGCAAGAACCCTTCCAGAAGAGAGCGTCCACACTGGCATGTGCCTTAGCACAAGAGATGTGCTTTTGCGCAAGACCGTCTGTGCCAGTATAGACACTCTCTCGCACAAGAAAGCTCCGATGGCCATTTTAACCATCAGGCTTTCTTGTGCAAGAAATTCGTGTTGCCTGTTTACACTGGCCTCTTCCAGAAGAGCTCTTGCACAAGAGGGCTTATTCGTGAGCGGGAGCATCAGCGTTCTCGCACAAGATGCCCTAATTTCATACACTAGAACGTCAGTTTACTTGCACAACAACACGCGGCCAGTGTAGACAGGCAGCAAGTTTTTGCGCAAGAGCAGCCGCTTTTGTGCGAGATCGCGCCAGTGTAGACACAGCCTTAGTCTATAAGGTGCCACAGGACTCCTCGTCCCTCATGCTCATGGACTCACGCAGTTTTCCTGCTCTGCCTCCATGTCTGGGCTGCGTTGCTCCCAGCTCACATGCCCCTCCTCCGAGCAGTAGCCTAGTCCTGTGCCTACCTGGCACTAGTTCCTCAGCTCAGACCCTCTCGGCTTGTTCTAGGCGAAACCTCCTTCCGGCTGTGCTAAATGAAGATGCCTCCTCCCAGCTATGTCAAGGGAGCTTTAACTCCACCCAGAACAGGGTACACGCCTGCTCCCACGTCCTGACTTGTCAGCCTGACACCCAATGCCCGTTTTGCTTCCGTCTGCCCGTAAAGGGCTAACTCTGCCCCAATGCTGCCCACTGGCAATGTTAACAGCTGGGGGAGGGTGCACGTGCCAGAGGGGAAAGAACAAGGTAGCTGTATTCAGGCAGTTCTCCCCAGGGCGGGGTTTCCAAACTGTGGGCTGCAGCCCAAAGGTGGGTCCTGACACAGGCCCAGGTGATCTGCCAACAGGGATGGAGATTGGGGGGAGGAGGGAGGAGTCCCCCACCCCTCAAAAAAACCTGCATCTTTTCACTCCCTTCCTGGACCTTCAGCACAGCCCAAGCAGCCTGTCCACTGGCCCTGCTGAGTATGTATAGGGAGGCTCCATTGGGCCATTTGCATGGGGGAGGTAGAAGCCAGCAGCACCCACGCAGGGCAGGGCCTTGGGTGAAAGGGGTACATAAGAACATAAGAATGGCCATACTGGGTCAGACCAAAGGTCCATCTAGCCCAGTAGCCTGTCTGCCAACAGTGGCCAGCGCCAGGTGCCCCGGAGGGGGTGGACCGAAGACAATGATCAAGCGATTTGTCTCCTGCCATCCATCTCCAGCCTCTGATAAACAGAGGCCAGGGACACCAATACTATCCCCTGGCTAATAGTCTTTTATGGACCTAACCTCCATGAATTTATCTAGCTTCTCTTTAAACTCTGTTATAGCCCTAGCCTTCACAGCCTCCTCTGGCAAGGAGTTCCACAGGTTGACTACACGCTGTGTGAAGAAGAACTTTCGCGTATTAGTTTTAAACCTGCTACCCATTAATTTCATTTGGTGTCCTCTATTTCTTCTATTATGGGAACTAATAAATAACTTTTCTTTATTCACCCTCTCCACACCACTCATGATTTTATAGACCTCTATCATATCCCCTCTTAGTCTCCTCTTTTCTAAACTGAAAAGTCCCAGTCGCTTTAGCCTCTCTTCATATGGGACCCGTTCTAAACCCCTAATCGTTTCAGTTGCCCTTTTCTGAACCCTTTCCAAGGCCAAAATATCTTTTTTGAGGTGAGGAGACCACATCTGTACACAGTACTCAAGATGTGGGCGTACCATAGTTTTATACAGGGGCAGTAAGATATTCTGTGTTTTATTTTCTATCCCTTTCTTAATAATTCCTATCATCCTATTTGCCTTTTTGATCACCGGTGCACACTGTGTGGATATTTTCAGAGAACTGTCCACGATAACTCCAAGATCTCTTTCCTGATTTGTCGTAGCCAAATTAGCCTCCATCATATTATACGTATAGTTGGGGTTATTTTTTCCAACGTGCGTTACTTTACACGTATCCACATTAAACTTCATTTGCCATTTTGTTGCCCAATCACTCAGTTTGGTGAGATCTTTTTCAAGTTCTTCACAGTCTGCTTCTGTCTTGACTATCTTAATCAGTTTGGTATCATCTGCAAACTTTACTACCTCACTGCTTGCCCCTTTCTCCAGATCATTTATGAATAAATTGACTAGGATTGGTCCTAGGACGGACCCTTGGGGGACACTGGGTAGAGTTGGGGTAGCTCGCCTCCCCAAACCATGGGGTCACCCACTGCCCCGCTAGTGTAATCCCAACCAGATCTCAGCTAAGGCCATAGAGCAAACTCATACTCTCTGGCTACGTCTACACTGGCACCCTTTTCCGGAAATGCTTAAAACGGAAAACTTTTCCGTTATAAGCATTTTCAGAAAAAGCGCCTCTACATTGGCAGGATGCTTTTCCAGAAAAGCACTTTTTGCGGAAAAGCGTCCGTGCCAATCTAGACGCGCTTTTCCGTAAAAAAGCTCCGATCGCCATTTTCGCAATCGGGGCTTTTTTGCAGAAAAGAAATCTGGGCTGTCTACACTGGCCCTTTTCCGGAACAGTTTTCTGGAAAAGGACTTTTGCCCAAACGGGAGCAGCATAGTTTTTCCAGAAAAACACTGACGATTTTACACTAGATCATCAGTGCTTTGCCAGAAATTCAAGGGGCCAGTGTAGACAGCTGGCAAGTTATTCCGGAAAAGTGGCTGATTTTCCGGAGTAAGTGGCCAGTGTAGACACAGCCTCTCTGTAAGTGGTCTACATGCCGCTTCATGGGACAGTGCCCCACACCCAGTAGGTATGTGGTTCACTAACATTTACAGTGCCTGCCCTATGGGGGAGGCAGGTGCTACTCCCTTGCCCCCACCCTGAGGCACTCTGGGAATGCTGCCCTGCTATGGAGCTGTCAGCTGACTGGAGCTGGAATTTGTCTGGAGGGAAGCTCTGCTAAGGAGCCTTATCAGCCCCAGCAGAGTACCTGGGAGCCTGCCTCGCCGGGCGGGCCTGATACAGCCTCCCCCCAGATAAGGCCCTTCCCCTGGAATGACTCCCTGCAAGGGAACCTAGGGCAGCCAAGGAATGTTGCTCAGCCACGGCCCCTGCCACTGTGACACGAGCAGGTCAAATGAGAATCGTGATTGGCCCCTTCCAGGCGTGGGTATGGTGTGGCGGTGCTAGTACCCCTGGTACTAGCTCTCAGAGGCATTTTCCATCTGGAACACACACCTCTGCAAGACCGTGTGCACTGCCCCACGCAGCTTCCTCAGCCCCACGTTGCTCTCAGGGAGCCGCACACCCATGTGGGTTACCCGTGTCACAGCAAGCAGAAAATTCTCTGCGACCCGGGGAAGCTCCCCGCAGGTTAATCCCCTTCCTTGTCCAGATATTCCAGAGCCACGTCCCCAGGACAGCCTATTTCCCCTGTCACTGTACGTGGTCTCACAAAGTGTGGGGGAGTCACCGGGCCCTGCACTCCCATCCGTTGTCAGACGTGTCTCTCTAAACTAGTAGAACAGAAGGTTTATCGGTTCACAGGGACCCAGCGGAGCACAGACGTGTTGTTACAGGAGCCAGGAGCATTCAGTACAATCCATCTTGGGGAGAGGGAGCCCCAGAGCCAGGCTCCTCAAGCCAGCTAGACTCCCCTTTCCCTCAGCCAGCCTCAAAAACTAAACTCACACAACTCGCAACTGGTCCCAACCCTCTAGGCAACCCCACCCCCTCCTTAGTTCAGAGAGTTACTACAGAACAACGCAGGACAGTCGAATCACATACAAATCAACAAGGCAAACCCACAGAGTGAATACAGTGACCGGGACGGCCCATGGACGTAGGCAACCTCGGTAGTTGCCTAGGGCGCCGCATTTAACGCGGCGCGCAAAGATGACGTCACGCCATTGAGGGCTATGGAGGCGGGGGTGCCGATCGCGCATTCCGCCTAGGGCGCCAGATGCCGGCAGCTCTCCTCGAGCCGCTCCTGACAGTGACGACAAGAGTGACTAGCATCCCCATTGTGTCACACCTGATCCCCATCATCTCAACTCAATACACTTCGGCTGTGTCTAGACTGGCCATTTTTTCCAGAAAATCAGCAGCTTTTCCGGAAAAACTTGCCAGCTGTCTACACTGGACGCTTGAATTTCCACAAAAGCACTGACTTCCTACAGCAAGAAATCAGTGCTTTTTGCGGAAATACTATGCTGCTCCCGTTCGGGCAAAAGTCTTTTTCCGAAAGACTTTTGCGCAAAAGGGCCAGTGTAGACAGCCAAGATTTCTTTTCCGCAAAAAAGCCCCGATCGCGAAAATGGCAATCAGGGCTTTTTTGTGGAAAAGCGCGTCTAGATTGGCCATGGATGCTTTTCCACAAAAATTGCTTTTGAGGAAAAGCGTCCATGACAATCTAGACGCTCTTGTCCGAAAATGTTTTTAACGGAAAACTTTTCCGTTAAAAGCATTTCCGGAAAATCATGCCAGTCTACACGTAGCCTTCCACTGCCAGCAGCTACCAGATCAGTCATCTGTTGGTTAATCCCCAAAGCGCAAGGATTTCGGTTGTTGGAAGGGGACACTAGGAAACAGGAACGATCATTTTAAATCCTGCTCATTCTGTTCTTGAGTAAATCTTTGGCTGCTTGAAAACATCCCTGTCCGATTACAGCGAGCGCAGCCGCAACTGTAGTCGGCACAGAGCCCGCGACAGTGTGAAGCTGCTGGAGGGAGAGAGGCAGCAGGACAGCTCCTGAGCCCACCTGATGTCCCTCTGGATGAAGCACAGAATGGATTTACACGTGGGCTGTGTCTACACTGCACCCCTTTTCCGTAAAAGGGATGCAGATTAGACACAGCGCAATTGCAAATGAAGCGGGGATTTAAATCCCCCCTGCTTCATTTGCATAAACATGGCTGCCCTTTTTTCCGGCTTGGGGATTTGCCGGAAAAAAGCGCCAGTGTAGATGGGGATCTTTCAGAAAATAAAGTCTTTTCCGAAAGATCCCTTATTCCTTATTTTAAGAGGAATAAGGGATCTTTCGGAAAAGGCTTTATTTTCCGAAAGATGCCCGTCTACACTGGTGCTTTTTTCTGGCAAAGCCCCGAGCCGGAAAAAAGCGGAAGCCATGTTTATGCAAATGAAGCGGGGGGGATTTAAATCCCCGCTTCATTTGCAATTGCGATGCGTCTAATCTGTATCCCTTTTACGGAAAAGGGGTGCAGTCTAGACACAGCCGTGGAAGGCGGTATAAGGCTGCAGTTCTGGAGTCAGGGCAGAGATATGGGGGACTCTTGGTAAGGGGTAGGGGTTAAGATGTGTGGACATGGGGCTGGAAGGTTTGTGGGGGCAGCTCAGAGCAGAAGGTGATAGAGAGAGGGCAGTAGGGTGGATTCAGGGCACAGGGTCTGATGGGGGGGCTCAGGGTAGGGAGGTGGGGGAGCAGGAGTCAGGGCAGGAGGTAGAGGGTGCAGAACTCAGGAGGGAGCTGGAAGAGGTGACGGGGCTTACAAGGGTGACAGTGCTGTGCTGACGACTCCTCCCGGGGGGACAGAACTTTGCTTTCCTGGGGCTCCCCGCGCCCTCCCCCCTCCTCGCAGGACGGCATCGCAGAGGTAAGTTGCTGGGGTGTAACAGCCCCTGCTGCTCAGGCAGCTCACACGCCAGCTGTTTGGGGAGGGGGAGTGCAGTTGCACACTTCCCAGAGGTGCTGCAGGATTGCCAGGTACTGGTCCCAGCTGCCCCTGTCCCCTGCCCAGACCCCCCACAAGTACCCTGTCCCCTGCCCCCACCAACACTGTCACCAGCACCCAGCACCACCCTGACCCTGTCCCCAGCACCCTGCCACCCACTGCAGCACCCAGCACCACCCTGTCCCTGGCTCCAGCACCCTGCCACCCACTGCAGCACCCAGCACCACCCTGTCCCTGGCTCCAGCACCCTGCCACCCACTGCAGCACCCAGCACCACCCTGTCCCTGGCTCCAGCACCCTGCCACCCACCGTAGCACGCAGCACCACCCTGTCCCTGTCCCCAGCACCCTGCCACCCACTGCAGCACCCAGCACCACCCTGTCCCTGGCTCCAGCACCCTGCCACCCACTGCAGCACCCAGCACCACCCTGACCCTGTCCCCAGCACCCTGCCACCCACTGCAGCACCCAGCACCACCCTGTCCCTGGCTCCTGCACCCTGCCACCCAGTGCAGCACCCAGCACCATCCTGTCCCTGGCTCCAGCACCCTGCCACCCACTGCAGCACCGAGCACCACCCTGACCCTGTCCCCAGCACCCTGCCACCCACCGTAGCACCCAGCACCACCCTGTCCCCAGACCCAGCACCCTGCCACCCACTGCAGCACCCAGCACCACCCTGTCCCTGTCCCCAGCACTCTGCCACCCACCGTAGCACCCAGCACCACCCTGTCCCCGGACCTAGCACCCTGCCATCCACTGCAGCACCCAGCACCACCCTGTCCCTGGCTCCAGCACCCTGCCAGCTGTACCAGCATCCTTGGGATTGCATTAGTGAGGCTTGGGGGGGGGATGGTTTTTTTGGCATCTCACTTGTGTGGACCCAACTGACTTTTCTGTGGGTCAGTGACCTTTGACTCAAAACAGGTTCCCTGCCCCTCTCCTATATAAAGACAATGCTAAAACCTTTTGAGTGTGACATAATATTTTATTTAAAAATGAACCCTGGCCAACATCTCCCCAATTGGGGCCAAAGCCCCGTCTCACTGCAGCATCATAACACTCCTGCACCACCTGACCCCAAATCTGAGCCTCTCATACACTGGAACCCCCTAGGGTCTCCCTAGCTGAGGGGGGCAGGAGTTAAAAGGGGCAGGTGGGGAGGCAGTGAGGGGATGGAGGCAGGGCGAGGGACGGGGAAGGACGAGGGAGGAAGGTGTCCGGTTTGGGACTGGAAACACTTGGCCCAAAAGGGATCCTGGAGGCACCAGGCAGCACCGCTGGCCGGGCTGTTGAATGTCTGGTTTGCAGCTCCACAGGCTCCCTGCCAGCCCCTGCGCAGCCTGCCAGCATGTCTGACTCTTAGTATTGGGGAGGCTGGGGTGGGGGGGCCATGTGCTATCCCACCCCCTGCCCACATGTGTGGCTCCCATTGGTTGGGTCAGGGCAGGGGAAGAACCACTCCTGGGAAGCACAGGGAGCAGGGCTGGCCATTGACCAGGCTCCTCAGGTGTGGGGAGCAGATGGGGATTGGATAGGGGGTCCTGGAGGGCAGGGGACAGGAGCGAGGGATAGGGGATGGGCCAGGCCATGCCTGGCTTGTGGGGGGAACGTCACAGCCTCCTCCAGCTTTCCCTACCTGTCCCACAACACAGTTTCTGTTCCCAGTGTGGCCCTCAGACCAAAAAGTTTGCCAACCCCTGAACTAGCACCACCCCAGCGTTCAGAAGGCTCATCTCCATCCCACCCCCACCGCATCCCACCTCCTGCCCCATCCCCCTCACTGCGTCCCTGCCCATCCCACCTCTTGCCTCCATTCTCTTCACTGCATCCCTCTCCATCCCACCTCCTGCCCTACCCCCCTCACTGCGTTCCTGCCTGTCCCCGCACTTGGAGACAGGGATACCCAGAACTTGAACTCCTGGGTGCCAGCAACGGGGCGACAGGTGCATGTGCCATGGCTTGTGTCCCATCACACAAGGAGCCCAAGAAGGGGACCAGATAGCAGCGGGGGAGGAGTGCCTCACACCATCCTCAGCAGCCACCTGCAGAGCTCTGAGTGGGGCTAGTTCAGGGGTGGGCAAACTCCCGGCTTGTGAACCACATCAGGCACAGAAACTGTATGGAGGGCTGGGTAGGGAAGGCTCAGGGAGGCTGGTCCCCTCCCCAAAGAGTCAGGCGTGGCCTGGCCCCCCACCCTCTAGCCAATCCCCCCTGCACCCGACCCTCTGACATCCCCAACTCTTAGTGAACCCCTCTACTCCAAGGTCCCTGACTGCCCCTTTGGGACCCCAGCCTGCTCTTCCACCTGCCATGCCCTGTGATCACCACCTCTGGCCTCTGCTTCCTAGCCAACCCTGCCATTCCCCTCTCCTTGACCACCACCCATGGGAATCCCACTTCCTGTCTACACCTCCACTCCCTGACCCTGAACCACCCCCCAGAATCCCCTCCCTCCTATTTTTGTGGACTGGGGACCTTGGTCCCAAACTTGACACCTGGTCATCCTAGTCAGTGCAGGGTGATCTCCCCACGTCACGGTCACTATTGGCTGGATAAGGCCTTGCAGCTGTTCTCATGGCTGCCCGGCTGACGCCTGGACATGCCACGGATCCTGGGTTGCTGACCGCTGTTCCTGGGGAGCCACTGGCTGGAACATCCTACCGAGGTCCCAAGAATGTGGCGGTCTCAGTCGTGACTTAACCTGGTTATAGAGGTCTCCCAAAAAGCGAGTCCTGGCAGAACATCAAGCTGCTGGGCCCAAGCACTCCTTTGTCTTACAGATTTATGTTTAAAAATAATGTTTAATTTGCCTAACTTTGTGCTCAAGGAAAAATCAGGCTGACATGCTGTTTGCCATGGTTTGCCCAAAGCCAGTCACTTTCCAGCTCCTGCAGCAGAGCCTGCTTTGGAGTTTGGCTTTGGGTTTGTGCATCTCTTTGAACCACAAATCCAGGTTGATTGGAACCTTAAAAAGCCTGCCTGGCTGAGTAATCCACTCTGGATAGGACCTGCTGTGCTGGGTGCCACTGCAGCTTCATGGGAAAAGTGGACTGTATTAATGCCACAGTAAGATTAAAGAAAGAAAAAGGTGATTCTCGTGACCACACGGAGTCTCAGTACCAGAGCACCTGGGAAGTGAGAACAAGCCCTTTGCCTCATAGCAAAGAATCAGGCACGATCTTTATGAAACTCGTGGTATTCAGTGCTGAATTTTTAACAAGAAGCCCCTTTCTCCCTAGTGTTCATTTGGCATCAGTGTTTCATATGCAGCCTACTCTATGCTTTTGCACACAGCACACTACTTCAATCCAATACTGTGCAGCACCTGGAGAATTTGCTGGAGGCAAAGGGCTGTGTAGACCAGTGGTTTTCAAACTACAGTAGTAGTGTGATGGGGTGTGGTCACAGAAGAGGGGTGCTTAGTGGAGTGCTGACAAAGCCACTGACACTCACCTCCTTGCTCTCTGGAGCATCTCACCACCCTGTCTTGCTGGACCGGCTCAGCTGGTCTCCCCCAGCCAAGGCACAGAACTGAGATCACTGCCCCCTTGCAGGGCACTACAGACACTGAAACTCTTCGGGTCCAGAGAAAATTCAATTTTGGGCTCTGCTTCCAGGAAAACCACTCCCCCAAAGGGATCAGAACATGAGCTTTCTGGGTAAGACCCACTTCATCAGATGAGAGCTGTATTTATAGCCTTACATTGTTGCTACTGCTTTTAAACTTGTTAATCAAGCACAATGGCCCCCTCTGTTGTCTGAAATTCTGAATTACCATCTACTGTGTGCATTGGCTGCTCTTAATTATTGGTCCATCATTACTGTGCATCTTAATTACTCTTAATTATTGGTACAGTCGCTCATTACTGCACATATTAATTTTTTGTATGTATTTGGTTCCCAAGATGTACTGGTGTAAATGGTTTTAGACTATTTTTATTGCTAAATAGAGGATATTTCAGTATAAAACCAGGAACATTGGCAGTGTAGCAATTAGCATGGAGCCTGACAGATAGTTGATCAGGGTTCAGTTTCCAGTCAGTGCTGTAGCTCTTCAGTTCTTCTGATTTTCCAACTGGAAATAAGGGGCAGATCTGCAATAGTGAGGGTAGTTGACCATTGGAACAACTCACCAAGGCCTGTGGTGGATTCTCCTTCACAGACAATTTTAAAATCAAGATTGGATTTTTTCTAAAAGATCCCGTCTACTTCAAACAGGAATTACTTCAGGGTGTCTAGTGGCCTGTGTTATGTGGAAGGTCGGACAATATGATAATGTGGTCCCTTCTGGGCTATGTCTACGCTCACGGCTTCTTGAGTCAGAAGTATGCAAATGAGGCTAAGTGTGGAATATCGCCGAGCCTCATTTGCATACCTTATGAGCCGTCATTTTTGCAGAAGAGGTTCTTGCACCAGAAGGAGCTGTCTACACTGCTCCTTCTTGCGCAAGAAAACCCCTCTTGCACAATGCCATTATGCCAATTATTTTCAGGAATAACGGCATTGCAAAAGAGGAGTTTTCTTGCGCAAGAAGGGGCAGTGTAGACAGCTCCTTCTGGCGCAAGAGCCTCTTCTTCAAAAATGGCGGCTTATTAGGTATGCAAATGAGGCTCGGCGATATTCCACGCTTAGCCTCATTTGCATACTTCTGAGGCAAGAAGCCGCGAGTGTAGACATAGCCCTGGTCTTTTAATCTGTGAATAGAAGTATTGCCAGACTGAGTCAAACCAGAGTTCCATCTAGCCCCGTGTCTTGTTTCTAACACTCATGAGTTCCAGATGTTTCAGAGGGACATGCAGAAAAAAAATCCTAGTCAACAATGATGTAATCACTTGTCCATGGGAGAAGTTGCTGTCCTAACCCTCATCTGTTAGAGAATGGCTCATGCCTCAGAGCAGGAACTTTTATAGCCCTGCCAAACTTTTGTGTTTTCTTAATCCTTAACACTGCAAATTGGAATGTATGGCTATTCTTGTGTTATGTCTCATACAACCGCTGGAGACTTCTTTCCCCCAATCAAATTGTTTTCAGTCCTCCAATGTTGCTGTGTCAGGAGATTGAGTGTTGGTTACTGGACGCTGAACAGGATGGTTTGGAATAACACGTGCTTCACGATGCAATTGTAGTGACCCAAGTCCCAGGACACACCGCCTGCCATGTCCTCGTCCTGCAGTGATATGCGGCCTTCTTTACCAGAGTGAGGAGGCCACAGACGAGGAGGCCTGAAGACTTGTGGGGCCATATGTGGCCAGTGAGTCAATACAAATGTGAAGGCAAAAGAGCAGGAAGTGTCTCAGCAAGGGGTTCTGGGGGAGTCCGAAAAGGGGCTGTAACCCTGGCACACTTCGGATACAGACAAGCCTGGATCCTAGGTTGCCCTCTTGCCCAGAACAAACAAGGGCCAGGGAAGGCTGAAAACTGAGTCAGCACCATGCCCGTGCTCCATGACAGAGCCCAGCCAACTCCAATTCCTGGCGGGCCATAGAATGAAGGTGGAACACAGGTAGGCCCCCCAGAGCTCCTCATCCTGAGGAGGCGGCAGCACATCCAGTCAGCATGTGTCTGGTCAGGACACAAGTCGAAGGGAACGATTCGGGGCAATGTGAGTGTGCAGAGCTTCTCTGGGGATGGGACGGAGATTCTCAACAGGAGTCAGCTGAAATGGGCGGTTCAGAGTGATGGGTAGGAGCTGATGCAACAGGGCCCTGACATCCCACTGTGGAGGATATGTCGGGTCAACAGTGCTATATACTGAGCAAGCAGACTAGGATCCATCCAGTCCTGCCACCCATGTTCCGGACTAAGGTCACTGACTTTGGTGACACCAGCCAAGACCAGCCTCTGGGGCACCCAAGGAACCTTCAACCCTGTGCCACAAGATGGGGGTTGTGCAAGAGGAGTTCAGGCAGGAGGTCTCCACTCTCAGGACATGGAGTAGATCTGGTTGCAGAGACCAGCTCTCAGGAGCTGAGGAGATCTCTGTAGTTCTCAGAGGCTACATCTACACAATGAATTTTATCGGCAAAAAGTATGCTAATAAGAGACTCATTTGCATGAATCACAATCTCATTTGCATATTTTCTGTTGATCTGTTTTTGCACTAGGGGATTTTGCGCAAAAACAAGCAGTGTGTGGACATTTTCTTTTTGTGTAAAAACCCCTTTTTCCACAAGATCGGTATGTCTCCTTTTTTTGAGGCGTAAGGATCTTGTGCCAGAGATTTTGGAGGATGCATTGCTGAGGGAGGGCAGCAAGCTGCTCATTGTATCAGAAAACTGGGGGGCACTGGAGGCAGACATAAGACCACAAGACTATCAAAGTGGCTCTGGGGTATTCCACTACTTGCCTCTCTCCATTCTGCAACTGCTCATTTATTCTTCATTTTCCTTTCCCTTTCCATAGAAATCCCTCTGATCCACAGCAGAACGGTGAGTCTCCCACTGCTCTAGATAAAACACCTCCAGGAGGAGAGTAGTTCACAGTGCTGGGATTGCGTTTACATTGGCGCTTTACATCGCTGTGATTTGCTATGCCCATAGAGTCCACACTGAGTAGCAAGGCTAAGCACCAATTCCTCAGAGCACCGAGGTCCAACTTCGCCAGCAGCAGGGTGCGTAGAGACCACCTCCATGATAGGAAGGAGCCAAACGCTGCCCCATGGCTCCTTCCAACACATGGCACGGTCTGGGGCAAGGACATCCCAGAACATGCAGTGAAGAGGCATGCTCAGCCATCAGTGCCTGCAAATTGATTAGTTGGCATCACATAGAGCCCTTCTGAGGGCTTGGCCAGAGTGGGAGGAAGCTGTAGCCAGTCTCAGGCACCTATGCTGACCATTAGGTGAGCATCTCATAGGGTCGCTCAGGGTACGTCTACACTACAACGTTAATTTGAACTAAGCTAATTCGAACTAACGCATCTAGAACTAAAAACTAGTTCGAATTAGCGTTTTGCTAATTCGAACTAGCGCGTCCACATTAAGTGGACCCTGAACCAGGCTTAAGGATGGCCGGAAGCAGTGCCGGCAGGGCATCAGAGGAGGACTTAGAGCGTGGAGATGCTGTCTCAGGCTAGCCGAGGGCTGTGCTTAAAGGGTCCCGACCCCCACCCCGGACAGACAGTTCTCAGGGTGCCCCGCTTGCAAAGCAGTCCTGGCTTGGATTGCCCGGAGTACCCACACTGGGCACATCACAACACTCGGCCATCAGACTGGCTGCACTCGACGCAGGCTGTCATCTGGGGAGAGGGGGCAATTGGGGGGCTGCAGGAGAGCTTCCACCCCCAGAAGCCCGCAGAGCCAGCCCAGTCCTCCCCATCGGGGGCGCGTACCCCATTCCTCCCTCACTTCCTTCCACTTACCCTTCCCTAGCCCCTCTTCTTGATGTACAAAATAAAGGACAATTGTGTTCAAAAATGGAATCTGTCTTTATTGAACAAAACTGGGGGAGACTGGGAAAAGGAGGTGGGAGAGGAGAAGAGAGAGGCTGGGAGAAGGGAGGGCAACTAAAATGATCAGGGGCTGGGAACAGGTCCCATATGAAGAGAGGCTAAAGAGATTGGGACTTTTCATCTTAGAAAAGAGGAGACGGAGGGGGGACAGGATAGAGGTCTCTAAAAGCAGGAGTTGTGTGGAGACGGTGCATACAGAAAAGTTCTTCATTAGTTCCCATAAAGAAGGACTAGAGGACACCAAAGGAAAGGACTGGGTAGCAGGCTTCAAACTAGTAACAGAAAGTTGTTTTTCACAAAGCAAAGAGTCAACCTGTGGAACTCCTTGCTGCAGGAGGCTGTGAAGGCTAGAACTAGAACAGAGTTTAAAGGGACGTGAGATCAAGTCATGGAGGTTGGGTCCATGGAGTGCTATTAGCCAGGGGGTAGGAGTGGTGTCCCTGCCCAAGGTTTGTGGAAGGCTGGAGATGGATGGCACGAGACAAATGGCTTGGTCACTGTCTTCGGTCCATCCCCTCCAGGGTCCCTAGGGTTGGCCGCTGTTGGCAGACAGGCTACTGGGCTAGATGGACCTTTGGTCTGACCCAGTACGGCCATTGTAAGCTCAGGGCTCAGGGTCGGGGGTCTCAGTGGACCACCTTGATTTTCATGCACACCTGCTCCTGGGTGGCCAGGCTGGCAGCTCTCCTGACCTAGCCGGCCACTTTCCTGTGCCTAGTGCGGAGGTCGTGGACGAGGTCCACAATGTCCGCACTAGCCCAGGCGGGTGCCCGCCTCTTGTGGTCCCGGGCAAGCTCCCGGGAGCCGCCAGCCTGGTCCCGGGAAGAGGGGGAGGGCTGGGGGGCATCGGGTGGGTGGCTCGATCCGTGCCAGGTGCAGGGTCTGCTGGCTGGGTGCTGGCAGGCTTGCACCTGGCACGGTCACCGTAGCCAGCCCGTGCCCCTTTAAGGGGGCCGGGGCCGGGAGGGGGGCAGACGAGTTTCCCTGGTGTTGGCCTGAGTGGCCACCAGGGAAACCTGGGGAGGGCTAGCCTCCCACTAGTTCGAATTAAGGGTCTACACAGCCCTCAATTTGAACTAGTAAGTTCGAACTAGGCTTAATCCTCGTGGAATGAGGATTACCTAGTTTGAACTAAGCGCTCCATTAGTTCGAATTAAGTTCGAACTAACGGAGCTCTAGTGTAGCGCCTATGAAAGTTAGTTCGAACTAACATCTGTTAGTTTGAACTAACTTTGTAGTGTAGACATAACCTCAGAAACTGGTCAATTCAGAGAGAAAAAGCTGGTGTAGAAAAATCTTGCCTTTTACCTCATCTGCTCTAGAGCCAGAAGAGCAGCATTGTCCTCTTCTAGGAGACAGGTGACTTTCTTTAATCTTTCTCCCAGCTTGGTATCATCTGCAAACTTAATAAGTGTACTCTCTATGTTAATATCTAAATCATTGATGCAGATATTGAACAGAACTGGTTCCAAAATAGATCCCTGAGAAATCCCACTTGTTATGCCATTCCAACATGATGAATCACTAATAACTACTCTCTGAAAACGGTTATCAAGCCAGTTATGCACCCAACTTCTAGTAGTCCCATCTAAGTTGTATTTGCCTAGTTTACTGATAAGATCATAGAACACGAGAATTGGAAGGGACCGTGAGATGTCATCGAATCCAGTCCCCTGCTCTCATGGCAGGACCGAGGACCATCTAGACCATCCCTGATAAGATGTCTATCTAACTTGCTCTTAAATATCTCCTGACATGGAGATCCACAACCTCCCTAGGCAACTTATTCCAGTATTTAACCACTCTGACAGGAAGTTTTTCCTAATGTCCAACTTAAACCTCCCTTGCTGCAGTTTAAGCCCATTGCTTCTTGTCCTATCCTCAGAGGCTAAGGAGATCATGCGAGACTATATCAAATGCCTTACTAAAGTCCATCATTTCTCCCTTATCTACAAGACTTGTTATCCTATCAAAAAAGCTATCAGATTGGTTTGACATGATTTGTTCTTTACAAATCCATACTGGCTGTTACCTATCACCTTATTTTCTTCCAGATATTTGCAGATCAATTCCTTAATTACTTGCTCTACAATCTTTCCTGGCACAGAAGTTAAACTGACTGGTCTGTAAATTCCTGGCTTGTTCTTATTTCCTTCTTTATAGATGGGCACTATATCTGGAATCTCTCCTGACTTCCATGATTTTTCAAAGATGTAGCTAAAGGCTCAGATACCTCCTCTATCAGCTCCTTGAGTATTCTAGAATGCATTTCATCAGGCCCTGGTGACTTGAAGACATCTAACTTTTCTAAGTGATCTTTAACGTGTTCTTTTTTTATTTTATCTTGTAAACCTATCACATTCCCTCTAGCATTCACTATGTAAGGCATTCCTTCATCAGACTTCTTGGTGAAGACCGAATGGCACCTCTGCCATTTCCAAGTCTCCTGTTATTGTTTCTCCCTCCTCACTGTGCAATGGGCCTGCCCTGTCCTTGGTCTTCCTCTTGCTTCTAATATATTTATAGAATGTCATCTTGTTTCCCTTTATGCCTGTAGCTAGTCTGAGCTCATTTTGTGCCTTTGTTATTCTAATCTTGCCCCTGCATACCTGTATTGTTTGCTTGTATTCATCCTTTGTAACCTGTCCTAGTTTCCACTTTTTATATCATGCAAGATCTCCTGGTTAAGCCAAGGCAGTCTTTTGCCATACTTTCTATCCTCTCTCGCAGCAGAATAGCTTGTGTTGAGCCCTTAATGTCCCTTTGAAAAATTGCCAACTCTCTTCAGTTGCTTTTCCTCTTAGTCTTGCTTCCCATGGGACCTTACCTACCAGGTCTCTGGGTTTACCAAAATCTGCCTTCCTGAAATCCATTGACTCTATTTTGCTGTTCTCCCTTCTATCATTCCTTAGAATCATGAACTTTATGATTTCATGGGGGTGCAGGAATCAGGGCATTTAAAAGTTTTGTCCCTGTGTGGATTTTCTAGTGAACAACAAAGACTGACCTCTAACAGAGGCTTTCCCTGCCCTGGGCAAATTCATAGGTGTGATGTTATCAGACATTATGGACATGCATAACATTGTTGCAACCACTATCATATGCTTGCACCAAATCTTATGCAAAGTGGGTCAAGTGAGATGGCTACAGAAAGATTATGATTCCCTGACTGTTTATACCGCTCATATGTGTCTATCATTTTTGTACTCAAAGGTATGAGTATTGGCTCTGTACCTGTATTTCATGTTTGTTTCTTGGAAATTATCAACAAGTTTCACACACCTATAGTGAAAAGGTTGCTAGTCAAACAAATAGCAATACAATGCATCTAAAGTGGTGCTAATCCACAGCTGAAGACTTCATTGTGTACCTTCACGCCAGCATGTAAGCCATGGGTGCTTGCCTAAAAAGGACCGAGTCACAAATGGACAGGTGACTTGCTCATCTGCAAAATCCATTTTGGGAGGTACTTTCATACAAGGAGAACAATGGAATTCCTTCCACATGGACAAGGGTATAAAGAGGGCCCTAGAGGTTCATCCATCTTTGTTTTCATTCCAGACTTCATTCCAGCTCATCACTTCAGGAGCATCTTTGCTATGAAAGGACTGATGTATTCAAAGGATGCATTCCAAAAGTGTTTAAGATAGTTTATTCCATCTCTGTCACAAGCCTGCACCAGGAACATTATAAATGGTGTATTTAACTCGTGTCCTTTAACAATTTTACTCTCAACATTTTCTTTCTTTATTAATAAGCCCTTTGATTTTAGATTCTAAAGGATTGGCACAGTGTGTTCTTTCAGGTACGATCTAAGGTATAAATTGACCTGGAAATGTGGCTGGCCCTTTGGGATAAGGAGAACCTGTTCAGATCTGGTGAGATTGGTTTTCATAACCTCGCCTCTGTGTATTGTGTGGTAGTGGTTCAGACACAGGAGAAGCTGTTGTGTCTAAGAGGATTGTTTGTGTATCTTCTTGTTGGCCACTGTGGCAAACAGAAGTGCTCTCTGACTGATTTGGTGTACTTTATCATGGAGAACCACCAGACTTGGGCTGTAAGTAGCCCTCTCTTTAAGCAATTTGACCTTCTGAGCAGTGGCCCCAGAAACCTTTTATATCACTGTTAAGGTCTCTCATATCTTTAGATTCTTGGCTGTGATACAATGCGTGACAATGACTAAAGCTTTCTTTGCTTGAACTACAGCATTTACCTCTCTCTTCTGAGATGTTAAAGGAAGTATGCACTCCGAATGAACCTTTGAGCATAGTCTGAGCAATTATATGGGCTCTGTCTTGTGTGAACTTCTGATGTGCAATAAGGTGTAAGCATTTACTGAAGCTTTTCCCAGTCACAGCAGCTGAGGAGTTTCTCTCCTGTGTGGATTCTCCTATGCCTAACAAGGCCTGCCCTCTCTCTGAAACTTTTCTCACAGTCAGAGCAATTGTACACAGTGTTCCACCTAATTTTTCCCTACATGTGTGCAGAATGAATTTTGTTACAGGCACCAATATGGAGGGGATATGCGACATCTTCATATTGGCACACAGAACAAAGTTCAGGTGGTAGAAGTGGGGCTCAAGGGCTTGGATTGTGCAAAGGTGGCTCAGGGCTGGGACAGAGTTTGGGAGCAAGGGTGGGAGGGCTGGCTCTGAGGTGGGACTGGTGAGGAGGGGCTCAGGGGTGAGAGAGGCTTGAGCTGTGGAGGAGTGAGGGCTTCAGCTGCCGGTGTGATTTCTGGGACGGGCCAAGGATGGAAGGGTTATGGGGCAAGCCAAAGAAGGCTATACTGAGGAGAAAAAACTCCCACCAGTTTTCTCCACCCCATCTCAGGTGTTGCTGTGGAAGGGGAGGGAGGAAATAAGTACTTCTCCCTGCAATGGCAGATGTGGGGCTGCGGGATAGGCCACTGGAGATCTGGCCCAGTACTGAGACCAGTGGGTAGAGGCATCTCTCCCCACCATAGCCCCAAATACTTGCATGGCACTTAATCGGCTGCTGCATGGCCAATTGGTCACCAAGCTTAAAGAGAACAAAGGCTATAGGGTTTCTCTCCTGTGTGGATTCTCCTATGTCCTATGTTTAACAAGGAGTGATGTCGTATTGAAGCTTTTCAGTCAGAGCAGTTGAAGGGTTTCTCACCAGTGTGAATTCTCCTATGTCTAACAAGGGTCGACTTCTCCCTGAAGCTTTTCTCACAGGCGGAGCAGTAAAAGGGTTTCTCCCCTGTGTGGATTCTGCTGTGTTTATCAAGGGTTGACCTCTCCCTGAAGCTTTTCCCACAGGCAGAGCAGTTGAAGGGTTTCTCCCCTGTGTGGATTCTGCTGTGTTTAACAAGGGCTGACGTCTCCCTGAAGCTTTTCCCACAGGCAGAGCAGTTGAAGGGTTTCTCTCCCGTGTGGATCCTCTCATGACTAGTAAGATGTGAACGCCTATGGAAGCTTTTTCCACAGTCAGAGCAGTAAAAGGGTTTCTCCCCTGTGTGGATTCTGCTGTGTTTAACAAGATCTGACCTGTGTCTGAAGTTTTTCCCACAGTCAGAGCAGTTGAAGGGTTTCTCCCCTGTGTGAATTCTGCTGTGTTTAACAAGGGCTGATGTCTCCCTGAAGTTTTTCCCACAGTCAGAGCAGTTGAAGGGTTTCTCTCCTGTGTGGATTCTCTCATGACTAATAAGATGTGAGCTCCTCCTGAAGCTTTTCCCACAGTAACAGCAGAAAAAGGGCTTCTCCGCGTGGATTTTCCTATGTCCAGCAAGGAGTGAGCTTGCACTGAAGCTTTTCCCAAAGTCAAAGCCAGTGAAGGGATTCTCACTTGCATGGGTTCTTCGATGTTCAATAGGAGTTGCAGTGTCACTGTAAGTGTAGGGTGCTTGTTGATGGGGAATTTTCTGTTGCATAGCTTCTGTATTTCTTTTTAGCCTTTTGCTCCTGTGACTAGATTTACCCTGTCCCTTCCCTGGATGGTTTCCCTGTTGCCTTTCTGGGCTATACTGACCCTCACCGGTTTCTCTCTGCTCAGATCTCTGAGGACCATGTCCTTTGGAGCTTGCCAATAACATTCCATGTTGAGTCACTTGCTCTGGTCCTTTGTGATGACTCTCCTCATTGATCTCACTCAGTGTCACATCACCTGCTGGGCTAGAGAGAGAATCCCGACAGGAGTCATTCTCTGCACTGAGCTGAAAGGAAAACTCTGAAAGGGGAAAAGAAATGGGGGAAAACACCCATTAACGGCTGGAAAGGCTGAATAATCATGAGCTGAGTTTATCCTCCTTCCTCACAACTCTTCCCCAGGAGGACAGAGTCCAACTCCCACCCCACACCCTCTGACTGGAGTTGAAGACAGGCCAATGGGTCAGTGAGACTTGATAAAAATGTACGAGACACCCTTTAGGATGACACAGAAATTGGTTTCTGACTCAGTTTAGTTGATTGCTCTCCTCTCTCTCAGAGCGCTTGATATCCGGGATCCACAGCTCCTTCTCTCGCTCCACCCAGGAGATCACATGAGCTTTGGAGACCGGAAATCCTGCTCGGGGAGCAATTAACCAAGTGTTGATCTTGTTCATTAAGGTCTCTGCCATTACTACTTCCACAGCCAGGATCGGAGTCGCCCATCCAGAGAGGTTCCTTCCCCACCTTGCAGGGACTAGGCTCTGGATGGTACAAGATCCCACAATACACCCACCTTCAGTAAAGGTGCATCCCCCCGCCTCAGGAATGACCCAGCTGATTCTCAGCGGGAGCTGAACTTTCTACTGCACTTTCCTAGGTACAACTAAGTCTCCCTCATAGCCCATTCCATCCCCCCATCCCAGGGCAGGACAGAAGATGAGCTCTAGTGAGGGCCGTGGGTCTGACACTGAGTCCCACATGCAAGGCTCAGACTGCAGCTGCCACATGGCAGGTCACTACAACTTGGAGAGAAAGGACCCCAAGGGATATGTCCACAAAGTTCCTGTCTGGGGGACTCAGCTCACCCTGCTCTTTGATTGGATGGTTGACTTGTCCAAGCTAGAAATGTCAATGAGTAGTTGACTTCATGATTAACGACAAGCCTAGGCATATCAGCTAATCTTGTTAAGTATTCACCAGCCCTGTCCCAGGGACCATCAAATAGTTGTGGAACTGCTAAGATTTCTTACATCCTTAACAGTGACCTGCCCGTTCTAGAACAGCAGCTCAGGCCGGTTTGCTGGCGATGTAAGAATACCCTGTAGGAGGATGTTGTCTTTGTGGAGTCCTTCCGGGAGGGTGGCTAGGCTGGCGACAGTAGAGGCACATCTTTTCCTCAGCTCAGAGATGGGGAGGAGCAGGGAAGGCATGTGTCATGCTGCCCTGCTGAGACTACCTCAGGGGCCCAAGGTCAGCAGTAGGGCCCTGCAGCTGAACCTGCCCAATACTCCTAAGTCACTCTAAGTAACCTGCCCTGGGCTTCCAAAGGAAGTCTGCGGCAGGGCAGGGAATTCAACACAAGTGTCCCGACACCAAGTACAGCACCTGAAGTTCAAAAAGAGCTCATTTCACAATTAATAACAGAGGCACTAACCCTCAGTCCCTACACCCAGCCCCTTTCACTGACAGGAACCAACAGCCACAGCCAGAAAAGACTTCGGGAACTGCACCCTCCTTCCAGGGGCTCAGCCCACTGGCACAAGGGTACCCTGTAGGCACTAACAGCAGCAGGACCCAGACCCACAACTCTGGTACCTGCCGTTCCTGCCTGGGCCCTTCCACTGACACCTCCGGCCAAGGCACAACATGGGCAAGATGGTGGGGAAGCACATTGAGACTTTTGGTATGGGAAAAACAGCACCATTGTTATGTCCTTGAACCTGTTTCCCCCAGAAGGGCCTTGAAAGGGACAGTCTCTCACACAAGAGTCAGGATTATTGGGGCTGATACTCCTGACAATGGAGGGCAGGGGGCAATGAGGGACCCTGAACAAAACCCAACTCAGATGCTCCAGAGCCCACCCAATTTCTGATATCCAAGGGAACAGGAATCCTTACCCAGCCAGCTCACAGCCTCATAATTGTCCTGCATCACATCCCAGTAGAGGACTCTCTCACCCGGGTCCAGCAGAGCCCATTCCTCCTCAGAGAAATACACAGCCACCTCCTCGAAGGTCACAGGCTCCGTCACAACCATTTCTTTTCCCCAGCTCTGCAGGCCGTGGGCTGAGCTGGAGCAAGGCATGGGTATTCTGCAATCTGTAAAGGGGAGAAGGGCAAATGGAGACATTTCAGAAGGGGCTTTAATCCTTTCCACACCTCCATTCTCCCCAGACTCTCTCCCTAGTGACACACATGCTAGCCTCTGCCATTCTGGGCAAATGCTGGGTCTAGATCCATAAACGGCACACACAAATTATATCCCAAATTTATATTAATTTCTCTCAGTACCTGGCTTGAGTTTCAACATTACTGAGCCTGAAAGAATAGGATTCAGTTCTGAGTGCTAGGGATGTAATAGTGTAGCTGATTAATTGATAAGCAAAAGCTTATAGGTTCATTCTATAGATTAAACACATTTCCCCACCCCCTACCTGCCAGTAAATTTCTTAGCAGGCTGGCCAGCAGCCCAGATCAGTCCTGTCTCACGCCAGGTGAGGGACCTACCCCCGCTGCGGCTCTGCATTTAAAGTGTATTAAGTGTATCAAGAGCTGGGCAGGCAGGCAGGGTCTGGGTGCTCAGACACCCCCTAAACAGGAGTTTCTGCCACCCCATGCTGGTGCCTCTATCTGGTTTTTAAACTGGCTGCCCTCGAGGACCAGCTCTTGCCTAGTACCCTGCGCTGCTGCCTCATGAAGTGGCAGGGAGCTCCTTGGAAGTGGGGCTGGAGAGCACTGGCTGCTGGCCCCACCCCCAGGGACTACAGAATAGTTGAGTAACCAATAAGAATTCATGACATTACTTGACTATTCAGTTAACCAATATTTAACATCCCTATCCACAACACAGAGTAAAAGAAGTTAATACAACTATTCAGATGCTTATTGTCAAACGTGTGGTGAGCGTTTGTAAGATGAGATTCTAAAATTCATGGATTCATGGGATCAGAAGAGATCCTTAGTCATGCAATCTGACCTTCTCTGTGGCACAAGCCATTACACTTAACCCAGTTACCTAGGCACAAAGCTCTATTTCCCCAAAGCATGTTTTCCAGAAAGTCGTCCAATGTTGATTTGAAAACATCAAGGGTACGTCTACACTGGCCCCTTTTCCGAAAGGGGCATGCTAATTTTAAACTTCGTAATAGGGAAATCCGCGGGGGATTTAAATATCCCCCACGGGATTTAAATAAAGATGTCCGCCACTTTTTTCCGGCTTGTAGAAAAGCCGGAAAAGAGCGTCTAGACTGGCCCGATCCTCCGGAATAAAGCCCTATTCCGGAGGATCTCTTATTCCTATAGGGCTTTATTCCGGAGGATCGGGCCAGTCTAGACGCTCTTTTCCGGCTTTTCTACAAGCCGGAAAAAAGCGGCGGACATCTTTATTTAAATCCCGCGGGGGATATTTAAATCCCCCGCGGATTTCCCTATTACGAAGTTTAAAATTAGCATGCCCCTTTCGGAAAAGGGGCCAGTGTAGACGTAGCCCAAGAGATGGAGAATCCACCACCTCTTTTGGCCTTTTGTTTCAGCGGCTACTCCTCTTCCCTATCAAATAAACATCTGTGCCTCCTTTCTAGCCTGAAATTGTCTGGCTTCAGCTTTCAGTTATTGATTTTCACAGAGCCATTATCCACTAGACCAGGGGTGGGCAAGAGGCATCTGGCAGGCCGGATGCTGCCCACCAAACTGCCAGATCCAGCCCAGGGCTGTCTCGCCAGCACACTTATTACAGAGCAGCTGCAGCCACTTTAAACATCAGGCTGCTAATTGCTCTGCAAGCTGGGCAGGAAAGAGAAAAGTTTGTGCGCTGTACCCGCCCCCTAGAAAAATCTCCAAGCTCCCATTGGCCAGTTTCCAGCCAATAGGCGCTGAGACATTTTGCTGAAGGCGGGGCAGTGAATTACTCTTCCTCACCCACTCCCTCCCTGTGTTGGAGGAGAGCCACATGGAGTATCCCCCCTCCTCCTCCCCACACACACAGGCAGGGGAGCCTGTTTCAGGTTCATGCAGAGTTGCTGGCTGGGAGATACCTAGGTAAGCGCCTCCTAACCAGAGCCTGCTTTGACATGGACAGGACTGTGCTCCGCAGGGGGATATGGAGGAGCAGAGGGCTACTGGACATGAAGGGGCAGAGCAGGGAGAGGACAGCAAGTGGTAGGTCCTGCTGCTGAGGATGCAAAGGGCCAACGGGCGGGCAGCAGAGGGAACAAGCCACCGGCTGCCACCTGGCACCTGCACACATTGACCAGCCGTTGCTGCTGGTAGCACAGTCAGTCCGGACAGAAATGGGACAGGGGAATGGAGGCTCTGCTGACTGACAGAGGACTCCGAGCAGCACCCAGCAGAGGCTACGCTGATGGACCAGCAAGGGGACCAGACACTCTCTGTCCACAGGTTTCCCACCCTTGCTTCATAGTGTGAGCCAGTCAGCTTTAAGCAGACACAGAAACCAATCAGGGATTCTTTAGACCCTAAAACCAGGTCTGACCATGACAGTGTTTGGAAGGGGCTGTATCTAAAACATTTCACTGCATCTATGCCCTTTAACAGGTGAATCCACCTGACCCAGCAGGGAAGAGCTGCCTTGGCCAGTCCCTGGGAGACACTGTGCCATTCAGATGACAGCCCTGGGAAACGGCCCTGAGATGCTCCCCCCTGGAAATGGGGAACATCCCACATCTGCCCCACTCACCATTTTTGCAAACAGTGAAGATGCCTCCTTCCCCCTGACACTTCCATCCCCTCTGCCCCTCCCTCTCCTGGGTTTCCCTCTGTAGGGGAGCCTCGACAACGCTGTCTTAACCAGAATAATAATGTCTCCATTGTCCAGCCCTGCCTTAACCGGACTAGTGATGGCTGCCTTGACCAAAGTGCAGCTTCTAACAAAGCAAACTCAGACCTGATTCAAGCCTAGTGCAAGTAGGCATGTAAGCCAGGCTTGGGGAGGAGGGGTGCATCAGGAGTGCCTTAAACAACAGTGTGTAGGGAGTATTGGTATAGTGAAACCATGCCAAGAATACTGGGAGAAACCTGGTACTGGTACATAACATTTCTAATATGTGAAAATCACTGATGCAGCCATAGAACTACCAATCAAGTATAGTATAGTTTGAATAGCAGGATGTGTCCCAAATACGGGCATATACAATACATAATCAATTGGTAGATTTTACTAGAACAACCAGGTCTCGCTTTGCTAGAAAAGGAGGTGTAAAAAAGATAGTCAGTGGAAGGGATTGGGTAAAGGGTCCCCACTATCTTGCTTGCTGCAACTAGAAGCTGTGCCTGTTCCTACCCACAGATGCACTGTGGACGCCTCTGCGCATAGGGAAACAATGAGGCCACGACCTCCCATCTGACAACTGTACGGTCTTAGCAGTGGAACTGTGTGTGATTTATAGAGCTAAGTATCCGTATATCCCTATCCTGAAAATTAAGTATCTTGTGTATTGTCCTAGGTAAGGTGTTATATTATTGTCTGTGATAACTATCCTGTGTATTGAAATAGATCTGTGTAACTTTGCACTGCTTTCCTTTACTACTCTAAGCATAATAAAGTTAACAAGAGTCTAGCTGAGGTGTTTTTTACTGGCTCCTCTCGTATCCAAAAGCCAAACCACACAACACCCTCCACCCCTGTGTGACCTCTCCACGCCAGCACAGGCAGTTTGGTTCCTGAAGAGTCCCCCTGCCCCATCCCACTCCAGCCCGTCCCACATACTGGGCTGTAGTGACATGAGCAGCTGGCCTCAGAGTTCACTCCTTAGGGTGTGCTGCACAGGCGCCCCCGAGCAAAGCATGCACAGAAGCCGCGGCTGAGGCTCCTGCCCTCATTCTGTGTGAGATAGGGATGGGGTGCAGGATGTGAGGTCTAGGTGGGAGGTAGGGTGCAGAAGCAGGCTGGGAATAAGGTGTCTGGCTGGGGCGGAGGGAGCAAGAGCAAGGGAGAACGCAGTGTGTGGCCGGGAGGGAGGGTGCAAGAGCAATGGTGGATGCTGGAGCAGGGTGGGGGTAGGTGTTTGGCCAGGGGTGGGGTGGCGGGGAGATACAGGAGCAAGGGAGAGTGCAGGAGCAAGAGCGGATGCAGTAGCAGGCATGGGGTAAGGTGTCTGGCCAGGAGGGAAGGTACAGAGCAGGGGTGGCCAATAACTTTTGATGGGGAGGCCACTCCAAGAATTTGGTAATTGATAGAGGATCATGCTTTTCCATTATTAATGGAGGAGGTGCAGGGGTTTGGGATGGAGGCTGGGTGCAGAAGAGGGCTTGGGGTGTGGGATCTGGGAGGATATTTGAGTGAAGGAGAAGATTGAGCCCTGAGGCAATGGAGTGGAGTGAGGTCCAAGGGCTGGGAGAGGAGTGTGACCTAGGGTAGGGGCGCAGGGGTTTGGGCTGTGACCAGGAATTGCAGATTGGGGTGCAGTGTCTGGGAGGGGGTTGTAACCTGAGATAGGGCATAGGAGGAGATGCAGTGTCTGGGAAGGTGCATGGGGGCTGCAGCAGGGGTGCAAAACATTTGGGTTACATGGGGTAAGGGGCAGAGGGTTAGGGGAGGGAGGGTCTGGGGTGCCACTGACAGTCTCTGGCTGGGAGACTTTACCTGGCTCCCAGCCAGCAGCACAGCAGGTTCCTTAGCCAGGGTCCCTGCCTTCTAGCCCCAGTACCTGCTCAGGGGAGCTGCTGGAGCCATATATACTATTTGGAACCTAAAGCTGTAAGCCCCAGGGAGATGAGGAAGGAGATTCACTTTCCACGCTGCCTGTCCTACAAACAGGCAGCGGCTATTGGCCAAAACCAGCCGATGGGAACTACTGGGTGTGGGGGCAGCATGAGAAGCCTGTCTCCCCTCCTCCAGACTCTCAGCATTCAAAAACACACATGTGGCCTTGCAGCAGCTTTCCTGAGTGCCAAGCAGGGGCAGGGCAGGCAGGGACCCGGCTGAGGCTCTCGCCAGACCTGGCTGCTTGGTGGACCAGATCTGGCCCACAGATCATCTTTTGCCCAGCCCTGGTGTTGGAGCAAGCTGGGTGTGTGGGGGTATGGGCGGAGTAAGGGAATGCAGGATCTGGGTATGAGGGGAGCTGCTTACCTCGCTCCACATCCTCGTGAGTCCCAAACAAAGTCTCCTGCTGATCCCATTGGCTGCAACTCCAGTCAATGAGAGCAGCAGAGAAAGCCTGACATTAGCAGGAGCTCCCTCCACAAGCTGGGCAGGACAGAGGCGAGAAACACAGCATGGAGCTGTGTGTTCTGGTCTCTCTTTACACTGCCTCCCCCCTCCCCTGCGGGAAAGCCCTTGATTATGCTGCTGTTCTGGGCTGGGCTCTCTTTACACTCCCTCCCGCCACCCTGGGGGAAAGCCCTTGATTATGCTGCCCTTCCTCCAGGTGAGCTAGGCAGGAGGGAGGCAAGAAATGCAGCTTGGAGCCACTTGTTCTGGTCTCTTTCTCTTTTGAAGCGGTCTGGTGGGGTCGGGGCTTGGCGGACATGAGGCTAAAGTGCCAGCACAGGCTCTCCCCTGTGGGGGAGAAGGGTGGGGGGGATTAGCTCTTTCCGTGAACCACCTGGGAGGTGGCTACGGACCACTAGTGGTCTGCAGACCACACTTTGAGAATCACTGTATTAAAGGATTGGTGATGGGTCATGATTTAGGCCCAGCCTTACAATTTCCAATGTGCAGATGAACTCCTGTGGCTACACAGAGCAACACTGTGTACGAAACGACCATGTTGATGAAATTTGCAAATAAAATTAGGAGGATTTGTGAACACCACTGAGAGGAATAATGCAAAGAGATGCAAAGAGGCTGGAAATATGAATGGAAAATAAAATAAGATTCACCTTGGAGGAGAGCAGCAACTGCATTTGTGGAATAATAATCTAAAAGTCAGATATTCAACCTGGGATAAAAACCCAAAGAGCTGTAATGCGGCATGAGATTTTTTTTAGAGAAGGTAGTGGAGAATAAACTAGACATGAGTTTGCCATGGAAAAAAAGGGCAATTTGATCTTGGGCTGAAGATAACACATCACAGACCATGGAAGTAATAATCCTTCAGTAAATGGCTCTGGTACAATAGCAACTTTGGCATTTAATTATGCGACCACATTACCTAAAAAGATAGCGACAGTCTGAAAATGTTTTAGGGAAGACTCAGTAAAAATAACTGAGTCTTGCAGGACCAATTAGTGAACAGAGGTATATAAGAACGGCCATACCGGCTAGACCAAAGGTCCATCTAGCCCAGTATCCTATCTTCCAATAGTGGCCAATGCCAGGTGCCCCAGAAGGAATAAACAGAACGGCTGTGTCTACACTGGCCAGTTATTCCGGAAAATCAGCCGCTTTTCCGGAATAACTTGCCAGCTGTCTACACTAGCCCCTTGAATGCCTGGAAAAGCACTGACAATCTAATGTAAAATCATCAGTGCTTTTCTGGAAATACTATGCTACTCCCGTTCGGGCAAAAGTCCTTTTTCCGGAAAACTGTTCTGGAAAAGGGCCAGTCTAGACAGCCCAGATTTCTTTTCCGCAAAAAAGCCCCGATCGCGAAAATGACGAGCGGGGCTTTTTTGCGGAAAATTGGCACGGACGCTTTTCCGCAAAAAGCGCTTTTCCGGAAAAGCATCCTACCAATGTAGACGCGCTTTTTCCGAAAATGCTTAGAACGGAAAAGTTTTCCGTTCTAAGCATTTCCCGAAAATCATGCCAGTGTAGACCAACAGGTTATCATCAAGTGAGCATTTCCCCCTCCCAGTAACCACTGATTTGGGTCCCAGGGAAAAACCTCCCTCCCCGTACTGCCCCCCAGAGATTTATCTTCCCCGGCCTCAGCCCCCCCACGACTCCCCTTAGTCCCCCCTCCCGACCTGACATGTCACCTGCCCCTGCCCAGCGATTTATCTGCCCCTCCCCCGGTCTCAGCGCCCTCCCTCACAGCCCCCCTCCCCCCCACTCACTCACCTGCCTCCGCCTCGCCTCACCTCGGCCCCTCTGCCCCCTCCCGTTCCACGGAAGCAGCCGCGCGCGGCGAGTAACGGCACCAACGGACTCTCCCTCAGCAACCGCCCCCCTCAGGGCGCGCGGCGAGTAACGGCACCAACGGACTCTCCCTCAGCAACCGCCCCCCTCAGGGCGCGCGGCTCACGCGCGGGGGGGGGGGCGGGGCAATGCTGGAGGGCGGAGTCAGACGCGGCTGCGGGCTCCGCCCAGGGGGCCAATCGCGGCGGGGCCTGAGCCGGGGCAGGGCGCGGCTGGCGGGGGACGCGCAGAAAACCCGGCCAGGGCGTTCCGGAACGGGGGGGGGGGGGGAAAGGAGGGCTCACACCGCGCGTGCGCAGCGGGTCGGTGACTCCGTTCTCGAGCCAGCGCCGGGGCTTAGCTCAGACCGGGAGCTCCCCAGGCCAGGGGCTGCTGCTGCTGCTACTGCCGCCTCTCGGAGCCGGGCCGCGCCGCAGGCTGCAGGTGAGAGGGCGCGCCCTGCGCAAAGGGGCGGGTCCAGCTGCTGCTGCCGCCAGATCCCGCGGGGGTCCCGTGGCTGCTCCCCCAGCTGGTCCCGCAGCGCCCGCCCACAGGTCCCCACCCCGCACGGACCACGCTGCAGCAGCAGTGGCTGGTCCCTGACGGGCAGGTGCCAGTCGGTGACTTGCTCCCTCTGCTGACCCCCTCCCCCCGCCCTTTGCATCCCCCCCCCTTGCTGCCCCCCGCCCTGCTCTGCTTCTTCATGGCCTGCACCCCCCCCCCCTGCATCTCCCACTGGGGTGGCCCTGCCCATGTGCTGCCCCAGGGAGATGTGATGCCAGGAGAGGGGAGTGTGAGAGAGGTGTAAGGGGTGGTGTGTTGTGTCCCCCCCTCTCCCTTTTGAACCCTAAAGCCTTCAAGAGAAGAAGGGTCCAGCTGCACCGTCATTGGCAAGATTTATTTTGTGCAAAAGCTCGCTAGCTGTCTACAGTTGGCGGCTTGAATTTGCGCAAGAGCACTGACTTGGTAATGTACAAAATCGGTGCTTCTTGCGCAAATACTTTCACGCTCCCGCTCGGGGAAAAAGCCCTCTTGCCCCGATGGCTAAAATGGCGATCGGAGCTTTCTTGCGCAAAATCGCGTCTAGACTGGCCACGGATGCTTTTACGCAAAAGCACTTTTTGCGCAAAAGCATCCATGCCAATCTAGAGGCGCTTTTGCGGAAATACTTTTAACGGAAAAACTTTTCCGTTAAAAGTATTTCTGCAAAATCATGCCAGTCTAGACGCAGTCTCCCCTGCTTCATTAGCATAAAAATGGCTGCCGCTTTTTTCCCGCACGGAGCTTTGTTGGAAAAAAGCGCCAGTCTAGATGCTGATCTTGCGGAAAATAAAGCCTTTTCTGAAAGATCCCTTATTTCATAGAGGGATAAGGGATCTTTCGGAAAAGGCTTTATTTTCCACAAGATCAGTGTCTAGACTGGCACTTTTTTCCAACAAAGCTCCTTACGGAAAAAAATCGGCAGCCATTTTTATGCTAATGAAGCGGGGGAGATTTAAATCCCCTCTTCATTAGCAATTGCGATACGTCTAATTTACATCCCTTTTATGAAAAAGGGATGTAGTCTAGATGTAACCATTATGTTTCACAGGCATTTGATGTTAATTTGAACCTTTGTCCTGCTCAGTTCTGCTTGATTGTGGCTGAGCTCACTTGAGTACCAGTAGTTTTGCCAGGTGTCTGGTATTCAGCATAGGGAAATATGGTCATTCTAACCCTAGGCTGTGTCCACATTGCATGCTTCTTGTGCAGGAACAGCTGTTCTTGTGCAAAAGCTTACTGGCTGTCTACACTGCACGAGCGTTCTTGCACAAGTAAATTTACAGTATTGTCGGAACACAGGGCTTCTTCCCGAAGAGTTATTCCTCTCCCTATGAGGAATAAGTCCTCTTGTGCAAGAGCTCTTCTGCAAGAGGGCAGTGTAGACAGGCAACATGAATTTCTTGCGCAAGAAGCCCCTATGGTTAAAATGGCCATCAGAGCCTTCTTGCGCAAGAGAGCGTCCACACTGCTATGGATGCTCTTGCACAAAACCACATGGCAGTGTGGACACGCTCTTGTGGAAGATTTTTTGCACAAGAACTCTTCCGCAAACCAGTTCTTGCACTTCCGCAAACCAGTTTTTGCACAAGAAGCCTGCAGTGTAGATGTAGCACCTGTGTTTTTTCACATCACCGGCTACTTGGATAGATTTTGCTTCCTGAATATGCACTACAGGCCGGATTTTTAAATGTGAGAGCACTGAGATACTTTCGAAAATAATTTTGTACCTGAAAACTTATTACAAAATCCATATTTCTATAATAATTCTTCATTCTGCAAGCACTGAGGTACACACTTGAATTTTCTATTACTTTATTGCATATGTAAACATTAGGATTTTTTCTCATATTTGTACTTCTAATCACATATTTCAGCATCATCATTTCTGTGAACGCTACATCTATTATTACAATACATTCCAATGGTGCTTTTCACTCTGATAGTCCTACTGTTCTGTGTTGCCAAAATCCAGAGATTTTAAAATGAATTCTCTCTTTTTTGCAAACGTCCAGAGCACAGTGCTGACCTCACCAGAGGTGACTCTTCACTGCGTCTCTGCAGGGGAACAGCTAATGCATGTTCATCAATGTCTGTAAACCCCACATTTGTTTAGCAGCGGCCTGGGTCATGCTGCTTCCCGCCACTCCTCTTGTCTGAGGAACTGTCCCAGATTGAGGTGTCATTAGAGGTTTTGGAACAAATGGATTAACTTAACAGTAACAAGACACTGGGACCGGCTGGGATTCACCCAAGAGTTCTGAAAGAACTCATATGTAAAATGACAGAACTATTAACTGTGGTTTGTAACTTGTCCTTTAAATTAGCTTCTGTACCTAATGACTAGAAGATAGCTAATGTGAGGCCAATATTTTAAAAGGCCTCTAGAGATGATCTTGGTAATTACAGACTGGTAAGTCTAACATCAGTATCGGGCAAATTATTTGAAACTGTAGTAAAGAACAAAGTTGTCAGACACATAGATGAACATAATTTGTTGGGGAAAAGTCAACAAAAGGAAGTTTTTCTTCACACAGCGTACATTCAACCTGTGGAACTCCTTGCCAAAGGATGTTGTAAAGACAAGGGCTTTAACAGGGTTTAAAAAAAGGGTAGATAAATTCATGGCGGTTAGGTCCATCAATGGCTATTAACCAGGATGGGTAGGAATGGTATCCGTACCCTCTGTTTGTCTGGAAATGGATGACAGGAGAGGGATCGCATGATGATTACCTGTTGCGTTCATTCTCTCTGGGGCAGCTGGCAATGGCCAAAGTCAGTAGACAGGAACCTGGGCAAAACTTATGTTCTGATCCCATGAATTTTAGGATCTCATCTTGCAAACACTCAGCACACGTTTAATAATAAGCATCTGAATAGTCATATTAACTTCATTTAATCTCTGCTGTGGAAAGGGTTTATATAGTCTCTGTGAAATGAAAGAACCAAGGTCTGTGCTGCTAATAAATGGATGAAAACGAGAGTTTTTAAATAAAGCAGCCTAAATGCAGGCAGATGAATATGTGGCTGGCTTATCAGAAACACTGGGTGCTCAGAACCAAATCCCATTGTTACAGGTGCAGGAATGTTGAAACTCAAGCCAAGTACTGAGAGAAAGGAATATGGATTTGGGATCCAACTTGTGTCTGCTGTTTATGGAATATCTAGATTCAAGCATTTGCCCACAATGGCTGAGTTCACCATGTGTGTCACCAGAGACAGAGTCTGGGGAGAATGGGAGTGTGGAAAGGATTAAAGCCCCTTTTAAAATGTCTCCAATTGCCTTTCTCCCCCTGACAGGCTGCAGAACACCCACACCTACAGCCTGTAGAGCCAGGGACAGGAAATGGCTGTGGCGGAGCCGGTGACCTTCGAGGAGGTGGCTGTGTATTTCTCTGAGGAGGAATGGGCCCTGCTGGACCCGGGTCAGAGAGCCCTCTATTGGGATGTGATGCAGGAGAATTATGAGACTGTGAGCTGGCTGGGTAAGGATTTCTGTCCTCTCGAGTACCAGAAGCTGGTGGGCTCTGGAGCAGCTGGGTTGGGTTTGGTTCAGAGTCCCTCATTGTTCCCTGCCCCCCAATGTCAGGAGTATGAACCCTAATAACCCTGGCTCCTGGGTGAGAGACTGTCCCCTCCATATCCCCTCCCAGGGGAAGCAGGTTGAGGGACATGACAATGGTGCTGCTCTTCCCACACCCAAGATCTCAATGTGCTTCCCCACCATCTTGCCCCTGTTCTGCCTTGGCTGGAGGTATCTGTGGAAGGGCCCAGACAAGAACAGCAGGTACCAGAGTTGTGGGTCTGGATCTGGCTGCTGTTAGTGCCTGCAGGGTACCCTTTGGGCTAAGGATGTAAAAATGCAGTTACTTTCCTAATTGAGTAGTCGATAGTTCTTTTTTGTATCAACTCGACTACTCAATTAGTCGATAAGGTTAGGCAGTTACAGTGGTCAGTCTGGCTCGCGCTGGGTCCCCGCATAACCTCCCCCACTGTCCCTCTGCATCGTGTTGGACAGGGGAGCCAGCTTGCGAAGAATCTTACAATGCAGAGCCACAGTAGGGGGAAGTTATTCTGACAGGTGAGAGACCCGCAGGGCCAGGGACTGTCCTAATATTGCACAGCTGCAGCGGGGGTTGAGGGGAATGCGGCTTGTCGATAGGGCTAACCGATAAGTTCACATCCCTACCTTGTGCCAGTGGGCTGAACCTCTGGGAGAAGGGCGCAGCAGGCTCCGCGCGGCCCTCCTGTTGCTCAGTGAAACGCTCTTCCTCAGCCGGGAGGAGCCCCTGCCCAGTGCTAGTTGGGTGAGATGCAGGGCAGGTCACACCTCTGCCAACAGCTACGGCAGGAGGGGAGGCACTGGGAGGTGTTCTCTGGCCCCCAGACTTTCTCTCCTCTCACCTCATTACACCAGCAGCCTACAGGGACACGCTAAGTGCCTCCCTTCTGCATGCAAGCCCTTTGAGTCCCCCACAAGTCCCCCACTTTGTCACAAGTGTATGCCGGGGAGTGGGCCCTGCAGCGAGGCAGAGGCCTTGCACAAGGAGGGTATGTCTAAACTACATGGCTCCGTCGACGGAGCCATGTAGATTTGTTTGTTCGGCAAAGGGAAATGAAGCCGCGATTTAAATAATCGCGGCTTCATTTAAATTTACATGGCTGCCGTGCTGAGCCGACAAACAGCTGATTAGCTGTTTGTCGGCTCAGCACGCTAGTCTGGACGCTCCCCTGTCGAAATGAAAGCCTTTTATCGACATCCCTGGTAAACCTCATCCTACGAGGCATAACGGGGATGTCGATAAAGGGCTTTCAGGTCGGCACGGGAGCATCCAGACTAAGGCGCTGAACCGACAAACAGCTGATCAGCTGTTTGTCGGCTCAGCGTGGCAGCCATGTAAATTTAAATGAAGCCGCGATTATTTTAATCGCGGCTTCATTTCCCTTTGCCTACAGCCCTCATCTACATGGCTCCATTGATGCATCCGAGCCAAAGAGCAGGGCGAGCTGAGTCCCCCCCAGCCAGAAGCTTTGTGGACGGAGCCCTTGGGGAGCTAGAGCTCTGCCGGGTCCTTCCTCTCCAAGTCCTAGTGACCTGCCATGTGGCAGCTGCAGTCTGAGCCCTGCCTGTGGGTCTCAGCGTCAGACCTGCAAGTCCACACTAGAGCTCCCCGGCTGAGCAGTGTGTTCCTGTCCTGCCCTGGGATTGTGGGGGAGATGGAACGGGCCATGAGGGAGACTGAGTTGTACCCTAGAGTGTGCAGCAGAGAGCTCAGCTCCCCCAGCGAATCAGCGGGGTCATTCCTGAGTCAGGGGGGGATGCACCGTTACTGCAGGTGGGTGTATGGTGGGATCTTGTACCATTCAGAGCCCCGTCTCTGCAAGGTGGGGAAGGAGCCTTTCTGGGTGGGCGACTTAGGTTTTAGCTCTGGCAGTAGTAATGGCACAGAAGTTAATGAACAAGATCAGCACTTGGTTAATTGCTCCCCTGAGCAGGATTTCCAGTCTCCAAAGCTCATGGGATCTCCTGGGTGGAGCGAGGGGAGGAGCTGCAGATCCCAGATCTCCATGGCTGTGAGGAAGGGCAGATCATCAGCGACACCCACACGGGTGAGTAATCAGTTAAACAGACTCAGAAACCAATGTCTGTGTCCTCATAGCAGGTGGCACATGGGCATTTTTGTCAAGTCTAACTGCCCTTTCAGCCTGTCTTCAAATCCAGTCAGAGTGGGGGCGGGGAAAGGCTGGGTCCTCGTTTTGGGAAAAGGATGTGAGGAAGGAGGATGAATTCAGCTCATGATTATTCAACCTTTCCAGCCATTATTTGGCTGTGTTCCCTATTTTCTCTTCCCCTTTCAGAGTTTTCCTTTCAGCCCAGCATAGAGAACGACACTTGTCTGGATTCTTTGTCTATCCCAGCAGGTGATGGGACAGTGAGTGAGACCAATGGGGAGAGTCCTCAGCAGGAAGGACCAGAACAAGTGGCTCCACGTGGGATGTTATTGGGAAGCTCTGAAGGGCATGTTTCTCAGAAACCTGAGCAAGGAGAAACCTGTGAGAGTCAATGTAGCCTAGAAAAGCAGCAGCAAAACCATGCAGGGGCAGGACAGAGTAAATCCAGTCACAGGAGCAGAGGAGTGAAAAGAAACAACGAAACTGTTCAACAGAAAATCCCCCATCAAGAGGCACCCTACACTTGCAGTGACTGTGGGAAAGTCTTCCAATGGAGACAGGCTCTGATTGTACACCAGAGAATCCACACAGGAGAGAAGCCGTTCATCTGCTCTGACTGTGGGAAAAGCTTCTGTCATAGTTCAAACCTGATTACACATAAGAGAATCCACACTGGAGAGAAACCTTTCAACTGCTCTGACTGTGGGAAAAACTTCAGTCAGAGGACAGACTTTGTTAGGCACAGGAGAATTCACACAGGAGAGAAGCCGTACAACTGCTCTGACTGTGGGAAACACTTCAGTCAGAACAGATACCTGATAGCACATCAGAGAATCCACACAGGAGAAAAACCCTTTGATTGCTCTGAGTGTGGAAAAAGCTTCAGACAGAGGTCAGATCTTGTTCGGCATAGGAGAACCCACACAGGAGAGAAACCCTTCACATGCTCTGACTGTGGGAAAAGCTTCAGTGGGAATGGATACCTGGTTATACATCAAAGAACCCACACAGGAGAGAAACCCTTTGACTGTTCTGATTGTGGGAAAAGCTTCACTCTGAATGCACACCTGGTTATACATCAGAGAACCCACACTGGGGAGAAACCCTTTTGCTGCTCTGACTGTGGGAAGAGCTTCACTGGGCGCTCAGATCTTGTTAGTCATCAGAGAACCCACACAGGGGAGAAACCGTACAACTGCTCTCACTGTGGGAAACGCTTCTGTCAGCGTGCAAACTTAATTAAACATCAAAGAATCCACACAGGGGAGAAACCTTTTAACTGCTCTGACTGTGGGAAAAGCTTCAGTCAGCACTCACATCTTATTAATCATCAGAGAACTCACACAGGGGAGAAACCCTACAACTGCTCTGACTGTGGCAAAAGTTTCAGTCAGAACGCACACCTGATTAAACATCAGCAGGTTCACACAGGGGAGAAACCCTTCAACTCGTCTGTCTGTGGCCAAGCCATCAGGCAGAACAAAACCCTCACTGAACATCGAAGAACCAACACAGGAGAAAACCCTATGACCTGAGTTCCTTTTTAAGTTGCATGGCCATGTGGCCAGGTAGCAGCCTATTAATTGTTACACCAGCACTTAGGGCTGTGACATGGAGAGATGCCTCTCTCCACTGGTCTCAACCCCAGCCCAGAGCTGCCATGGCCAGGGGACTGTCAGCTGTCCCATGCCCCCTGCTTCAGAGCTGCCATGGCAGAGAGAGATGCCCCTCTCCCATCTCCCATTCACAGCAGCACCTGGGCTGGGGAAGAGAGAGCTGCTGGGAGTCTTCTCTCCCTACTTTAGACTGTCAATGGTCTGCACCTCAACCCCCTTATGATTGGCCATTCAAGGTCCCACACTCCCAACTGGAGCCCTCACACCCATAGGCTATGTTTATACTCGCAGCTTCTTGTGGCAGAAATATGCAAATGAGGCTGTGTGGAATATCGCCGAGCCTCATTTGCATTCTTAATGAGCCACCATTTTTTTTCAGAAGAGGCTCTTGCGCAAGAAGGAGCGTCTACACTGCCCCTTCTTGCGCAAGAAAAACCCTCTTGCGCAATGCCGTTACACCTATTACTTTTCAGGACTACATTGCAGGAAGTCAAAGGAAAAGCATTCTTCCTTCGATTTCCCTTACTCCTCATGAAATGAGGGTTATTGGCAGTGACAAGTGCCCGCTCAGTTCAAATTAATTGTCTTAGGGTGTGTCTACATTGCATTCCTCCTTTGAGAGAGGAATACAAATGCAGACAAGCGAAATTGCAAATGAAGTGCGGATTTGAATTTCCCATGCTTCATTTGTATAATCATGGACTGTCGCTTTTCCAAAATAGCCTATTTCAAGAAAGCAAACACGGTCCACAGGGGATTATTTTGAAAAGAAACTCTTCCTTCGAAATAACCCTTAAACCTCATTTTTTATGGAGAAAGGGTTATTTCGAAGGAAGGGTTTCTTTTCGAAATAACCCCGCATGCACTGCGTTTTTCTCGAAATACACTATTTTAGAAAAGCAGCCAGCTGCAATTATGCAAATGAAGCACAGGAAATTTAAATCTACGCTTCATTTGCAGTTTCACTTGTCTGCATTTGCATTCCTCTCCCGAAGGAGGGATGCAATGTAGTTAGTTAATGCCTATTACGCCCGCTGGCGTGTAGGGTTGCAATGAAGGTTCTCCATTTTTGTCTGTCTTTGGCCATTAATGCAATGTAGACATTCCCTTAATCTGTAATTCAAACCATAGAAGATTGACAGTGGCAGCTTCAATCTTCCTCTGTCGTGTAGATGTATCCACACAAAGCAGAAGTGTGCTGGTTAGGGATGGACCAAGAGAATACAATTCTCCCTACAAATCTCAGCGTCCGGTATGCCTGCATTGGCCATGTAGTGAGAACATGCACGATTATTAAAGTAGGGAATGAAACATCCGTCCAAAAATAGAGCCATGCAGAGCAACGGGCTGAGATAAGATTCTCACATTATGACGGGACTTGAATATGACTTGTTGGGAAATCTGAATGTTTTATGCTCAGTCACTTCATGTACATTTGATGTTACATACCTAAGCCCATCGTTTTCTTGTCTGCTGTGATTTCTCATTCACCTCTGCTATTTTTTTTGTGACACTGAGTACTGCAGATGCCCCTTTTTTTGTTTGTAGAATCTCTGAAAAGTGGCAGTGGGATCAGTAAAGACTGAATTATGTGACAATGTTCCTTATTAAATGCATGAGGAGGGATACGTGCCTTAGAATTGGATCTCTAAATCTCCGCACATTACATGGGGAGCCATTTAAATTAGCCAGTGTGGCATGACCCTTTTATGGAAATAGGTGCATAAGACTTCTTCCAACTCATGAATTGTAGAAGCGAAATGATTCTCTGACAACAGGGATGTTTTCAGAGGCTGCCTAACTCTGCAATGTGGGAATCTTCTTTAGAACATTTTGGCTGGTGGTCAGGATACTCAGCCAGGATGTATAAGACCATTTCAAGTCCTCCCTCCTGTAATTAAGCCCAAGGCTGTGTCTACACTGGTGCGATCTTGCGCTAAAGCGGCCGCTCTTGCACAAAAACTTGATGCCTGTCTACACTGGCTGTATGTTCCTGCGCAAGTAAACTGACATTCTAATGTATAAAATCAGGGCTTCTTGCACCAGAATGCTGACACTCCCACTTAGGAAGAAGCCCTCTTGTGCAAGAGCTCTTCCAGAAATGGCCAGTGTAGACAGGCAACATGAATTTCTTGCGCAAGAAAGCCCTATGGTTAAAATGGTCATCAGAGCTTTCTTGCACAAGAGAGTGACTACACTGGCATAGATGCTCTTGCACAAAAGCACATGCCACTGTAGATGCTCTCTTCTGGAAGAGCTTTTGCAGAAGAACTCTTCCGCAAAAGAGTTTTTGCGAGAGAACGCGCCAGTGTAAGACCTAGCCCAAGGGTTTAGAACAGAGATCTGCCACCCCTCAGGCAAGTACCCAAGCCTCACAGCTATCAGCTAATCTGATGTGGGTTCCTCAATCTGTGCCAGTGAAGTCGTTCCACTGTGTATAAATCTCAAGAGTCGTTAGGGGTGGACAGAGAGGGAAATGCCCATATTTGACTGGTGTTTAGGGCACTGTGATGGGCTGGACTAGGCCCCAACACTCCCTACAGGAGGCCAGCAGCCTTACTGCACCACAGCAAGGCTATGTCTATACTTACGGCTTCTTGCACAACTATGGCCATTCTTGCGCAAGAATCCACACAACGTCTACACTGCCCGCCCGCTCTTGCGCAAGGAAATTTACAGTACGGCATGGTAAGAGAGGGCTTCTTGCACAAGAGCTACACTCTTTTTTAACAGGTGTAAGTCCTCTTGCGCAGGAGCTCTTGCTCAAAAGTGCAGTGTGGATGCTCGGCAGAGATGGTCGTTGGAGCTTTCTTGTGCAAGAGAGCATTCACACGGCTATGGGAGCTCTTGCGCAAAAGCACAGTGTGCACATGGCAGTATAGACGTTTTCTTGCACAAGACTTCTTGCACAAGAACCCTTGCGCAAGATGTTCATGTGCAAGAAGCCGCGAGTGTAGACATAGCCTAAGAGGAGTGGAGAAGAGGTCCTCCAGGCACTATAGAGTGGCTATCTCTGCAGCAGCCAATCAGGACCCAGCAGAGGGGTATAAAAGGGGCTGCTTTCGAAAGAGCACTTTCGAAAAAAGGCGTTCTTCCTCGTGAAATGAGGAGTACCACCATCGAAAGAAAAGCCGCGTTCTTTCGATTTAATTTCGAAAGAACGCGGCTGTAGTCTAGACGCAGGTGAAGTTTTTTCAAAAAAAGGCTACTTTTTTCGAAAAAAACCTGCAGTCTAGACACAGCCACAGCACCTGCAAGAGGCTCAGTTACACGGAGCTTGGCAGCTGCTTTGTGCACCACGTGTGAGCAGGAAAATCACTTTGAACTAACGCCTGCAAGCAGGCCATGTGAATGCCCCTGCCCAGCGCAGCCAGACCCATGGAGAAATGCCCTTGGGCCCAGGGCAATACTTCCTTGCGCTCTTCCCATGGACACTTGCTCAATGCCCTCCCCACCTTGTGGGACCCAGAGCCAGTAGCCAGCCTGAGCCGAGACCCGCGCACGGTGATTTTACAGCCCACGGCCCAGCCTCAGGAGCCCACGGCACTGTCTGCACTGCCCGTGGCACACCCAGGCCCCTGGCTAACAGCCCAGCTCAGCTGGCTCCGGCTCGTGGGCTGGGGCGGCAGGGCTAGGAAATGGCCATGCAGCTCTACCGGCCTGAGCCCAGGCCCTGAGCCCTCCAGGGGGGAGGGGGACTCTGAGCCCAGGCTCCAGCCTGAGCCCAAATGTCTCCCTGCAGTTTGTAGCCCCAAAGGATGAGCCCAGGCCCCCAAGGCAAAGAGCCCAGGCCAGGCGGCCATAGGGCCGTTAGCTCAGCACAGGCCTGGTTAGAGCAGAGATTAGGGCTGCCAGATGGTTTCAACAAAAATACCGGACACACTTGATAAAAATTTGTCAACCAAAAAATATATATACATGCTATGGGAAGTTTATTGCCCGAGGATTCAGACAGGGCAGAAGGCAGCGAGGGAGGATCACTGTCAGCCGACGGTCGTGTGTGTGTGTGTGTGTGTGTGTGTGTGTGACCGAGAAAAGGTTTAACTTCTGTGACTTTACCACTAGGACCGGGGTCCCGTAGCGGAGGGCAGCCAACAGGCTGACACATGCCCCAGAGTTTATAGGAAGAGCTTATTACATCTCAGATTTCAGCTGCTAGGATACAGGATCCCTTCGCAGCAGACAGTCTAGGGAAGACTGAGAGATGCCCCAACGGATCTGCCACCTGGGAGTGGTACGATCCAAAACGCCCAAGCTCTTCCTATACCTGTCCCTTATGACCTGCTGAAGTTCTTTTAAATTGTGCTTGGTTCTGTTACAGCAACTGAAGGAGTCAGGTTAAAACTTAAACAGTTTCAGGTTTATTAAAGAAGCTTATAAATCATATGGTTACAATGGCTATTGCTCTATTTCTTAACTGCTAGCAAATACAGATCTTAAAAATGGTTACAAAGAAAATAAAGATAGAAAATAGAAATAATGGTACCAAGTGACAGCTTAATCTTTAAAGAGCTCTAAGTCTATGTGTACACTTAAGACAAAGGACCACATCCAGGTACAATTTTTACCCCCTTCTGTGCCTCTCGACTCCAGTGTGTCAGGCCAGGGCAGGTCCCTTAATTCCTAGGAAAGACGAATACGAGGTGGGTGTCCCCGTGGAACCTCGGGAGGTCAAACACCTAACCCGACCAGCAGATAGATGGTAGATTGACACTCAAAGTGAGTGTGCTGCTGGACCCATCTTTTTACCCAATAGGGGCCCGTATCCTCTTTCTTATCTAAAATGCCAAATTGTACTGGTCCGTCTTTATGACGCCAGTTCTTACAAGCAAGTTTCAACTTAATTTACACTTGCAAGAGAGATAACTAAATTGTGAGTACTGGACATTTTTTTTACTGGGCGAGAGATTCCTCCCCCCGCGGATGGCTGTGTGTTCGTATCAATATGGGTTTCAGTCAAGGGCACTCCTCGGCAGCCTCTTGGTCAGCAATTGGCATATCTCTGTTTACAGCCATTCACGGTCACAGCAGCAGCCTGCATATCCGGGCCTTCTGTTCAAGGCTTTTACTGCTCTGTGTGCCCTGTATGCTTCAGGCAAGCAAAAATGGGTGTGACGGGGGGTTCCTGTCTGGCTACAATCACTCAGGGGCAAATCATGCACCTGGTACCCAGCATGGCTAGGCTCGGTTCCCTGCTCTGGCCCCCCATTATAAGAGACACACTCGTGCGCTGTGTTTTACACTCGGCCTTAGGGAGCAACATCCGACGGTCCCTCCCCACGGGCTGTGCAGCGCCCGGGCGGTGGGATCCTGAGGATGCTCTCACCGACGGGAGGAGAGAGGTGACCTCACGTCCCTCGAGATCATCCTGTGGCTCTGTTTTGGGGGTTCACGCATAGAAAGCCCCCGCCTCCCACCCTCTCATTTTTCAGAGGGCTTGGGGTCAGAGGGCTGGAGGCAGGAGTCTTTGGCAGGAGAACGGGGCAGGAAGAGGAAGCTAAAGCAGGAAGCTAAGTCACCTGCACCTCGGGCTCAGCATCACCCCCGGCCTGCCCTTGGGTTCCGCTTCTCCCTTCAGCGGGACACGGTGGGGGCCTGGCTCACAGCCCCACTGAGCCCTGCACAGAACGAGGTGGACTGGCCTCACCAGCCACCAAGCCTCTACTGCCTGCAAGGTTTGTGTCTGAGCCCAGATTAGTTTCCTCTTGCTGTGTCTCTGGCACAGTAACACACACGGCGCTGTCCTCCACTCTCAGGCTGTCCGTGCACAGGTAGAAATTGGCACCGTCCTTGGAAGCTGTGAATCGGCCCTGGAGGGTGGGAGAATAATACTCGCTCTGCCCTGGCTTACTTAATTAGAAAATACCGGACATTTATACAGCTGGTATTTTCTCAATTTGTTTCCCGGACAGAAAGCTCAAAAACCTGACGGTCCTGTTCAAAACAGGATACCTGGCAACCCTAGTAGTGATCCTCTGGCCTGTCTGGGAAGGTCGACACATGAAGTACTGGGGCGTTTTTATTGCTTCACTGGTGATGGAGGTAGAAACAAGCAATTGAAATCTCCGTCCATCTGACCATGGGCCTTTTCTCCTCATGACCGTCTGAAGCCTTGCTCTTGAGCCAGAGCCAGACAGGACATGGACAGTTATGTCCTCAGGTCCCAAACCAGCCCCACTGAAATAAGACAATTTGGGGTTGGGGGCAAGGCGATCCAAGCTATCATCTCCAGACGAAGGAGAGAGCCAAGAAGATTTCTGTCTGACAAGAACTCACCTATCAACACTTGTAGTTGTGAAATGCTCATTTCTTTACTGTTTTTTTTCTGTATGGTCCCCACTTCTCTGTTGTTTATCTGTATGGCCTATGGCTGGTTCTTTGATTGTTTTGGCTTCCTGGATAATTAATTTTGCGGGTTAAAACTAATTAAGGAGGTGGGCTATGTTTAGTTAGGTAATTGTGTTATGTTAGGACTGGTGAGTTAATTTCTGTGAAATGATCGGTTAAGGTGGAGCTGAGATTATTCCTTGGGGGCAAACAGGAACTAAGTTGGGACAAAAACTATGTCTAGACTGCAGAGTTCTATCAGAAAAACATACACAAATCGTGAACCTCAATTTGCGTCTCTTTTTCAGCTTTATTTCCGAAAGAGGCTTTTCCAAAATTTGGCCTGTCTACACAGGACCAAATTTCAGAAAAACCTCCTCTTACGGAACATCCCTTATTCCTCATACAATGAGGAATACAGGGATGCTGAAAGAACGTGTCTGCTTTTATGGAAACTGTTCCGAAAAAGCAGAAGCATTCCTTGGATGAAGCAGAGCTTTTCCAGGGTAGCCAAAAGGAAGAAGGAAGTTGGAATTGTACTTGCTGGAACCTCACCCAGTAAACATTGAATTATCTGCACCTGTAGACTTCTGCTAGTGTGGGTCTCTGTTTAGGTGAGAAGAACCAGGAGGCAAGAGGCACCAGCACTCTAACAATGCACTCTTAGGGCACGTCTACACAGCAGGGCTGTGTCTACATTGGCAAGTTATTCCGGAAAATCAGCCGCTTTTCTGGAAAAACTTGCCAGCTGTCTACACTGGCCGCTTGAATTTCCGCAAAAGCACTGACAATCTAATGTAAAATCATCAGTGCTTTTCCAGAAAAACTATGCTGCTCCCGTTCGGGCAAAAGTCTTTTTCCAGAAAACTGTTCCAGAAAAGGGCCAGTGTAGACAGCACAGTACTGTTTTCCGCAAAAAAGCCCCGATCGCGAAAATGACGATCAGGGCTTTTTTGCGGAAAAGCGTGTCTAGATTGGCCACGGGCGCTTTTCCGCAAAAAGTGCTTTTCCGTAAAAGCGTCCTGCCAATCTAGATGTGCTTTTCTGAAAATGCTTTTAACGGAAAACTTTTCCGTTAAAAGCATTTCCGGAAAATCATGCCAGTGTAGACGTAGCCCAGGGCTAAAGCCAAAATAAGCTATGCAACTTGAGCTACGTCAATTGTGTAGCTTAAGTCGAAATAGCTTAACTCAGCTTTTGGCTCTGTCTGCACAGCAGGAAGTCCGAGAAAAAGCACTCTTCCTTCAACTTCCCTTACACCTTGTAAAATGAGGTTAATAGGAGTCAGAGTAAGAAGTCCTCCAGCTCACCGTTATTTCAACATTATGTGGGAATAACTGCTTATAGCGTTAGTCCGAAATAACGGTGCTGTGTGGACATTGCCTAAGGACAAAGCCAAGCCAGGCCGAGTAGAACTGGAATGAGCCGCCCCAGGGGTGTTCACTGGAGGGTTGAGCATCTCCAATATGCAGGTTCAAAACTGTCCCATCTGCCTCCCAGTCTGGGGACCCCCATCCATACTGCTGTAGGTGCCAGTATTGCACCATATGGTGAAATCAGAACAGAGACAGATATTGTCAGTAAAGGCTCATCTCTGAAACCCTCTGGCTGCTGGGCCTTCCTCCCTTGCCCCACTGATGCTCCACAAGCATCTTCTCATTGCAGAGAACATTGCAAGACAGACTGTGACTAGCCTACCCATCTCTGGGCACCCAGGGGATGTTTGGAGTTTTGTTAACAACACTGAGCTTTGTACAAATAGCACAGGGAACATTTTGAAAAGCCAAAACCTTCTCACTCTGGGGCTATGTCTACATTGGCGAGTCTTGCACAAGAACATCTTGCACAAGGGTTCTTGTGCAAGAACTCTTGCTCAAGAACATGTCCACGCGGCCATGTGCTTTTGCACAAGAGCATCCATAGCAGTGTGGACGCTCTCTTGCACAAGAAAGCTCTGATAGCCATTTTAGCCATAGAGCTTTCTTGCACAAGAAACCCCTGCCGTGCGTCCACACTGCCCTCTTGCGCAAGAGCTCTTGCACAAGAGAGCTTACACTTGTTAGAAAAGAGCGTTGCTCTTGTGCAAGAAGCCCTCTCTTCCCACGCTTTACTGTAAATATTCTTGCACAAGAGCGAGCGGGCAGTGTGGACGCTCTACGGAAGAATGGCTGTTCTTGCACAAGAACCCGCCAGTGTAGACATAGCCTGGGTGTCTCTGGCCAGCCAGTGAGTGGCACAAAGTTTCCCAGCAGCACTGACTTTGAGTTGTTTAAAAAAAGACATTTAGGCTGTGTCTACACTGGCCAGTTATTCCGGAAAATCAGCCGCTTTTCCAGAATAACTTGCCAGCTGTCTACACTGGCCGCTTGAATTACTGGAAAAGCACTGATGATATAATGTAAAATCATCAGTGCTTTTCCAGAAAAACTATGCTGCTCCCATTCAGGCAAAAGTCTTTTTCCGGAAAACTGTTCCGGAAAAGGGCCAGTGTAGACAGCTGAGATTTCTTTTCCGCAAAAAAGCCCCAATTACAAAAATGACGATCGGGGCTTTTTTGCGGAAAAGCACGTCTAGATTGGCACGGACACTTTTCCGCAAAAAGTGCTTTTCCGGAAAAGCATCCTGCCAATCTAGATGCGCTTTTTCCGAAAATACTTCTAACAGAAAACTTTTCAGTTAAAAGCATTTCCAGGAAATCATGCCAGTGTAGACGTAGCCTTATAGTTCAAATGAAGTAGCCAACTGGTTAAAGTGTGGGATTGCTAATCCATTGTGTTCTGGATGCATGAGTTTGAATCCTACCCTCTTTGGTGTTTGCAGTCATTTCCCTTGCTTTTCACAGAGCTCTCTTCAGTTCAGTGACTGCCCCTTTCTGTAATGCTGCCTGCCCATAAACCCCTTCACACTGTCCTTGAGAAAGGTGAAGAACTCCACAGAGACACCGGCAGATATGACCCTCAATTCTTTCTGCCGGGGAAACATCAAAAAGCAGACTCCAGGCAGCCACGCTGTGGAGCTCTCTTGGAGATTGCCCCTGTCCCACCTGGATGTTGTCACAAACGCTCTGTGAGGTCACTGCCTCCCAAACCACCTTCAACCAATGAGCTGAGGTGCTGCAAAAGGCCTTTGTGATGTCATGTGGCCTTGCAAGGCTCATGGCCAGCCCCTTGGCATGCTTGAGCTGCTCCCCCTGTGTCACCCCCACTCAGGGCTGTAGTAAGTTGAGGTCAGTAACATGGAGTCAGCAGGCCTAAATAGAGGCCTATAACATGAAAACAGCAACAGGCCTGCAATCTAGTGAGCAAGACTTTGGTTCAGTAACAGGAGCCAAGAAAGAGGCCCTATTGATAACTGTGTGATTGTGTAAGTTAGGTCGAGCATGGAAGGACACAGGGAGGCACTGGGTACAGACTGTAAGCCAAAGGGGAGTAATGGAACATCTTAATAAGAAATGTCTTGGTACAAAAACTCTCTAAAAACTAATGCACATACCAACCTAGGTTCAGGACCAGGTCGGAATTGACAGCATGAAGGATAGTAAGTAAGTCCCCCTTCCATAAGGTGAGGGGTGGTAACTAGGCAACAGAGGGTGGTAACCTGGTGCGTAAAGAAATGATGTAAGTTGTTTGTACCTGTCTATAAAAGGACACCGCAGAGGGTGCTCTCCGGCCGACCTTGGGGGGGGGGGTGCACTAGGCGCCTGAACGGCAGGTGTCATTGCCTAAACTTACAGAGTGCACAGTAGCTTAACTTTGACTAACTGCTGTTAATATCTGTTATATGGCAATAGGCCTGCCCGGTGTTGGTACCTTGTCAACGCGGGCCATAGTGCCCAGTGGTGTAACATTGTACTGATCTCTGTTACCAACTGGTAGAGCTTCGCATTTGACAATAAACCTGCTCGATTGATTTCAAACCTTGCCTGCATCTGTCGTTTCTGGGGCCTCTCAGAGATCTCCTGTGTTGACCCAAGTGCACAGGGTCTAACACTCTAGATAAAGGGAGTACCCATTGTTACGCACGCAGCCGAAAGTTTAACAACGGAGTAGAGGTCCTGTCAGGAGCGCGCCAGGACAACCCTGACCAGACGACGCTGACACTGACAGTCCAGACCACCAAAGGTTCTGGGGCTAGGGAACATCACAGGCTGCTCAAGGTGCCACATGCAATCTGCAGACTTTAAGGCCAGAAGTGACAGTTAGATCCTCTAATCTGACCCCTCCCTGCATATCAGCAGCCTCCTGTGTGGCACAGCAGGTTTGCACCGAAGCACACCCCAGAAAGGCATCTGATCTGCATTGCCAGCCAGCCAGAGGAGAAGAAAGCACCACGCCCCTTGGTGTTGTCTGGGACCATAAACTAGAATAGTTTTACAGACCCTCTTTTGCAGCAGGCACTGTGGCTTACCTGGCTAATGCACCTCCCTAGTGAACAGGAGATCCTTGGTTCAACTCCCAGTAGTGCCTGGTTGTAGCCTTTGCTCACATTTTCCTGTGTTCATCTGGGACACAGAAGAGGCCTCCCCTGGCCACCTGTGTTACTGCTGGTTCAGGAAAAGGCTGATTGGAGAGGAGCAGTGGAAAGAAGGAAATCACAAGCCTGGAGCGGGTGAAGAGGATGCTAGGACTGGCACTGGCAAGGCAGGGCTCTGACTGCAATTGCTGGGACAGGAGAGACAGTGATACATGCCCTTGTGTGATCCCCTGGGGATGTCAGCACCCTGAGAGTGCTGCTCCTGCAAAAATGAAGTTTTTCACCTCCCTGGTGATGGGCAATGGGAGCAGCTGGGAGAAAAGTCCCAGAGAGCAGCCCCATGGCTAAGCTGGCCAAGGCACCAGCCAGGTAGGGTGGAGGTGAGGGATGCAGCACCCAGTGGTGCCTGACTAATGTGTCTGCTCTTCCCACCAGCCCTCGATATATAGCTGGAGTTGGCTTGTTTCTGTTGAGCTTGGCGGTGTCTTTATAGTGGGAGTACGTGGACAGCAAAGAGCAGGAGTACTGCACATGGGTGGGGGTGCCCTCTGGGTTCCATTTAGTGAGTCTCAGCTAGACTCACTAAATCAAACTCCGGAAGATCAATCACAGCAGCGGTGATCTTCCCTGGAGTGAAGAGGTGGCCTAAGGGTGCAATGAGATGCAGACACTACCAGCCCTGCTGCTGGTATACTCACAGGCTACGTCTACACTGGCATGATTTTCCAAAAATGCTTTTAACAGAAAAGTTTTCTGTTAAAAGCATTTTCGGAAAAATCACATTTAGATTGGCAGGATGCTTTTCCGCAAAAGCACTTTTTGCGGAAAAGCGTCCGTGGCCAATCTAGACGCAGTTTTCCGCAAAAAAAGCCCCGATCACCATTTTCGCGAATGGGGCTTTTTTGCGGAAAACAGTACTGTGCTGTTTACACTGGCCCTCTTGCGCAAATGATTTGCGCAAGAGGGCTTTTGCCCGAACGGGAGCAGCACAGTATTTCCGCAAGAACACTGACGCTCTTGCATGAAATCGTCAGTGTTCTTGCGGAAATTCAAGCGGCCAGTGTAGACAGCTGGCAAGTTTTTCCGCAAAAATCATCTGATTTTGCGGAAAATCTTGCCAGTCTAGACACAGCCACAGAGACTCTGCTGCTGATTGTGAAATAGAAGCACATTTTATTTAAACAGCTGCCGTATGAAAGCACCTGACAGTCACACGGATTAATGAATGATCTGTGTTAAAGGCCGGTTGCCTTTAATTAGAGCCCCAATGTATGTTGTGAGCACAGAGGAATATGCCCCAGGCAGGCTGATAAAGGTGCCTGGTGTGTTTTTGTAACAGGCTCCTGCCCACTTCCAGTTGATTTTTTAGTCCCATATCATGGCAATTCCTCCCCACCCCAGGCAATACAAACTAGTTCATTCCTCCCCCGCTAGATGTAGTTCTTATTCTTCTGCCACAGCACAGCCCATGGAGACCAAGGACCTGCCCGTGGGCTTTTAGATCACACCCTTGTTTAACGGATGGAAATAGAAACCAGACGCAGAGCAGGTTTGAACTGGTTTCGGCTGAGGGACAGGTTTGCCTGGTTTATGTGCATTCGTGGCACAGAGAAACATTAAGGGTTTGCAGCCATTTTCAGAATCCTCAAACAATGGAAATCTAGAATGTGACAAAACTGGAAAAGCAAATGTTTCCATTAAAGGTACTAATTTTTAAAAGGAGGAACTTGGATTTGAACCAAGGACTGTTAGATTTGCAAGCAAATACTCTACCACTGAGCTATACCCACAGAGCTGATATACTGCTGACTCACGGATCTTCAGGAAGCTCCATTTCTATTTCCAGACCAGAGGGATTCAAAATGAGGTTTGTTTAAACTTTAAATGTGCAGGTAAATGCCCTGGCTTGGACACCCACCCGCAATGTTTCTCCCTCTCACAGACCTGCCGCCTCTCCAGGAGGTAGATGAACTGCAGGTCCAGTACAGGACAGCTCTCTGCCAGCATGGGCAGCAGCCAATGTACCAAATATCGCTGCGTCTGATCCAATCTTGGGGACTGGGCAGTAACAAAAGAGTTTTGTATAAGACACATCTCAAGTAGGATGGACCAGCACTGACCCCAGATTCTGATTGGTCCTAACACGGGATTTGTCCTGAAAGCAGCAGAGCTGGGGCAGGACAGAGAGACATGAAGCAGCTGGAGGGAAGCCAGGAGTGCGAAGGGCCAGCTTGAGAGCTGAGAATCACAGGTGCCCACCAAAGGCACCAGCTGTAGGTCCCATGGTGTAAGGGTCAGGGCTCAGAACTCTGGCTCCTGCAATCTGTGTTTAAATCTCCATAGGACGTGCTGGTTTGCTGCAAAACCCTCACACCATGTACTTTGGCTTCCTTGTCCTGAGGTTCACCAAAGTGCATTTTATGCCACCTGCTGGGTGTCAGATGCCCAATGGAGCTCGGTCTCTTGTCTGGCTGGCTCAGGCATTGTCTACACTGCAGAGTTTTTGCTCCCAAACTGGCGGAGCGTCCACACCTCAAGCACATTTTTGCGTAAGAAAATGTACAGTGAATCAACAGAACAGAGGGGCTACGTTTACACTGGCATGATTTTCCGAAAATGCTTTTATCGGAAAACTTTTCCATTAAAAGCATTTTCGGAAAAGCGCATCTAGATTGGCAGGACGCTTTTCTGCAAAAGCATATTTTACAGAAAAGCGTCCGTGCCAATCTAGACCCGGTTTTCCACAAAAAAGCCCTGGTCGCCATTTTCGCGATCGGGGCTTTTTATGCGGAAAACAAATCTCATCTGTCTACACTGGCCCTTTTGTGCAAAAAGGAACTTTTGCCCGAATGGGAGCAGCATAGTATTTCCGGAAAAGCACTGACGATCTTACATGAGATCGTCAGTGCTTTTGCGGAAATTCAAGCGGCCAGTGTAGACAGCTGGCAAGTTTTTCCGCAAAATCAGATGATTTTGCGGAAAAACTTGCCAGTCTAGACACAGTCAGGGGGTTTTTCCGTATGGATATTCCTCTTTCTCTGAGGAATAACTCCTTTTTGCGCAGGAGCTCTTGTGCAAAAAGGTGTGTGTGGACAGGAAACGGGGTGGGGATGGGGTTGCACAAAAACAGCCAATCAGAAGAAGCACAGGTGCCTGGTGGCCATTCTGTGAATGACAATCAGAGCTTTCTTGCGAGAACACGTCCATGCAGTCTGGACGCTCTCTTGCACAAAAGCGCCTCGCTTTTTCAGTGCGCTTTTGTAGTGTGGAGACACTCTTGTGCAAGACGTTTTTGTGGAAGATCTCTTCTGCAAAAACTTCTTGCGCAAGAAGCCTGCAGTGTAGACGCAGCCTCAGTGGGGTAGCTGTGATAGGCTGGGGCTGTCACAGCTGCAGGACAGGTCACCCACATGGCCCCTGAGCTCAGCCCATGCTGGAGGCAGCCAGACAGTGTGAGCGGGCCAGAGGGGGGACACACGTATATTTGGGGAAGGGCCCTGAGTCCTGGCTCCCAGCCACACATCTTGGCACAAAGACCAAGGATCAGTGGAAGGAGAAGATGCTTCTAGCAGAGCTCTCGTCTTGCTTGCCAATGCTTCCATTGGGTTGACCTGATGGCCCAAACTCTTGTAGCCATAAGAGGGCAGGCTCTCCAGCCCACGCTGCTTCTGTCACAGTCAGGAGTGGATCAGCCCCCCTGGGTGAGTGGCAGGAGGCACCATCCCAGGTATCTGTCTGAAAGGAGCAGAAAGGGAGGGGGAGTACGTGGAGAGGGTCTCGGGGGCTGAGTTGCTCTGGTTAGGGCTGTGGCCAAAACACCAGCCTCGCTGTGAGCAGGATTTGAACCTGCGCAGGGACACCCTATTGGATTTCAAGTCCAACGCCTTAACCACTCGGCCATCACAGCTGAATAAGGCCCCGGGACTAGGGAAACTGGTCAATAATCCACGTGTGTGGACATCACCTGCCACACAGAATTCTAACAGCTCCCAGAGCACAGAGGGTGTTCGGGGGGTTCATTGCTGGGCTGTGGGGTGAAGCATCAAACCGGCTCCCTCCTGTGCGGCCTGTGAGTGTTGCAGAATCTGGTCACCTTGTGCCTGTGGCAACAGCCACACTGAGACCCTCTCCCCCCCTACCCCAATGAGCTGCCTGGACCTTGGCCGTGAAGCAGGAAGGGGCTGCAGCCGGCCAGGGAGCCCCCGGGCACCTGCGATTGCCGGCTTGGAAGTAAAAGGCAAGGCTGTGAGAGACGAGGCCCCTTGTCCCCTCCCCCATCCTGAGGCAACAGGGCTTCCTCGTCCCCTTTGAGCTTGTGCGGAGGTGGGCGACACGGGCCCAGCTGAAGGTTTTGCACTGGGGCTTGCACCCGAGCTGTCTGCCTCAGTGGGACTTGCTTCTTCCCCTCCATTCCTGCTTTACTCCCCCTCCTTTGGCAAGCAGTGCATAGGAGACAGCTGGACGAGCCGGCCTCCAAGGACAGAAGAGCCCGAGGCACAAGCTTCAAGCAGTGACAGGCCTGAGGCCCCTAGCTTGCCCAGGCTCTCACCAAGGGGCTTTCTGTGGTGCTAGGAGGTGGCGGGAATGCCAGACCAAGGCCAGTGGGAGACGGAGCAGCGCCTGCCAGGGCAGAAAGGGGAGCTGCAAAGAACAAGACACAGTGTTTCTGCCCGGTTTGGATCGAGGGTCCTTTTGCATGTGAAGCCCACGTGTTAACCCACTGTGTGGGTGGGTTTTTCTGCCCCTCCCCTAGGATGCCACCCACACAGGTGGCATTTGCCCTGACACTTGCAGATGGGCCAACCTGCACAAAACTGCAGCCCCTCGATGCCCTTCTGTGGCTCAGCCGGCAGAGTGGAGGCCTTGAATGGCTGTTTAACAAGAGAGCCTTCTGTGGCTGATTTGATTCCTGCTTAAAGGAGAAATTCTTTTTTCCTCCCCTGGCAGAGCAAGAGAGGGCTTACTGGGTCCCAGGTGGAGCAGCAAGGCAGACAAGGCCAATCTGGGACACCCTTCTGTGCTTTGGAGCCAAACAGGGGCTCAGCGTCAGGAAGAAAAACATCTGCCAAAGCCCGGGATTGAACCAGGGACCTTTAGATCTTCAGTCTAACGCTCTCCCAACTGAGCTACTTTGGCAGCTTTGATTACAGCTACTTCCACTTCTCAGAGAAGTTTTTCTCAGCCGTAGCACAAAAGCAAGAAGCTACTGCGAGTGGCCCACAAAGCAATACGAGATTTGCCTGCCTCCCTCATCTTGACTCTCTACTTTCCCCATTCCTGCCTCCTTTCCCACTGTCCCACTGGCTAAAAGGGACTGCGGCCGCCTGTGGCAGGGAAGTAGATGGGCAGCGAGACCCTAGTGGTAAGAGGACCCAGCCTTCTCTTTGCCACTTGGCCCTGGGTCCTACCTGCCAAACATTCACCCTGGTGAGGCGATTGGAAGTAAAAGGGGCATTTTCACACATACCTCCCTCCATGTCCTCTGGGATGGAATTCCAGCTTCTATAAACCAAATGTGTGGGTAAAGCCATTGGGATATTGAGAAATCAGGAGTCTAGGTAAGGCTTGAACTCCCAACCTCAGCATATGTCATCAGGGTGCTGTCTTACAAAGGCTGCATGTTAATCAGTTGCACCAGCAAGGTAGCTTCCCTACCAGGGCCCATCAGTGAGAGCTGAGTGAAGTAGAGGGAGGCAGGAACGGGGTGGGGAGAGAAGGCTCCATGACCATGTAAAAAGGACAGGTTCTGCCTTCACACTTTTTAATGTCCATAAGGGTGAGTAACGGTGTGAAGGGGGCGGAAAGCAGTGAGCAGGAGGCAGAGTTTTGGGTTTAGAGGCAACACTGCAGGGACGTGGCCTTGAGTGGAAGCAACTAGAGGTCCGGTGCTGGTGACCCCCCACATTTAGGGAGGTTCAGCTTCCCCTGGTAGGATCTTAAGACATCCCAGGAGATGTGACAAGGTGGAAAGGCAAGTGATGGGTAATGTGGCCATACAGTGAAGGGAGAAAGGAGCTTACCCCCTCCCCATATGCAAGGTTCAGGGGTGAATTCAGCAGATCCATCTCTGCCTTCAGCTACCCGAGAGGGGTTCTAAAAAGGATGGAGCCAGGCTATTCTCTGAGGGCACGTCTACACCCATGTTTCTCAACCTTTTTTTATACAGCACCCCTTTTTCAAAAAGAATTATGAGTCCCCCCAGTACCTACAGTTTTCAGACACACACATTTTGTTCTCCCATTGCAACACATTTGTTTAAACAACTTAATCTCAGCCAGACGGGGGATGACATTTTTGGGTGTAAAAAGTACAACAATAATAAAGCGCTGTAAAACTTAAAACAAAAATTCAGTTTTCTCCAAATTTCAGTTGTGTTGACTTCCCCCCTCTCCTCAAGACTTCTCTTGAGTGCCCCTAAGGGTACTCGTACCTCTGGTTGAGAACCACTGGTCTGTACTACAGCGTTATTTGGAAATAACTCACGTTATTTCGAAATAACAAGGGGAGTGGCCACACAGCAAGCCCATGATTTTGAAATAACGGGCTTCTTATTTCAAAGTATGAAGCCCTCATTTCACGAGGAATCAGGCCTCTTTCAAAATAGCAGTCGTGTGGCGGCTCCAGTGCTGCCATTTTGAAATAGCTCCTTCCCAGAGCCATTCAAAGTAATTGCTCCCCAATGCTTCCTGGGGCGCTCAATTGAGGTATCCCTGCCACATTAAGGGAGCCTGCCTCGCACTCATTTCAAGGCTCCCCGGTAGTGGGGACGTGCTGTTTCGAAATAGTTATTTAGGGAGTTGTTAGTCCAAAATAACATATTTGGAAAAAAAACCCTGTACAGTGTTTCTCAACCAGTGGTATCCTTAGGAGTACCCGAGAGAAGTCTGGGAGGGTATGTCAACACAACTGAAATTTGGAGGAAACCGAATTTTTGTTTTAAGATTTACAGCCCTTTATTATTTTTGTGCTTTTTATTATACCCAAAAATGTCATCTCCCGCCCGCCTACGATTAAGTTGTTTAGACAAATGTGTTGCAGTGGTAGAAAAAAAATGTGTGTGTCTGAAAACTGTAATTACTGGGGGTACTTATCTATCTATCTATCTATCTATCTATCTATCTATCTATCTATATATTGGAAAAAGGGGTACTTTATAAAAAAAAGTTGAGAAACACTAGAATAGGCAACCCCTTGAACGTGGCCAATTGGGCCCAGGACAAGGGAAGAAAGACAGGGCTGGCCCCCCAGGAGCTACAAATCTCGGTGCAAATAAAGAAAAAAATGCTTAAAAAGAAATAGCAATATTATCCAGCAAACTACCACAATGAGTACTGCCAAGAGTCACACAGCCCCTGCACCTGTGGGCTCATCCCCACAGGGAGGTGCTGATGACCAGGCGAAGCCACTGTGACCATAGGTGACTCCTGGTAGCACTCAGGAGATGCACCCCCCTCCACCAAAACCAGTGTTCCCTGTAAGGTGTGTGCTTGGGCGGCTGCCAAGCTCATTAGCAGAGTGCGCACGGTGAGGGTTGTTGGTTTTTTTTTCTCCTGGTGGTGGCCATTTGCACGTGCCTCGGTGCACATCAAATAATTATTCTGCATATGGATAAAATAAGTGTGCGTGGATGGGAAAATTAGAGGCGAACTTGCCCTGTATCCCCACCAAAATTTGAATTGCTTCCCTGCCCCTTTGGTGCCCTTTATGCACCCCTCCTGCACAGGCACTGGGCACCCCCCTGTCAGTGACTCCCCACCCTGAGTGGCACATTTCTCCCCAAAACCTCCAGCGCTCCAGTTTCAGACGGGGAAGCCTTGTTACTCTGTTTCAGCCAGAACAAGGACGCGTCCCGTGAACTTACAGATCTAACCAATGTATCTGGGTCTAAGCTTCCCTGGGCCAAATAAAATGTGAGCCTTTAGGTGCCCCAGGGATCTAGTGTTACCACGGGGCACCTCCCAGCTCCGCAAACAGCCTCCGTCAGTTGCAGGAAGGGAGAGGCCCCCTTGCTACAACAGGTGTGGCAAAGTCCTGAACTCAAGAAAGTGAAACTAGCCCCGTTCCCCAGCCCAGAGGCAGCCATGGCTGCAGAGAGCCCCATGGAAAGTCTCCGGGAGGAAGCCACCTGTCCCATCTGCCTGGAATATTTCACAGCCCCTGTCACTCTGGAGTGTGGGCACAATTTTTGCCAGATCTGCATCAGCCAGTACTGGGAGGGAGCCGGCCCCACCGCCTCCTGCCCTCAGTGCAGAGCAACCGTGCCACAGAGACCCCTCCGGCCCAACAGGCAGCTGGCAAACGTGGTAGAAATAGCCCGGAGGCTGAGTTTGCAGGACGCAGGTGGGGCCGGGGTGTGCAGGGAGCACCAGGAGGTGCTGAAGCTGTTCTGTGAAGAGGATCAAACCCCCATCTGCGTGGTGTGCGACAGGTCCCGGGCTCACCGCGCTCACACGGTGGTTCCTGTAGAGGAGGCTGCCCAGGAGTACAAGGTAGGGGACTGCTGCTCGGTCTAATGCAGAGCGACCCAACATGCGACCTGTTTATTTGCGGCCCACGGTGCGGTTTGGGTTTACACAGGGTTCAACACGCGGCCTGCAGGTAGGATCCTTTGAACTTGGCCTCCACTGGGAACACGCTCCACAGCTGGAACAGGTACAAAGAAGGGCCACTAGGATGAGCCGAGGAATGGAAAACCTGTCTTATGAAAGGAGACTCAGGGAGCTTGGCTTGTTTACTTTAACCAAAAGAAGGCTAAGGGGGGGGGGACATGATTGTACTTTTTAAATATATTAGAGGGATAAATACCAGGGAGGGAGAGGAATTATTTAAGTTTAATACCAATGTGGACACAAGAACAAATGGATATAAGCTGGCTAGTAGGAAGTTTAGACTTGAGATTAGACGAAGGTTTCTAACCATTAGAGGAGTGAGGTTCTGGAACGGCCTTCCAAGGGAAGTAGTGGGGGCAAAAGATCTATCTGGTTTCAAGATTAAACTAGATGGGTTTATGAAGGGGATGGTTTGATGAGATAACATGATCTTGGTAGCTAATTGGCCATTCATTATCAGTGGGAAATAGGTCAATGGAGGGATGATAGGAGTTAATGGGTGTCTGGCTGATGAGTCTTGCCCACATGCTCAGGGTTTAGCTGATCGCCATATTTGGGGTTGGGAAGGAATTTTCCTCCAGGATAGATTGGCAGAGGCCCTGGAGGTTTTTCACCTTCCTCTGTAGCATGGGGCGCAGATCACAGCTGGAGGATTCGCTGCATCTTGGGGTCTTCAAAGTATTTGAAGGCTTCAATATCTGAGATCTAGGTGAGAGGATTATTCTAGGAGGGGTGGGTGAGATTTTGTGGCCTGCACTGTGCAGGGGGTCAGACTAGATGATCATAATGGTCCCTTCTGACCTTAAAGTCTATGAGTCTATGAAGTGGGGCGAGCACTGAAAGATGCAAAGGGATGGGCTGACTGGAACAGACAGTGACAGGGTGTCGGCATTTCTAGCCCCTAGGGAGGAGGTGCCGGGAGCGCCAGGACAATGTGGGAAGTGCTTTCTATTCATGCCCCTCAGTGTGAATGAAGCTATTTGCATACATTTGCATACATATTTGCATATCTATGCAACCACACTTAAGTTGTGGCCCTCGGCATGTGCTGTGAGTATCCTTGTGGACCCTTGGGGCTTCCAAAGTTGAGTAGCTCTTGTCTAACAGGTAAAAACAATGAGAAGTCCTGTGGCATCTTATAGACTAACAGATTTATTGGAGCATAAGCTTTTGTGGGCAAAGACCCACTTCGTCAGATCTGTTAGTCTAGAAGGTGCCACAGGACTGCTCGCTGTTTTTGCAAATTCAGACTAACACAGCTACCCCTCTGATACTTGTGTAATGGATAATAACTTTGCATTTGATGGACAGATCTGACTGCATCATTCAGCCGTGTGCAGCCTTCTTTGCAGGAAAGTCGCTACACAAATGAATGATACCCGAGCCTGGCCAGAAAAAGGCAGCAGAGGAAGTTTTTAAGCTTGTCTGATGTGGGAAAGTTTTCTCTGAGCTGCTGAATCCTTTTCAAACCCGGTTCCCAGCAGTGACCGGTGGCAACTGTCTGCAGACCGGGAGCTGTGAAATGATCAGCGAGGTTTGACTGACAAGGGCTGCAGGCCAGTCTGTGAGGCTATGTCTACACTGCAGCGCTATTTCGGGATACCGGAGTGTCCCAAAATAGCTTTCCCCCATCTCCACAGCAAGACCGTTATTTCAAAATAAAACAGGCTCGCTATTCCGACATCCCTGTAACCATCCTTCATGAGGAGCAAGGGACATTTCCAATTAGCAGGTTATTTCTAAATTTGGTGCAGTGTAGACAGTGCCAAATTATGAAATAAGCTATTTCAAAATAAATGACACAATTCATGTAGCTCACCACCCCAAGGTGCCTTATCCTGCTGATCTTCAGCCCAGTGTAACACCACCCTGGAGTTGGGGGGATTTGAACTCATGAGCCTTAGTGGTAGAATCCAGCATCTTACCTGTGATGCTACTGGAAGACTCAAACTTCTAGCCTTACCTGCTTTGTCCTGCTTTCCTTAAGCCTGGCACTCGCTGCAGCCCTGGCAGGGTAGAGGTGGGAGCCAGGTAGCTCCCAGGGCTGGCAGGTAGTCTACATTGGTGCAATCTTGCGCAAAAGCAGTTGCTTTTGCACAAAAGCTTGCTGCCTGTCTATCCTGGCTGCGAGTTCTTGTGCAAGAGCACTGACGTTCTAATGTATGAAATCAGGGCTTCTTGCACAAGAACTATGATGCTCCCGCTCAGGAATAAGCCCTTTTGCTCAACTGTTCTTGCGCAAGAGGCCAGTGTAGACAGGCAACATGAATTTCTTGTGCAAGAAAGCCCGATGGTTAAAATGGCCATCGGAGCTTTCTTGCACAAGAGAGCATCTACACTGGCATGGATTCATGGATGCTCTTGCACAAAAGCACATCTCTTGTGCAAAGGCACATGCCAGTGTAGACGCTCTCTTCTGGAAGAGTTTTTGCACAAGAACTCCTCTGCAAAAGAGTTCTTGTGCAAGATCATGCCAGTGTAGACGTAGCCTGAGAGAGCTGCCTGCAGGCTGGAGAAGGGGAAGCTGTTCTCAAGGGTGTCACAGTGTTTATTGTCGTTGTTGACATCCCAGCAGCCCCTACATGCCCCAGATGAGATCTGACCTCAGTTGTGGGGCCCCCTGCATAAAACCCAGTGAGGGACAATTCCTGCCCTGAGCCATTTACACTCTAACTGGACAAGAGAGACAAAGGGTGGGAGGAGAAACTGAGGCACAGTGAGAGGAAGTGACTTGTCCAAGCCCACTCAGCAGTCAGTGGCAGAGCTGGGTACACCTCCCCAATTTTCCAAGGCCAAAAGCCAGTGTCCTAACCACTAGGCCACGCTGCCCCATTAGCAGCACTGAGTAGTGATGGAGTGCAGCCCTTAGGCGGGAAAGACGCCGTGATAACAGCCCAGGCCCAGCAGGGAGAAGAGGTTTCCGACTGGGATGCTGAGCTCCTGGGCTGCTCCATGAGGCGCTAAACTCAGATGCTGCAGCTGGCACTAGAGGAGGTCGCTGCAGCCGGCACTAGAGGAGGTCGCTGGGCTGGATGCTGGGTGGGACCCCCGACTGCCTTGAGTCTGCCAACAACAGGGCTCCAGGCAGTGCTGGGCCATGCCAGGTACCACTGGGATCCGACTGGGTTGGAGCAAAATTAACCCCGGGCCGGAACTGCCCAGTGCCAGTCTGATCTGCGCGAGTGGCCACGGACCAGCCAACGTGGTTTCGTTAGCCCCACCAGGCAGCCTTTGGGAATCTCCCAGAATGCACTGCTGCCAGGAGCTGTACCGGGGATGGAGCGGCGGTCCCGAGGGTGTTGTCCTAAACCTTTTTAGTGGCAGCGCTGGGGCAATCCCCAACTGTGCTTAACAGAACTGCTCAATTAGGGGAGTCACTGACCAGTCCCCAGAACACAGGACAGGCCCAGGCCCACCCTCACCCGTATCGGTCGGCCTCAGAGCACCTGTCCCTGCCTTTGTGAGACCGTCCCCACCTGCATCTTTCTGCATGGAGGGGCCACTCCTCCCTCCTGACCCCCTCCCTCACCGGCGTCCTGCTGCATCCTCGGCCTCCTCCTGCCTTTTTGCACTGGACAAAACCGTGTCCAGGGCTGAGTCCCTGCCGGACAGGGACAGAGCCCCACCCAGCTGGCACTGTGCAGATTAAAGCCAGACAAACTGCATCTGCACGGCTGCAAACAGAGTATGGGAGAGGGGAAAGGTTCTGGGGGTCCCAGGACTCCAGCTGCCACCGTTACCACAGTGGTTCCGGACGGGGCTCTGGGCCCTTTACATCACCACAGGAAAGTGTTCAGGGGGGCAGTGAGGACTGGATGCCCCCAGCCCTGCCCCTTCCACCCGAGGCCCCGTCCGGTCAGGGATTGTGGAGCTGCTCTTCCCACCTCCCAGCCCCCACCTGCCAGTGCCACTTTGCACAGGTGCCATGCAACACTGTCCGCTTGGCTGAGCCTCCCTGTATCTCACAGCTCCCTGTATCTCAGGGCTCCCTGTATCTCATGGCTTCCTGTCTCTCACAGCTCCCTGTATCTCATGGCTTCCTGTATCTCCCTGTATCTTGTGGAGTTTGCCTTGATGCTTAGACCAGCTCTATCCAACCCGTGCAGCCCTCAGGGCCTGAATTCCCAACCCATGTTTAAACCTTGGTGGCTTCTGGGAAGTGTGTCGCGTAGGGATTTAAATCTTCTCAAACACCAAAATGTGCATCTAGACTACACTCCTCTTTCGACAGAGGAATGCAAAAGAGGGAAATCGAAAATGCAAAAGAAGCACTGATTTACAAATCTCACGCTTCGTGTGCATAATCTCTTCTGATCACTTTTTTGGAAGAGATTTTTTTTGGAAAAAAAAAAAAAAAAGCAGTCGAAACGGGGTTCTTTCGGGGAAAAAAAAAAACCTTTTTCAAAAGACTCCTGTAAACCTCATTTTTTTTCAGGAATAAGGGTTCTTTCGAAAAAGGGTTGGGTTTTTTTCCAAAAGAACCCCGTCTAGACGCCTTTTTTTTTTTTTAAATCTGAAAAAGAGATCGGAAGAGATTGTGGAAATGAAGAGCGAGATTTGTAAACCAGCACTTCATTTGCATTTTCGATTTCCCTCATTTGCATTCCTCTTTCAAAAGAGGAATGTAGTCTAGACAAGTGTTTCGCAACCTTTTTTTATAAAGTACCCCTTTTTAAAAAAAAAAATTTTTTTTAAAGTACCCCCAGTACCTACAGTTTTCAGACACACAATTTTTTTTTCTACCATTGCAGCACATTTGTTTAAACAACTTACCATATTTTAGTGCATATCACCTGCTGGTTATATGCGTTTTTACAAACCCCGCAACTCCCCCGTGGGGTATACTCAGGTGCGGGATATACAAAAATTTTTAAACTCACCTGGTGAGTTCCTGCACAGCCTCCGAGTGGGGGAGCGCTCACCCCCCTTGTTCCTACACAGCCACAGGAACCAGGGGAGTGAGCGCTCCCCGCCCAGTGGCTGGAGGCTGACGGCTGTGCAGGAACTGGGAGATGAGAACTCCCCTGTCCCTTCCTGTGGCTGCGCAGGAACCGGGGGGATAAGCGCTCCTCCGCCCGGAGGCTGGAGGAACCGGGGCAGTGAGTGCCTGCAGGAACCAGGGGGCATTAGGCTGGCTAATTCCCCCCCCACACACACACACCCCGGCACCGTAAATTAGTGAATATCCCCCCCGGCACAGAAAAGTCTTGTAAACCCTGCTGGTTATACTCGTGCATGGGGTATACAAGATTTTTTTTACTCCATTTGGAAAAATCGCGGGGTATATTCGGGTGCGGGGCATATTCAGGTGCGGGATATATTTGCTAAAATACGGTAATTGTAGCCGGGCAGGTGATGAAATTTTTGGGGTGTAAAAATTACAAAAATAATAAAGCACTGTAAAACTTAACACAAAAATTCAGTTTTCTCCACATTTCAGTTGTGCTGACGTACCCCTTTAGACTTCTCTCGCGTACCTCTAAGGGTATTCGTACCATGGTTAAAAAACAGTGGTCTAGATGCACCCCAATTCACCCCCAGTATGATCCACAGCCTGTTGCATGCTGTGCCACTAATCAGTTCACTGATACCCATAAAGCTGGGTGATAATTGAGATCGCTCTCTAATTAGACCCGTCTAAAAAGACTCTGAATTGGTAACAGATCAGATGATGTCACACTCAGGGGCGGCCTGTGAGCCTAGGCAAACTAGGCAGTTGCCTAGGGCGCCGCCGGCCCCGGCGCCCCATGATGATGTCACGGGGCGCCAGGGGTGCCCCCTGATTACGTCACAGCCATTGACGGCCGTGCAGGCGGGGACGCCGATTGCACCTTCTGCCTGGGGCACCAGCTGCCGCAGCTGGCCTCAGGCTGCTCCTGGCCACAGCCCCTGTCTCCATTAATAAGGTTTCATCTCCTTGGTGGGCCCGGCTGTCACACAGCGACTGGGACCAACACTCACTTTGGCTTTGCATGGAAAAATGCCCCGTTCCTCACTCCTCCCCACGAAACCTCCCCACTCATGTCTGTTTCTTCAGGAGAAATGTCAGGCCCGTTTGAAGACTCTGAGGGAGGAGAGAGAAAAGCTACTGGGATGGAAAGCGACAGGAGAGAGGAGAAGCCAGGAGTATCTGGTAGGTGCCTGTGGTTATGAAGGGGCTGGGGCAGACAGGGGGAGGGCCGTTTGGAGGCAGACTCCTGTGTGGCCTTGGGAAAAGTGGGAGAGTGAGTTTCTCCAAGACCATGGATTGCTGGGTTAGATCCACGTGTGGACAGGCCCTCAGCTGAGTTAATGTGACTTTCCCAGAAATCATCCCTCAGGGAGCTGAATGGTCCCGTGAAGGGCTGTCGGCTGGGTCTGGCCACTTGGTGCACTAACTTTTTTGTTTCTTTTTTGTCCCCTGGCATCTCTGCCAGGCTGGGGCTGAGTCCTGCCTCCTGCTGCTCTGGTTGTGAATTCCTACAACCCATGAATAACAAAACACGCTGCCCACGATGGGCAGGGAACCGTCCCTTTCAGAGGGACCCAGGGGCCGAAGGGGAAGCTCGAGAGATTCCTCTGCCTTGTTCCCACAGAGTAGAGTCAAATGTCAGAAATTTGAGGGTTTTCCAAGAAGTTGTCCCTGCTGCGCACTCAGCTCCCCATGAAAGGGCCCCGGGCTCCATTCATGCCCCTGACCAGCCCTTTCCTTGTTTTCATCCAGAAACAGACACAAGCCGAGAGGCAGAGGATTGTGGCCGAGTTTCAGCAGCTGCGGCAGTTCCTGGAGGTTCAAGAGCGACTCCTGCTGGCCCAGCTGGAGAAGCTGGACGAGGAGATTGTGAGGCTCCAGGCTGACAATGTCCGGAAACTCTCCGCGCAGATTTCCTGTCTCAGCCAGCTGATCGGGGAGCTGGAGGGGAAGTGTCAGCAGCCAGCGTGTGAATTCCTGCAGGTGAGACTGAGGGAGAAACATCCCAGCTCCACGCACAGGGAAGGGAGGCTCCTGAATCACAAGCGCTGGGGTCACAGCCGTCAGATCTGGGTGTAACTGGGCGTGTGCATTGCTGACATGTGAGTGACTGTTGTGCTTTGCAGAGCTACAGGCACAGAGATATTAGAGATGGCAAAGCCCCATTCGCTCAGGGGAATCACAGATTTGTGAAATCCCTTCTCTAGCCCCTGTGTGTGTCCGATGGGGCTGAGATTCTTTTTTTTCTCTCTCTCCCCTCCAGGATGCCAGAAGTGCTTTGAGCAGGTAGGTGGCTCCCTCACCCCCCTCACGCTGCCCAACTCTGGGAAGGAGCTTGGAGCTGATGTGAGCACCACATCCCCCCAGGGCTCTACAGCCAGATGTGAAGGGAAGGGCACAGGCTGGGCACAAACCTCCATGGTCAATTTCAGCCCGAGGGTCTCACGCTGGCACAGCAGACTCTGGAATTCTCCATTCAGGGGCACAGTCTGACCTCAAGTGTTTCCTAGAGCTGTCGCCTCCCTGGGGACTGGCTGCCTCCCGACTGTGTGTGGGGGTGGAACATGGGCCTGTCACTGCTGGGCGTTGGGCACCGTTCAGCCTAAGGCAGTAAGGGTCAAGAGTCTTTCCCGCCCAAGGGCTGTTTGGAGACCTGTGTGGCATGAGCTGGGGAGGGGGGAGCTGGTGTCTCAGTCTTGTTCCGAGCGGGCAGATTCCCACAGCCCTTCCCCTGGGAACCTCCTGTTCCTCAGCGCCTGGAGGCCCACACGTGAGCTGGCCGTGGAGTCTCAATTCCCCTTTTGTCCCCAGAGCTGATCTCCCCAGGCCAGATTTCAAGAATATTAAGGCTACGTCTAGATTGGCAAGATTTAGAGCAAATACTCTAAACGCAAGAGTTTTTGCGTTTGAGTATTTGAGTAAGAGAGTGTCTACACTGGCATGTGCCTTTGCGCGAAAGATTTGCTTTTGTGCAAAAGCATCCGTGCCAGTGTAGACGCTCTCTTGGGCAAGAAAGCTCTGACGGCCATTTTAACCATCAGGCTTTCTTGCGCAAGAACTTGATGTTACCTGTCTACACTGGCGTCTTGCGCAAGAACACTTGCACAAGAGGACTTATCCCTGAGCAGGAGCGTCAGAGTATTTGCGCAAGAAGCCCTGATTTCATACAGTAGAACGTCAGTGTTCTTGCACAAATACTCGTGGCCAGTGTAGACAGGCGGCAAGATTTTGCGCAAAATCATGCCAATGTAGACACAGCGTAAGAAATCCGTTGAGGGGAAGATTGAATGGCCAGGGGAGAAGCACAGAGATTCTAACTCCAAGCCCATGAGAGCAGTGACTCGGTAGCCAGAACTGAAGAAGTGAGTCACTCAGTGCAGTATCACCCTGTGACATTGTTTCTCTCCAGGTGTGAGACAGGGCAGTTCCAGCAGCCCGAGGAGATTTCTCTTGAGCTGGAAAAACGAATCGGTGGTTTCTCCCAGAAAGCTACTGCCCTGTCGGAGAGTCTGAGGGAGTTCAAAGGTACCTAGAAGGGATCAAGGAGGAGAAAGTGACCGTTTAGATTTTGAGGGCTGCCCTTTAGGCCCCAGGGCTTGGTTCTCAGAGCGGCTGGGCCCCCTGCCTGGAAGTAGCCCATACTCTGGCACAGTTCAGAGCTGCCTCTGGAACCAAGGCTGCCTCTGTTTTAAGCAGCCCTCAAGCATGACGTCAGGGGTTCCAACTTTAGGGTGGGCTACTGACTCCTCTGCTCTCCATACATGGATTGAATGACTTGAACGACAAGCCGTCAATGAAAGGCCATTTCTTAGACCTGCACCCAGCCTGTCACAGAGCCCCTTCTAAACAGTAAGAGCTAGGACCAGCCAGTTCGGAGCACAGCTTCCTCTTGCCACCCCTTAAAGCAAGGTCAGGGTTTGGTTGTGCCAGGACAATGGGATGTGCCCAGAATGGGATTGTTTCTCAGAAAACCAGAAAACAAAGCAAATCACCAGGCAGGTGTAGGGGGCTGTCTGAGGGCATGGCCCCCAGGACTGTTCCAAACCCAAGCCTCCTACCACCTAGGTACAATTTAGGGAAGACCAGGAGCTGCAGAAGCCATGGAGAGAGGCTTCTTGCCTGGCCCCAAGTGGCTGCAGTGAGAGATGGCTGGGGTTGTCTGGGGCATCCTGCCTGCTTAACCCCTCACCCCCAGCCTCAGCCCCCAAGCAATGATTTAAATGAACCATAAGAACATAAGAAGGGTCAGACCAAAGGTCCATCCAGCCCAGTATCCTGTCTGCCAATAGTGGCCAATGCCAGGTACCCCAGAGGAAGTGACCTGAACAGGTAATGATCAAGCGATCTATCTCCTGCTATCCATCTCCACCCTCTGGCAAACAGAGGCTAGGGGCACCATTCCTTACCCATCCTGGCTAATAGCCATTACTGGACTTAACCTCCATGAATTTATCTAGCTCTTTTTTAAACCCTGTTATAGTCCTGGCCTTCACAGCCTCCTCAGGCAAGGAGTTCCACAGGTTGACTGTGCGCTGTGTGAAGAAGAACTTCCTTTTATTTGTTTTAAACCTGCTGCCCATTCATTTCATTTGGTGACCCCTAGTTTTTATATTTCAGGAATAAGTAAATAACTTTTCCTTGTTCACTTTCTCCACACCATGTACGTTTTCATTTTATTTCAATAATAAACCCACAACAATGAATTGAGTTAAGGAGTTGAGTGGCACTGGCTAAATCTTCTAGTCTAGACTATCGCACAAGAGACCCAGAAATCTTCTATTATTAAATACCGGTGTTTGTCTCAGTGGCTACGTCTAGACTGGCATGATTTTCTGGAAATGCTTTTAATGGAAAAGTTTTCCATTAAAAGCATTTTCGGAAAAGCGCGTCTAGATTGGCCATGGACACTTTTCCGCAAAAGCACTTTTTGCGGAAAAGCGTCCGTGGCTAATCTAGACGCACTTTTCCGCAAGAAAGCCCCGATCACCATTTTCGCAATCGGGACTTTTTTGCGGAAAACAAATCTCAGCTGTCTACACTGGGACTTTTGCGCAAAAGCTTTGCGCAAGAGGGACTTTTGCCCGAACGGGAGCAGCATAGTATTTCCACAAAAAGCACTGATTTCTTACAGTAGGAAGTCAGTGCTTTCGTGGAAATTCAAGTAGCCAGTGTAGACAGCTGGCAAGTTTTTCCGGAAAAGCGGCTGATTTTCCGGAAAAACTGGCCAGTCTAGACACAGCCAGCCTGTTCTGTCATAGTTTAAATGCAGTCTGTGTGGAGGGGGATGCTGTTATAAATATGAGAGCCTGAAATCTCACCTCCTTTTTATCCTTTTGCCCACCAGACACTCTGCCATTTGCCCTGGAGGGAGCAAGAGGAAAATCCCTAGGAGCATTCAGACAGGGTGAGACTTCAAGTGGAGATTAAATTAAATATTTAAATGTCTTTAAAAGAAGAGAAAATTCCAGTGAAAGCATTTTCCTGAGACTGTAGCTAAAGTTACCAACCAAACCCACAGCGACCGTGCCACGCTCAGCCCTGAAACTAACCCACTGACCAGTGAGGAGACCCAGAGGCACATGTGACCAGGGGGCCTGTGGCCTGCCCATTTTAAGAAGTGGCCTTCCTACATCTTAACATGAGGATAGTCTGGGGACTGTGACCCCACAAGCTGCAAGCCCTGGGCGGGGCTGGAGCTTTGCAGACAGGGGCTGCGCTTTGTGGTGGGGCATCTGATCAGCTCTCTCCCCCACCCCCTGCCCTCAATGAAATACAGCCCCTGCCTGGGGCAGAGGCAGCCTCTTCCCTGTGCTGGTCCCTCCCAGTGGTCTCACCTCTGCGCCTCTTCCTCCCAGGCCTTGGCCAGGCTGGAAGGCAGAGCTGGTCTGGTCCCCATTGAGCCTGGGCAGCTTTGAAGAGCCCTGGACCCTCCACCTGCCCTGGGCAGGCACTTCAGGGAGCAGGCATGTGGGCTGGGGGCTGCTCTCAAGGCCCCTGGATCTTGACCCAGGCCAGGTAGAGAGTCAGAGTCTCTCCACAGCAGCCAAGGCTCCCAGTCTGGCCAAGGGGTGGGGCCTCAGTCGCAAGAAAAGTGGGGCAGAGCCATGGAAGATCATGGGCTCTGGAGCCTCGTATCCTCCCCCCCCCCGCAACACACACCCACCCATCACATATGACCAAGATTCCAGAACTCCCGGGGGGACCCCTAGCTGATGTGACCAAGATTCCAGAACTCCCGGGGGGGAATCCCCAGCTGATGTGACCAAGATTCCGGAACTCCCAGGGGGATCCCCAGCTGATGTGATACACACACATTCCTGACACCCACGTTGGGGCTGAGTTCCTGCCCAGGCGGCTGCACCGATACCCGCTCCCCGAGTAGCACCCGCCCCAAGCTCTGCACACAAGCGAGGAAACGGATGAAGTGGGTCCAACTCCACCAGGTGAGGCACTGCAGTGACAGCTCGGCTCAGCCTCAGGGGCCGAGGGCGGAGGCAGCTCCTGGGAACCCAGGCCCGTCCCAGCCACAACAGGGCTGCTGGGGTGGGTGAGAAATGGCCCCAGCATCTCCCTGGGCTGAGCTTGGCCCCTCACACTCTGATTCTCTCCCCGCAGTGACTGTGACTCTGGATCCAGACACGGCTCATCCTGACCTCGTCCTGTCCGGGGATCGGAAAGGTGTGAGGCAGGCGGACACACGGAAGCCACGGCCCAAGAACCCTGAGAGATTTGACTCTGAGCTCTGTGTGCTGGGCTGTGAGAGATTCACCTCGGGGAGACATTGCTGGGAGGTGGAGGTGGGGAATGGGGGATACTGGGCTGTGGGGGTGGCCAGAGAGTCTGTGAACAGGAAGGGACAGATCAGTCTTACCCCAGAGGGGGGGATCTGGGCCGTGCGGCTGTGTGGGGAGCATTTCCTGGCTCTCGCCTCCCCTGCAACCTCCCTACCCCTGAGCCGGGCCCCCAGCAGGATCCGGGTTTGCCTGGACTGTGACCGGGGGCAGGTGACATTTATAAATGCTGGTGACGAGGCCCCGATCTTCACTTTCCCACCCGGCTCCCTCCTGGGGGAGAGAATCCGCCCCTGGTTCCGGGTGGGGCTGGGATCCCCGCTCCAACTGTGTCCCTGAGACTCCCAGGGGGCACTCTGGCCTCACACACCCCAGTCTCTGTCTCGTCTCCCTGTGCACTGGCTGTCTTGCTGTCTCGGTGACGACCCTGGAGGCAGCTGCAGGTCTCAGCTCTGGGCAGCCTCTGGCCTTTCCCACCCCAGAAAGCACCGAGCCACAGGGGCAGATGTGGGGCCAGGCAGCTGTGGGGTGGCAGAGCCACGGCTAATTACAGTTCATCTTCAAGTTTGACACAATCAACTCAGGATTAAACAAAGACTGTGAATGGCTCGCTAACTACAAAAGCAGCTTCTCCTCTCTTGGAATTCACACTTCCAGGTCAGCTACTAGAAGTGGGCCTCATCCTCCCTGATTGGATCCACCTCATCTCCAGCCTGATCCTGGCCTTCATATTTATACCTGCCTCTGGAAATTTCCACTACATGCATGTGATGAAGTGGGTCTTTGCCCACGAAAGCTTATGCCCCAACACTACAGTTAGTCTATAAGGTGCCACAGGACTCGTCTCCACTTTAGCTAATGAATTGGGGTTTGGGGAGAAGCTGAAGGCTCTGCACCCGCAGGGCGCCTGGAAGAGGGAGACCCGGGGATCAGGGATTATGCATTCACTCCGATACCACAGTAGAAATGAGGGGCTAACGCAGACCCCATAGAAAGGGCTTTCCCATCTGCGCAGTAAATCTGCCTCTGGGAGAGGCCGTAATTAAAGTTTTCACAGCTGGGAGGAATGTCGCCAGGCCAACCTAATTTTCATATGTCAACCGGGACACAGGAAGAATAAAGCCGTACGCCTACGCTCCAGTCGCTACTAGAGCACAGGGCTCCCTGCCCACACAAAGGTGGGGCTCTGGGAAAGGGAGCTGCCGGCTGCTTTTTGTTTCTACCCTGTTCAGGGCACAGGAATGTGCCGACGTTGTTTGTAAATAATAAAGTTTGCACCAAAGAAACCCCCCCGACGCCTACAATTAATGTCTCCTGCCAGTGGCAGAACCGAGCGAGGCCCCAAAGACTGGCTGGGGGTTGAGGCCAAAGGTGCCAGGGTACTTCCTGTGTCGGGATCTAGCCCCACGGCAGCAAACGTGTAGGTAGGAACATTTGCAGAGAGCCCGGCGGCTCAGAACCTGGGCCGAGAAGCAGGTCGCGGCTCACTGGGGATTTCAGCATGTGCAGCTCTGTGTGCCGAGCCGACCCCAACGTCCCTGCTCTCCAAGCCAACGCGCCTCCCCCAGAGTCACACAAACCCCAACATGGAGCCCTGGCTTGTATTTCCCCCCAGCAGCACCAGCCCCACTGGGGTTATAGGCTCAGGACTGGCCCGAGGAGACAAAATGGCAGGAGGAGATGGGGGCAGCTGGAATGCGGGGGGGATGGGTCAGATTGTTATTCCCCCTTCTGCATATGGAGGGTTACAAATTTAAACCTAGAACCCTTTTAGCTCTTAGGGAGTGTTTTTCAAGGGGCTGGGCTGTGACCCTCAGCGTACGTCTAGACTGGCATGTTTTTCCGGGATACCTGCCAGTCTCACCTGCCATTGCTTGACATGCCCAGAGGAGGAAGGTGGGTCAGGCTCTAGTCTGTGACTCTGCCCTGACTATTAAGTCTGGCTCTGCTGCTCCTTCCTGGAAACAGCCTGGGGGCAAGAGGAAGAGCCTGGCAACAGCCGATACAGGAACCAAACGTGTGGGCATCAGATGAAGCAGTGCAAGACACAAACTCATCCCCCCTCAATCTCTAGCCAGGCTGTTAAAGACGAGGACCCCAACATACAGCAGCCACCCCACAGAACCAGCTGGGCCAAACAGCTAACTCTATTGGGCATCAGTCACCCAAGAGAGGGGAAAAACCTCACTCTGGGGCATTTAAGGAAGCCGAGCATTTTGGTTACCCAGGGTTTGCCTCTAAACTTCTCCCCAGAAGATCCCACTCAGATCTGTACTCCGATAGCAGGATTCAATGCCCTGAGTACAGCCCCTTACACCATGGGACCCACAAGCATGTCATTCTCTGGGCCCCTGTGACTCTTGGCTGGTAGATTTACCATGTACACTTCTTGCTGCCCTTCCTCTCAGGGCACTCCCTCCTGGCCCCATCTCTGCAGCTCTCCTGCCGACGAGCATGTGCCTGGCCTGGGGTGGGAATTGGACACAGCCAGCTTTTGCAGCCCTGCCTGAGTCGCCACAGTCTTGGGTAGCAGCTTGCAAGGGTGGCAGATGGGTAGGAATTTTGGTGGTGCCCTGAATGCCCATCTGCACTTGAAAGGGAATCCTCTGAACTGTCATTCATGTTAAAATTCGACACTTTCCAAAAAGGACTCAACAAACACTTGAACTATCTCACCCATTACCAAGATAGTTTCCCCAATTATCACCTCTAATACCATTAACTCACAAACATCCCACTCTCCCTACCTCTAATATCATCAATTCACAGACACTTACCTTCCTTCCTTCCCCCCCCCCCCCCCGCATCCCCCTCCTGTTCTGCAATGTGATTTGTCCTTTTCATATGTGTTCATTTTTTTTTAATTGTATCCTTTGGTATATATGGTTGTGACTACTTTCTTCCACTATTTGATCTGAGGAAGTGGGTCTGGCCCACGAAAGCTCATCATCTAATAAACCATCTTGTTAGTCTTTAAAGTGCTACATTGTCCTGCATTTTGCTGAATGCCCAGAGCCTCTGTTGTACTTAAAAGAAGTACTCGGGATCTTTTTCAGAGGGATAAGGCAACATGCCACATTTATTGATCACACATAGAATAATCAATACTTATCATATGCATATGATACATCACACTCATGCACTCTCTCACACACACACAAGCACTCTCCATCTTGTTGTTACCAAAAGTTGCTCCTCCTAACTGCACTGGCCAGGTGAGTTAGATGGGGGAGAGGGTGGAGCCGGGCTTCTGCCGATCCGGATCGATGCTCCCATTTTGACAAGACGAAAAACCCTCTGCAAGATGCCTCCTATTTATCCCTCTCCTGCAGCCAGTTAGTCATCAACTGGCCTTTCTTAATGCTGCTTCAAAGAGAGTTCTTCCAAGGGCTGGCACTTGCTGCTTGACTCCCAAGGCATCTGTATGTCCAGTCTCCTTAATGAGCTCACTTTTCGGGTATTGTCTTGGGTCTGGCTCCCAGACCTTCTCCACCCTTGCAACTGCTGCTGGAGGTGCTCCCCTTTCATTCTCCATTCACGCCTCATTCATTTCAACAGGGCAATCAAGGAAAGGGGAGAGCTCAAAAGACATTTTTTTTTTCTTACAAGATCTATATATCTTAATACAAAGTTCAAGGAGAAATGTTCCAGAGATTCTATAAGAACACTTAACAAAGATAGATCTAAAAGGACAAGATCTTAATACAAAATATAATATTACAGGGATTTATCCACACCTCCACCCCTCCCACCACTGGCCTAGTAATGGCAGCATTGATTGATGCGAGAAAATCCCTGTGAACAGGGTGGAATCTGCTGAACAACTTTTGCAGCTTTCTTTTTACTTTGGTTAGAGAGCTGGGCAGAGAGATGAGCGGTTAATTTTTCACAGTTCGAATGCAGTATGATTGGATCAGTAGGATCCTAGAACCCTAGAACTGGAAGGGACCTCGGGTGGTCATCAAGTCCAGTCCCCTGCCCTCATGGCAGGGCCAAACACAGTCTAGACCAGGGCTACTCAACATGCGGCCTGTGGCTCGTTTCTTTGCAGCCTGCAGTGCAGTTTGGGTTTACAGTGCAGTTTGGGTTGATATGTGTTTAGTAGTTCAATTTCTGGACGGTTGTGAAGCCAAAACAAAAATGTAGTCAATAGAATGGTCTTCCATTGACATGCGGTTTAGTAGTTAAATTCCTGGACTGTCATTGCTCATGAAAAGTGATGTCATATGGGTGGAAATTGGGGAAATATTGCATGTTCTTAATATCAGCAGAACTGACTTAAATGGGGCCTGTGTTGTGTCGTCTTGCCTTAATCTTTGTATTCATGCTCATCAGTGTGAAAGAAGCTACTTGCATGTACACTTAAGTTGCAGCCCTCAGCATGTGCTGTATTATTGTGGCCCCTGGGGCTTCCAAAGTTGAGTAGCCCTGATCTAGACCATCCCTAACAGGCATCTATCTAACCACCTCGTAAATAACTCCAGTAATGGAGATCCCACAACCTCCCTAGGCAATTTATTCCAGCGTTTCACCATCCTGACAGTTAGGAACTTTTTCCTAATGTCCAACCTAAACCTCCCTTGCTGCAATTTAAGCCCATTGCTCCTTGTCCTATCATCAGAGGCCAAGGAGAACAATTTTTCTCCATCCTCCTTGTGACACCCTTTTAGATACTCAAAAACTGCTATTATGTCCCCTCTCAGTCTTCTCCTTTCCAAACTAAACAAGCCCTATTCTTTCAGTCTTCCTTCATAGGACATGTTTTCTAGACCTTTAATAATTTTTGTTGCTCTTTTCTGAACCTCCAATTTTTCCATGTCTTTCTTGAAATGTGGTGCCAAGAACTGGACACAATACTCCAATTCAAGCCTAATCAGCACAGAATAAAGCGGAAGAATGACTTCTCGCATCTTGAGTAATTGCACATATAATTAGCACCCGTCTTTTCACTGGCAGAACAGCAGAAACTATGGATGTTCCACCAGACCCTACATTTGGAATGTTTCTTTGTCCTGATGAGTTTGGTAAATATACTGTTTACAATCTCATTGGGTGAATAGGATTATTTTGGAATGATGGTGACAAGTTCTGTAATGCAGCAATCTTCTAAGTGCTTTTACACAGTTAGAAATACCTTGAGAATGGAAGATTAAAACACTTAATTTACGGTGCTTCTACACTACAGGGCTTAACTTGAAATAAGCTGCACAAATTGAGCTACGTCAATTGTGTGCCTTATTTTGAAATAGCTTATTTCGAAATAGGGAGCATCTACACAGCACTTATTTCAAAATAGAGCACTCTTCCTCTGAGTTCCCTGAGTACAATAAGATTTACAGGAATCAGAGTTAAGAAGTCCTCAAGCTTGACAGTATTTTGATACTATTTTGAAATAATGGCCTGCTGTGTAGATGCGGACTAAATTTGGAATAGCACTAGTTATTTTGAAATAGTATGGCAGTGTATACGTACCCTTAATGACACTAACATCTTTTAGTCTGTAATTTAAGGTGGACACTACGTATATAAAAATCGTAGTCTCGGGAGGCAGGCACAGCTCAGGCTGAACAGCAAGGGAAGCAGAAAGGGAGTGTGTAAAGCAGAGGGTCTGGCTAAGTAAAATATTCAAATACGTTTCTTGACACAGACAAATACCCTGTGGGAAATGAAAATCCAGCCAGAGCGAAACCAGCAGAGAGGGGCAGGAAGCTGCAACAAGTTCAAAAACAGGAAATGAGGAGGAATTTGACAAACAAATAGTTCAGTGTGTGAATACAAACCTCAAGACATTCTTAAGGACTGTGTCTACACTGGCCAGTTATTCCGGAAAATCAGCCGCTTTTCCGGAATAACTTGCCAGCTGTCTACACTGGCTGCTTGAATTTCTGGAAAAGCACTGACGATCTAATGTAAAATCATCAGTGCTTTTCCGGAAAAACGATGCTGCTCCCGTTCAGGCAAAAGTCTTTTTCCGGAAAACTGTTCCGGAAAAGGGCCAGTGCAGACAGCAGAGATTTCTTTTCCACAAAAAAGCCCCGATCGCGAAAATAACGATCGGGGCTTTCTTGCAGAAAAGCGCGTCTAGATTGGCACGGACGCTTTTCCGCAAAAAGTGCTTTTCCGGAAAAGCATCCTGCCAATCTAGACGCGCTTTTTCCGAAAATGCTTTTAATGGAAAACTTTTCCATTAAAAGCATTTCCGGAAAATCATGCCAGCGTAGACGTAGCCTACATATGCCAGGAGCAGGCAGCTGGCAATATAATTGGTGGCTCTTTGCCTCACTGGAGCAATTAAGACAAATCAGACCCCTTGCTGTAAAGGAATGAGTTTCTGTGCATCAGTCTCCAGCCCAGGAGATGGAGGGGAGAGGTCTCCCTGGGACCAGCTTGTTTTGTGGCAATCCCAAAGAGGTGTTATCAGTATGTGAGGGGTCAGAACAGGGACTGGAGGAGACTGACCTATGGGAAAGAAAAAAGGCCCAGAAAGACACAGCTCTGAGCTGGGGGGAAATACTGAATGAGGGTCTGAGCTGCCAGCAGAAATAAGAACTGGCATTAAAAGCAGCATTAAAGGCAGCGACTCTGCTGGAGACCTAGAGGGGAGCAAATGTCCCAGGTCTACTGGCCAGGGAGATACAGATTGCTGAGCAAGGTACAGACCTGCCAGCCGCACTGCAGCGCCTGCAAACGGGCTGCGATTCTCACTCGCACGGAATGACACGGTGCAAAGAGGATCGTGCGGTGCTGGGGGGAAGGGAGGCAAAGAAGCGGGGAGCAAAGGAAAGTGCTGCTTCTGCAAAGGAAACGTGTATCCCTCCCCCTCCCATCTTCCCTCTGCTCCAGTCTCGCTCCCCTCAGCCCCACGATCCCCCCCCAGCCTCATCCCCCTGCATCGCAGCCCCCGCCCCGCACACACGGGGCTGCAGCAACACGAGCAGCTGGTCTCAGAGTTCGCGCCTCAGGGCTCGCTGCGCAGGCGGCCCCCACCCCCAGCAGCAGAGCATGCGCAGTAGCCACCGCTGAGGCGGCTGCCCTCACTCTGTGCGCAGGCGCAGTCGGGCGTAGCGTTGCGCGCAAGCTGCTTCCGAATTCCCTAGGGAGGGTGGTCTGGGCATGCTCAGTAAGAGCTGCTGCCCTCACTCTGCCTTTAGGTGGATTCAAACGCTGCTCCTGGCTCTTTGCAAGCCTTAACAAGGGGCAAATCACAGCAGGGGGATGGGCAGGCTATGAGCAGGAATTTATCTACCCTGGGGGGAGGTCAATTTACTTTATAGTGGGGCACAACGGAGGCCGAAAGGGAAAAATCAGGCGGGGGGGGGGGGGGGTTGTGTGATTGGAGCTGGGGGGAGACAGTGGCAGCCCCTATGCGGGGGTTTTGCCCCCACATAGGGAGGGGCAAAGAGGGTAGCAATTACCCAAAGGGGGTCAGTCCCCTGCCAAGTGTGCAAATCTGGGAGAGGGGGGCAGAGAGGGGTTTTTATTTCCCCTTTCAGGGAGGCGCGTGTCTGAGCACAGGGCAGCTTCCCGTTTGCTCTTAAAGGTACAGCTGCCCTAATGCCTTAAAACCATCTTGTTAGTCTTTAAAGTGCTACATAGTCCTGTATTTTGCTAATGCCTTGTGTCTCCCTGCTAGCCCCTCCCTCTCTTCACTGCTACAAAACATGGGTCAAAATGCTTGTAAGCAGCTGTGAGGGAGCATAATAGAAATAACATTTGTAAAGGAGTATTGAAATGGGCTAGAAGGATGGGAATGCATTTCAGGGAATCACTGCAAGACAAATATTGAACTGTGATGAGTCTTCATGTATTAACTGATTAGAGACTTTTAAATCCTCAGAGGCTTCGTCTAGATTGGCATGATTTTCCAGAAATGCTTTTAACGGAAAAGTTTTCCGTTAAAAGCATTTTTAGAAAAGAGCGTCTAGATTGGCACGGACGCTTTTCCACAAAAGCACTTTTTGCGGAAAAGTGCCCGTGCCAATCTAGACGCGCTTTTCCGCAAAAAAGCCTCAATCTTCATTTTCGCGATCGGGGCTTTTTTGCGGAAAACACTACTGTGCTGTCTACACTGGCCCTTTTCCGGAACAGTTTTCTGGAAAAAGACTTTTGCCCAAATGGGAGCAGCATAGTTTTTCCGGAAAAGCACTGATGATTTTACATTAGATCATAAGTGCTTTTCTGGAAATTCAAGCGGCCAGTGTAGACAGCTGGCAAGTTTTTCCGGAAAAGCGGCTGATTTTCCGGAATAACTTGCCAGTGTAGACACAGCCCGGGTGCTTACAGCATTTTGCCCCATCTACTGTAGCAGTGCAGAAAAGCCGGGATGTGGGGGCCCATTTTTCTCTTCCAGCCCCAGCTCTGGCCCACCCTAAAGTTAATTGATAACCCTGCCCCAGGCTGGAAAATTCCTGCCCATGCGACTTGCCGCCCCTTGTTAATGCTTGTAAAGAGCCGGGAGCAGCGTGCGAATCCACGTAAGGGCAGACTGAGGGCAGCAGCATCAGTAGCTCCTACTGAGCATGCTCAGAACGCTCTAGGCATGGAATGCTGAGAGGCAGCTGAGGCTGGAACGTTGGGTGCAGCTGGCGCCGCACACGAGGCTCTGCGCGCTACCTGCCCCGGTCCGGTCCCGCTGCGCTTGGGCGCCAAGGAGGCGGTGGCAGCGTATGACCGGGAAGCCCAGCCCCGGGGTGAGGGAGGGAGAGACGGAGCCTCCAGCCCCGCCCCGCAGCAGCGCCTAGCGCGGGGAGTCACTGGCTCCTGCCCCAGCCCGTGCTCGCCCCGCTCTTCAGGGGTTGCTCCGTGCACCGCAGCCTGCGCTGCGCTTCGCGTCCCTGAGGCTGCCCCTGCCCGTCCTGGACCTGCGACTCCCAGGAGCTAAGGGGTTAACACACCCCACGCCACAGGCTCCGCCCCCTGCTCCGCAGATCGGGGCGGGGCTGCCCGGTCACACGCTGCGTCGGGCGCTGGGGCTCGGGCTGAGCCGCAGGCTGCAGGTGAGGGGCGGGGGCTGCTGCCCTGCCGGTGTGTGCCCTGAAGGGATGGGACGATGCAGGGGGAGAAGGCTGGGGACGCGGGGGGGGAGCGAGGCTGGAGCGGAGAGAAGATGTGAGGCGGGGGATTCATGTTTCCTTTACCGAAGCTGAATTTTCCTTTGCTCCCCGCTTCTTCGCCTCCCTTCCCCTCCGTCCCTGCACGATCCTTTTTGCACCGAATCATTCTGTATGAGAGAGAATCGCAGCCCGTTTGCAGGCGCTGCGGAAAGCTGACAGGTCTGTACCTTGCTCAATAATCTGTACCTCCTTAGCCAAGGCAACTCCTCCCTGCAGGATAAGGTGGATTCGCCTGCTAAAGGGCTGGATGCAGGAAAATGTTTTAGATACAACCCCTTGCAAACACTGCCATGGCCAGGCCTGGTTGTTAGCGTCTAAAAGAATCGCTGATCCACTCTGAGTCTGCTTAAAGCTTCAGGGAGGTTTGCAAATGCGTCCTACCTGCTGTGCTCATTGCCCAAATTGCAGGGCCTTGCTCCTAAAACGTTTTGTTCCTTGAAGGCATTTACTTTTTAAACAGTTGTTGTTATTACTCTGAGCACTGGGTCAGACTAATGGTCCATCCAGCCCAGTATCTTTTCTGCTAACAATGGCCAATACCAGATGCCCCAGAGTGAGGGAACACGACAGGTAATCCTCATGTGACCCTTCCCCTGTCACCCATTTCAGGCTAGGAAAACCATTCCTACCCATCCTGGCTAACAGCCATTGATGGACCTAACCTCCATGAATCTATCTAGCTCTTTTTTGAACCCTGTTAAAGTCCCAGTCTTCTTCATATCCTCTGGCAAGGAGTTCCATAGATTGTGCGCTGAGTGAAGAAAAACTTCCTTTTGTTTGTTTTAAACCTGCTGCCTGTGGAGGCAGGAAAAGGGAATAAGGGAATTTGTGTGCAGCCATCTTGGTCTTGTTAACAAGAGAGCAAGAGTCAGGCTAAGTCTGTGGCCTGACAACGCGAGATCTGTAATTAGACGCTGCCTTCGCCTCTCGCCTCCATACGGAGATAAGGATAGAACGCTGACTCTGGTAGGGACCTTGAGATAAGGAGCATCTGGGTGGAACTAAATAACTGTTAGCCATTGGTGTTTGTAATGGGAAGGAGACTAATTGCTATTGTTATTATATCTAATAGACAGTATATAAACTGCTTCATAATTGCTTGTATTCGAAGATCTGCCTCGGAGGGGGGGGGAGCTTCCCCCCTGTCCAAACCAGTTTTTCCCTTGCTGCAGCTCGTAATAAAACTGCCTCTGGCTACTTGTTGCTTACAAACTCAGAGTGAGGACAATGTTTTCTTCCACATGCCTATTAATTTCATTTGGTGACCTCCCAGTTCTGGGAATAAGTAAATGTTGCGTTTTACTCTTTTATTATTTTATTTATTTCATATATAAATGTTGGGTTTTCTACTCATTTGTTTATACATCTAATTTCATATTTTAAAGTCACACATTTTGATATAGGCTATTGCTGTAGTCTATTGTTATGACACACAACACTGGTCTTCTTCCTTCTGACCATCCTACTATTCTGGGTTTTTTAAAATCGGTAACTCTTTGCTGGTGGGCAACTCTGGCACAGTGCTGACTTGGCAATATCTGGCTTTTCCCCTTGTATTTTTACAGGAGAATAGCCAGTGTTCATTAGTCACTGGTAGAACAGATATTTTCTTACCTCTGAGGACACAGACTATAATACTGACTCAGATGTGCAATTAAACATTATTCTTAACAGCATGACAGCTTTGATACCGATTGAGGAACTAATACTACTACTTTGCTGTCCCATGTATTTGCATCTGAATGTCTGGCCAAAGGAAGTGGTGGATTTTCCATCGCTTGGTGTTTTCAAATCAACACTGGACAGGCTTTGTACTAAATGTGCTTCGGGGAATACAGGTTTGTTCCTTAGTGACTGGATTAAATACAATGGCTTGTCACACAGATAAGGCCAGAATACATGATCTAACGATCCCTCCTGATCCTGTGAACCTTCGGATCTCCTCCTCTAAACATCCACTAGATCATGGGTTCCCAAAGTGGAGGGCATGAAGAAATTCCGGGGGCGGGGGGGCGCAAGGCGACCCAGCCCCCCCTTTAAATCCCTCCCCTAAGTTTTGTTGCTATTTTTGTTTTTCCACTCTGGTCAGTTCCTTTTTTTTTTTTTCTCTCTCAACAAGTTTTGCTGTTATTGAGGGGCGGGGCGTGAGGGTTTTTTCAAAAATAAAAAGGGGGCGTGATACCAAAAAGTTTGGGAACCACTGCACTAGATGCACTTAATTTTAAGCATCTGAATGGTCCCCTTGACTTCACTTAATTTCAGCTAATTTAGTCCTGCTGTGAACGCCTAGGTCTATTCTGTAAATAAATAGAGGAAGACTAAGGGCTTTTAATATAGCAGCCTGCATTCAGACATCAATATCCATATTCAGGCAGCAGAATGTGTGGCTTGTTTCTTGGAAACGCTCGGTATTCAGAACTGAATCCCATTCTTGCAGGCACAGGAATGTTGAAACTCAAGCCAGCTACTGAGAGAAATGAATGTGGATTTGGGATCTCGCTTGTGTGCGATGCTTATGGAATATCGAGACTCAAGCATTTGCCTAAAATGGCTGAGTTCACCGTGTGTGTCATCAGGGACAGAGTCTGGGCAGAATGCAGGTGGGGGTGGAGGGGGGAGGATTAAAGCTCCTTCTGACATGTCTCCAATTACCCTTCTCCCCCAACAGGCTGCAGAACACCCATGTCTTGCTCCAGCTCAGCCCACGGCCTGCAGAGCCAGGGACAGGAAATGGCTGTGACGGAGTCGGTGACCTTCGAGGAGGTGGCTGTGTATTTCTCTGAGGAGGAATGGGCTCTGCTGGACCCGGGTCAGAGAGCCCTCTACTGGGATGTGATGCAGGAGAATTATGAGGCTGTGAGCTGGCTGGGTAAGGATTCCTGTCCCTTCGGGTATCAGAGCCTGGGTGGGCTCTGGAGCTGCTGGGTTGAGTTTGGTTCAGGGTCCCTCATTGTCCCCTGCCCCCGATGTCAGGAGTATGAGCCCCAATGATCCTGAGTCCTGTGTGAGAGACTGTCCCCTCCATGCCCTCTCCCAGGGGACACAGGTTGAGGGACATGACAATGGTGCTGCTCTTCCCACACCCAAGGTCTCAATGTGCTTCCCCACCATCTTGCCCGTGTTGTGCTTTGGCCGGAGGTGTCAGTGGAAGGGCCCGAGCAGGAACGGCAGGTACCAGAGATCTGGGACTGGGTGCAGCTGCTGTTAGTGCCTTCAGAGTCCCCTCGTGCCAGTGGGCTGAGCCCCTGGAAGGAGGATGCGGTTCCCTGCGTCCTTTCCCGGCCTGTGGCTGATTTGTGACTTGCTGGTTCCTGCCAGAAAGGGGCTGGATGCTGGGGCTGAAGGAGAGTGGATGAGGCTGTTCACGTTCTGGGAGCGTTATGTTGGGGTAGTACATGTGAGAAGAGTTTTTCTTGCATTTCAGGCACTGCACTTGGCATCAGGAGACTTATGTTCGATTCCCTGCTCTGCCATAGACTTCCTGTGTGACCTTGGTCAAGTCCCTTAGCCTGTCTGTGCCCTGGTCCCATGTCTTTTCAATAGCTATTATAGTATGTCCGTGGTTCACAGGGCAGGGGAAGGATACGTACATTGAACAGGGGAGATGTTCTGTTCCATATAAGCACCCCAATAGCACAGTGGGGTACTGATTTACTCTGGAGATCCCAGGTGCTGCTGTGACTGATCATCTTTGCTCCCCATAGCGGCTGCAGTGCCGTGTGAATTGCTGCTAGCGCCACAGAGCATCGTTACGGCGGCTCTTTCTGGGGCTCTGATGCCAGCGGCACTGGCAGAGCGTGCGGCTTGCCCATGCAGCACAGCTCAGGGTGGTTGCTAAAGACAGACTCAGGCTCCGTTTGGGGGCTATGGTGCTCGGCCAGGTTTATTGTCGAAGGAGCCGGGTCCTAAGTGTCCCAGCTCTCAGGCACAGGTACAGTGAGACACATCCCGTCCCAGCTCAGTGGTGAGCTCGCAGCAAGCGGCTAGTGAGAAAAACCCTGTTGAAGACATTACCAGCTGTCCTGCTCTGTCTGGGATCCCTATTGTCTCCCCTCCCCCATTCTGCGTAGATGGGGCACATGGGCAGGGGTAGGGGGAGAGTGTGAGAGTGAGGGACAGGCCATGTGAGCTGGCTGCTGGGGACATCTGACACGCAGAGCACTGCCCGTGTGAGAGAGTCGGGCCATCGCTGTTCAGACTGCAGCAGCCTGGAGTTCTCCTGAGCCAGGCCATGTCCCCTCTGCCCTGGTCTGTGGAGTTGAGGTACAGGGCTAGACGGACACCCTGACATCAGCACTGCCCTCCCCCCCCCCCCGGCCCTCCCCCACTCTGCACAGGTGGCAGGAGAATCCTCCCCGGAGCAGCTGCAGGATGGTGCAGATTAGGGGGAAGGGCCCATGAGCACATGCTGACGTCTCTGCTGATCTGCTGGGTGGCGCGTGAATCTCTCCTGCATGGCCGCACGTTTGCGCAGCTTACTGGGGGCACCGGTGTTCCAAGCAAAGCCCCCACCACTGTAAGCCGAAAAGCACAGGGGCCAGGTGGAGTTTAGCGTCACATGAGCTGGCCACGTGCCCTTGCCTGCTCTGACGAGTCATGGCATTGCCCACCGTCTGGCTGAAAAGTCCATGGGAAAGTCCGTCCATTGGATGAGATTTCCATGCTGTGACGGCAAGTCGGGGAGCCCCCGACTCTGCACCTCCCTTCGCAGCCAGATGTGACTCTCCGCCAGCAGACGAGTAAAAAGGATTTATTGCTTCTCCGAGATACAGCACAGGCTCGATGTAGGAGCTAGGGCAGACAGCCTTAGTCCTCTTGGGGGAAGGGGTTTACAGGCCCCTGAACCCTCCTGTACTGGACGTAGTCTGCTTTCTCCATGCTTCCCCCAGACAAGAATGCTCCTTCTCCCAGCCACCGGACCCTCACTCCCCCCAGGCAGCCACCCCCCTTCCTTTGTTCAAACTCTTTCCTCTGGCCGGTGTGAAGCAGCTGGACCGTTGCCCATGTGTCACAGACACACACAGTCTGCCAGCCAGCATAGGGCAGTAGGGATCACACACAGCAACCAGTCAATGCAAAACCAGAGTGAATTCAGGGTCACAAGAGTGGATAGCACTCCCCCGCCCCCACACACACCACCACTACATCACACCTGGCTCATGAGTTTTGTTGAAGGACCCTCAATCTGAATATTCCACTGACAATGTGCTGGCTGGATTGGATAGAAACTACTTTGTGGATGTTTCCGCAACAGCAGCCATATTTGAAATACAGGGCCATGGACCGTGCTCATAACGTGAGGTACAAAAACGATGCCCACGTACAGACAGGATAAGCAGAGTCACCACATCACACCGTTGACACTGCACTTGACACACTTTGCACAAGCTTTGTTGCGATTGTGTAACAGTGGTATCAACAGCAGCCTGCATGGTCATTTTTGAATCCTATTATCATAGAGGGGGGTCTTCCCAGCGCTACCGGAAAGTCCGAGAAGGGGTCAGGCTGAAGGCATGAGGAACATGCTCACGAGATGCAAAAAATGGTAGATTTTGTGCAGCCAAAGGGAGGGAACAAGTGGCAGGCCGGGCTGGCCACAAGAGGAAGGTTGGGGAACCACATAATGACGCTGCTGCTGCTGGCAGAGTAGAACCAAAGCAGCAGAAGGGGAACTCAGCTGCAGCCATGGCCAGCTGTGGGAGCAGCAGCTGTTGTGGGCAGCTGGCAGGGTCCAGCCAGCCTCTGGCAGCCAGGGATCAGGAAGAGGAATGTAGGCGGGGTCTGAAGCAGCCACCCAAGGGTTCACCTCACTGCTCAGACAACTTCTTCTGCCTCCTCCTGGCTCAAGTAGAGCATCTGAGCCAAAGAGCCAGGCAAGCTGAGCCCCCCAGCCGGGGGATTTGTGTACAGAGCGGTTGGGGAGTTAGAGCCCTGCTGGGTCCTTTTGCTCCAAGTCCTAGTGACCTGCCGTGTGGCAGCTGCAGTCTGAGCCCGGCCTGTGGGCCTCAGTGTCAGACCTGCCAGCCCTCACTAGAGCTCCCCTGCTGAGCAGTGTGTTCCTGTCCTGCCCTGGGATGGGGGGATGGAACAGGCCATGAGGGAGACTGTTGTACCCTAGAGAGTGCAGCAGAGTTTTCAGCTTCCCCCTGGCGAATAAGTTCGGCCCATTCCTGAGGCACGGGGGGATGCACCTTTACTGCAGGTGAGTGTGTCCTGGGATCAACCAGAGCCCAGTTTCTGGGAGGTGGGAAAGGAGCCTTTCTGGGCGGATGACTCCGATCTTGGCTCTGGAAGCAGTAATGGCAAGGACCTTAATGGACAAGGTCAGCACTTGGTTAATTGCTCCCTGAGCAGGATTTCCAGTCTCCAAAGCTCATGGGATCTCTTGGGTGGAGCGAGGGGAGGAGCTGGGGACCCAGATCTGCAGGGCTCTGAGGAAGGGGAGAGCATCAGCGACACCCACACAGGTGAGCCATCAGCTAAACTGACTTAGAAACCAATGTGTGTCCTCATGGCAGGTGTCACTTGTGCATTTTCATCAAGTCTCACTGACCTTTCAGTCGGAGGATGGGATGGAAGACTGGGTACTCTCCTTTTGGGAGGGGTTATGAGGAAGGAGGATGAACTCAGCTCATGATTATTCAACTTTCCCAGCCATTATCTGAGTGTGATCCCTGTTTTTTATTCCCCTTTCAGAGTTTTCCTTTCAGCCCAGCATAGAGAATGACTCCAGTCTGGATTCTCTCTCTATCCCAGCAGGTGATGGGACGGTGAGTGAGAACAACAAGGAGAGACTTCAGCAGGAAGGACCGGAGCAAGTGGCTCTACATGGGATGGTACTGGGAAGATCTGAAGGGCATGTTTCCCAGAGTCCTGAACAGGAAGACACCTGTGAGAGTCAGCGTATCCCAGAAAGGCAGCAGGGAAACCATGCGGTGGAGAGACAGGGTAAATCCAGTCACAGGAGTAGAGGAGTGAAAAGAACCAGAAAAGCCATTCGACAGAAAATACCCAATCAAGAGAGACCCTACACTTGCAGTAAATGTGGGAAAAGCTTCAAACTGAAAGCAGTCCTTTTTTTGCACCAGAAAATCCACTCAGGAGAGAAACATTTCAACTGCTCTTACTGTGGGAAAAGCTTTGGTCAACTTGGTACTGTTATTGAACATCAAAGAACCCACACAGGAGAAAAGCCCCTAAAATGCTCTGACTGTGGGAAATGCTTTAGTCGACGCTCGTGCCTTACTGACCATCAGAAAATACATACAGGAGAGACACCCCATAATTGCTCTGACTGTGGGAAAAGCTTCAGTCAGAGGTCACACCTTATTAGGCATAGGAGAAGCCACACAGGGGAGAAACCTTTCAATTGCTCTGACTGTGGGAAAAGTTTCAGGCAGAAATCGCACCTGGTTGTACATCAAAGAATCCACACAGGAGAGAAGCCCTTCAGATGCCCCAACTGTTGGAAATGCTTTAGTCGACGCTCATGCCTTACTGAGCACCAGAAAATGCATACAGGAGAGACACCCCATAACTGCTCTGACTGTGGGAAAAGCTTCAGTCAGAAGTCACACCTTGTTAGACATAGGAGAATCCACACAGGAGAGAAGCTCTTCAACTGCTCTGACTGTGGGAAAAGCTTCAGTCAGAGCTCACACCTGGTTTTACATCAGAGAGTCCACACAGGGGAGAAGCCTTTCAGATGCACTGACTGTGGGAAAAGCTTCAGTGGGCACTCGAGTCTTATTAGTCATCAGCGAACCCACACAGGAGAGAAACCTTTCAACTGCTCTGACTGTGAGAAAAGTTTCAGGAGGAGCTCGCTCCTTATTAGACACAGGCGAATTCACACGGGAGAGAAGCCCTTTGACTGCTCTGATTGTGGGAAAAGCTTCAGTGGGCGCTCAAGTCTTCTTATTCATCAGCGAATCCACACTGGAGAGAAACCCTACAGCTGCTCTGAGTGTGGGAAAAGCTTCAGTAGACGTTCAAGTCTTAATATTCATCACAGAACCCACACAGGAGAGAAGCCCTTCAACTGTTCTGACTGCAGGAAAAGCTTCAGTCAGAGGTCAGAGCTTGTTAGACATTGGAAAATCCACACAGGAGAGAAGCCCTTCAACTGCTCTGACTGTGGGAAAAGCTTCCGTGGGAGTTCACACCTTGTTACACACAGGAGAATCCACACAGGGGAGAAGCCCTTTGACTGCTCTGACTGTGGGAAAAGCTTCAGTCAGCACTCACATCTTATTAATCATCAGAGAACCCACACAGGGGAGAAACCCTTCAGTTGCTCTGACTGTGGGAAGAACTTCAGTCAGAACACACACCTAATTAAACATCAGAGAATCCACACAGGGGAGCAACCCTTCAGCTGCTCTGACTGTGGGAAAAGCTTCAGTGGTCCCTCAAGTCTCATTATTCATCAGAGAATCCACACAGGAGAGAAACCTTATAATTGCGCTGAATGCGGGAAAAGCTTCAGTCAGAACTCATATCTTGTTAGACATCGGAGAATCCACACAGGGGAGAAACCCTTCAGTTGCCCTGACTGTGGGAAAAGCTTCAGTGAGAGCCCAAACCTTGTTAGACACAGGAGAATCCACACAGCAGAGAAACCTTATAACTGCTCTGACTGTGGGAAAAGTTTCAGTTGTCGATCAAATCTTTACAATCATTGTACAGTCCACAAGAGCAGAAACCCTGTAACTGCTCTGAGTGTGGGGAAAGTATCATTCAGAGCTCAGACCTTGTTAGACATAGGAGAATCCACACAGGAAAGAGACCCTTCAGCTGCTCTGACTGTGGGAAAACCTTCAGTCGGAACACAAACCTCATTGACCATCAAAGAATCAACATAGGACAGAAACCCTGTAACCTAAGTTCCCTTTTAGCTACGTGGCCATATGAATGTGCAGCAGCCTATTAAGTGACATGCAAGCACTTAGGGCTGTAGTGGGGAGAGATTCCTCTACCCGCTGGTCTCAACCCTGGTCCGGTCCTGCCACAGCTAGGGTACAGTCAGCTATCCTGCAGCCCCAGTAGTACCCCTTCCCCCAGAATAGCAGCTGTCCTGGGAGTGACATAGCTGGTGGCAGTCTTCTCTCCCTGATGTAGCCTTCCGTGGTCTGCACCTCAAATCCCTCATCCTCGGCCTATCCCACAGCCCACACTCCCAAATGGAGACTTGTCCCCACCTCACATCTCAGCCCCCTCTCTCAGCCCTGAGTCCCTCAACCCCAGCCCTACCCTACATCCTCCTGTTCCCCAGTCCTGAGCCCCTTTCCCAAAATCCAACCCCTGAGAATGCCCACCACATTATTTTTGTTCTGTACATCAGTGTGGAGATGATGTGCCCATAAAAAAATTAATTCCACAGGTGTGTCGGGAAAATTGTATGAAACACTGTTTAACTGCTGTGCCTGTGGGAAAAGTTTGTCAGGGCTGATACGCCCTTGAACATCTCGAGAGAGAAACATGACAGATGTTTAAGTAGAAAATACTTTAGTCAGTGCCCCTACGTTCTAGCACATTGGATAACCCAACGGTGAGAGGAACCCTGTGAATTGCCAAGGACAGGAAAAGCCTCTGTGGGAGGTCAGTCCTTGTTGGCCACCGGAGAATCCACACAGGAAAGAACTCTTTAAATGCCCTGAATTTGGGAACTGTTCAGTGAAAGCTCAGCCCTTACTAAACCTCCGAGAACCCATGGGAAAGGGTGCCATGAGCGTGGGAAAGCCTTCTAGCACAGCTCATCTTTGCTGAGATGTAAGGGCATTCACCCAGGAGTGTGCTGGGTAGGGATGGGCCGAGAGATTACAATTCTTCCTTCCCACAAATCCCAGAGGCGGCATTGGCTGTGCAGTGAGGACAACAGACATGCCCACAGTGGAGTGGTAGTTAGGGCATTTGCTCTAAAGACAAAGCCCTAAACCCTGTCCCAAGGAAGATTCCAGCTGTGAAAAAGTTCACAGCGGTTTAGAAAATGAGCTGTTATTGCTGAAATTCCTTAGAGGAATTCTCTATGCTGCAGGAAAGTTGGACCTATCACCACGAGGCTCCTCAGATCAGTCAGAGCCGCCCTTGTGCATGACTAGATCTGTGAGGAAAGGCTGTGAAGGAAGCTGCCTTTGTTACAACATGCCCCGTCCACCCCCCCAGGAATACTCTTTCCCTGAAGGCCTCACACTCACACTGAGCTCTGTCCAACTAGGTGTCCTTACCCACAGGAATGTTGGGGGCACTCACTCCAGAGGCTGGTGTGCTGGGACATGTGGGTGACATGGACACACATAACGGCTTTAGCTCATTCTTACAGCTGTCATTTCTGCCCTGACCAGTCACGTCTTTCCCTTCAACCCCGTACAACCCATAGGGCTGGTCTGCTTGCTGGCCTGTCAGTCTCTCGCTGTGGGTTTCTATAGCTAAGCAGGGTTACAAGGAAAGAGGGGAAGGTCGAGTTCCCTGTAATTTATCTCCCGGGCTGTCGGAGGCACCGTGTCCAGCTGGTTCCTTAGGGACATGCAGTTACCCAGTTGGGGGTGGCAGTTTGGGCTCTGCCCCTTTTCCCATTAAATCACAGCTGTGACATTCCCCATGCTGGTCCTTTCAGTGCCTTTGGGATGCTGAGAGTTTCCAGAATCGGGACTCTTTGGGTCCATTGGCTCCATGTCTGCACAGAGCTCAGTACTACAAGGCCCTTGCCAGGGCCAGGGCTCCCCTACCTGGTTTGAACCCAGCCACTGCTAGTTTTCCCACACCTACTGCATCCCCCATCCCCACCCAGGGCTGGACTTGGCATGGCTGGGGCACACCTCTCCGGCCTGAACACAGCCTGGGATTGGACCTGGAGGTGGCCTGACACTGCCCCTAGACACGGACCCAGCCATTGTTGCTGCTGACTGCAACTGGGAGAAGAGTCCAAAGGTGAAACTAACCCTCCAAACCCTGATTAATTAATTCTGTGTCCTGCCACCCCCACCTCTGCCTGTCCCCAGCCTGACTGTTAGTTCATTCCCCACCTCTGCCCCTCAGGGTCACTCTGTTCCTTCTGCAGTCCCAGGTGTTATTCCCTCCTCCCTGTCCCATGCCTGGGGCTGCAGGAAGGGAGGAATTTGCCATATCATAGAAATGAGGGGTAGGGTCTGGGTACAGGGGAGTCCTCCAAGATCATTGGGGGGCGGGGGAATGAGACTGGTTTCAGGGACACAGGCTGAGCTGGGATTCTGGCCCCCTCCAGAGCCAGGGTCAAAGTCTCTCCCCGGGGAGGGAGCCCAGCGGGAAAGTGAATATTGGGGCCTTGTCATCAGCCTCAATAAATGTCACCTGCCCCTGGTCACAGTCCAGACAAACCTAGATCCTGCTGGGGGCTAGGCTCAGGGGTAGGAGGGTGGCCAGGGAGGTTAGAGCCCAGAACTGACACACACACACACACACAACCACTGCACAGCCCAAATCCCCCCTTATGGCTATGGCTGATCCTTCCCTTCCTGCTCCCAGACTCTCTGGCCACCCCCACATCCCAGGGTACCCCATCCTCTACTTCCCAGCAGTGTCTGTCCAAGATGAATTTCTCATGGCCCAGCACACAGGGCACAGAGTAAAATCTCTCAGGGATGCCAGAGAATTGCTATTCTGTCTCTCCCCATCTCACACTTTTCCAATGCTCCGACAGGACGAGCTGGGGATGAGCCGTGTCTAGATCCAGAGTCACATTCGCTGAGGGGAGAGAATCAGTGTGAGGGGCAGAGCTCAGCCCCAGAGGGGGGTTTGCGGGAGTGAGGAATGGAAAGTGGGGGGCATGGCCAGTGTTCCCTCTAATTTTTATGTCCATGCCTTTTGTTCTGTGCACCAGTATGGAGGTGCGGTATCACAGACCAGACGTCATGCCATCCATGGAAAGCATGTGGCGGGGGTGGGGCTAAGGGGTTGGGGTAAGGGCTCTAAATGGGGGTTTGGCTGTAAATGGGCACTCCAGGCTGGAGCAGGTAGGTGGGGTGCAGGAGGGTGTGAGGGCGCTGCTGTGGGCATTGGCTTCGGGGTGGCGCTGGGGGGGGGTGAGGTGTTTCGGATGCAGCAGAGGGCTCCAGCTTGTGGGGGTGAAGCTGAGAGCTTTGGCATATGGGGGGGGCTGCAAGCTGAGGCAGGGAGTTGGGGTGTTGTAGGGGGTGAAGGGCTTGGGGTAGTCAGCCCTGGGGATGAGGGGTTTGGGATGCAAGAGGGGGCTCCAGTTTTGGGGAAGGGCTCCAGACTGGGGCTGTGGGCTTAGGGGTGGGGTGTGGGATGAAGAATCGGGTGCAGGAGGTGGTCCCTGACCTGGAGGAGACGCAGAGTGTGTGTGTGTGGGGGGGGGGGGTTAATGGATCTCCTTGACATGGCTGGCTCCTAGTCAGCAGTGCTCAGGCCAGCTGCCTGATGCCGCCCTGTCCTGCGGCACGGCGCCGTGTTCTGCCTGGGGCCATAAGGTCCAGCCCCAAGGGGGACACGAGGCATCCTCACGCAGTCGGTGCGCTCCTAGGGATTCCCCTCTTCGTGCCTCCAGTGCAGATGGCAGAGTGCCTGGAGGGGGGAGCTTAAGAATGGTGAGATCTCAGGTTTACATTGTGAAATCCTCCCCCCTCTACACACACAAACACACACCCCCTCCCCAACCCCACCCCATTCCCAGCCCTCTCAAGGGACACGCCTGGGGCCTGCAGCTGCTGGGGAAGAGACACACGAGACTCCTGTGCTGGAGGGAGCCCTCGCTGTGGGGAAGGGGTTTTCACCTTCCCTGAAACCCACAGGACCAGAGCACCGGGTTGGGCTGGGCCCAGTGCTAACAAATGACCTTTAATTCAAGGTTTCGATTTTGGGTGCCAACCTTCAGGCCCCAGAGCCTGGCTCTCAGTAGGGCTGTGAAAGGTTAACTGCTAAGCATCACCCTAACTAGGTAGTACGTGCGGGTTCTGGTTAACCAGTAACCGGTGGGGGCTGGAGCAGCTCCCCCTCCCTACCGTGGGCAAGGGACTGTTCCTGGGCCCAGTGTGGACAGGGACTGCTCTAATGGGGGCTGGGAGCCAGCAGCCCCTCAAATTGGGGGACTGCTCCAGCTGGGATGGAGCAGTCGCCAGCCCAGATCCCACTTAAGTCAGTTAACTGGTTAAATGTCAGGTTAACTTAACGGTTAACCAGTTAGCTGATGCTGTGGGATTTTGCATCCCTCGTTCTCAGCGGGGCTGGGCCCTGCAGCTGCCACTAACTCCACCAGTGGCTATGGAGGCTGCACAGCTCTGGAGCACCCACCCCGCAGCGCTCTGGTTGGGGGAGAGACACACCGGGGGGTCCCACATGAAGGAATTTTGCTAAAGTTGGGTCTGAATCTTGTGACCATTGGTAAGTCATCGATTTGAGTGAGCCATCCTGACAGCTGTTCTGCTCTTCTCTGCTTTGAGAAGGGGTACAAGTGTCATTTATTCATACATTTGGGGAAACCAAGATTGTGCGTTTGTGTTGACTGACTCGGCTTTGGCCTGGTGAGCAGGTTGCTTGATATAAGAGAAATGTTTCCTTCATCTCACCTTGTTATGAAGTGCCCTGTTCCTAAGTTGCTCTGTGGGACAAAGGGATTCTTTGACCACAGAAGGGCTTACACACAACAGACACCCAGAGTATCCTCCCAAGGAGCAGTGAGCAAAGTCTAGAGGCCACCCCATGCAGAGAAGTGCCCTGTGTACATCCTGCGTACATCCACCTGTGCTGGGTGGTACTGAACCATCTCATTTGCATATTTTATCCGCAAGATCCTTATGCCCCAAAAAAGGAGGTATACCGATCTTGCGGCTAAAGGGGGTTTTGCGCAAAAACCCCTAGCCAAAAACAGATTGGCAGGAAATATGCAAATGAGGTCACGACTCATGCAAATGAGTCTTTAATTAGCATATTTTTTGCCGAGAAAACTTGTAGTGTAGACGTTGCCTAATGGAAAAGAGAGAGAGAAGCTGCTGAGGTTAAAGGTAACCCGTGAGGCAAGAAGCCAGGAGTATCTAGTACAGTGTTTCAGTGCCACGGAGAACAGAATTCAAAATGGCCACCCTTAAAGGGGCAGGTGACTTTTTTTTTTCTCCTCAGTAACTTTCCCCCTGACATTTTTTTTTTTTTTTTTTTTTTGCTCAACAAAATATCCTTTGTGTTCCTCATAAAAAAACTTCTCCTGAACTAGGATTATTTCCCAGGAGACACGGACACATCCAGTCAAGGAATATTGGGACCCAAGTTGTAAAGAAAAAGGCCTCCTTGGGGTCAAAATGTAGAGTCAAGTAGCAGGCTGTGAAAGCTTGCAGGTTTTGAACCCCAGTCAGGGGGATACCGACACCTTTGCCAGGTCCCTTAGCACTGCCCAGACGGGCGCTCCAGCGGCGATGTAAAGGTCCAGGTGCCACTTCTGCCACACTTTGTCTCTCCAGTCAGTAGGTCTGACCCCAGTGCACAGATCTCAAGCCATCAGCTCTGCAGAATATGCAGGGGAGGGCTAGTGGAACTCTGGCTCAGCTTCTGATTGGACCACGCATTTGGATGCATGGTATTTGGGTACACTTTTAAGGGGTCCTGGGAGGTAGTACAAACCACTGAACAAGCTTCTGGTCTCCTCATGGATCGGGCCCTGATTGTGGCTTGGTCCTGGTGTTATTAGGTTCGACCTGTAGCATGGCTATCTGACTCCAACTCCAGCTTGACTCTGACTCTAGTTCTGCCTCCACGCACGGATTCTGGTTCAGCCTTTGTCATGACTCCTCATCTAGATTTTGGCCATACCCCTTAGACCTGGACTACACTAGGACCTTAGTCAGAAATTAGCCCCCCCAAGGTTGATTTTGTAAGCGACGCACCCATGCTACCAAGCCCGTTATTCCGGAATAAGGGGCCACCAAATTCAAATTTTGTAGTCACGGCTGCTCCTTCAGGCCTCTGCTGCTGTTCCCTGCCAGCCTCCCTCCTTCCCACAGCCCAAGCATGGAGTCCGGCGCTGGTGGCAGCCATGAACTCCACCCCCATCCTGTGCTGCTGCACCACCTGGGCAGAGCTGCCTGGACCTGCAGGTACCAGAGCCCAGGGCCAGCCTGCACAGAGCCGGCTCGGGGATGTGGCCCATGCCGGAAGCCTGGAGACAGTGGAAATTAAGCACCAGGTAAATGCCAAGAACCTTTCATTGAACCAACTTCCGTTAATGGCTCGGGCAAACTTTCAAGCCGTCACAGAGCTCTTCCTTGGGTATGGGAAAGGTGACCGTCACACCTAAATACAAGGAGGGACTGATTGTTAAGTATAAGGAGTTCACATATGGGCTACGTCTACACTGGCATGATTTTCCGGAAATGCTTTTAACGGAAAAGTTTTCCGTTAAAAGCATTTTCGGAAAATCACGTCTAGATTGGCAGGACGCGTTTCCGCAAAAGCACTTGTTGCAGAAAAGCGTCCATGGCCAATCTAGACACACTTGTCTGCAAAAAAGCCCCGATCGCCATTTTCGCCATCGGGGCTTTTTTGCAGAAAACAAATCTCAGCTGTCTACACTGGCCCTTTTGCGCAAAAGTTTTGCGCAAAAGGGACTTTTGCCCGCATGGGAGCAGCATAGTATTTCCGCAAAAAGCACTGATTTCTTACAGTAGGAAGTCAGTGCTTTTGCGGAAATTCAAGCGGCCAGTGTAGACAGCTGGCAAGTTTTTCCGGAAAAGCGGCTGATTTTCCAGAAAAACTGGCCAGTCTAGACACAGCCCTGGTGTAGGATAGTGGCTCAAATTATATCTCTTTCTGGAGTTCTCATAGTGAATATGGAGCTGAGTGTGCGGGGTCTCAGCTTGGAGGGGTGAGGATGGAGCACCAGCGTGGGATCCCAGCATGGCCCCAACCACCCTGCCAGGACCCTGCATGCCCAGACCCCTCACTCACACCCCCCCAAGACTCTGCGCCCCCAGCCTCCTCATTCATCCCTTCCACCGAGACCCCGCACCTCCAGCCAGCTCCTGCAACTTCCCCCCAGCTAGACACCTACCCCCAGAAAGAGGGGGCTTGGCAAGTCGAGCAAGCAGGGAGCACAGCCCCATAATAATAAATAACACTTTTCTGCACTCTCTCAGCAATCCAGGGAAGGGGGTACCGGACACACGGTGACCATGAGAGCCCCTGCTCTGCCCCCATGCCCAGACCATCTCATCTTCCTGCCTGCAGGCTGCCGTGGGAAAGGAAAGTTGCACTCTTCCAGCAAGGGGGGGGGGCCCGAACACACGGTGAGCATGAGAATCTCTGCCTTGTCTCCATGCCACTCTGGACCCCTTTTGCAAGTACAGACCCTTGCCTGGCTGCAGCCGCTGTGTCTCACGTGTTTTCCAAGCAGAAGCAATGGCACGAGGCCCCGACCTGTTCCTCACCATGCCCGCCACTAAATTGAGTCCAGCTGCTGCCCTGAGATCTCTGTGCTGTATTTGCTGCATATCGAGCTCTTCAAGGATATTTTTTGCCTATTGCATTGGACAAACATTCTCTTATGGTAAGAGATTCGATTCTGCATTCTGCAGCGTATCTTCGCTAAAGTCTGCCCTTCGCTTTTCTTTTTTTTGGTCACAGCAGATGCAACAGCGAGCCTGTTGCCTGCTCCCCTGGCAAGATCTGACAGCAAAAATGTAATCGGGTGACAGTCTCGAAGCTTCAGAGGTGGAGCCAAGTTAGTCTGTACCAGGAAAAACTTAAATAACAATTAGTCTAGTAGCCTCTTAGGCGACAAGATTCTTTCAAAAGAAAGAAAAAGCTTCCTTTGAAAGATCGTCCAGACAGCAACCAGTATTTTTGAAAAAGGGAGCCGCTTTTTCGAAAGAGCACTCAGGCAGTCTGGATGCTCTCTTTCGAAAAAGCCCTGTGTGTGTTCAATAACACCTTTTTTCGAAAGAGCACTTTTGAAAAAAGGTGTTATTCCTCTGTGACGTAGTGGGGGTACCTTGCTGGTTTCTATGCTTGGGCTGTGGTAACCCCCACTGGCTGCTGTCTGTACCACGGCCCAGCAGGACAGGGGATGAGTCATTATGCAAAGAGGGTCTCTCAACCTGTCTGACCAGCTACCCCCCAGGGAGAGAAACAAAGGAAGGTGAAATGCTGCCTCTGGCTGGGGGGCAGGGCTGGAAGAGAGTGAGTTAGTTTCTGTCTGGAAAGCAGGGGAGGAGGAGCTGGGGAGGGCGCTGGGATTGTAGGCCCAGCCACCCCCCATCTCAAGGGGGGGCACCGAGGCCTCTTAGCCCCAGTTCCTGTAACCAGATGACATCTGTGCTGTGCTGTATCCTGGAGAAGCAATAAACTCCCCCTATCCTACTGGCTGGTGGAGTCTGTTCGTGCCATTTCGGGGGTGCAGGAGACGGGAAAACCCCAACGCGCCGTCACATCCTCATAAAATGTTTTCCACGATCGAAAAAACTGCCGCGTTCTTTAGATTTAATTTCGAAAGATTGTAATACGTCACTTGTCCGTGCTCTCCCTCCCCCAAGACCCCTCCAAGACATACCATAGCATGAGGTGCAAAGTATTTGCAATTATTACTACCGCACTTTGCAGCTGAAGAGGGTCCATGCTTGCCTTGCTACAGCATCTGCTCAGATAACCAGGGGGGAAAGGGTGTGACAAAAGGGTGTGAAAACAGTCATTGCTTTCAGGTGGGGTGAGGGGGGCGGGGAGGAGAAGGGAAGAAATGAGAGCATTATGGGATGCTGACAACCAGGGCTGGTCCTAACCAATTGACGGCCTCGGGCAATTGTAAGGTTGCCAGATGGTTGCCATAAAAATGTGTATAGCAAAAACGACCGGCTAAAAAGGCTAACGGCAAATTTTGGTACATTAGTAGGAGCATTGCCAGCAGATGTAGGGAAGGGATGCCGCATCTGGAGGTGGTGAATCAGAGAATCAAACAACACTAGAAATAGAATGGTCCTCAAGAGGTCATCAAGGCCAGTCCCCTGTCCTCAGGGCAGGAGCAAGCTACATTTAGATCGTCCCTGATGTCTATCCAATCTGCTCTTAAAATATCTCCAGTGATGGAGATTCCACAGCCTCCCTAGGCAATTTCTTCCAGTGTTTAACCTCCCTGGCAGTTAGGAAGTTTTTCCTAATGTCCAGCTTAAACCTCCCTTGCTGCAATTTATGCCCATTGTTTTCTGTCCTATCATCAGAGGCCAAGGTGAAGCATGGGAATGGTTTACCTAGGGAGATGGTGGAGGTTTTTAAGTTCTGGCTTGACAAAGCCCTGGCTGGGATGATTTAGTTGGGATGGGTCCTGGATTTAGCAGGGGATTGGACTTGATAACTCCTGAGGTCTCTTCCAACCCTATGATTACGATTCTATGATTCACACATATGACACAGTTGCTATTGTGTGCAGGGCTGGATTAAGGGGGGGGGTTAGGCGGGCAGCTGCCCGGGGCGCCAACCTATGGGGGATGCCTGATGGCAGCTGTAAGGGGTGCCGCGTGCCCAAGGCTGGGGGCCGCGTGGCGCCCCTTAGAGCTGCCATCAGGCACCACATGCCCGGGGGCTGCACGGTGCCCTTTAGAGCTGCAATCAGGCGCCACGTGCCCAAGTGCAGCTGTAAGGTGCGCAGCGCACCGGGCAGCAGGGCCACACATACTCTGTGCATCCGGGAGCGGAGCCATGCATGTGTTGCGCACCCGCTGCCCAGGGCGCAGGAGTGGCTCAAGCCAGCCCTGATTGTGTGGGGCAACTTGTGATGCCATTAACCTGTGTGACTGATAGCTATGCTGGCCAGCACTCGGTGACTAAAGGGTTAAGCTGAGGTAGCAATGGGTGTTGGCAAGGTGTGTAAAAGCCTAGATCTTGATGCTCTTGGAAGAACAGTCTCTGCTGGCCAGCACCAGCAGGACTTCTTTGGGAACCACAACATGAAACACAAAGAAAAGGCCATCGACAACGCACTAAGCTGCATGGAGAAAGCTAAGCAGCTTTCACTAAAAATAGCCAAACTGCAAGATTGTTCTCCCCAGGTTCCAATCATCGAATGACGGACTTTGGAAACACAAAGCCCAACACCAACAAGAACATCGCTCTTTGGCACTCACTGCTAGAATTGGAAAGAAATATCCCCCCACGTGCTCAGTCTTCATGAAGAGCTGCCAGACATCGCTCAAGCAGCCAAAGCAACCATGGATGAGTTTAGACAAAGAAACAAACATCTTGAGGAGTGGACTGAGGCTGTGTAACAAAAAATAATGGACATTTTAAAATTACACATTCCTGATAAAGAGATTGCACTGCAGTACTTACATGATGTGGAATGAAAAATACTATTTCTTTTCTTTATCCCATTCACAGTGCAAATATTAGTAATAAAGAAATATAAAATGAGCCGTATATGCTTTCTGTTCTTTGCTGTAATAAAATTAATGTATTTGAACGTGTAAAAAAAATAATATTTGAGAAATTTCACTTCATATTCTCTTGGTTCACAACACAATTCATTGGGATTAAATTTTCTAACTATGATCAATTTTTGAGATAATCGTGTGAGTTTTCTGCAATAAATCAACAGCATTACTATCCTCCGTCAAACTTCTGTCAATTTTTTAGCAAGTTTACATATCAAAATCCTAAGCCTGTCTACTGTGGAAAGCCTTCAAATACCATCTAAACTCTTGTCTAACAAGTTTCTAAAGGCTGAATCTGAGTTAATTATCCTCCACGCGTCTCACTCTTTTTGACTATGTCAGAAAAGCTTAGATCCTATGTCAATTCTCCCATGTTTAATGAAGTGTGATCTCCATGTGCCCCTTTTCCACAGTCCAAACATTTATGGGATCTCTTTTCCAAGCAGACTACATGATGTGTTACAATATATGATCTCTGTGTGAAAATTTTTACAAAGTCGAGGCACTTAGGGAGTTTCGCACTTGTTTGAATTCTCTGACATAGAAGAAAGATCGGATCAGTTTGTAAAATTTTTACCACAACCTAAGCACTTACAGACTCTCTCTCCAGTGTAAACAGCCTGATGTTGAGAAGGGCTGAACTGTTTCAGACACCGTTCCCGCAGGCCAAGCACTCACGCAATCTCCTGTGTGGAGTAACTGATATTTCATAATATATGACGAAGGCATGAGTCTTTTCCCACAGTCCAAACACATATGGGCTTCCTGGTCTGCATGGATTGCCTGATGCTTACGACAACTTGACGTCCCTATGAAATTTTTCTCACAGCCCAGTCACAGCATCTCTCTCCTGTGTGGATTGCTTGATGTTTAACGAGGTTTGACCTCTTTATGAAACTTTTCCCACAGTCTAAGCACTGATGGGGTCTCTCTCCTGTGTGGATTCTCTGATGTGAAGTGAGCGCTGACTTCCGTAAGAATCTTTTCCCACATTCTAAGCAGTTATGGGGTCTCTCTGCTGTGTGGATTTTCTGATGCGAAACGAGGGCTGACCTCCATATGAAACATTTTCCACAGTCCAAGCACTGATGGGGTCGGTCTCCTCTATGGATTGCCTGATGTTTACTCAGGTCTGCTCTATGTATGAAGTTTTTCCCACAGTCTAAGCACTTATGGGGTCTCTTTCCTGTGTGGATTGCCTGATGTTTCACAAGCTCAGACTTGCGTTTGAAACTTTTCCCACATTCTAAGCATACATGGGGTCTCTCTCCAGTGTGGACTGCCTGATGTGAAACTAGGAATGATCTCCATAGAAAACTTTTTCCACAGTCCAAGCACTTATGGGATCTCTCTGCGGTGTGGATTTTTTTATGTGAAACAAAGGCTGACCTCCATTTGAAACTTTTTCCACAATCTAAACACTCATGGGGTCTGTCTTCCCGGTGGGTTGCTTGATGATTCATGAGGTCTGATCTTTGTATGAAACTTTTCCCACAGTCTAAGCACTTATGGGGTCTCTCTCCTGTGTGGATTTTCTGATGTAAAACAAGGGAGGACCTCCATATGAAACCTTTCCCACAATCTAAACATTTATGGGGCCTGTCTCCTGTGTGCATTGCCTGGTGTTTAATCAGGGCTGACATCTCTAAGAAACTTTTACCACAGTCTAAGCACTTATGATGTCTATCTGTGTGACTTCTCTGATGCACAATCAGGGCAGGCTTCCAATTCAAATCGTTTCCTCCCTCAGGGCACTGAGAGCCTCTCTCTTCACTTTGGCTTCTCCCATCAGTATTAAGATCTGAGCTGTTATTGACGCTTTCCTCGCGGTCCAAACAATCAAGGGGTTTCTTTCCAGTATCTACTTTCTGAATTGTAATAAGCTCTGGGCTCACAATAAATCCCTTCCCATAACTGAACCATTCCTGGTGTTTCTCTTCCTTGGGGTTTGTCTGCTGGGCTGTTGGATGCTTGTGTCCTTCCCCACATTGAATAGATTTGTCCATTTGTTCACATGGGAGGTTTCCCAGCAGCCTCTCCGGCCTGGGCCAGTTTCCCCAGGCCTCTCCCTGTTCCAAGCACTGGGAAACATTCCCTTCAGCTCTTCCCACAAAGGTAGCCTGCGGTTCCATCTCCTCAGGAATTTCCTGCTTTTGATTCCCCTCTTGATTCTCACTCGCTGTCTCATCACCTGTTGGGAGAGAGAGAAAATCCAGGCAGGAGTCATTGAGCTGGGGAGAAAGAGGAACAGCACCAAGGGAAAACACTGAAATTGCACAGACTGAAACATGGGAAGGAAACTCCTGCAGCTAACAGGACTGCTGGAAAACCGTGAGCAATGTCAGCTGACCACACCCTGCCCTGCATGGGAGGATGCCAGATGATACGTCAGTCCTCACCTGTGTGGGTGCCTCTCCGGATCTCTCTTTCCTCCGCGGCCTGGAGGTCGGGCACCCAGGGCTCTTCCCCTCGTTCCAGCCGGGCAATCAGCTCAGGTTTGGGAACAGGAAACCCTGCACAGGGGGTGAAATCAGAGCAGATCAGGGTGCATGGAGGGTGGGGAGAGCGTCAGTCCCAAGGGACATTCCGTGAGTGGAACCTGTTCCCGGGCTCTGCTGGGGAATGGGCAACCCAAGAGGACGGGAACATGGTCACTGAGCCCCCTGAGGAGAGGCAGACGTGTGGGGAGGTGAGAGGAATTGTGACGCCCTCCCTAGATGTTCCCAAAATCTGAGAAGTCTGGGGCCCTTGCTGACACTCACAGCTCTGCAGTTACACCCCTGCTTGTTTCTAAACCTCGCAAATTCAGAGCCCTCCCCACAGCTGGAGCGCATCTCAAGGAAGGAAGGGAACAGGGATTCTGGGTGCGAGTGAGAAATAACACAGACAGGAGAATACATGCTCCCACCCTCCGCCTTGAAATCTAGAGGGGCCGGGTGGGGATGATTTAGCACGTCCATTAGGGTTTGACACCCTGGTCTCACTGCACAGGGTGCGGAGATGCAAGTCGCTCTCCCCCGGCAGCTGTGCCCATGGAACCCATTCCTGTCCAGGCCACCTGAGCAGGGAAGAACCTGCCCCGTGTCGGACACGCAGACCCCACGGCTCCTAATCCCCGAGGGGCCGGGACGCCCTTACCCAGCGAGGTCACCGCCTCGTAGTTCTCCTGCATGACGTCCCTGTAGAGGGCTCTCTGAGCGGGGCCCAGCAGCGCCCCCTGCCCCTGGGTGAAATACACAGCCACCTCCTCGAAGTTCACCCGCATCTGCAACAACAAGAGTCCCTCACCCACTGCCTGCAGCCCCAGCCACCATCTCAGTCGTCACAGGGAAAAAACACTGAAGCTCTGGGAAGACTGGAGAGGTAGAATCCCATCCCCAGCCTGTTTATAGCAGCCAGGAGGCTTCAGGCCAGGGCTGGCAATCTATGGGTCACGAGCCAGATATGGCTCTTATGAAGCTTGAGCCCTGCTCCTCCTTACTTCCCCCCACAGCAGGGAGCCAGTGCTGCTGCTACAGCCGTACGGCCCTCTGCAAACTTGGAACGTCAGCACTGGTCCTGCGGGGGCGAGAGAAGGGGAGAAGGCCCAGAGCCTTCCCACCGGATCTGGCGTGCGGGGAACAAATGGAGCAAAAAAAGTCTCGCTGCGCTGCTTTTTTCCTTCCCTCGCCATGCAGGAAACAAGCACCAAAAACGGCTCCAGGTGCACTGGCCTTTTTCGTCCCTCAGGAACCACTTTGCTGGAGTCTTCCCCTGCGAATCCTTCCTGGAGGCTTCCGGGGAATGGGAGCAGCAGGCAGCGTGTTACTGGTTTTCATGCTGCATGGCAGATACTGTGTAAGTGCCTCTCCCACCCCCTCATCGCCAGACCCCCAAGCCCCTCACTCATCCCCTCCCCCACACCAGATGCCCCCTCCCCAGGAATCCCCCCCGATGGATTTTTCTGTGGGCCCTCGACTCACAAAAGGTTCCTCCCTCCTGCCATAACTCAAGACAATGTTGAAACCTTTTGTGATGGACATAATATTTTCCTGTATGAAAAAATGAAGCCTGGTCAACAAGACTGCAATTGGGGCCCAGACCCCATCTGGCCCACTCCCCCCTCCCCAACCCTGATCCCAGCATACACCTGAACCCCTCATACTGCCACATCCCCAGACTTCTGCCATAACAGTCCTACATGCTCCCACACCCCAACCATGTGCCCTGAATCCATCATACACCCCAATCTCCTGGCCTGAGCCCCTCGTACACTCCAACCCAGACTCCTGCACCCCCACATCACCAGCTCCCTGCCATAAGATTGACAGAAGATACCCTGAATGCCTGCATGAAGCTGGATTTGACCCGTTACGATAAAAACTTCAAAGAAATGTGTGAAAAAATGCAGCAGCAGAAATTCCATTACATAAAGTCTGTGAGTGCAATGTTTCCTTTCTGCTATTATTAATCATCAGGTCAATTATCAATCATATTAAATCATATTTTCGGATATTCTTCTCCCGCTCTATATTGACCACTTGCTCTAAATGTTGATGTTGTTTGGCTCTTTGGTTTGTAAAGGTTGCAGACCCCTGATTCAGAGGAAGGGCAGAGAGATCCCCCTCCCCCTCAGCAGACAGAGGGCAGGGCCTTCTCCCTGGCCACACACCTGCTAGCCAGAGGCTGAGGCGGAAGCCGAGCTCTGAGCCACAGGCAGGGACAGGAATCCCGGCAGCTTCCCTTTGTGTTTCCCAGCAACCTCTGGCTGGGGGCTCAGATCACAGCATTGGGAGTCTGGGACATTCTCCCAGCCCTGCCCAGGGGGGCTGGGGCCTGGATTAGAAATGGGGGCGCGATCACACCCTGCCCATGGACCTGCTCAGCAGCTTTATCCCACCCTGTCTCCTCCCTCCCCCCGCCCAGCAGCTCCCTGAACCCCCTACCTGAGCGGGCTCCATCCCGGCCATTGCCCGGCCCCGGCCCCTGGCAGACGGGCGCTCTGGAGCGAACTCTCGACGTGTCTCCTCGGCGGGTCGGGCGAGAGGGTCGATGGGGGAGGCGTCAGAAGGGGCCCGAGTCCCTGTCGCCCCCCGAGTCCCCCCAGGCCCTGCCCCTGCAGACACGCGCTGGGACTCTCTGGCTCTGCCCTGTGGGAAGAAACCCAGTGAGTCTGTTACCCCCCCGGCCCGGCCCCTCCCGCTAGAAGAAAACCCAGCGAGCCCCTTTGAGCCTCCCGCAGCAGCATCTCTGAGCCCCGCGCTGGGGAAAGAGCCGCCTCCTGCCCCAGCCGGGCGCTGCTCGGGCCCGGGGGGGGGGGGGGGGGCTGTGAGTGGGGCCGGGAAGCAAGGAGGGGTAACGTGACCCCAGCTTCCTCCCAGGTGTGACCCTCGAGCACCGCCCAGGTTGGGGGCGGGCGGCAGCGGGGACTCGCAGCCAGCTCCGCCGGGAGCAGCCCGGGGCCAACCCCTCCCCCTGCAGCCCGGGGGCACCGGGGCGCCGCTCCCGGGGGGTCTCTCTTACCTGCCCCCCAAGCGCTGCCCGCCCTGGGGCAGGGGCTGGGCCGGGCCGGGCTGGGGGCGCTGCCCGGGGAGAGGCTCCTGGGGAGGGAGCAGCGGGACTGGCCCGGCCGGAGATTCCCCCTCCCGGCTGCAGCCCGGGCTCCGGGGCCCCGCAGCAGCCCCCGCCGGGGCTCGGGGATCCGGCCCGGAGCCTGGCCCCAGAGTCCCCGCGAGCAGCGGCGGCGAGTCGCTTCCTGCGGCCGGGCCGGAGCCAGCGATCGCTCCCCCCGCGCCTGCTGCTGCTGCTGCTGCTGCTGGGTCCTAGCGAGACACCCGCCATCCGCGCTGCGCTGCGCCCCTGGGCCTGGCTCTGCCCCACTCACAGACCCCTCGGGAGCAGCCAGACTGGGGGGATGTTCGGTGGCCGCAGAGTGGGGCAGCCCCGCCCGCTGGGGGCCGCTCGGGCAGGAGTTTCTCAAATTATGAGTCACCTTTAGGAGACGCCAGGGGGGAAGTAACTTCCCTTCCTTACCGGTTCTGCCCCATCGCAACCCCCCTCGGGAGGGCCTGAGAGCAGGGGGGGCAATAAAACCGAACCTGTAAGAACTTGTGGGGTGGAGCCCGGGGGACTCAGGGCAGAGGGTTGGGGTGTGTGAGGGCAGGGGGTTAAGTTGGGGGTACAGGAGGCAGGCCAGGGGAATGGGAGTGTGTGGGGGGGTGCAGGAGGAAGGGCAGGGGAATGGGAGTGTGTGGGGGGTGCAGGAGGCAGGGGGATGGGAGTGTGTGGGGGGGTGCAGGAGGCAGGGCAGGGGAATGGGAGTGTGTGGGGGGGTGCAGGAGGCAGGGCAGGGGGATGGGAGTGTGGGGGGTGCAGGAGGCAGGGCAGGGGAATGGGAGTGTGGGGGAGGTGCAAGAGGCAGGACAGGGGATGGGAGTGTGGGGGGTGCAGGAGGCAGGGCAGGGGAATGGGAGTGTGTGGGGGGTGCAGGAGGCAGGGCAGGGGAATGGGAGTGTGGGGGGTGCAGGAGGCAGGGCAGAGGGATGGGAGTGTGGGGGGTGCAGAAGGCAGGGCAGGGGAATGGGAGTGTGTGGGGGGTGCAGGAGGCAGGGCAGGGGAATGGGAGTGTGGGGGGTGCCGGAGGCAGGGGAGGGGAATGGGAGTGTGTGGGGGGTGCAGGAGGCAGGGCAGGGGAATGGGAGTGTGGGGGGTGCTGGAGGCAGGGGAGGGGAATGGGAATGTGTGGGGGGGTGCAGGAGGCAGGGCAGGAGAATGGGAGTGTGGGGGGGTGCAGGAGGCAGGGCAGGGGAATGGGAATGTGTGTGGGGGGTGCAGGAGGCAGGGCAGGGGAATGGGAGTGTGTGGGGGTGGTGCAAGAGGCAGGGCAGGGGAATGGGAGTGTGTGGGGCAGGTTGCAGGAGGCAGGGCAGGGGAATGGGAGTGTGTGGGGGGTGCAGGAGGCAGGGCAGGGGAATGGGAGTGTGTGGGGGTGTGTGCAGGAGGCAGGATTGGAGAGTGTGAGGGACTCAGGGCAGGGGATTAGATTGTGGGGCAGGTTGCAGGAGGCAGGGCAGGGACCTGGGGGTAGGGAGGAGAGTGAGGGGGCTCTGGGGCCATGTACACTTGCCGGGACTGGGCTGCTGGGCAGCCGTGGCTGGACAGGGGCCACACCAGGACGGCCATGGTTGATTCTGCCTCCCCTCCGTCTGCTGCAGCAGAAGAGGGGCCAGGGCCGGGATGCCCCACCCAGATGGGGCTGCTGCCAGCCTGTCCTGCAGCAGATGGGGGCCAGCTTGCAGGGCCCACACCGGGATGGGGGCCAGGCCACCACAGCCGGACAGAGGTTGATTCTGCCTCCCCCAACCATGGCAGGAGCAAGGCCGGGCTGCTGCCAGCTCCCCTCACTGCCAGACCACGGGGCTGCCCCGGGACTGGGCTTTCGTGGGCGGGTCAGGTGCCACGCCTGCCCCTTCCTTTAAATGGCCTGCTCTGGGTCAAACACCCCTTGCCGGAGCCACCCACCAGGGCACACCCCCTTACTGTCCCCGCTGGGAGAAACCAATCCATAGGCCCAGAGCTAAGCTGGGAAGTGGACCCAAGTCCTCACGCCCCCTCCCTTCACCCAGAGCCTGCCTCTCCTCCGGGACTCGCCTTCCCCTCTCCCTTGCGGCAAAATCCTTGTCCCCCTCCCCCCCCCCACAGCTGGGGCCAGGAGTCCTGAGAGGCTCCCCCCCCCCCCCCCACCTTGCTGTGATCACTCAGGACAGGGGCTAGAGCAAGGCTCAGCCCCCTATGGCTCACGGCTCACTTAGGAGCCAACTCGTGGTCAGCCCCCCACACTCCTGCCCCCCTCCCCCCCCGCAATGGGGGACCCACGGTGGCACAAGATTGGAGCCAGCACCGGCTTCCTGCAGAGGGTGGGGGAAGCCCGGAGCTTGGCCAGGTTTTAAAATAATATTTTAATGTAGGACATCTAGGCAGCGTCTCTCCTCGGCGGACAGGAAGGCCGAGATCGCCGGGGGGTACCGCGTCCGGCTGCCCCGTGTGGTGGTCAAGGGGAGGCACATGGAGCGCGCTGGGGCTGGGTGGAGAGGGCACAGGAGCAGGTCAGGGTGGCTACCAATGTGGGTCCAGGTGACGGAGGGCACAGGGGTGCCACTGCTCTTCACCACCGCCAGGACCTCCAACTGGCAGGTGAAGAGCAGCTGGAGGGAGGGGCACACACTCAGCCGGGCGCTGCAGGTCAGCTCCTCTGCAAGGCAGAAGAGGGCTGAGCCGGGTGTGGGGGGGGGGGAGCCTGCAGTACCCACTCCAGGAGGGACTCAGGACTTCCCTCATCTCTGGGGCCTGAGAGTAGGAGCAGGTAGGTGGGTTCAGCCCACGGCTTCCACTGCGCAGGAGGTCAATGTCTGGGGGGGGGGAGGTTAATGGCTGAAGTGGGGGGGGTTAGCAGCCATGAGGCTTAATGGCTGAGGTGTGGGGCGTTAGCAGCCAAGGGGGTTGATGGCTGAGGTGGGGGAGGATAGCGGCCATGGGGCTTAATGGCTGGAGGGGGGGGGGGGGTTAGTGGCCATGGGACTTAATGGCTGAGGTGAGGGGGGGTAGCGGCTGAGGGGGTTAATGGCTGGGGGGGGTTAGCGGCCATGGGGCTTAATGGCTGAGGTGAGGGGAGGGGTAGCGGCTGAGGGGGTTAATGGCTGGGGGGGGGGGTTAGCGGCCATGGGGCTTAATGGCTGAGGTGAGGGGAGGGGTAGCGGCTGAGGGGGTTGATGGCTGAGGTGAGGGGAGGGGTAGCGGCTGAGGGGGTTGATGGCTGAGGTGGAGGGGTTAGTGGCCGAGAGCAGTGGTCTCCAACCTTTTTAAGCATGAGATCACTTTTAAATTCAATCCAGGATCCACCTGAAACCCAAACACCCTGGCCCCACCACCTTCCTGCCCCTTCTCCAAGGCCCTGCCCCTGCTCACTCCATCCTCCCCCATCCTCACTCACTTTTATCAGGCTGGGGGGCAGAGGTCTGAAGTGCAGGGGAGGGGGAGGGGGACTGATCTTGGGCTAAAGGATTTGGAGTGTGGGAGGGCTTCTGAGGTGAGCCCGGGGCAGAGAATTGGGGTGCAGGGGGCAGGCTCTGGGAGGGAGTTGGGGTGCAGGCGGCAGGCTCTGGGAGGGAGTTTGGGTGCAGGGAGATTCAGGGCTAGGGCAGGGGGTTGGGGTGCAGGAGGGGTTCAGGGCTGGAGTTTGGAATGCTGGCTCCAGCTGGGCACTGCTCGGCACAGATGTTTTCTGGGTGGTGGGGCAGGGGACTAAGGCAGGCTCACCCCTTCCCTGGCCCTGCACCACTCCCAAAAGCAGCCAGCAAACTCCCTCCATCCCTGTCCCTGCTCTGCTCTGTGAAGATGGGGTACAGGGTGGAGGGAGGGGCACCCTGATCTCAACACTCCCTCTCTTCTTCTTGTGCCCTGCACAGCAAGCAAGAGGCTCCCGGGGGTGGGGGGCAGCTCCAAGGCAGAGGGCAGGAGCAGTGCTGAGAGGGGCAGCTGAAGTACTGGCACTTGACAGCCTCCCGGCCAAACCAGTCAGGATCCCCTGTCAGAGGCTCCAAGGTCTACCAGTAGATCCCGGTTGACTGGTTGGTGGCCACTGGCCTAGGGGGTTAATGGCTGAGGTGGAGGGGTGGGAGGTTTGAACGGCTGAGGGGGCAGGGGTTAGTGGCCAACAGAGTTAATTGCTGAGGTGGGGAGGGGGGCTTAGTGGCCAAGGGGGATAATGGCTATGGTGGGGGGTTAGCAGCTGGGGCAGGGCTAAGACGGTGGTGGAGGATCCAGTTTTGGGGAGAAGGAGCAGCTGGATTTCCTGAAGGAGCATCACATGTGGTTCTTCCAGCACTTCCTGCAGACCCTGCCACTGATCAGACACCCACCCGAACTCTGCTCCTGCCCTCTCCCCCCTGGCCAGATACCCACCTGAATCCTGCCCACCAGCACCCTGCTCCTGCCCCCTTCCCTTTGGCCAAACATACACTAGCATCCTGCTCCTGCCTCCTCCCCTCTGACCAGACACCCACCAGCACCCTGCTCCTGACCCCTCCCCCTGGCCACACACACACCCGAACCCTGCTCCTTCTCCCTTCCCGCTGGCCGGACACCCACCCTGCTCCTGCTCCCTTTCCCGGGCCAGACACCCACCTGAACCCTGCTTCTCCTCCCTCCCCACTGGCCAGACACCCACCTGAACCCTGCTCCTCCTCCCTTCCCGCTGGCCAGACACCCAGCAGCACCCTGCTCCTGACCCCTCCCCCTGGCCACACACACACCCGAACCCTGCTCCTCCTCCCTCCCCCCTGGCCAGACACCCACCCAAACCCTGCTCCTCCTCCCTCCCCGCTGGCCAGACACCCACCCAAACCCTGCGCTCTCCCTCCGAGCCAGACAAGCCCATGATTGGGTCCCAGATCCCATCTGGCCGCAGCATCCTAACACTCCTGCACCCCCCCACACATCCCAACCCTAACTCCATCACACACCTGAGCTTTCTGTCCTGAGCCCCTCCTGCAAATTCCCAGACTTGCTCTGTCAAATTCCCAGACTTTAAGACCAGAAGGGACCATCATGAGCATTGGGCCCAGGGATTCTCGGGAGCAAATTTTTGGTGGCTTCAGAGTCTGGCCAGCACCTCCCGCTGGGGGGGCCATTAAAACACTTAATTACCTAAAGGAGAACCCAATAAAAATATGCACATGGGGAAAGGGTCCCAGTATCACAGGGAACGTTCCTGCTTTACACACGACCCCAGAGGAATACAATAACAGAAGAATCCGGGTCCTCACGTCCATGGAATTTCCCTTGGAACTTGCCCTCCATATGAATCTCTCCTCACACCCCGATCACTCATGGAGTCTCCCTCCTATGGGGAGTCTCTGAGGAGTTACAAGATTTCATCTTAATGTGAAACTTTTCCCACAGTCCATAAACATAGGGTTCTCCCTCCTCTATGGAGTCCTTGATCTTTATGAAGCTCCAACTTCCATATGAAACTCGTTGCCCAGATGAAGCGCTGATGAGGTCTCTCTCCTGTGTGGATGGCCTGATGACCAAGAAGGGTTGAGCGCTACATGAAGCTTTTCCAGTTGCAGCTCTTAAGGGATCTTTCTCCTGTGTGGATTTTCTGATGTGAAACCAGTGCTGAGCTTTGTATGAATTTTTTTTCCCCACTGTCAAAGCACTTATGAGGTGGTTCTCCTGTGTGCGTTGCCTGTTGTTTAAGAACGTCGGACCTCCATGTGAAAGGTTTTCCATGGCTTAACACTTATCTTTTCTGTCTCCCATGTGGGTTAACCGATGGTGGATGAGGTCTGACCTCCTTATGAAACATTTCCCACAGTCTAAGCACTGATGGGGTCTTTCTCCACTATGGATTTTCTGATGTAACACAAGGTCTGGCTTCCTTATGAAACTTTTCCCACATTCCAGGCATTTGTGAGGTCTTTCTCCCGTGTGGATTTTCTGATGTGTTAAAAGGGCTGACTTCACTGTGAAACTCTTCCCACACTCTAAGCACTTATGAGGTCTTTCTCCTGTGTGGATTACCAGATGCTGAATAAGCTCGGACTTTCTTTTGAAACTTTTCCCACACTCTAAGCACTTATGGGGTCTTTCTCCTGAGTGGATTACCAGATGTTGAATAACTGCTGACTTCCTTATGAAACTTTTTCCACAATATAAGCACTTATGGGGTTTCTCTCCCATGTGCAATTTCATATGTATAAGAAGTCCTGATCTCTGTCGGAAACTTTTCCCACAGTCTAAGCACTTGTGGGGTCTTTCTCCTGTGTGGACTGTCAGATGTCGATTGAGGTATGACTTATGGATGAATGTTTTTCCACAGACTAAACATTGATGGGGTCTCTCTCCTGTATGACTTGCCTGATGTTTAACAAGGTCAAATCTCCATTTGAAAGCTTTTCCACACTCCAAGCACTTATGGGGTCTCTCTCCTGTGTGGACGGCCTGATGTTTAACAAGGTTTCTCTTCCTTTTGAAACTTCTTCCACACTCCAAGCACTTATGGGGTCTCTCTCCTGTGTGCACTGCCTGGTGGTTAACAAGTTTACGTTTTGAAATGAAAGCTTTTCCACACTCCAAACACTTATGGGATTTCTCTCCTGTGTGGACTGTCTGATGAGAAAGAAGAGATGACCTCTCTGTGAAACTTTTTCCGCACTCCAAGCATTTATGGGATCTCTCTCCTGTGTGGACAGCCTGATGTTTAATGAGATCTGACCTCTGTATGAAACTTTTCCCACAGTCTACGCACTTATGGGGTCTGTCCCCTGTATGGATTTTCAGATGTAAAACAAGGGAATAACTCCGTGTGAAACTTTTCCCACAGTCTAAGCACTGATGGGGTCTGTCTCCTTTGTGGATTTTCTCATGTGAAACAAGGGTGTATTTCCATTTGAAACTTTTCCCACAGTCTAAGCACTTATAGGGTCTCTTTCCAGTGCGCACTGCTTGAGGTTTAAGGAGGACCGACCTCTGCTGGAAACTGTTCCCACAATCTGATCTCTTATGGGGACAGCTCTTTCCTCTATGGACAGCTTGGTGTTTAAACAGGGCTGACCTTCTTTTGAAACACTTCCCACACTCTATACACTTACTGGGTCTTTCTCCTGTGTGGTTTGTCTCAGGTGTAATCAGCGCTGACTTCCAGTTCAAACGATTCCCTCCTTCAAGGAACTGATATCCTTGCCTTCCCATTTGGCTTTTCCTGTCAATATTAAGATCCAAGCTGTTATTCACACCTTCCCCATGGTCTGAGCATTGCAGGGGTTTCTCTCCAGCACCTACTGTCTGCATTGTAATAAGCTCTGGGCTCACAATAAATCCCTTCCCATAAATGAGCCATTCCTGGTGTTTCTCTTCCTTGAGGTTTGCCTGCTGGTCTGTGGGATGCTTACGTCCTTCTCCGCATTTAACAGATTCATCCATATGCTCACTTGGGTGGTGTCTCAGGAGCCTCTCTGGCCTGGGCCAGTTTCCCCAGGCTTCTCGCTGTTCCAAGCACTGGGAAACATTCCCTTCAGCTCTTCCCACAAAGGTCGCCTGCGGTTCCATTTGCCCAGAAACTTCCTGCTGTTGATTCTCTTCCTCCTTTACATTTATTGTCACATCACCTGCTGGGAGAGAGAGACAATCCAAGCAGGAGTCATTGAGCTGGGGAGAAAGAGGAACAGCACCATGGGAAAACCCAACACACTGAAATAGCACAGACCAAGCAATTACATTATCCCACTTCTTCACATACAACCACTCACAAGGACGGAAATTAACAGTACGTCTGTGTCTAGACTGCATCACTTTTCCGTAAAGGGATGCAGATTAGACACAGCGCAATTGCAAATGAAGTGGGGATTTAAATCTCCCCCGCTTCATTTGCATGCACATGGCTGCCACTTTTTTCCGGCTCGGGGCTTTGCCGGCAAAAAGCGCCAGTCTAGATGGGGATCTTTCGGAAACTAAAGCCTTTTCCGAAAGATCCTTTCTTCCTCTTAAAATCAGGAATAAGGGATCTTTCGGAAAAGGCTTCAGTTTCCGAAAGATCCCCGTCTAGACTGGTGCTGTTTACCGGCAAATCCCCGAGCCGGAAAAAGCGGCAGCCATGTTCATGCAAATGAAGTAGGGGGAGATTTAAATCCCCGCTTCATTTGCAATTGCGCTGTGTCTAATCTGCATCCCTTTTATGGAAAAGGGATGCAGTCTAGACACAGCCTTCTGGTGGGAAACTGAGCAATGTCAACTGAGTACACCCTGCTCTGTGTGAGAACAGGAAGTACCGAGGGCAATTAGTGATACCTCATTTTTGGGTTGTTAGCTTTCTTCTTCATTCACCAGCTGGTTTCTGTGTCATTTCTCACCTGTGTGGTAGCCTCTTGGGATCTCTCTTTCCTCGTCAGCCTGGAGGTCGGGCATCCAGGGCTCTTCCCCTCGTTCCAGCCGGGTGATCAGCTCAGGTTTGCGAACAGAAAACCCTGTGCAGGGGGTGAAATCAGAGCAGATCAGGGCTCATGGAGGGTGGGGAGAGAGTGGAATCTGTCCCTGGGCTCTGCTGGGGAATGTGCAATCCAAGAGGACGGGAACATGGTCACTGAGCCCCCTGGGGAGAGGCAGACGTGTGGGGAGGTGAGAGGAATTGTGACGCCCTCCCTAGGAGTTCCCAGGACCTGGGCAGTCTGGGGTCCTTGCTGACACTCACAGCTCTGTAGTTACACTCTTGCCTATTTCTAAACCTGCAGAGCCCAGAGCTTTCCCTACAGCTGGAGTTTGTCCCAAGGAGGGAGGGGAACAGGGATTCTGGATGTGAGTGAGGAACAACACAGCCAGGAGGATACATGGCCCCTCCGCCTTGAAATCTAGAGGGGCCGGGTGGGGATGATTTAGCACGTCCATTAGGGTTTGACACCCTGATCTCACTGCACAGGGCACGGAGATGCAAGTCACTCTCCCCCGGCAGCTGTGCCCATGGAACCCATTCCTGTCCAGGACACCTGAGCAGGGAAGAACCTGACCCGTGTCGGACACGCAGACCCCACGGCTCCTAATCCCCGAGGGGCCAGGACGCCCTTACCCAGCGAGGTCACCGCCTCGTAGTTCTCCTGCATGACGTCCCTGTAGAGGGCTCTCTGAGCGGGGCCCAGCAGCGCCCCCTGCCCCTGGGTGAAATACACAGCCACCTCCTCGAAGGTCACCCGCATCTGCAACAACAAGAGTCCCTCACCCACTGCCTGCAGCCCCAGCCACCATCCCCGTCATCACGGGGGGAAAACACTGAAGCTCTGGGAAGGCTGGAGAAGTAGAATCCCATCCCCAGCCTGTTTCCAGCAGCCAAGAGGCTTTGGGGGATGGGCAGAGAAATCCTCGTCCTCGTCCCCCTCAGAAGACGGAGAAGGGCAGGGCCTTCTGATGGCCACACACCTACTAGACCAAGGGGTCGGCAACCTTTTCAAACCAAAGAGCCAAACTACATCAAAATTCGGACCATGTGGTCCACACACAATCCATATAAGAATGCAGGAGTCAGTGCGGGTTTGGGTGTGGGGGGGGGCTCACGGCAGAGTGTGGGGGCTGCCGGAGTTGGGTCAGGGAGCTCAGGGCAAGGGGTTGAATATATGAGCAGGCTCGGGGCAGGAGGTACAGATGGCAGGTGTCAGGACAACAATGGGGGGGAGGGCAAAGGCAGGAGGCGGGGGTGCATGCCCAGGACGGCTGGCTTCTGGTTTAGAAATGGAATTTATCCCACCCTGTTTCCTCCCTGTCCCTCCCTCCCTCCGCCCAGCAGCTTCCTGAAACCCCCTACCTGAGCGGGCTCCATCCCGGCCATTGCCCGGCCCTGGCCCCTGGCAGACGGGCGCTCTGGAGCGAACTCTCGACGTGTCTCCTCGGCCTGTCGGGGTGATAGGGGAGGTGTCAGAAGGGGCTGGGTCCATTTTGCATCCCAAATCCCCCCCCCCCCCCAACACACACATGACTCTTTAGAGCCTCCCAGTAAGAGAATCTCTGAGCCAAAGGGTAGAAAAAGAGCAGAATCCCAGAAGCCACTTCCCCATCCTGCCAAGTGCGCTGTGTCCAGCAAGGCCTTTCCTCTCAGCGCCTGCAGGGATGGATCAGGGCAAGGTGGGAGCTTCCCTCCCTCCCTTGTTGCTCCCAGCACCATCTCTGCCGGGGAAGGGGGCAGTGGAGTAGCGGGAACCAGGCATAACCCTGGAATCAGCTGAGTCCCAGGTCACGCCCAGTCTCAGACACTGCACCTCTGCTCTTTTAAAGCTGTCCTGGGCTCACAGCGGGTCCCCGGCGCTGCCCACCAGTCTTTAAAATGTATTGAGACTGAGCCAACAGCTCTTCATATATTTAAAAGGCAGAGGTGCAGCAGGGTTAGCTCCCCGGGGCTGGGGGCCAGGAGCTAGCCCCGTTGCAGCTCCCTCCCTCATTGACTAATCGACAAGTCGATGGAAATTCCGTCGACTAGTTGATTAAACTAAATTTAACATCCCTAGCTAGAAGCGGGTGAGGCTCCTGTTTTGGGACGCAGCCGGGGGAGCCCAGGGCTGGGGAGGGCCCAGTTGGGATGGGACTGATTTTGGTGCCGACAAGATCTGTTCTGTGCCGTGTCCCCGGCCACTCCCCTCCCCGCCTTCTGTTTTCCCAGCCCGCCAACCCCGGGGCTACCGAGGTGGGAGCCTGGCCTGTGGGAGGGGCGTGTGAGGCTTCCCCGGGGGTCCTGTCCAGATGGATTTCCAGAAGGGAGCTTGCGATGTGAACAGAGTGCTGGACGCTCCGAGCTCAGACCTAGGGAACTTCTGGCCCGGGGGAGAGGGAGCCCGAAGGGGACACCCCCACACTGTTTTGCCTGGCTCCATTCAGAGCGGGCCCAGGGCACTGTGCCTGGGACTCTGTGGCCCAGGGTTGTCGGACACCCCCGGGTCCTGCCGAAGCGCCGTTGCCTCCCCTAGCAGGGGAGTCAATGGGGGCGCTTTGTTCCCTCTCTTTCTGGGTGCTTTGGAAAAAGCTGGGCCCCGCAGGGGACCTAGATGCAACAGGCCAGTGTGTGCCAAGCCCCGGGCACACGTGTGTGTTGCACAGACCAGGCCTGGCACCTTTGTGAGCATCCCAGGCACAGACTCGCTGCCCTGCCCCTCGGCTCGTGGGGCAGCCGCGACAGCCCCTGCGGCCTTTGTGGGTCGCACTGTCCTGCCAGCACCTCTGCTGCTCCCCCGCCTGATTGGGCCCTAGAGACCCCCCCTCAACCCAGGCCCCCTTCCCCGCCTGATTGTGTCTCAGGGATGCCCCCGCTGGGCCGGCCAGTTTGGCCCCCGCCCCCAGGGGCGCTGCTCGGGCCCAGGAGGAGGCTGCGGGCGGGGCCAGGAGCACAAATCAGCAGTGGGGAGGGGGGGGGGAAGGGCAGCAGGTGGTAACGTGACCCCGGCTCCCCGCCCCAGATGTGGCCCCCTCCTCCCGCCCAGGCTGGGGGCTGGCGGCAGCTGCCCCGGGCCCGGGCGGGGACTCGCAGCCAGCTCCGCCGGGAGCAGCCCGGGGCCAACCCCTCCCCCTGCAGCCCGGGGGCACCGGGGCGCCGCTCCCGGGGGGTCTCTCTTACCTGCCCCCCAAGCGCTGCCCGCCCTGGGGCAGGGGCTGGGCCGGGCCGGGCTGGGGGCGCTGCCCGGGGAGAGGCTCCTGGGGAGGGAGCAGCGGGACTGGCCCGGCCGGAGATTCCCCCTCCCGGCTGCAGCCCGGGCTCCGGGGCCCCGCAGCAGCCCCCGCCGGGGCTCGGGGATCCGGCCCGGAGCCTGGCCCCAGAGTCCCCGCGAGCAGCGGCGGCGAGTCGCTTCCTGCGGCCGGGCCGGAGCCAGCGATCGCTCCCCCCGCGCCTGCTGCTGCTGCTGCTGCTGGGTCCTAGCGAGACACCCGCCATCCGCGCTGCGCCCCACTGAGCTTTGCCTTGCTGGACCTGGCTCTGTTGTGGGGGCCTCGGAGGGGACGAGGCGGGGCCCAGGATTCCAGGGGGCTCGAACTCCTGGCTTGCTGGGGTCACTTGCACATGGGCTAACGTGTCCCCACCCCCACCGACTCCTTCTGCGCCAGCCCCTTCCCTGCCCCCAGCTTACATTCGATGCTGTGTATTAAACTATGGGGGGGGGGGGGACAATAAGGAAAATGGGAACTGTTGTAGGGGTGGGGAAGCTAAGTCGCAGGGGCTGGATGCAGTCTCTGACTCCCCTGTTCCCCCCCCCCCCACACACACAGCCCCCCCCATGAGGCTGGAGCACACAATATCCACTGGCCTGAGCCTATCAGGCTATGCTGTGTGAGCGGTGATGGGGCCCATACACAGTAATTTCGGGGGGTGGGGTGCTTTTTTTTGTAAATGTGGACCACTAAGCTGCGAGTGCTCTCTCCCCCTGCCCCTCACATGGTTCCCCAAATAACCCTGCTCTGGCCTGCTGGAGAAGGTTGGGGCTGATTTCCCTACACACACCAAGAACAGGATCCAGCCCTGACCTCACTCCTAGGGGGAAGGGGGAATCCACTCCAGCCTTCCCCTGGCCAGCCACAGCACACTTACCTGGGGGATCATAGCAGGGGGGTTTGTTTCCACACTTACCCCGCATACAGGCCTTATATATCAAGCATACATCTCTGGGTTCCTTTGTCTTTTACATAGAAACATTCATCCCTTTCTTGTCAATTTTGATCCTCACACACACAAATATCCCACATTTTCATGGGCCACACACGGAAACACGTCAGTGGTTTTCCATTGTTGGTGTTCTTTATATCCGCAGGAATGATGATCAGTGGCATATGTCATTCATTTTTTTGTTAGCTGGATTCCTAATGGTACCACTGGATAGATATCAAGGATTACGCTAGGGCAGGGGTGGGGAACCTCAGGCCCAGGGGCCGGATGCAGCCCTCCCAGCTTGCCTGGATCTGGCCCCCGATGCCCCAGCCTGGCCCCCTCCCCCGCAGCATTTGGGAGCCCACCCACCTGACCCTCTGCCACAGCACAGAGCGTCTAGATTGGCACGGACGCTTTTCCGCAAAAAGTGCTTTCGCGCAAAAGCGTCCGTGCCAATCTAGACGCTTTTTTCCACAAATGCTTTTAACGGAAAAACTTTTCCATTAAAAGCATTTGCAGAAAATCATGCCAGTCTAGATGTAGCCCCACAGTCCTGCCTGTGTACCTGTCCTGACACATGGAACTGGAAGCATTTCAGAGAACGCTACCATGGAGGTCATGGACTACAATCTATTACCTTGCCTGCCAAATTTGGTCTTCAGGACCTCTCTCCTATCCTTCCCTATGTCACTGCTACCCACCTGTACTGTGACCAACGGCTCCTCCCCAGCGCTACCCAAAAGTCTAGCTAGATACGCAACCTTCATGCCAGAGTAGTCATCATGTAGTTCACCAGGACATCGCAAACCCAGCTGTCTATGTTTCTAATGCGTGACTCCCCCATTACTAACACCTGCCTTTTTGTAAAAACTGGAGTTCCATCCCCCAGAGAGGAGAGGATATCACAACATCCTCTGGAAGGAGGGGATCAACTATGGGATCGTTTCCCTCTGCTCCACTTGCATCTTCCCCTTCCTCAAGACTTTCACCCTCCTCAAAGGCTGTCTGGCCGGAGATTGGACCATTCTATTGTTTCCCAGAACATCTCAGCTATGTCCTTCTCTTCCTCCCTTGGCTCTATCTGGTGGAATCCTCCCTCGTCTCTCTTCCCAACTCCCCCACCTGATGGCTTTCCCTCTCTCCGTGTTCCCCATCCCCTTGAGGAGAGAGCCCCACCTCCTTGAACATGGCTGAGCTCCGCCCTCAAAAAGAAAAACATCCCAAAGCCAACAAACACCCTCATTCTTCAAGCAGTCTGAGCTGCCCGAAAACAAGCTGACAGGCACTGTGTGGACTGACACTGATGATGCAAAAGTGTGTAAAAGCCTAGATCTCAATGGCCTTGAAAGGACATTCTCAGCTTACCAGAGACAGCAGGACATCTTTGGGAACCACAACACCAAACAGAAAGAAGATGCCATCGAGGACACACTGAGCTCCAGAGAAAAAGTCAAGCAGCTTTCGCTAACAAATGGCCAGAGGGCTCAGAACTGCAATCTTTTTCTCCCCAGGCTGCAGTGATCCAACGGTGACATCCAACGTGCCGAGTTCACAAGGGGGCCTGCCGTAAGTTGTGCAAGATCAGCTCCTGAAAGTTGTTCCTGTCAGCAAAGGCCACAAATCCCCTTCCTTCACGAAGAAGTTTGTGGAGCAAGTCACAGAATTTAAGCCCAAAACTGAATCAATCCCAGCTGGTTCAACAGAGGTGATTCTGAGTTGTGAAGCGGTTGTTGGAGGTGGCTCTGGCCTTTAGAACTGACATCAACAAATGGCAGCGCCGTTTGGTTTAAAATCATTAGCCTACACAAGATGGCTACGTCTAGACTGGCATGATTTTCTGCAAATGCTTTTAACGGAAAAGTTTTCCGTTAAAAGCATTTTCGGAAAAGCGCGTCTAGATTGGCACGGACGCTTTTCCACATAAGCACTTTTTGCGGAAAAGCGTCCGTGGCCAATCTAGAGGCACTTTTGCACAAAAAAGCCCCGATCACCATTTTCGCAAAACATTTGCGGAAAACAAATCTCAGCTGTCTACACTGGCCCTTTCTAAACAGCCAGACATGGCCCTGCCCATACTCCGCCGACTGTAGGCATTCTGGAGGCAGAGGGTTGCTGCCCCCGGTGCCCGCCTTCCCAGTGCGCAGGGGCTGGGGAGGCCAGGCCTGGCCATGTGGCAAGTCCTTCTCCCTCCCACGGTGTTCTGGGGCTGGAGAGGCTGGGCTGGGCCAGGCCATGTGGTACAGCACGCCCTGCCTCCTCCCTCCTCCCTCCTCCCTCCTCCGGTGCATGAATGGCTTGGCTGGGCTGCGCAGTGCACCTTATACCAGACTTGAGGAGGCTGCGGCAAGCGCACGCGGCTCCCCTCCTCGTGGTTGGAAGGGGGGAGCATGTGTGTAGCACGCTGCCCCACCTCTCATGGGCGGGGAAGAGGCGAGGCATAGCAGAAGGGGCAGGGCTGAACATGGGGCCGGGGTCTAGACTTCCCCAACCCTGTGTTACCCACCAGCTCTGTGATTATTGGGGAACCAGAACATGGTCACCTGTCAGCCTTGTGCTCTTGGGGAGTCAGGGAGTGGCACTCATGGAAAACCATTCCCCTCCCTCAGGCCTCTGCTAGAATCAAAGACAAAGCAAAGAAAAGGCCGGGGAAGACACACCTAAACTGCTTCAGACAAGGGTGATACAATTAAGGAAACACCCCAGCCTCATTTACATTAAGGATGGAACAGAGGGACATCTCATTAGCATACAGAATGGAGAGCAGCTCTTCCAAGCCAGGAACCGCACTGAACTATGGGACACCGAAAGCAGAGAAGCACTGCCTGATGGGAAATCCCTGCTCCAGATGCTAATGAACCTAGGCCTGCTCACACCCAAATTAGTCATTATCAGACCAATTCTAGTAACGATCCTATTGACATCCAAAATACTGAAACTGCCAAGTTGCATTGTGAGCTCGTTCAAGGAACATCACCCATAACCAGGTGTGATCAGTCTCTATTGTCTCTCCTCTTTCTCTTTGAACTATCTCTATAAAACTCCTATCCTTGCCCCAAGAAAACTGTTCTGATACCTGGACTTAAACTGCATCAGTTCCATTGAGACTTCTTCATCTCCTGTCTGATCGTGCTGGGGGCTCTGTCCTGCTTTTCTCCTGCCCTCTGGACCCCCGGCTACCGTCATCATCTGGGAACCCCGATCAGTGCAAGCTCCGTGGAGTGGTGAGGTCTCTCTCTCTCTCTCTCTCTTTCTCTCTCTCTCAACTATCTCTCTAAGCATAGCCTCCTGACCCTGCCCTGTGTAAACTGTTATATGGTTACCTAACATTTGTAAGCAGCTTCAATTTAGATTTAATATTGTAATTGTTAGATTTAATATTGTAACTGTTTGATATCTATTCACTACTCAGAAATAAATCACTTTCATTGTTAAACTGGTTGCTTCTCTCTCTTTCTTTCTCTTTTGCTCACTCTTCCTTAAGGGGTGTTGTTTTGGCTTCCCCATTCGCTCTGCAACAACGCTTCTTGTACCCAAGCAAAAGATCCCTGTAGTGCCCAAAATCCTGTGGGGTTTGCTCATCGTGTGGTTTACCTGTGAATGACTGTGGTGTGAAAGTGGGGATAAGGGGTGCTGAACCTGGGGGCTTATGAGGATGGCAGCTTAAAGTGCTGTTTAATCCAGCCCACGGAGTCCAAAGGCACATGAGGGTGCAGTGTGGCATTGCTGTGAAACCCAGCCAGCTGAGTCCAGGGACATATGAGGGGGTCAGCTTGTGAGTGCTGAGTACCCAGTCCTCTCAGACGTGCTCTGATTAGTGGGTGTGAGTGTCTGTGTGTGTTGCTAAGGTGGGAAGAACCCCATCCTGAGGAACCTAGTTCCTGCAGGAGAGCTCCAGTGGGAGGGGGAATTGGCAGCAGGGAGAATTCAGCTCCATATGAGAGCCCAAGTAAGCACCAACAGCACACTGATAGAACTGTTAACCTTCCCCCAGTCCCATAAGGGTAACCCTGATAAATGAGCATACCCCAGAGTATTGGGCAAATCTGGTAACACCTGCCTTCACTGACCGCCCATGGACAAGAACATCACTCTTCGGAACTTTCTCACTACTAGAATTGAAAAGAAATAATGCCAAGTCCTCAGTCTTCATGAGCAGCTGGGAAGCATCCTTCAACCAGCCAACATAATCATGACAGAGTCAGACAAAGAAACAAACATCTTGAGTGCACAGAGGCTGTATAACAAAATAATCGACATTTCAAAATTACACATTAAGATAAAGACATTGCACTGCAGCACTTACATGAGGTGAAATGAAAAATATTATTTCTTTTATCCATCCTGTTTACAGGGCAAGTATTAATAAACAAATAAAGTGATCCCTGTACACTTTCTGTTCTTTGCTGTAATACAAATCAATGTATATGAACACATAGAAAAACAACCAAACTATTTGAGAAACTTCAATTAATATTCTATTGTTTAACAATGTGCTTCCTTGAGGTTAAATTCTCTATGATCAATTTTTGAGCTGATCATGCGAGTTATCTGCAAATAACAGCATTACTATCTTCTGCCAATTTTTTTACAAGTTTACATGTCAAAATGTTGCGTCTATGTTATGTGGAATGTCTCCAAATACCATTTGAACTCTTAACAAGTTTCTAAAGGTTGAATCTGAGTCAATGACCCTCCAAGCTTCTTAACCCTTTTAGACCATGTGTCCGAAAAGTTTAGATTTAGTGTCAATTCTCCCATGTGTAATGAAGTGTGATCTCTGGGTGCCCCTTTTCTAAGGTCCAAGCACTTACGGGGTCTCTTCCAAGTATGGATTCTGTGATGTAAAACACAGGCTGATCTGATTTTGTATCTTTTCCCACACTCCAAGCACTTAGGTCGCTTTCCTGTGCAGATTACCTGATGTGTTACAATATATGATCTTTGTGTTACGATTTTTCAGCAGTTGAAGCAGCAGTTAGGGAACCTCACACCTGTGTGAATTCTCTGATGTAGAACAAAGGTCAAATCAGATTCTGAAATGTATCCCACAGTCTCAGCACTTACAGGCTCTCTCTCCAGTGTGGACAGCCTGATGTTGAGACGGGCTGACCTATTTCTGAAACTGTTCCCACAGCCCAAGCACTCAGAGTCAAACTCCTGCGTGGAGTGACTGATATTTCACAAGATCTGAGCTAGGCATGAAACTTTTCCCGCAGTCGAAGCACACATGCAGTTTCCCTTGTGTATGGATTGCCTGATGCTTATGACAGCTTCACCTCCCTATGAAACTTTCCTCATAGCCCAGTCACTCACGGGTTGTCTCTCCCATGTGGAAACATAAATACTTGATATTTCTGCGAAATTTATGGTATTCCCTTATCTGTGGAGTGCCTGATGTCTACAAAGCTCTGATCTCCATATGAAAATCTTTTCACAGTTAGAGCACTTACAGGATCTCAGTCCTATATAGATTGCATGATGAGATTGCATGTCTGACCTCCATAAAAAGTTTATTCCACAGTTCAAGCACTTAAACGGTCTCTTTCCTCTGTGCATTTTCTTACATGAAAAAAGGGCTGACCTCTGTATGACATTTTTTCCTACAGTCTGAGTATGGAGTGTCTCTCTCTTCTGGATTAACTGTTGTTCATCAATGTTGGACCCAATATGAATTTTTTCCACTGTGGATTGCCTGATGTTTAATCAAGTCTTATATATTGTATGAAACTTTCCCCAGTCTGAGCACTCATGGGATCTTTCTCCTGCACCCATTTTCAGATGTGAAACAACTGACCTTCATATAAAACATTTTCCACAGTTTAAACACTTACGTAGTCTCTTTCCTGTGTGGATACGCTGGTGCTTAAAAAGATCGTACCTCCGTATGAAACTTTTCCCACAGTCCATGCACTTATGGGGTCGCTCTCCTGTGTGGATTGCTTGATGTTTAACAAGGTCATATCTGACTATGAAACTTTTCCCACATTCTAAACACTTATGGGGTCGCTCTCCTGTGTGGATTGCCTGATGTTTAATGAGGTTTGACCTCTTTGTGAAACTTTTCCCACAATCTAAGCACTTATGGGGTCTCTCTCCTGTGTGGATTTTTTGATGTGAAACAAGGGCTGACTTCCGTATAAATCTTTTACCACATTCTAAGCATTTATGGGGTCTCTCTGCTCTGTGGATTTTCTGATGAGAAACAAGGGCTGATCTCCATATAAAACATTTTCCACAGACCAAACACTTATGGGGTCTCTCTCCTGTGTGGATTGCCTGATGTTTACTGAGGTCTGATCTATGTATGAAACTTTTCCCACATTCTAAGCACTTATGGGGTCTCTCTCCTGTGTGGACTGCCTGATGTTTAACAAGCTCGGATCTACGTTTGAAACTTTTCCCACACTCTAAGCACTTATAGGGTCTCTCTCCAGTGTGAACAGCCTGATGTGAAACAAGGAATGATCTCCACAGGAAACTTTTACCACACTCTAAACACTTATGGGGTCTGTCTCCTGTGTGACTCTCCTGATGTTTACTGAGATCTGATCTCTGTATGAAACTTTCTCCACAGTCTAAGCACTTATGGGGTCTCTCTCCTGTGTGGACTGCCTGATGAAAAACAAGGTTCAATCTCCGTTTGAAAGTTTTCCCACAGTCTAAACACTTATGGGGTCTGTGTCCTGAGTGCCTTGTCTGATGTTTAATGAGGTCTGACCTCTGTATGAAACTTTTTCCACAGTCTAAACACTTATAGGGTTTGTCGCCTGTGTGAATTGCCTGATGTTTAATGAGGTTTGACCTCTTTGTGAAACTGTTCCCACAATCTAAGCACTTATGGGGTCTCTCCCCAGTATGGATTTTCTGATGTGAAACAAGGGTTGACAGCCTTATGAAGCTTTTACCACATTCTGAGCACTTGTGGGGTCTCTCTCCTGTGTGTATTTTTTTATGTGAAAGAAGGGCTGACCTCCATTTGAAACTTTTTCCACAATCTAAACATTCATGGGGTCTGTCTTCCCTGTGGGTTGCCTGATGATTCATGAGGTCTGATCTCTGTATGAAACTTTTCCCACAGTCTAAGCATTTATGGGGTCTCTCTCCTGTGTGGATTTTCTGATGTAAAACAAGGGAGGACCTCCATATGAAACTTTTCCCACAATCTAAACACTTATGGGGCTTGTCTCCTGTGTGCATCGCCTGGTGTTTAATCAAAGCTGACTTCTCTCTGAAACTTTTACCACATTGTAGGCACTTATGGGGTCTCCCTGAGTGATTTGTCTCCTGCCCAATCAGAGCAGACTTCCAATTCGAAGAGATCGCACCTTCGAGGCACCGAGAACCTCTCTCTCTCATTTGGCTTCTCCTAAGAGTATTAAGATCAGAATTGTTAATGACACTTTCCCCATCATCGAAGCATTCAAGGGGTTTCTCTCCAGTACCAACTGTTGTAATTGAAATAAGCTCTGGGCTCACAATATATCCCTTCCCATAACCGAGCCATTCATCATATTTTTCTTCTTTGGGTTTTGTTTGGTGGGAGGTGGGATACGCGTGTCCTTCCCCACATGTAACAGATTCATCTCTTTGCTCACTTGAGTGATGTCCAAGCAGCCTCTTGGGCCTGTGCCAATTTCCCCAGGCTTCTCCCTGTTCCAAGCACTGGGAAACATTCCCTTCAGCTCTTCCCACTAAGGTCACCTGCGGTTCCATTTTTCCAGGATCTTCCTGCTGTTGATTCTCTTCTTCATTCTCATTCCCTGTCTCACCACCTGCTGGAAGAGAGACAATCCAGGCAGGAGTCACTAAGGTGGGGAGAAAGAGGAACAGCACCAAGGGAAAACCCAACACATTGAATTTGCACAGAACAAGCAACTGGATTCTATCTTCAGCTAACAGGACTGGGGGAAAACCAGGAGCAATATCAGCTGACTGCAGCCAGCCCTGTGTGAGGAGGCAGAACTCAGGGCAATTGCTGAGTTCTTGGGATTATTCCCAATATTTCCTGCATTCACCAGCTGATTTCTGTGTGAGTCACCAGCTGATGGGAGGATGCCAGATGATGCGTCAGTCCTCACCTGTGTGGGTGCCTCTCAGGATCTCTCTTTCCTCCCCGTCCAGGAGGTCAGGCACCCAGGGCTCTTCCCCTTGTTCCAGCCGGGCGATCAGCTCAGGTTTGGGAACAGGAAACCCTGCGCAGGGTGAAATCAGAGCAGATCAGGGCACATGGAGGGTGGGGAGAGCGTCTGTCCAAGGGTCGTTCTATGAGTGGGACCACAGCACGCTTGATAGGCTTAGGCGAGTGGCTCTCCTGGGGAACGTATAATCCAAGAGACTGGGAACATGGTCACTGAGCCCGAGGAGAGGCAGACGTGTGGGGAGGTGCGAGGAATTGTGACGCCCTCCCTAGGTGTTCCCAAAATCTGAGAAGTCTGGGGCCCTTGCTGACCAGCGGCGGATATAGGGCAGGGTGAGCGGGGCGGCTGGCCTGGGCCATGCAAAACTCTCATCCGCCCCTATTGCTGACACACACAGCTCTGCAGGCCTATTTCTAAACCTGCAGAGCCCAGAGCCCTCCCCATGGCTGGAGCTCGTCCCAAGGAGGGAGGGGAACAGAGATTCTGGGTGGGAGTGAGAAACAACACAGACAGGAAGATACATGGCCCCTCCGCCTTGAAATCTAGAGGGGCCGGGTGGGGATGATTTAGCACGTCCATTAGGGTTTGACATCCTGGTCTCACTACACAGGATGGGGAGATGCAAGTCGCTCTCCCCCGGCAGCTGTGCCCATGGAACCCATTCCTGTCCAGGCCACCTGAGCAGGGAAGAACCTGACCCGTGTCGGACACGCAGACCCCACGGCTCCTAATCCCCGAGGGGCCGGGACGCCCTTACCCAGCGAGGTCACCGCCTCGTAGTTCTCCTGCATGACGTCCCTGTAGAGGGCTCTCTGAGCGGGGCCCAGCAGCGCCCCCTGCCCCTGGGTGAAATACACAGCCACCTCCTCGAAGGTCACCCGCATCTGCAACAACAAGAGTCCCTCACCCACTGCCTGCAGCCCCAGCCACAATCCCAGTCGTTATGGGGAAAAAAAACACTGACGCTCTGGGTGGTTGATGTAAAATCCCATCCCCATCTGTTTAGAGCAGCCAGGAGGCTTCAGGGGATGTGCAGAGAGATCCTCGTCCCCCTCCCCCTCAGCAGACAGAGGGCAGGGCCTTTTCCCTGGGCACACACCTGCTAGCCAGAGGCTGAGGCGGAAGCCGAGCTCTGAGCCACAGGCAGGGACAGGAATCCCGGCAGCTTCCCTTTGTGTTTCCCAGCAACCCCTGGCTGGGGGCTCAGGTCTCAGCGTTGGGAGTCTGGGCCATTTTCACAGAAATGGGGGCGCAGTCACCCCCTGCCCATGGACCTGCTCAGAAACTCAGCAGCTTCATCCCACCCTGTCTCCTCCCTCCCCACGCCCAGCAGCTCCCTGAACCCCCTACCTGAGCGGGCTCCATCCCGGCCATTGCCCAGCGAGAGGGGAGATGGGGGAGGTGCCAGAAGGGGCCTGAGTCCCTGTCGCACCCCGAGTCCCCCCAGGCCCTGCCCCTGCAGACACACGCTGGGACTCTCTGGCTCTGCCCTGTGGGAAGAAACCCAGTGAGTTTGTTACCCCCCCGGCCCGGCCCCTCCCGCCAGAACAAAACCCACCGAGCCCCTTTAACCCCCCTTTCCCCGTCTCCCGGAGCAGCATCTCTGAGGTCCGGGCAGGGAAAGAGCCACCTTCTCTGCTCCCCCAACCCGCCCAGTCGCGGGCGGGGCCGGAATCACAAAAAGCAGCACCTGGGGGGCAATGGGGCGTAATGTGACCCGGCTCCACCCCCAGGGGTGTCCCTCCCTCGCATCCAGCCGGGGGGCGGGCGGCAGCTGCCCCGGGCCCGGGCGGGGACTCGCAGCCAGCTCCGCCGGGAGCAGACCGGGGCCAACCCCTCCCCCTGCAGCCCGGGGGCACCGGGGCGCCGCTCCCGGGGGGTCTCTCTTACCTGCCCCCCAAGCGCTGCCCGCCCTGGGGCAGAGGCTGGGCCGGGCAGGGCCTGGCCGGGCTGGGGGCGCTGCCCGGGGAGAGGCTCCTGGGGAGGGAGCAGCGGGACTGGCCCGGCCGGAGATTCCCCCTCCCGGCTGCAGCCCGGGCTCCGGGGCCCCGCAGCAGCCCCCGCCGGGGCTCGGGGATCCGGCCCGGAGCCTGGCCCCAGAGTCCCCGCGAGCAGCGGCGGCGAGTCGCTTCCTGCGGCCGGGCCGGAGCCAGCGATCGCTCCCCCCGCGCCTGCTGCTGCTGCTGCTGCTGGGTCCTAGCGAGACACCCGCCATCCGCGCTGCGCTGCGCCCCTGGGCCTGGCTCTGCCCCGCTCACAGACCCCTCGGGAGCAGCCCGCTCGGGGGCGTCCGTGTCAAACTATTTGCGGCCAGCACCTCCCGCCGGGGGCCGCTCTGACATTTCTTCTTTAAATATTTAATTCGATTTAGGACAAACTAACATGCCCAGAGGCAAGTGGGAGAATCATCCCGCTATTACCAGGAACTTTCCTGGCTCATGCACTAGCCCGGTGGAACTGGCTTGCAGAGGGATCTGACTCCTCCCTCTCTCTCTCCTCACCCAGTGTGTGCCCCTCCTCCAGCCTCGCCTTCCTCTCTCCTGTGTGGCAGAGTCCTTGTCACATCAACAAGGCTGGGCCTAGGAATCTTGAAGGGCTGCTCCCATCTCAGAACAGGAGCTAGAGCATCTCCCCTCTGGGGTACTTTCTCCCTGACCTTTGCAGAGCTTTTTCCTTTGCGGTGTTGAAAAACAGTTTTTGCTTTGTCCATAACACATGCGGATAGTGTTGGGCAGACGGTAAGAGATTAGGTTCTGCCTTCTACAATGTATCTTCTGTAACGTCTGCCCTTCACTTTTTTTTTTTAACAGTAGGTGCAAGGGTGAATCTATTGCCTGTTCTCACAGATCCTCCAGCTGCCCGGCTGGCACGGAGTGGAAGGTGACAAAAAATGCATGACGTGGCCAGGGCACCATGAGGATGAGCAGTGCAGCCGGAGATGTGAGCGGAGCCTGAGGAGAGGAATTTGTGCATGGAAAAGGAAGCCAAGACCGAGGAGGAGATATGGGGGCTTGTGGGGTGGGAAACAGAGATACTGATACACCTGGTAGATGCACAGAAGTATATGGAGCCCAGAGCCTCCCTCCGACCTGTGCTGAACAACCTGCCCTCCTCACCAGCATCCTTAGATTCCCCTGCACAGGTGCCCTAGAATATGGGGAGTCAAGAGCAGCCTTCCCCTCAACTCCCAGGAATGTCTCCCAGAACAGAAAGCTGTGCTTCCCACATCTATGATTGCTGAACTGAGGGACTGTAATAGACCACTTGCCCTTGCTCCCCCCCCCCCCCACTCCACCCCACAAACCTCCCGCCCTGAACTTTTCTCCTGTCTCTGCTTCCTTGTGTTCCCTAAATAAAACATGCATGTCTGAAAACATCCACTCAGTGGGCAGCAGCAGTCAAAAAAGCAAATAGAATGTTAAAAAAGGATAGAAAATAAAACCAAGAATATCTTATTGCCTCTGTATACAACCATGGTAGGCCCACATCTTGAATGCTGTGTACAGATGTGGTCGCCTCATCTCAAAAAAGGTATCTTGGCATTGGAAAAGGTTCAGAGAAGGGCAACAAAAATGTTAAGGGATTTGGAACAGGACCCATTTGAAGAGAGATTAAAAAGACTTGGACTTTTCAGCTTAGAAAAGAGGAGACTAAGGGAGGATATGATAAAAGGTCTATAAAATCATGACTAGTGTGGAAAAAGTGAATAAGGAAAAGTGATTTACTTATTCCTATAATATAAGAACTAGGGGTCACCACATGAAATGAATAGGCAGCAAGTTTAAAACAAACAAAAGGAAGTTTTTCTTCACTCAGTGCACAGTTAAACTGTGGAACTCCTTGCCAGAGGATGTTGTGAAGAGTAGGGCTTTAACAGGGTTCAAAAAAGAGCTAGATAGATTCATGGAGGTTAGGTCCATCAATGGCTATTAGCCAGGAATGGGTAGGAATGGTGTCCCTAGCCTCTGTTTCTCTGGAGGTGGGTGATGGGAGGGATCATGTGAGGATTCCCTGTTGTGTTCCCTCCCTCTGGGGCATCTGGCATTGGCCACTATTGGCAGACAGGAAACTGAGCTGGATGGACCATTGGTCTGACCCAGTATGGCCGCTCTTACGATTTCTCAACAACAGTATCTTTATTTCTTGTGTTTATGGGCAGAGCACTCTCAATGCAGGGAACACCTCAATGCAGGGAACACCTGCTAAGAGCAACAAACCTGCCTGTCATATCACCGCCTGGCCACCCACCAAACTGTTGATCCAAGTTTCTCTGATTTGTAGGGCTCTCCTTACCGCCCTGGAGTCTGGCTGCTCTTAATTAGCAGCAAGACAATCTGCCTCGACACCCCTCCAGCATAAATTCCTCCCCCCTTACTTTCACAGATATTAAGGAGCACACACAAGGCTGCCACAACTATGGGGATGTTGCTTCTGGTGAGGTCTAACCTAGTCATTAAACGGCAGAACCTTCCCTTTAAACACCCAAAAGCAGCTTCTACCACCATTCTGCTCATTACAACCGTCCAGGCTACCTGTGTACAGTTTCGTGAGCCATGGTAGCAAGGGTTCGGCTGGATCATTATTGGCATTTCAACAACTCTGATTGTAATTTTCTGGCCTGGGAAGGAAGGTTCAATTTGCAGCTTGCAGAAGAAGCAGTAGTTTTTAAAGGTTCGTGTGTCATGCCTCTCTGTCTGTCCCCTAATATTGGTGAAATGGCTCTTGTGATCCACCAGCACCTGCAACACCATCAAGTAGCACATACTCCTTTTGGTTTATGTCCTCTTTGGCAAGGTGGTTAGATGCCAAGCGTTCCATCTATTAATCTTCCAGAGTTAGGGAACCCTATGGCAGCAAAGCCTCCACTATGTCCCGTGGAGTTTCCCAGAGTCGCTATCCTTTGAAGCAAGAGGATATTGAATTGCCTTGGCTATTTGGATCACAGCAGCCCCCGCTATAGATTCACCCGCTAGGTATTGATAGCCAGCTGACTAGTAGCTGTCTGCACTTGCTAGCTTCCATAGAGCTATTACCCCTCGCTTCTCAAAGATCTTTCGAAAGAGGATATGCAAAGTCCATATTAATTTGCATATAGGCTGCCCCTGACTTGCGATGCGATTGGCTCTGGGGATCACATTGCAAATCAGGGACATCGTAACTCAAGACCACATTTATGATAGGCATCATACACCGTCGTAAATTCAGGGCCTAGGACGTAAGTTGGGGGATTTCGGCCCCTTCCGCACTTACAGAAAAGATCGTAAGTGCGGGGGGTCGTAAATTGGGCCATCGTAAAGTGGGGGCCTCCTGTATCTTCTTCCAATCACTTTTTCAGAAGAGGATCTTTCGAAAATGAAAGTAGTCTAGATGTGTTTTTTTTTCAGGAAAAAAAAAAACCCTTTTTCGAAAAAAACACTCTTCCTAAAAAAAGGAGTTTTACGCAGTTCTTTCAAAAAAGGGTGTTTTTTAAAAAAAACATGTCTAGACTACTTTCATTTTCGAAAGAGCCTCTTTTGAAAAAGTGATCAGAAGATATGCAAATTAGTGCCAAATTTGCATACCTCCTTTCAAAAGAAAAATGTCGTCTAGATGTATCCTCAGAGCAGGTCTCCTTCTGGTATTGCTGCACTTCTGGGTAGGGGAAACCAATTCACAAAGTTCTGTGACAGTGGCCTTGCACGTGTGAAAATTCTGCAGTCACAGCTGATTGGCCGCTAGCTGCATTGCTACGTGGCCCTGCCACTCTGTGCTTGTCTCACAGGACCAGAATCGGTGTTCCATCGGGTCAACAAGATCGACTCCTCCGGCAGCTGCAAGTGGCTCCACTCAAGTGTTACATATATGTCTGTGTTCGTGGCCTCCTCGTGTCCTTCCTCACGCCTGCAGCTCCAGGTAGGCTCAAGACATACCCCAGCAAAAGGATGAGGTGTTTGCACTTCGGGGTCCATGCTTGCCCTGCTATGGCATCTGTACAGATAAGCAGGGGAAAAGCAGTACAAACAGATTATTTGCTTGTCCTTTCAAGTGGCAGGAAGGGAGGAGACAAGTGCATTATGGGACGCTGTTGACATGTACCCAGAATCATAGAATCATAGAGCTGGAAGAGACCTCAGGAGGTCATCAAGTCCAGTCCCCTGCCCAAGGCAGGACCAACCCCAACTACATCAACCCAGCCAGGACTTCGTCAAGCTGAGACTTAAAAAGAGATTCCACCACCTCCCTAGGTAATCCATTCCAGTGTTTCACCACCCTCCTCGTGAAATAGTTTTTCCTAATCTCCAACCTAGACCTCCCCCACTATAACTTGAGACCATTGCTCCTTGTTCTGCCATCCGGCACTACTGTGAACAGCCTTTCTCCAGCCTTTTTGGAACCTCCCTTCAGGAAGTTGAAGGCTGCTATCAAATCCCCCCTCACTCTTCTCTTCTGCAGACTAAACAAACCCAACTCCCTCAGCCTCTCCTCATAGGTCATGCACTCCTGCCCCCTAATCATTTCGGTCATCCTCCACTGGACCCTCTCCAATGAGTCCACATCCTTTCTATAATGGGGGGCCCAGAACTGGACACAATACTCCAGGGGTGTGTCTAGACTACATGCCTCCTTCGACGGAGGCATGTAGATTAGCCAGATCGGAAGAGGGAAATGAAGCCGCGATTAAAATAATCGCGGCTTCATTTAAATTTAAATGGCTGCCCCGATCTGCCGATCAGCTGTTTGTCGGCAGATCGGGGGAGTCTGGACGCGATGCCCCGACAAAGAAGCCTTTCTTCATCGACACAGGTAAGCCTGGTTTCACGAGGCTTACCTGTGTCGATGAAGAAAGGCTTCTTTGTCGGGGCATCGCGTCCAGACTCCCCCGATCTGCCGACAAACAGCTGATCGGCAGATCGGGGCAGCCATTTAAATTTAAATGAAGCCGCGATTATTTTAATCGCGGCTTCATTTCCCTCTTCCGATCTGGCTAATCTACATGCCTCCGTCGAAGGAGGCATGTAGTCTAGACACACCCCAAATGTGGCCTCACCAGAGCCAAATAAAGGGGAATAAACACTTCTCTGGATCTGCTGGCAGTGCTCCTCTTAATGCAAACTAATATGCCATTAGCCTTCTTGGCTACCAGGGCACACTGTTGACTCATATCCAGCTTCTCATCCACTGTAACCCCCAGGTCCTTTTCTGCAGAACTGCTACTTAGCCATTCAGTCCCCAGCCTGTAACAATACTTGGGATTCTTCCATCCCAAGTGCAGGACTCTACACTTGTCCTTGTTGAACCTCATCAGATTTCTTTTGGCCCAATCCTCTGATCTGTCCAGGTCACTCTGGACCCTATCCCTGCCCTCCAGCGTATCTACCTCTCCCCCTACCTTAGTGTCATCTGCAAGCTTGCTGAGGGTGCAATCCATCTTCTCATCCAGGTCATTAATAAAGATGTTGAACAAAACTGATTCAAGAACAGATCCTTGGGGTACTCTGCTAGAAACCAACTGCCAACCTGACATGGAGCTGTTGATCACTACCCATTGGGCCCGATAGTCTAGCCAGCTTTCTATCCATCTTACAGTCCATTTATCCAATTCATATTCCCTTAACTTGCTGGCAAGAATATTGTGAGAGACCATATCAAAAGCTTTGCTAAAGTCAAGGTATATCACATCCACTGACTTTCCCATATCTACAGAGCCAGGTACCTCATCATAGAAGCTAATCAGATTGGTCAGGCACAACTTGCCCTTTGTGAATCCATGTTGACTATTCCTGATCACCTTCCCCACTTCCAAATACTTCAGAATGGATTCCTTGAGGATCCTCTCCATGAGGTAAGGCTGACAGGTCTGGAGTTCTCTGGATTGTCCTTCTTCCCTTTTTTACAGATGGCACTACATTTGCCTTTTTCCAATCTTCCGGGATCTCTCCCAATTGCCACGAGTTTTCAAAGATAATGGCCAAAGGCTCCGCAATTACACTAGCCATCTCCCTCAGTACCCTCGGATGCATTAAATCCGGGCCCATGGATTTGTGTATGTTTAGCTTTTCTAAATAGTTCCTAACTTGTTCTTTCCCCACCAAGGGCTGTCCACCTCCTTCCCATACTGTGTTGCCTAATGCATTTGTCTCGGAGCTGACCACTGCGTTAGTTTTGTCCCATTGGGCACTAGGAGCCGTACCCAGAATGCAAAAGGGTGGCAGAAACTGTAGGATAGCTACTCACAGTGAATCTCTCTCAAAATCAACGGCAACCCCCGGTAGGAGGATGCGCAACGTGGAATTCTTGTACACAGTGGGGACATACACGCCCTTGACTTTACAAAACCGGTTGCTAAAAAAAAATCGACCTTAATAAATTTGACCTAGTGCCTTTGAGTCTGGCTTCTGTCAGGCTACATCTAGACTGCAGGCTTCTTTCGGAAGCAGCTTTTTTCAGAAGAGATCTTCCAGAAAAACGTCTTCCAAAAGAGAGCATCCACACTGCCAAAGTGCATCAAAAAAGCAATCTGCTTTTTCAAAAGAGACTGAATGGACGTTCTCTTGCATGTAAGCGATGGATGGAATTGCCACCAGGGCACCTGTGCTTTTTCCTCTTTCCTCTTCTTCAGAAAGAACTCCCTTTTCCCCGTCCACACGTGCCTTTTTGTGAAAGTGCTGTTTCACAAAAAGGCTTCCCCCTCGTAGAATGAGGATTACCAACACCGGAAAAATCTCTCTGTTCTTTGGATTTTCTTGAGGAAGAACCCAATTGTAGTGTGGACGTTCCTCAAGTTTTGTTGGAAAAACAGCTGTTTTTCCGACAAAACTTTGTAGTGTAGAGATACCCTTAGACTCACAGACTTTAAAGTCAGAAGGGACCATTGAGAGTACTGAGCCTTCATGGCCAAATTATTGGTGACTTCAGTGTGGCCAGCACCTCTCATTGTGGGCCAGTCTGACGCTTCAATTCATGAAACAGAAACTAATAACAATTTAAGGGGGGAAAGGGGGAAAGGTTAAAGGAGACACCAGCCTTTCTCCCTCCTGACTGTATCTCACTGATCGCTGCAAGGACCAGGCTGTAACGTCCTTCCCCATTCCCTTGTCTGCCTCTGGGAGCATAAATCTAGCCCTCACATCAGCGTTTGTGCTGATGGAGACGGATCACGGTCATTGTTCAAAGAAAAAAATCAGTCACACGGGGGAGAGAAAGGTTCAAATGAAATTGAAAAGGACTGTTCTGGCAAATGAACATTTTGTCACATTAATCTCATATCCAAGTACGGGACCAAATAACTTTTGGGGACAGAGAAAAACCCCAAATTCAGGACAGGCCATAAAACAATTTCACATTCATAAAATGACATCCCAGAGAATCGGAAGACTCTAAATCCAGGGCTGGATCTGACTCGTGATTTGGACGTGAGAAAGGTTTTAGCATCATCCTAAAATAACCAAAACAAAGCAGCCAGCGTCACTTCTACACAGGATTTGGTCTAGCCTAGAAAAAAACTGGAAACAGTTCTGCCAAGAAGTGGGAAAAGGGCTTTAATTCGGACAGATCAAAAGGTGCCCTCTGGTTCATTGGGATACCCTTCAAGGTCTGGGACACTTTTCTCTCCCGACCTCTGGAGTCACAGATATCCCAACTGTGATAGTTAATCCAGGAGAACCAGGGACATGTAGTGACTCTTTGGGAGGGGAAGGGGTAGACCGGGAACATGCTAAAATTCTGCAGAGCTGGTACAGAGGCCTCAGTCTTACCCCATTGCCATGAAATAGCACAGACACTAAAACCCCACCTTTTACTGTCCCTGCTCTGCCCCTTTTAGGATCTGTGCAATCCTGGCCCATAAGAGAGGAAAGGTACAAACCCTAATGACTTTTCAGCAGTAGTGTGAGAATATCTGGGAATGAGACAATCCGACCCCAAAGGGGGAAATCAGTTTCACTCACAGTCAGCCCATTGATTGCCCCTGATGTAAAGCCACCCAGCTTTGGCCTCCCTCCCAGACAGCCCACTTAAACAAGATGGAGTTACTGAAAATTTGGTTCGTCATATTAGGAATTCTACCAATGCCAAAAGATTAGATATATTAACCACCAACATGGGCGTTGGGTGAAAGCTCCTTCTGCCTGAGGCCCCGGGTTCTTAACAAGGGGCTCAGAGCTGGGGGTTGCAGGGTGCAGGAATCAGGGCTGGGGAGTGAAGAGGAGCTCGGGGCAGGGGGTCCGATCTGATGGGGCTTTATCTCCGCCACCCCGAATGGCGGGACCATCTGTCTCCCCTGAGCCTCTCCAGCTGCCAAGGGCCTTCTATCTCCCGCCAGCACTCCTAGACACAGTGTGGGAGAAAAATCAAATAACTCCAATTGTGTCTAAAGGGGGGACTGTGCAGGAAATCAAAACTCTCTAAAGAAAACTGCTGTAAGGGTTAAAAGTTTTCCAGACCTCTCTCCCTGTAACAGAGAGAAATCAAATTAACTCTAATCAAGACCCTTACAATGCCTCCCATCTCAAGTTCATGGATATTCCTAGTCTGTCACAATTTGTCATGTAAACCCTTATCTTTGTCACAGTTTGCCTTGTAGACTCCTCCACTCCACATTCTCATATGGCTTTGTTCTGTAAAACTTACTTCTAGCACTCCTGGGGTGAACAGAAGTCTCAGAGTGCTCCTGCTGAGACTTTGATATGTTAAAGAAAAACAATCCACAACTGAGCTGTCTGAACTTACTGTATAAAGATTCCCTGAATCTGTCTGTCAGGGCTGCTGCTTCACTCTTCGAAGTGACAGCCTGCATGCATGCATCATAAAGTTTTCCCTTCTAGGTTTCTCTCCTGCCTCACTGATTTGACCTCCGGCCTCGGACCCTTCTGGGGGCTCTGTACCCCAGGGGAGCGAGATTTCCCCCTCAACAGCACCCCCAGCTCCCTGGCCACTAGGGATCTTCTGTCCCCTCCCTCCCTCGCCTAGGCCTCCCAGCTACTAGGGGGCTTATCTCCCCCCAAGGCACTGAGGTAGGGGGTTACTTACTTGGTCTGTTGGCAGGCAAGATGGCAGAGCCCCACTCCCACTAGCTCAATGTTTCCCAATTGGTGCTCCGCGGAACCCTGGGGTTCTGTGAAGCGAAAACAAGGGTTCCGCGAACAGCTGGCACTCCCCCGCCCCCTCTTAAAGAGACAGCTGGTGGTAGGGCTTTTTTCTTTTTTTTTGCTTGAGGAAACGCAGCGGGTGCCTTTTTTTTTTTTTTTCAGGCAGCCCTAGGGGTTCTGTGGCCAAATAAAATTGGGAAACACTGCACTAGCCATTCGCTTGCTGCTTCAGCTCTCCCCACTGGCCACACTGCAGTATAGCTCTGCCCTGCACGCGCTGCCCCCAGTGGCCAGTTGGAGTATTGTGTCCCTCCTTCCTTTCCACGTTATGGAAAACAGTTCCATTCCTGGCACATCCCAAATTCTTGGCACAACCAACCCCTGACCTTGCTTATACTTTCATGATAAAGAGATTGCAGTACAGCACTTAGATGAGGGGAGCTGCAGAACACTAATTTTCTCTCTCACACTTACAGTGCAAAAACAAAAGACAGGACTATGCAGCACAGTGCAAATATTTGTAATAAACATAAACTCAGACCTGTGCACTTTCTATTCCTTCCTGTAATACAATCACTATATTTGAAAACATAGAAAGGCATCCAAAAACATTTAACGCATTTTAATTGGTATCCTATCGTTTAACAATGAGATTCATTGAGCTCAAGTTTTTTAATCCCCATTGATTCTTTGAGGTAATCGCGTGAGTTAACTGGGATTAACCAACTGTGCTATCTTTTTCCTTTTTTTTTTTAACAATACGGCTGTGTCTACAATGGCCACTTATTCCGGAAAATCAGCTGCTTTTCCGGAATAACTTGCCAGCTGTCTACACTGGCCCCTTGCATTTCCGGAAAAGCACTGACGGTCTAATGTAAAATCGTCAGTGTTTTTCCGGAAAAACTATGCTGCTCTCGTTTGGGCAAAAGTCCTTTTCCAGAAAACTGTTCCGGAAAAGGGCCAGTGTAGACAGCCTAGATTTCTTTTCCGCAAAAAAGCCCCGATTGCGAAAATGGCGATCGGGGCTTTTTTGCGGAAAAGTGCATCTACATTGGCACGGACGCTTTTCCGCAAAAAGTGCTTTTCCAGAAAAGCATCCTGCCAATCTAGACGCGCTTTTTTCGAAAATGCTTATAACGGAAAAGTTTTCCGTTTTAAGCATTTCTGGGAAAGGGTGCCAGTGTAGATGTAGCCTACACTGCCATGGATGCTCTTGCGCAAAAGCACATGGCAGTGTGGATGTGTTCTTGCACAAGAACCCTTACACCAATGTAGACATAGCCACAGGGTCCCGGTCTTGTGTGGACTGACTGAGTTTACATCTCAAAGCTCAAGTCAATCTAATGAGGAATCAATCTCTCAGAGGAGGAGCCATGTTGCTCTCAGTCTGCAAAAACAATGAGTCCTGTGGCAGCTTAGATCTCTTCAGGTGCATCTACACTGCAGGGCTTAACTCGAAATAAGCTATTCAAATTGAGCTACGTCAATTGTGTAGCTTATTTCGAAACAGGGAGTGTCAACACAGCACTTTTTTCGAAACTGAGCACTTTTCCTCTGACCTCCCTTACTCCTTGTACAATGAGGGTTACAGGAGTCAGAGTAAGAAGTCCTCCACTCTGACAGTATTTTGACACTATTTCGAAACAACGGCCTGCTGTGTAGACATGGACTAAGTTATTTCAGAATAGCACTAATTATTTCAAACTACTGTTGCAATGTAGACTTCAGTCTTTAAGATGCCACAGGACTCCTCTTTCATACTGTGGACTGGTTTAACGACGTGTGATCTGTTTGAAACTTTAGCTTCAGACCAAGCACTTAGCGGATCTCTCTTAAAGGTGGACTGTCTGATATAAAACAAGGGCTCATCTGTTTTTCAAATGTTTACCAAACCCCAAGCACTCACAGGCTATGTCTACACTGCCTACCCGCTCTTGTGCAAGATTTACAGTAAAGCGTGGGAAGAGAGGGATTCTTGTGCAAGAGCTACGCTCTTTTCTAACAAATGTAAGCCCTCTTTCTTGCGCAAGGGGTGCCTTGCGCAAAAAAGCCCTATGGCCATCAGAGCTTTCTTGTGCAAGAGAGAGTCCACACTGCCATGGATGCTCTTGCGCAAAAGCACATGGCAGTGTGGATGTGTTCTTGCACAAGAACCCTTACGCCAATGTAGACATAGCCACAGGGTCCCGGTCTTGTGTGGACTGACTGAGATTTAAGAAGCCTTGTTCTCCGTATGAAACTTTTCTCAAAGTGTAATCATTCATGGGGGAATTCTCCTGTGTGGATTGCTTGATGCCTAAGAAGGACGGACCTCCATTTGAAACTTTTTCCACACTCTAAGCACTGATGGGGTCTGTCTCCTGAGTGGACTGCCTGATGGTTAACAAGTTTAGACCTCCACAAGAAACTCTTTCCACACTCTAAGCACTGATGGGGTCTCTCTCCTGTATGGATTTTCTCATGTGAAACAAGGGCTGATCTCCACTTGAAACTTTTCCCGCAGCTTAAGCACTTATGCGGTCTCTCTCCTGTGTGGACTGCCTGATGGCTAACAAGGTCGGGTCTCCGAAGAAAACATTTTCCACACTCTAAGCACTGATGGGGTCTCTCTCCTGTATGGATTCTCTGATGTGAAACAAGGGCTGACCTCCATGTGTAAGTTTTCCCACACTCTAAACACCTATGAGCTCTCTCTCCTGTGTGGACAGCCTGATGTTTAACAAGAACGGACCGCTGCAGGAAACTTTTTCCACAATCTAAACACTTATGGGGTTTGACTTCCCTGTGGGTTGCTTGATGATTCATGAGGTCTGATCTCCGTATGAAACTTTTCCCACAGTCTAAGCATTTATGGGGTCTCTCTCCTGTGTGGATTTTCAGATGTACAACAAGAGAGGACCTCCATATGAAACTTTTTCCACAAATTAAACATTTATGGGGCCTGTCCCCTGTGTGTACTGCCTGGTGTGTAATCAGAGCTGACTTCTCTCTGAAACTTTTACCACAGTGTAAGCACTTATGAGGGCTCACTGTGTGACTTCTCTCATGCACCGTCAAGGAAGACTTCCAATTCAAACAGTTCCCACCCTCAAGGCACAGAGAGCCTCTCTCTCTCATTGGGCTTCTCCTAAGAGTATTAAGATCAGAGCTGTTAATGACACTTTCTCCATCATCCAAGCATTCAAGGGGTTTCTCTCCAGTACCAACTGTTGTAATTGAAATAAGCTCTGGGCTCACAATAAATCCCTTCCCATAACCGAGCCATTCATCATATTTTTCTTCTTTGGAGTTTGTTTGGTGGGCGGTGGGATACTTGTGTCCTTCCCCACATTTCACAGATTCATCCTTTGCATGGTTTCCCAGCAGCCTCTTGGGCCTGTACCAGTTTCCCCAGGCTTCTCCCTGTTCCAAGCACTGGGAAACATTCCCTTCAGCTCTTCCCACAAAGGTCGCCTGCGGTTCCATTTTTCCAGGATCTTCCTGCTGTTGATTCCCCTCTTCATTCTCACATCCTGTCTCACCACCTGCTGGAAGAGAGACAATCCAGGTAGGAGTCACTGAGATGGGGAGAAAGAGGAACAGCATAAAGGGAAAACCCAATACGCTGAAGTTGCACAGAACAAGCAACTGGATTCTGTCTTCAGCTAAGAACACTGGTGGTAAACTGTGAGCACTATCAGCTGACTACACCCTGCCCTGCATCAGAGGAGGCAGAACTTTTAGGAAACTCAACATTTTCCTTTATTCACCAGCTGGTTTCTGAGCCAACCCTCACCTGTGCAGGTGCCTCTCGGGGTCTCTCTTTCTTCCCCGTCCTGGAGGTCGGGAACCCAGGGCTCTTCCCCTCGTTCCAGCTGGGTGATCAGCTCAGGTTTGGGAATGAGAAACCCTGCACAGGGGGTGAAATCAGAGCAGATCAAGGCACAGGGAGGGTGGGGAGAGCGTCAGTCCCAAGGGACATTCCGTGAGTGGAACCTGTCCCCGGGCTCTGCTGGGGAATGTGCCACCCAAGAGGACGGGGACATGGTCACTGAGCCCCCTGGGGAGAGGCAGACGTGTGAGGAGGGGAGAGGAATTGTGACGCCCTCCCTAGGAGTTCCCAGGATCTGGGCAGACTGGGGCCCTTGCTGACACTCACAGCTCTGCAGTTACACTCTTGCCTATTTCTAAACTTGCCTTCTCCACGACTGGAGCTCTTCCCAAGGAGGGAGGGGAACAGGGATTCTGCGTGTGAGTGAGAAACAACCCAGACAAGAGGATACATGGCCCCTCAGCCTTGAAATCTACAGGGGTCAGGTGGGGATGATTTAGCACGTCTATTCGAGTTTGACACTCTGGTCTCACTGCACAGGATGGGGAGATGCAAGTCGCTCTCCCCCAGCAGCTGTGCCCATGGAACCCATTCCTGTCCAGGCCACCTGAGCAGGGAAGATCCTGGCCTGTGTCGGACACGCAGACCCCACGGCTCCTAATCCCCGAGGGGCCAGGACGCCCTTACCCAGCGAGGTCACCGCCTCGTAGTTCTCCTGCATGACGTCCCTGTAGAGGGCTCTCTGAGCGGGGCCCAGCAGCGCCCCCTGCCCCTGGGTGAAATACACAGCCACCTCCTCGAAGGTCACCCGCATCTGCAACAACAAGAGTCCCTCACCCACTGCCTGCAGCCCCAGCCACAACACCCATCCTCAGCCTGTTTAAAGCAGCCAGGAGGCTTCCGGAGATGGGCCCAGAGATCTTTGTCCCCCTCCCCCTCAGCAGACAGAGGGCAGGGCCTTCTCCCTGGCCACACACCTGCTAGCCAGAGGCTGAGGCGGAAGCCGAGCTCTGAGCCACAGGCAGGGACGGGAATCCCGGCAGCTTCCCTTTGTGTTTCCCAGCAACCTCTGGCTGGGGGCTCAGGTCCCAGCATTGGGAGTCTGGGACATTTTCACAGCCCTGTCACGGGAGGTCTGGGGCCTGGGTTAGAAATGGGGGCGCGGTCACACCCTGCCCATGGGCCTGCTCAGAAACTCAGCAGCTTCATCCCACCCTGTCTCCTCCCTGCCCCCACCGAGCAGCCCCCTTAACCCCCTACCTGAGCGGGCTCCATCCCGGCCATTGCCCGGCCCCGGCCCCTGGCAGACGGGCGCTCTGGAGCGAACTCTCGACGTGTCTCCTCGGCCTGTCGGGTAAGAGGGGCGATGGGGGAGGTGTCAGAAGGGGCCTGAGTCCCTGTCGCCCCCTGAGTCCCCCCAGGCCCTGCCGCCGCAGACACGCGCTGGGACTCTCTGGGTTGGCCCTGTGGGAAGAAACCCAGTGAGTCTGTTACCCCCCCGGCCCGGCCCCTCCCCCTAGAACAAAACCCACCGAGCCCCTTTGAACCCCCCGCAGCAGCATCTCTGAGCCGCTTCCAGCCACGGGCGGGCGCTGCTCGGGTCCGGAGGTGCGGCCGGGAGCGCAAAGCAGTAGCTGGAGGAGTAACTAGGGGGTAACGTGACACCCCCTCCCCGGGTGTCCCTCCCTTACGTCCAGCCTGGGGGCGGGCCCGGGCGGGGACTCGCAGTCAGCTCCGCCGGGAGCAGCCCGGGGCCAACCCCTCCCCCTGCAGCCCGGGGGCACCGGGGCGCCGCTCCCGGGGGGTCTCTCTTACCTGCCCCCCAAGCGCTGCCCGCCCTGGGGCAGGGGCTGGGCCGGGCCGGGCTGGGGGCGCTGCCCGGGGAGAGGCTCCTGGGGAGGGAGCAGCGGGACTGGCCCGGCCGGAGATTCCCCCTCCCGGCTGCAGCCCGGGCTCCGGGGCCCCGCAGCAGCCCCCGCCGGGGCTCGGGGATCCGGCCCGGAGCCTGGCCCCAGAGTCCCCGCGAGCAGCGGCGGCGAGTCGCTTCCTGCGGCCGGGCCGGAGCCAGCGATCGCTCCCCCCGCGCCTGCTGCTGCTGCTGCTGCTGGGTCCTAGCGAGACACCCGCCATCCGCGCTGCGCTGCGCCCCTGGGCCTGGCTCTGCCCCGCTCACAGACCCCGCGGGAGCAGCCAGCCCGGGGGGATGTTTGGTGGCCGCAGAGTGGGGCAGCTCCGCCCCCTAGGGGCCGCTTTGACAGGAGTTTCTGAAACCTTTAGGATAATCCAGTAACTATGCCCAGAGCTCAGCGGGGAAATCGTCTCTCTCTTGTGTAGCTTTCCTGGCTTTTACACTGTTAATGGATTTGCCCATCACTCTGGGGTATGCTCTTTTATTAGGGCTACTCTTATGACGCTGGCGGAGGTGAAACATTCTAGCCCTGGGCTGCTTGAGCTCTCATATGGAGCTGAATTCTCCCTGCTTCCAATTCCTTCCTGATCCTAACGAAGCTCTCCTGTGGGAACTGTTCCTCAAGATGGGGTTCTTCCCACCTTAGAAACACAAGGACGCTTACCCCCACTAACAGAGCCCATCTGAGAGGACTGGGTACTCAGCACTCACAAGCTGACCCTTCATAGGTCTCTGGACTCACCAGGCTGGGTTTAACAGCAACACTACGCTGAACCCCCACATGCCTTTGGACTCAGTGGGCAGGATTTAACAGCCCTTTCAGCTGCCATCCTCATATACCCCCCAGGTTCAGCACCTCCCTATCCCCACTTTCACACCACCGTCATTCTGCTGGTAAACCACGTGATGAGCAAACCCCGCGGGATTTTTGGGCACTACACGGATCTTTAGCTTGGGCACAAGAAGCGATGTGGCAGAGCGAATAGGGAAGCCAAAACAACACCCCCCCAAGAGAGCGAGCGAGAAAGGAAAAGAGAGAGAAGCAACCAGCTTAACAATGAAAGTTATTTATTTCTGGGTAGAGAATATATATATATGGGGAGCCAAACACGCAAAACAGTTACAATATTAAATCTAAATTGAAACTGATTACAAATGTTAGGGCTAGCAAGCTATATAACAGTTTACATAGGGCAGGGTCAGGAAGCTATACCTAGAGGCTTTGTCTAGACTGGCAAGTTTTTCCACAAAATCATCTGATTTTGCGGAAACACTTGCCAGCTGTCTACACTGGCCGCTTGAATTTCCGGAAAAGCACTGACGATCTCGTGTAAGATTGTCAGTGCTTTTGCAGAAATACTATGCTGCTCCCGTTCAGGCAAAAGTCTTTTTCCGAAAGACTTTTGCGCAAGAGGGCCAGTGTAGACAGCATAGTACAGTTTTCCGCAAAAAAGCCCCAATCGCGAAAATGGCGATCGGGACTTTTTTGCAGAAAACCGCGTCTAGATTGGCCACGGATGCTTTTCCGCAAAAAGTGCTTTTGTGGAAAAGCATCCTGCCAATCTAGATGTGATTTTTCTGAAAATGCTTTTAACGGAAAACTTTTCCGTTAAAAGCATTTTTGGAAAATCATGCCAGTGTAGACGTAGCCAGAGAGAGATAGTGGGGGCGGACGGGGAGACAGACAGATTTCAACACTCCATGGAGCTTGCACTGATCGGGGTTCCCAGATGGTGATGGTAGCCAAGGGTCCAGAGGGCAGGAGACAAGCAGAGCAAAGCCCCCAGCATGATCAGGCAGGAGATGAAGAAGTCTCAATTGAACTGATGGGCTGTGTCTACACTGGCATGAATTTCCGGAACTGCTTAAAACGGAATACTATTCCGTTTTCAGTTTTTCCGGAAATGGAGCGTCTACATTGGCAGGCTGGTTTTCCGGAAAAGCCCTTTTTCCAGAAAAGCGTCTGTGGCCAATGTAGACGCGCTTTTCCGGAAAAGAGCCCTGATCGCCATTTTCGCGATCGGGGTTTTTTTCCGGAAAAGACTACTGGGCTGTCTACACTGGCCCTTTTCCGGAACAGTGTTCCGGAATAAGGACTTATGCCCGAGTGGGAGCAGAATAGTTTTTCCGGAATAGCGGCTGATTTTGTACAGTAGAGCATCGTTGCTTTTCCGGAAATTCAAGGGCCAGTGTAGACAGCTCGCAGCTTATTCCGGAAAAGCGGCTGATTTTCCGGAATAAGTGGCCCAGTGTAGACACAGCCATGCAGTTTAAATCCAGGTATCAGAACAGTTTTTCTAGGGCAAGGGTAGGAGTTTTTGTAGGGACAGGACAATAGTTTGAGGGGAACACTGGATTTGTTTATAGGTAAACAGAGGTGAGACAATAGAGACTGGTCACCTGGCTATTGGTGATGTTCCTTGAATGAGCTCACAATAGGCAGTTTCAGGATTTTGGATATCAATAGGATCCATTACTAGAATTGGTCTGATAATGACTAATTTGAGGGTGAGCAGGCCTAGGTCCATTAGCATCTGGAGCAGACATTTCCCATGAGGCAGCACTTCTCTGCTTTCGATATCCCATAGTTCAGTGTGGTTTCTGCTTTGGAAGAGCTGTTCTCTATTCTGTCTGCTAATGGAGATGTCTCTCTGTTCTATCTTCAATGCCGATGAGGCTGAGACGTTTCCCTAATCCTATGACCCTTGTCTGGAGTTTAGCTGTGTCTTCCCCCGCCTTTTCCTTGCTTTGTCTGTGATTCAAGCAAAGGCCTGGGGGAGAGGGGATTGTTTTCCATGAGTATCACTCCCTGGCTCTCCAAGACCATAGGGCTGACACGTGGCCATGCTTTGGTTCCCCAAGATCACAGGGCTGGTAGGTAAATCATGCTCTCATTTGCATATCTTCAAAAAATGAGGGTTATAGGACCTTGCGAAAAGGGTTTTTTCTGACTAATGGCCCTGTCTACACGGGGCTTTTGATCGGCAAAACCTCTTCTGCAAAAAGGATCAGCAGAAGATATGCAAATGAGAACACAAATTGCATATCTTCCGCAGAAAAAAAACGGCAGAGTAGACATAACCTTTAAGTACAACCCCTGGGAAGCCCCAGTGAGGTAGGACAGAAACAGGGCCCCGGTGGCTGCAGGCAAGAGCTAAGCCCAAGCCCTGTAGCATCAGGGCTGGAGAAGAGCCAGTTGGAGGGAGGGGAAGTGTCCTCTGAGACTGGTTGCAGGGGATCTCCTCATATCCGGCAAATCCCCTCATTCGGGACGGATTGGCTCCTGAGAGTGCTGGACCAAGAAGATGCAACCTGTAGTGTCTTGCTCACAGCACTCCTGCTAATGCATCCCAGATTGATGTTTGGGTTTTTTTTTCCTTCAATAGTGTCACACTGTTGGCTCATATCTACCTTGTGGTCCACTATGACCCTGATATCCCTTTCTGCAGGACTCCTTCCTCGACAATCACTTCCCCTTCTGTATGTGTGAAATGGATTGCTCCTCCCTAAGTGGAGTAGTTTGCATTTGTCCTCATGAAACTTCATCCTATTTACCTCAGACCATTGCTCCAGTTTGTCTAGATCAGTGGTTCCCAAACTTTTCGGCATCACGCCCCCTTTTTGCTTTTTGAGAAACCCCCCGTACCTCCCCCCCAATAGCATCAAAACTTATTGAACCAAAAAAAAAAAAAAAAAAAAAAAAAAAAAACCCAAAGGAACTAACCAGGACCGAAAAACAAAAATAGCAGCAAAACTTAGGAAGGGGAATTGAAAGGGGCAGGGGGTTGGGTCACCTCCCCTCCCCCCCCCCCTGAAATTTTTTCATGCCCCCCAGTTTGGGAACCCATGGTCTAGATCATTGTGAATTATGACCCACTCCACCAGAGCACTCGCCACCCCTCCCAGCTTGGTTTCATCCACAAACTTTATTACGATTGAGCTAAACAAAGAAACAAACTGTTTGATGAGGGGACTGAGCCTGGGTAACAAATAATCGACGCTTTTAAATGATACTTTCATGATAAAGATTGCAATACAGTACTTCTATGAGGTGGACTCCAAAACACTAATTTTCTTTCTCATGTTTATGCAGAGGGATCCTCCGAAGGGACCTGCTGAAGGTAGGGCAGTGGAATAGGATCTCAAGGGAACTCAGGGCTAGGACATCAGCCTCTAGAACATAGGGTGGTGGGCTCGATTTGCCCCCCCCCCCCCACACACACACACCCAGGCAGTGACTGGGCCTCCAACACCAGCTGTCCCAGGGATGGAGTTTTTTTTCAGCAGGCGATATGCAAATTGTGCTCTCATTTGCATATCTTCAAAAAATGAGGGTTATGGGATCTTGCAAAAAAGGTTTTTCTGACTAATGGCCCAGTCTACACTGGGATTTTTATGGGCAAAACATCTTCCGCAAAAAGGATCCACAGAAGATATGCAAATGAGAGCACAATTTGCACATCTTCTGCCAAAAAATACCGGCCGTGTAGACATAGCCTTATCCTGCTTTCCAGTATTAGGAAAGCAGGATAAGGGACCCCCTGAAGATAGGGAGATAAATATTTCTAATCAACAAAGTATAAACTGAGTATTGTGCACCTTCTATTCCTTGCTGTAAGACCATCAATATATTTGAAAACACAGAAAAACATCCGAAAACATTTAACATATTTCAATTGGTATTCCATCGTTTAACAACGTGCTTCATTGAGATCGAGGTTTTTTTAATCCCAATTGATTCTTTGAGTTATTTGCGTGAGTTAACTGCAATTGACCAATAGCGCTGCTATCTTCTGCCATTTTTTTAACAATACAAGTTGACATCTCAAAGCTCAAGTCAATCTAATGGGGACTCTCTTGGAGAGAGAGTCATGTTGGTCTCGATATGCAAAACTAACAAGGAGTCCTGTGGCAGCTTAGATCTCTTAGTCTTTAAAATGCCACAGGACTCCTCATTAAGGAGGAATGATTTAACGATGTGTGATCTGTGTGAAACTTTAGCCACAAACCAAGCACTTACCCAAAGATAGACTATCTGATATAACACAAGGGCTGATCTGTTTTTTAAACGTTTACCAAAGCCCAAACACGCACAGGGCCCCAGTCTTGTGTGGGCTGATGGATGTATAAGAAGCCTTGTTCTCTGTATGAAACTTTCGGAAGTCATTCTGCCGCTCTACTCTGCACTAGTTAGGCCTCAGCTGGAGTACTGTGTCCAGTTCTGGGCGCCACATTTCAAGAAAGATGTGGAGAAATTGGAAAGGGTACAGAGAAGAGCGACAAGAATGATTAAAGGTCTAGAGAACATGACCTATGAAGCCAGGCTTCATGAACTGGGCTTGTTTAGTTTGGAAAAAAGAAGATTAAGGGGGGACATGATAGCGGTTTTCAAGTATCTAAAAGGGTGTCACAAGGAGGAAGGAGAAAATTTGTTCCTCTTGGTTTCTGAGGACAGGACAAGGAGTAATGGGCTTAAAGTGCAGCAGGGGAGGTTTAGATTGGACATTAAGAAAAAATTCCTAACTGTCAGGGTGGTCAAATATTGGAATAAATTGCCAAGGGAGGTGGTGGAATCTCCCTCTCTGGAGATATTTAAGAACAGGTTAGATAGACATCTGTCAGGGATGGTATAGGTGGAACTTGGTCCTGCCTTGAGGGCGGGGGGCTGGACTCGATGACCTCTTGAGGTCCCTTCCAGTCCTATTATTCTATGATTCTATGATTCCTGGGGGCACTCTCCTGTGTGGACTGCTTGATGCCTAAGAAGTACGGGCCTCCATTTGAAACTTTTTCCACACTCTAAGCACTGATGGGGTCTGTCTCCTGAGTGGACTGCCTGATGGTTAACAAGTTTAGACCTCCACAAGAAACTCTTTCCACACTCTAAGCACTGATGGGGTCTCTCTCCTGTATGGATTTTCTCATGTGAAACAAGGGCTGACCTCCACTTGAAACTTTTCCCGCAGCTTAAGCATTTATGCGGTCTCTCTTCTGTGTGGACTGCCTGATGGCTAACAAGGTCGGGCCTCCGAAGAAAACATTTTCCACAGTCTGAGCACTTATGGCATCTCTCTCCTGTGTGGATTCTCTGATGTGAAACAAGGGCTGACCTCCATGTGAAACTTTTCCCACAGTCAAAACACTTATGGGCTCTCTCTCCAGTGTGGATGGCCTGATGTTTAATAAGTACAGACTGCCGCAGGAAACTTTTCCCACAATCTAAACACTTATGGGGTTTGTCTCCTGTGTGGATGGCCTGATGTTTAACAAGCTCTGACCTCTGTATGAAACTTTTTCCACAGTCCAAGCACTTATGCGGTCTCTCTCCTGTGTGGACTGCCTGATGGCTAACAAGGTCAGATTTCCATCTGAAACTTTTTCCACAGTCTAAGCACTTATAGGGTCTCTCCCCAGTATGGATTATCTGATGTTTAACAAGCTCTGACTTCTGTATGAAAGTTTTCCCACAGATTAAGCATTTGTGGGGTCTCTCCCCAGTATGGATTATCTGATGTTTAACAAGCTCTGACTTCTGTATGAAACTTTTTCCACAGTCTAAGCACTTATGGGGTCTGTCTCCTATGTGGATTCTCTGGTGTGCAACAAGGACTGACCTCCATGTGAAACTTTTCCCACAGTCTAAGCATTTATGAGGTCTTTCTCCTGTGTGGATTCTTTGGTGTGCGACAAGTACTGACCTCCATATGAAACTTTTTCCACAGTCTAAACATTTATGGGGTTTGTCTCCCGTGTGAACTGTCTGATGTGAAACAAGGGCTGACTTCCGTATAAAACTTTTGCCACACTCTGAGCACATATGGGGTCTCTCTCCCGAGTGGATTGCCTGATGTGAAACAAGATGTGACTTCTGTATGAAACTTTTCCCACATTCTGAGCACTGATGGGGTCTCTCTCCTCTCTGGCTTCTCTCATATTCCCCAGGATGTTCCAGCTGTTGATTCTCACTCACGGTCTCCTCACCTGCTAGGAGAGAGAGACACAATCCAGGCAGGAGTCACTGAGCTGGGGAGAAGGCACCAACAGAAAACCCAACACACTGAAATTGCAAATTAAGAGCAATTGGCTTGTGCCTCCACTTCTCCCACAAACAATGACGGGAAAGGAAACATGGGAAGAAAACTAACATGAGGAGTGGAAAGCAATGTTCCAGAAGTGGGGAACTTCTTTTTGGATCTGGGGCCATTAACTCAAATTAAAATCAGTCAGGGACTGCACACAAATTAGAAGCACAAAAACCCCAAATCAAAACAAAAATACCCCCCCCCCAATAACCCACACAAAAGCCCTCATTGAGATGGCTCCCAATTGAGGAGAAAGAAACCCCCCACATTTCCCTCCCACACCAGAGGCTTGGGGGGGCTCAGATTAGTAGATTGTGTGTTCCAGCCCTGAAGAGAGACAGTGGAGGGACTGGAGTGCCTGTCGGCTCCCCAATGCTCGATGGGGGGGGCACTGAACCTCAGGAGCCAGTTCCAGGCAAGCTGGGGGCATTCTATTGTTAGTTGGGCAGCATATGAATTTTTCTTGAGTGGCCCCATAAGCACACAGCTTACAAGGAAAATTGATGGACAGGCATGAGCAGTTTCTGCTGACTACACCATGCCCTGCGTGAGAAGAGTCAAAACTCACACCCCATTATTGGGGTTCTCAGCTTTTTCCTTCATTCCCCAATTGGTTTCTGTTTGAGTCCTCACCTGTGCGGGTGCCTCTCAGGATCTGTCTTTCCTCCCCGGCATGGAGGTCGGGTACCCAGGGCTCTTCCCCTCGTTCCAGCCGGGCGATCAACTCAGGTTTGGGAACAGGAAACCCTGCGCAGGGGGTGAAATCAGAGCAGATCAGGGCGCATGGAGGGTGGGGAGAGCATCTGTCCAAAGAGACATTCTGTGCGTGGAACTTGTCCCCAGACCCTTCTGGGGAATGTGCCACCCAAGAGGACGGGAACATGGTCACTGAGCCCCTGGGGAGAGGCAGGCGTGTGGGGAGGTGAGAGGAATTGTGACGCCCTCACTAGGAGTTCCCAGGATCTGGGCAGTCTGGGGCCCTTGCTGACACTCACAGCTCTGCAGTTACACCCCTGCCTGTTTCTAAACCTGCAGAGCCCAGAGCCCTCCCCACGGCTGGAGCTCGTCCCAAGGAGGGAGGTGAACAGGGATTCTGGGTGCGGGTGAGAAACAACACAGACAGGAGGATACATGGTCCCCCCGTCTTGAAATCTAGAGGGGTCGGGTGGGGATGATTTAGCACGTCCATTAGGGTTTGACACCCTGGTCTCACTGCACAGGGTGCGGAGATGCAAGTCGCTCTCCCCCGGCAGCTGTGCTCAGGGAACCCATTCCTGTCCAGGCCACCTGAGCTGGGAAGAACCTGACCCGTGTCGGACACGCAGACCCCACGGCTCCTAATCCCCGAGGGGCCAGGACGCCCTTACCCAGCGAGGTCACCGCCTCGTAGTTCTCCTGCATGACGTCCCTGTAGAGGGCTCTCTGAGCGGGGCCCAGCAGCGCCCCCTGCCCCTGGGTGAAATACACAGCCACCTCCTCGAAGGTCACCCGCATCTGCAACAACAAGAGTCCCTCACCGACCAGCCATAATCCCTGTAAAATCCTATCCCCAGCCTGTTTAGAGCAGCCAGGAGGCTTCAGGGGATGTGCAGAGAGATCCTCCCCTGCCTCCCCCTCAGCAGACAGAGGGCAGGGCCTTCTCCCTGGCCACACACCTGCTAGCCAGAGGCTGAGGCGGAAGCCGAGCTCTGAGCCACAGGCAGGGACAGGAATCCCGGCAGCTTCCCTTTGTGTTTCCCAGCAACCTCTGGCTGGGGGCTCAGGTCACAGTATTGGGAGTCTGGGACATTTTCCCACCCTGTCTCCTCCCTTCCCCGCCCAGCAGCTCCCTGAACCCCCTACCTGAGCGGGCTCCATCCCGGCCATTGCCCGGCCCCGGCCCCGGCCCCTGGCAGACGGGCGCTCTGGAGCGAACTCTCGACGTGTCTCCTCGGCCGGTCGGGCGAGAGGGGCGATGGGGGAGGTGTCAGAAGGGGCCTAAGTCCCTGTCGCCCCCCGAGTCCCTCCAGGCCCTGCCCCCGCAGACACGCGCTGGGACTCTCTGGCTCTGCCCTGTGGGAAGAAACCCAGTGAGTTTGTCACACACACCCCCGGCCCGGCCCGCCAGGACAACCCCCCGACAGCAGCATCACTGAGCCTCACGACGGGAAAAGAGCCACCTCCTGCCTCCGCCCCCAGACGGGCGCAGCTAGGGCTCGGAGGGAGGCTGTGGGCGGAGCAGCAGGAGCCTCCACCCGCTTCCCCCGCCCGGCCCCGGAGCACAAAGCAGCAGCTGCGGGGCGGGTAAATGTGACCCCGGCTGCACCCCCCACCCTGCCCTGCCCCGCCCCGGCGGGCGGCAGCTGCCCCGGGCCCGGGCGGGGACTCGCAGCCAGCTCCGTCGGGAGCAGCCCGGGGCCAACCCCTCCCCCTGCAGCCCGGGGGCACCGGGGCGCCGCTCCCGGGGGGTCTCTCTTACCTGCCCCCCAAGCGCTGCCCGCCCTGGGGCAGGGGCTGGGCCGGGCCGGGCTGGGGGCGCTGCCCGGGGAGAGGCTCCTGGGGAGGGAGCAGCGGGACTGGCCCGGCCGGAGATTCCCCCTCCCGGCTGCAGCCCGGGCTCCGGGGCCCCGCAGCAGCCCCCGCCGGGGCTCGGGGATCCGGCCCGGAGCCTGGCCCCAGAGTCCCCGCGAGCAGCGGCGGCGAGTCGCTTCCTGCGGCCGGGCCGGAGCCAGCGATCGCTCCCCCCGCGCCTGCTGCTGCTGCTGCTGCTGCTGGGTCCTAGCGAGACACCCGCCATCCGCGCTGCGCTGCGCCCCTGGGCCTGGCTCTGCCCCGCTCACAGACCCCTCGGGAGCGGGAGGCGCAGTTTCGGGGCCTAAGGCGGGGCCGAGGGTTCCAGGGGGCTCGAAGTCCAGACTGGTTGTGATCACGTAGACAGGGGCTAAGGTCCCCACCCGCACCAGCTCCCTCTGTGCCAGCCCCTTCCCCGCCCAGAGCTTAGACTAAACTTATGAAAAAAAAACGTACGGAAAATGGGAAGGGCTGCAGGGGCGGGGAAGCTAGTCCCAGGGGCTGGATCCTTTGACTGGGCCCACAAAGGTGTGATGTGCCAGAGGGTCATTCGTGGACACCTCAGTTACAGGGTTTTTTTGCTTTTGTTTGGGTTTTTGGGGGGGAGGGTTGTTTTTTCTTTCTTTTTGCTTCTCACTTGTGTGCAGCCCCCAACTGATTTTTCTGTGGGTCGGTGGTCCATGACCCAAAAAAGCTTCCCCACTCTCCTGGTTAAAGGAAATACTTAGCCCCACTGTTTACTCCCTCTGGATCGTCTGGTGTTGACCAAGGTTGGCAGACAGGACACTGGGCTAGATAGACCTTTGGCCTGACCCAATACGGCCTGCACTCTGTGGGCACCCGGGAAGCACAAACAGCATCTCCGGGATGTAAAGGGTTAGAGCTGGCTTTATGCACAATCTAAGCAAGCTACCGCTGCAGGGTGGGGAATCTCATTTCTCGTGGCCAGATGTGGCCCCTGGTTTTCCTGGACCCGGCCACCAAATTCAGGGCTACCCCCAGCATTGGGGAGCCAGCCTCTCTCCCCCCACCACAGGCAGGAGCACACAAAATCTACTAGGCTGGGCCACCCCAGGTTCTGATGTGCGAGGGGAATGTGGGGAGCATCTTTCTCCTCAGTTGGGTTGGGATTTGGTTTCTTGCTTCTCACATGTGGGTAGCCCCTGACCCAAAACAGGTTCCCCACTCCTGCCTTAGGGCCTCGGATTTCGAGGGGCCTCTAAACTCAAAATAAATAAATATATAAATACATTTTAAAAAAATACATTTTACTTCTGGGCACTGCCATGGGGCCACTTCAACTTGAAGGAGTTTAGGGCCTCAGCAGGTTTTAATCCTGCCCTGTAAAGGCAGTTCTCACTGGCTACGTCTACACTGGCCCCTTTTCCGGAAGGGGCATGTAAATTTCACCAGTCGTCGTAGGGAAATCCGCGGGGGATTTAAATATCCCCTGCGGCATTTAAATAAAAATGTCCGCCGCTTTTTTCCAGCTTTTAAAAAAGCCGGAAAAGAGCGTCTACACTGGCCCCGATCCTCCGGAAAAAGCACCCTTTTCCGGAGGCTCTTATTCCTACTTCAAAGTAGGAATAAGACCCTCCGGAAAAGGGCATTTTTTCCGGAGGATCGGGGCCAGTGTAGACGCTCTTTTCCGGCTTTTTTAAAAGCCGGAAAAAAGCGGCGGACATTTTTATTTAAATGCCGCGGGGGATATTTAAATCCCCCGCGGATTTCCCTACGACGACTGGTGAAATTTACATGCCCCTTCCGGAAAAGGGGCCAGTGTAGACGTAGCCACTCTGTTTCGCATGTGTCCCAGGAGTTGTGTCTGGCCCTGGGGCTGCTGAAGGGACACTGCAGGTCAGATAGGTGGGCTACGTCTAGACTGGCATGATTTTCCGGAAATGTTTTTAACGGAAAAGTTTTCCGTTAAAAGCATTTTTGGAAAAGAGCCTCTAGATTGGCACGGGTGCTTTTCCACAAAAGCATCTTTTGCGGAAAAGCATCCATGGCCAATCTAGACGCGCTTTTCCGCAAAAAAGCCCCGATCGCCATTTTCGTGATCGGGGCTTTTTTGCGGAAAACAAATCTCAGCTGTCTACACTGGCCCTTTCGCGCAAAAGGGATTTTTGCCTGAACAGGAGCAGCATAATATTTCCGCAAGAAGCACTGATTTCTTACAGTAGGAAGTCAGTGCTTTTGCGGAAATTCAAGCGGCCAGTGTAGACAGCTGGCAAGTTTTTCCGGAAAAGCGGCTGATTTTCCGGAAAAACTGGCCAGTCTAGACACAGCTGTGGTGTTTTAACACGGTCCCAGAGAACAACTAAGGGGATGTGCTGCCTGTTGAATGTAGAGATGAAGATTTTATTGGCTCTGTGGTGATTTCATGAATATTGGTCTGTCTCATAGGAAGAAATTAGCATAGACTAGCCAATGCTGTTGTGTTAAATGTTAATTTTTATATTGCTTGTTGTTGGTATTTGTAGTTAATCGGGAGCCTCAATGTAGTAGCTCCCTTAGAAATCTAACAGTTGCACCCTTCTTTGCATTTTGTCAGATCTGCAAGAACAACAACTTAGTAGAGTTCTAGGTACTAAAGTTTACACTGCTTTAATTTTGAGTGTACCTATGTAGGAACATGAGAATGGCCACGCTGAGTCAGAACAAAGGTCCACCTAGCCCAGTGTCCTGTCTCCCAAAAGTGTCCAATACCAGATGCCCCAGAGGGATTGAACAGAAGTGATCTGTTACCTGTCACCCATTCCCAGCTCTGATAAACAGAGGCTAGCAGACACCATCCCTGCCCATCTTGGCTAATAGCAATCGATGGACTTTGAATGTATCTAGCTCTTTTTTGAACTCTGTTAAAGTCCTGGCTTTCACAACATCCTCTGGCAAGGAGTTCCACAGGCCGACTCTGCATTGGCCTCAGTACAGATCCCTGTGGGACACCAATTACCTCTCTCCATTGTGAAAACTGACCATTAATTCCTGTTCTTTGTTCCTTATCTTTTAGCCAGTTACCTGGCCAGGAGAGGACCTTCCCTCTTATCCCATGACAGTCACTGTGCTTGCAAGCCTTTGCTGAGAGACCTTATCAAAGGCTTTCTAGAAATCTAGGTATACTACATACACTGGATCCTCCTGGTCCACATGCTTGCTGACCCTTTCAAAGAACTCTAGTAGATTGGTGAGGCACGATTTCCCTTTACAAACATCATATTGACTCTCCCCCCCCAACACATTAAGTTAGTGTGTGTGTGTGTGTGTGTGTGTGTGTGTGTGTGTGTGTGTGTGTGTGTGTGTTTCCCAGCAGCATGTAGGAAATGGCCCAAGCCATCCTGAGCTAGGTGGAGGATTCAGTCAGCTGACACTCTGCCTAGGAAGCAGGGTAAACCAATGTAGGTGGGGCTGCCTAGAAGCTGTAAGCAGTTGCCGGGTGTGTGTGTTAGTTTTCTGCTGGCTGAGGGCGAGGTGCGTCTAGCTGCCCTGGCCCTCCCTCTTCCCAAGATGAATTTTAATTCCCATATGAAGAGAGATTAAAATTCTTGGGCTTTTCAGCTTAGAAAAGAGAAGACTAAGGGAGGATAGGATAGAGGTCTATAAAATCATGACTGGTGTAGAAAAAGTGAATAAGGAAAAGTGATTTACTTATTCCCACAATATAAAAACTAGGGCAGTGGTCTCCAACCTTTTTATGCTCAAGATCACTTTTCAATTGTCAGAACAAGCCAAGATCTACCGCCCCATCCTTCCCCCAAGACCACACCCCTTTCCTGAAGCCTCTCTGTTCTCCTCCTCTCCATCACTTACTATCCCCTGCCCTTATTCTCTCTCAGGGTACGGCTACACTGTCTCTTTTTTTTATTCTTCTGTAGGAAGAGGTTTTTCCAACTTTTGGCCTGTGCGGACCGGGCCAAATGTCAGAAAAACCCCTTCTTTCGGAAGCCCCCTTATTCCTTGCGGAACAAGGAATACAGGGGTTACCGAAAGTGCATGTTTGCTCTTCCGCTAAAAAAAGCGGAAGAACAAATGCGTCTCTGGACGCGGAAGTGTTTTTCTGGGACACCTCTGGAATCCTGGAAAAACTCCTGTGCTGTGTCAGCCGCTTTTCCGGAATAATTTGCCAGCTGTCTACACTGGCCCCTTGAATTTCCGGAAAAGCAATGACGATCTAATGTAAAATTGTCAGTGTTTTTCCGGAATAACTATGCTGCTCCCGTTCGGGCAAAAGTCCTTTTCCAGAAAACTGTTCTGGAAAAGGGCCAGTGTAGACAGCACAGTAGTGTTTTCCACAAAAAAAGCCCCGATCGCGAAAATGACGATCGGGGCTTTTTTGCAGAAAACCGCATCTACATTGGCACGGACGCTTTTCCGGAAAAAGTGCTTTTCCGGAAAAGCATCCTGCCAATGTAGACGCACTTTTTCCGGAAATACTTATAGCGGAAAACTGTTCCGTTTTAAGCATTTCCGGAAAAGGGTGCCAGTGTAGACATAGCCCTGCAGTCTAGCCGTACCCTCACTGGGTTGAGACAGGATGTGTTGGCTCTGGGGTGGGAATGAGGGATTTGGGTGTGGAAAGGGGTGCGAGGTGCAAGCTCTGGGAAGGAGTGTGGATGCAGGAGGAGGTGGAGAAGGGGACGCTGGCTCAGGGAGGGGGCTCCAGGCTGGGGAGTGTTGGGGTCAGGTGGAGGGTTGGGATACTGAGCAAGCCACAGACTTGTGGATGTGAGGGTGCAGGAGTTTGGGTTGAGGTATGTGAGGGGCTCAGTGCAGGGAGTATGATGGGCTCAGGACACAGGTTTGCGGTGTGTGGATGGTGTAGAAGTGTTGTGGCAGAAGTCTGAGGATGTGGGGGTGTAGGAGTTTGGGGATGTGAGAGGCTCAGGGCAGGGGGTTCCAGTGTATGACAGGCTCAGATCTAGGGCCTGTGTGTGCGTGTGTGTGTGTGCAGGAGTGTTATGATGCTGCAGCCAGATGGGGGTTTGTTGGCCAGGCTTCATTTTTAAATAAAGTGTGAAACACAAAAAGATTCAGCATTGTTTTTATTTATGAGAAGGGCTGGGAACCTGTTTCGAGTCAGGGGTCACTGACCCATAGAAAAGTCAGTTGGGGCCCCACAAGTGAGAGGCAAAAAAAAAAAAAAATCCTCCAACCCCCGCCCCCCAAGTCTCACTAATGTGGCCCCAACTGTGCTGGTGGGAGCAGGGGACATGGTACTGGGGAAGGGTGCTAGTGGATGCTGAAGTGGGGACAGGGTGCTAGTGGGGGCAGATTGCCAGTGGGGCCAGCGGCCAGGGTGCTGGGGCAGGGTGCTAGTGGGTGCTGGGGCAGGGGACACGGTTCTGCGGCAAGGGACAGGGTTCCAGTGGGCGTGGGGGCAGGGGACAGGGTTCTGCCACAGGGGACAGAGTGCCAGTGGGAACAGAGGGCAGGGAATCCTCGGCACGTGCCTTCCCCCTCCCACTCCCACCCCCAACTCCCCAAAGGAGGGAAGCTCTGGCAAGTGCCTTCTCTGGGGACTCCTAACCCCTCTCCTCCTTCTCCCCAGGAGGGAAGCCCCAGCACGTGCCTCCCACTGGGACTCCTCCCTCCTCCCCCGCAGAGGGGGAAGCCCCAGCGCACATCTTCCCCTGGGACTCCTACCTCCTCCTCCCATGCAGCAAGTCCCCAGCACGCCACAGACTGGAGGAGGGGAGCAGGGAGTGCACTTCCGGAAAGCCCGGAAGGGGCATGCAGCTGCTGGACTTCTGTCCACCCTGCGGGAAGCCGGCACAACCTCCTTCTTGGGGGTGGGGAGAATTGGGGGGGCCCTGAATGCCTCACAATTGACTGGTTGAGCCCTCCCAATCGACCAGTGAATCGCGATCGACGGGTTGGTGACCACGGAACTAGGGGTTACCAAATGAAATTAATAGGCAGCAGGTTTAAAACAAACAAAAGGGAGTTTTTCTTTACTCAGTGCACAGTCAACCTGTGGAACTCCTTGCCAGAGGATGCAGTGAAAGCTAGAACTTTAACAGGGTTCAAAAAAGAGCGAGATAGATTCATGAAGATTAGGTCCATCAATGGCTATTAACCAGGATGGGTAGGAATGATGTCCCTAGCCTCTGTTTGTTTGGAAATGGGTGACACGAGAGGGATCACGTGAGGATTACCTGTTGGGCATCAGGCATTGGCCACTGTCAGCAGACAGGATACTGGGCTAGATGGTCTGTCCCAGTCTGTCTGTTCTTATGTTCTTAAGCTTCCTGAACAGAAGGCCAGAGGGCTCAGAACTGCAATATTCCACTCTCCGGGCTGCAGTGATCAAATGATGAAATCCAACATGCAGTGTTAACCAGGGATGTAAAAAAGGACCTGCTATAAGATATTCTAGAGCAGCTCCTGAAATTCGTTCCTGAGAATAGGAACACTGGGCGTCTTGAGGAGCATAAACATGAATTGGATCACATGGCCAAGGCTGGCAAGTTCCTCTTCAAAATCAGCAGGAGAAATCGCTGTCAAAGGCTGCAATCCCCTTCCTTCACAAAGAAGTTTGCTGAGTGAGTTGAAGGTGGCTCTGGCCTTTGGAATCCACAAGAACGAAGGCCAGAGAGGCAATGCCTTTTGGTTTAAAATCCCCAGCCTACACAAGGTTACAGACACAGAGTCCAGTATTGACAAAAACATCACTCCTTGGCACTAATATCCCCACATCCTCGGTCTTCATGAAGAGCTGGGAGACATCCCTTGAGCAGCCAAAGGAACCATGGAGATGGACCAAGAAACAAGCATCCTGAAGGAGTGCACTGAGGCTGTGTAACAAAAATAATGGATATTTTAAAATGACACATTCATGACAAAAAGATTGCACTGCTGTACTTATATGAGGTGAATTTAAAAGACACGATTTCTTTTGCTTATCCTGTTTACAGTGTAAATATTAGTAATAAATACAAATGTGAGCCCTGCACCCTTTCTGTTCTTTGCTGTAATAGAAATCAATGTATTTGAACACATAAAGAAAACGAACCAAAATATCTGAATTCCAATTCGTATTCTATTGCGTAACAATGCAATTCATTGGGATTTAAATTCTCTAACTATGATCAATTTTTGAGCTAATCATGTGAATGATCTTGCAATTAATCAACAGCATTGCAATCTTCTGCCAATTTTTTAACAAGTTTTAATGTCAAAATTTTGCATCTGTCTACCGTGGAATGTCTTCAAATACCATTTGAACTCCTGTTTAACAAGTTTCTAAAGGTTGAGTCTGAGTCAATTATCCTCCAAGCTTCTTACCCCTTTTTGACCATGTCAGAAAGTTTAGATTTAGTGTTGTTTCTTCCTGGTTTAATGATCTCTGGGTGCCTCTTTTCCAGTCGAAGCACTTATGGGCTGCATCTAGATTGGCATGATTTTGTGCAAAAGCGGCTGCTTTTGTGCAAAATCTTGCCACATGTCTACACTGGCCGTGAGTATTTGCACAAGAACACTGACTTTGTAATGTACAAAATCAGTGGTTCTTGCGCAAATACTTCAACGCTCCCGCTCAGGGATAAACCCTCTTGTGCAAGTATTCTTGCGCAAGAGGGCCAGTGTAGACAGCTACATTAATTTCTTGCGCAAGAAAGCCCGATGGCTAAAATGGACATTGGAGCTTTCTTGCGCAAGAGAATGTCTACACTGGTATGGATGCTTTTGCAAATCTTTTGCGCGAAGGCACATGCCAGTATAGATGCTCTCTTGCGCAAATATTTTTAACGGAAAAACATTTCCGTTAAAACTATTTGCACAAAATCTTACCAGTCTAGACGCAGCCATGGAGTCTCTCCCACGTATGGATTCATTGATAAAAAACACGGGCCGATCTGATTTTGTAACTTTTCCCACACTCCAAGCACTGAGGAAGTCTCCTTCCTGTGCAGATTACCTGCTGTGTTACAATATATGATCTTTGTGTGACATTTTTTTCAAAAGTCGAAGCAGTTAGGGAGTCTCACACTAGTGTGAATTTTCTGCTGTAAAACAAAGGTCAGATCAGTTTTTGAAATGTATCCCACAGTCTAAGCACTTACAGGTTCTCTCTCCAGTGTGGACAGCCTGATGTTGAGAAGGGCTGACCCGTTTCTGAAACTGTTCCCACAGCCCAAGCGTTCTCAGGCAATGTCTACATTTGTGGCTTCTTGCACAAGTAATATGCAAATAAGGCTAAGCGTGGAATATCGCCGAGCCTCATTTGCATACCTAATGAGCCACTTTTTTTTTTCCAGAAGAGGCTCTTGCCTAAGAAGGAGCGTCTACACTGCCCCTTCTTGCACAAGAAAAACCCTCTTGCACAATGCCGTTACACCTATTACTTTTCAGGAAGAACGGCATTGCGCAAGAGGGTTTTTCTTGTGCAAGAAGGGGCAGTGTAGATGCTCTTTCTTGTGCAAGAGCCTCTTCTGAAAAAAATGGTGGCTCATTAGGTATGCAAATGAGGCTCAGCAATATTCCACGCTTAGCCTCATTTGTATATTACTCGCGCAAGAAGCTGCAAGTGTAGACATAGCCTCAGAGTCAAACTCTTGCGTAGAGTGACTGATATTTCACAAGACCTGACCTAGGCATGAAGCTTTACTCACAGGCCAAGCCCATTTGGGTTTTCCCATGTGTGGATTGCCTGACGCTTACGACAGCGTGACGTCCCTATGAAAGTTTCCCCACAGCCCAGTCACTCACAGGTTCTCTGCCCCATGTGGAAACTTTGTTTGGTATTTGTGTGAAACTTATGTGGAGTGCCTGGTGTTTATACAGCTCTGATCTTCATATGACAATTTGCTTATGGAATCTCAATCCTTTTTGGCTCACTTGATGAGAAACACAGTCTGACCTCCATATAAAGCTTTATTTCACTGTCCAAACACTTAAAGGGTCTCGATCCTCTGCACATTTTCTCATGTAAAAAAAGGGCTGGGCTCAGTATGATTTTTTTCCCTACAGTCTGAGTATTTATGCGGTGTCTCTTCTTTATCGATTAGCTGTTTTTTTTATCAAGGTCAGGCCTCCATATGAATTTTTTTCAGTTTAACACTTATGGTTTCTCATTTGTGGATTTCCTGATGCTTAATCAAGTTTTATATATTGTATACAACTTTCACTACAGTCTTAGCACTTATAGGATCTTTCTCCTGTATCCATTGTCTGATATGAAATGACGACTGACCTTCATATGGAACATTTCCCACAGTTTAAAGTCTTCTGTAGTCTCTTTCCTGCGTGGATACCCTGATGCTTAAAAAGATCGTACCTCCGTATGAAACTTTTCCCACAGTCTATGCACTTGTGCAGTCGCTCTCCTGTGTGGATTGCTTGATGCTTAACAAGGTTATACCTGACAATGAAACTTTTTCCACATTCTAAACACTTATAGGGTCTGTCTCCTGTGTGAATTGCCTGATGTTTAATAAGGTTTGACCTCTGTATGAAACTTTTCCCACAGTCTACGCACTTATGGGGGCTTTCTCCTGTGTGGATTTTTTGATGTGAAACAAGGGCTGACTTCCGTATAAATCTTTTACCACATTCTAAGCATTTATGGGGTCTCTCTGCCCTGTGGATTTTCTGATGAGAAACAAGGGCTGATCTCCATATAAAACATTTTCCACACACCAAACACTTATGGGGTCTGTCTCCTGTGTGGACTGCCTGATGTTTACTGAGGTCTGATTTATGTATGAAGCTTTTCCCACAGTCTAAGCACTTATGGGGTCTCTCTCCTGTGTGGACTGCCTGATGTTTAACAAGCTCAGATCTGCGTTTGAAACTTTTCCCACACTCTAAGCACTTATGCGGTCTCTCTCCTGTGTGAACAGCCTGATGTGAAACAAGGAATGATCTCCACAGGAAACTTTTACCACACTCTAAACACTTATGGGGTCTGTCTCCTGAGTGTCTCTCCTGATGTTTATTGAGGTCTGACCTTTGTATAAAACTTTCTCCACAGTCTAAACATTTATGGGGTCTCTCTCCTGTGTGGACTGCATGATGAAAAACAAGGTTCAATCTCCGTTCAAAAGCTTTCCCACAGTATAAGCACTTATGAGGGCTGTATCCTAAGTGTCTTCTCTGATGTTTAATGAGGTCTGACCTCTGTATGAAACTTTTTCCACAGTCTAAGCATTTATGGGGTCTGTCTCCTGTATGAATCGCCTGATGTTTAATGAGGTTTGACCTCTTTGTAAAACTGTTCCCACAATCTAAGCACTTATGGGGTCTCTCCCCAGTGTGGATTTTCTGATGAGAAACAAGGGTTGACAGCCTTATGAAGCTTTTACCACATTCTGAGCACTTGTGGGGTCTCTCTCCAGTGTGTATTTTTTTATGTGAAAGAAGGGCTGACCTCCATTTGAAACTTTTTCCACAGTCTAAACACGCGTGGGGTCTGTCTTGCCTGTGGGTTGCTTGATGATTCATGAGGTCTGATCTCTGTATGAAGCTTTTACCACATTCTGAGCACTTGTGGGGTCTCTCTCCTGTGTGGATTTTCTGATGTAAAACAAGGGAGGACCTCCATATGAAACTTTTCCCACAATCTAAACACTTATGGGGCCTGTCTCCTGTGTGCATCGCCTGGTGTTTAATCATGGCTGACTTCTCTCTGAAACTTTTACCACATTCTAAGCACTTATGGGGTCTCCCTGTGTGACTTGTCTCCTGCCCAACCAGGGTAGATTTCTGATTCAAAGACTTTCCACCCTCAAGGCACCGAGAGCCTCTCTCCCCACTTTGGCTTTTCTCATTAGCATTAAGATCTGATTTGTTATTGATGCTTTCCCCATGGTCCAAGCATTTAAGGGGTTTCGCTCCAGTACCTACTGTATGAATGGTAATAAGATTTGGGCTCAGAATAAGTCCATTCCCATAACTGAGCCATTCATCATATTTCTCTTCTTTGGGGTTTCTCTGCTGGGCTGCGGGATGCTTGTGTCCTTCCCCACTTTTAATAGATTCATCCCTTTGTTCACATGGGAGGTTTCCCAGCAGCCTCTTCAGCCTTGGCCAGTTTCCCCAGGCTTCTCCCTGTTCCAAGCACTGGGAAACATTCCTTTCAGTTTTTCCCACAAAGGTCGCCTGCGGTTCCATTTCCCCAGGAACTTCCTGCTGTTGATTCCCCTCTTCATTCTCAGTCTCTGTCTCATCACCTGCTGGGGGAGAGAGACAATTCAGGCAGAAATCACTGAGCTGGAGAGAAAGAGGAACAGCACCAAGGGAAAACCCAACACACTGAAGTTGCACAGACCAGATATTTGGATTGTCCCTCCGCTTCCCACACAAACATTCACAGGGAAGGGAACATGGGAAGGACACTCCTGCAAGTAACAGGACCGGTAGAAAACCTTGAGTAAAATCATCTGACTACATTCTGCCCTGCATGGAAGGAGGAAGTACGGAGGGCAATTACTGATACTTCGTTTTTGGGATTCTTAACTTTTTCCTTCATTCAGCAGCTGTTTTCTGTCAGTCCTTACCTCTGCAGGTGTGTCTCAGCATCTCTCTCCCCCCCCCGGCCTGCATGTCAAGCATCCAGGGCTCATCCCCTTGTTCCAGCCGGGCGATCAGCTCAGGTTTGGGAACGGGAAACCCTGCACGGGGGGTGAAATCAGAGTAGATCAGGGTGCATGGAGGGAGTCCGTCCCAAGGGACATTCCGGGAGTGGAACCTGTCCCCGGGCTCTGCTGGGGAATGTGCAACCCAAGAGGACGGGAACATGGTCACTGAGCCCTCTGAGGAAAGGCCAACATTTAGGAAGATGAGAAGAATTGTGACGCCCTCCCTAGGAGTTCCCAGGATCTGGGCAGTCTGGGGCCCTTGCTGACACTCACAGCTCTGCAGTTACATCCCTGCCTATTTCTAAACCTGCAGAGCCCAGAGCCCTCCCCACGGCTGGAGCTTGTCCCAAGGAGGGAAGGGAACAGGGATTCTGGATGTGAGTGAGAAACAACACAGACAGGAGGATACATGGTCCCTCCGCCTTGAAATCTAAAGGAGTGGGGTGGGGATAATTTAGCACGTCCATTAGGGTTTGACACCCTGGTCTCACTGCACAGGGTGCGGAGATGCAAGTCGCTCTCCCCCGGCAGCTGTGCCCATGGAACCCATTCCTGTCCAGGCCACCTGAGCAGGGAAGAACCTGACCCGTGTCGGACACGCAGACCCCACGGCTCCTAATCCCCGAGGGGCCAGGACGCCCTTACCCAGCGAGGTCACCGCCTCGTAGTTCTCCTGCATGACGTCCCTGTAGAGGGCTCTCTGAGCGGGGCCCAGCAGTGCCCCCTGCCCCTGGGTGAAATACACAGCCACCTCCTCGAAGGTCACCCGCATCTGAAACAACAAGAGTCCCTCACCCACTGCCTGTGGCCCCAGCCACCATCCCGCTGAAACTTGGGGAGGGCGGAAGAAGTAGAATCCCATCCCCAGCCTGTTTAGAGCAGCCAGGAGGCTTCAGGGGATGGGCAGAAAGACCCTCATCAGACGGAGAAGGGCAGGACCTTCACACTGACCACTCCCCTACTAGACCGGGAATAGGTCAGATTCTTCTGGCAGGCCACATCCAGATCTGACCCATGGGACTCTCTGGCATGCAGCCCGCACTGGACTGCTCCCTGTGCCCCTCTACTCTGGAGGAGGGCGGGGCTTGCAGTGTTGGCCCTGCCCCCAGCCCAATCCTCAGCTGCTATTGGCTGAAAGCAAGCAGCCAATAGGAAGTGACTCCAGCTCCTATTGGCCAGAAACAACGAGCCAATAGGACCAAAGGTTGGGGGGGAGGAGGGAGGCAGTATAAGCTTCACTCTGGGCCAGGTGGAAGGAACAGCTGGGTTACGTCTAGACTGGCATGATTTTCCGCAAATGCTTTTAACGGAAAAGTTTTCCGTTAAAAGCTATTGCGGAAAAGAGCGTCTAGAGTGGGACGGACGCTTTTCCGCAAAAGCACTTTTTGCGGAAAAGCGTCCGTGGCCAATCTAGACGCGCTTTTCCGCAAAAAAGCCCCGATCGCCATTTTCGCCATCGGGGCTTTTTTGTGCAAAACAAATCTCTGCTGTCTACATTGGCCCTTTTGCGCAAAAGTTTTGCACAAAAAGAACTTTTGCCCGAATGGGAGCAGCATAGTATTTCCGCAAGGAGCACTGATTTCAGACAGTACGAAGTCAGTGTTCTTGTGGAAATTCAAGTGGCCTGTGTAGACAGCTGGCAAGTTTTTCCGCAAAAGCAGCTGATTTTGTGGAAAAACTTGCCAGTCTAAATGCAGCCCTGCAGTTTTAAGTAGACTGGGGCTGGAGCAGGCAGAGACTCTGCCTTGGGGTGGGTGTTGCAGGGCTGCTGACCAGGAGACACTTAGATAAGTGTCTTCAAGCCAGAGCCTGCCTCTCATGTCCCCCAGCTTCTTATAGGACACCACCAAATTCTCTGCACCCTCTTTCCCCAGGTTACAACTCCCTCCCAGACTCTGTACCCCCTTCTACACCCCTCCGCCAGGCCAGAATCCTTCCCTGCCTCCACACTCCCACCCTGACCTACACCCCCAACTCCTTCCTTCAGCCGAACTCCCTTTCAGACCTCACACTGTCTCCTGCATCCCAGTACCGTACCCCATGTGCCCTTCTGTGCCCAATCTCCATCCTAGACCCTCCACAGACAAGTGCAGCCCTTGGGCATTTTCCAAAATCTTGGAGTGTCCCTCCCCACCAAAAACTATTGTTCACCCCTGTACTAGCCAGAGGCTGAGGCGGAAGCCGAGCTCTGAGCCACAGGCAGGGACGGGAATCCCGGCAGCTTCCCTTTGTGTTTCCCAGCAACCTCTGGCTGGGGGCTCAGGTCACAGCATTGGGAGTCTGGGCCATTTTCACAGCCCTGCCCAAGGGGGGCTGGGGCCTGGGTTAGAAATGGGGGCGCGGTCACACCCTGCCCATGGGCCTGCTCAGAAACTCAGCAGCTTCATCCCACCCTGTCTCCTCCCTCCCCCGCCCAGCAGCTCCCTGAACCCCCCTACCTGAGCGGGCTCCATCCCGGCCATCGCCCGGCCCCGGCCCCTGGCAGACGGGCGCTCTGGAGCGAACTCTCGACGTGTCTCCTCGGCCTGTCGGGCGAGAGGGGCGATGGGGGAGGTGTCAGAAGGGGCCTGAGTCCCTGTCGCCCCCCGAGTCCCCCCAGGCCCTGCCCCTGCAGACACGCGCTGGGACTCTCTGGCTCGGCCCTGTGGGAAGAAACCCAGTGAGTTTGTTCCCCCCCCGGCCCGGCCCCTCCCGCTAGAAGAAAACCCACCGAGCCCCTTTGAATCCCCCGCAGCAGCATCTCTGAGCCCCGCTGGGGAAAGAGCCGAGCCAAGGAGCCATTCTGGACTGTGGGCCCCGCAGTATCGTCACCCCCACTAGTGCCCCTCCCCCACTCCAGCAGGGTGATGCTTCCGCAGAGGCAGCAAGTGGCTTTTCCCCTCTCAGCTCCTCCCGGGGTCCCCGCAGAGTCGGGCTGCAGGGATGGAGCCGGGCAGGGCTGGTGGCAGCTGCCCCGGGCCCGGGCGGGGACTCGCAGCCAGCTCCGCCGGGAGCAGCCCGGGGCCAACCCCTCCCCCTGCAGCCCGGGGGCACCGGGGCGCCGCTCCCGGGGGGTCTCTCTTACCTGCCCCCCAAGCGCTGCCCGCCCTGGGGCAGAGGCTGGGCCGGGCTGGGCCGGGCCGGGCTGGGGGCGCTGCCCGGGGAGAGGCTCCTGGGGAGGGAGCAGCGGGACTGGCCCGGCCGGAGATTCCCCCTCCCGGCTGCAGCCCGGGCTCCGGGGCCCCGCAGCAGCCCCCGCCGGGGCTCGGGGATCCGGCCCGGAGCCTGGCCCCAGAGTCCCCGCGAGCAGCGGCGGCGAGTCGCTTCCTGCGGCCGGGCCGGAGCCAGCGATCGCTCCCCCCGCGCCTGCTGCTGCTGCTGCTGCTGCTGGGTCCTAGCGAGACACCCTTCAAGTTTTTCTTTGGTGCGGAATATTGTGGGGGTGGCCGTGTGTTAGCAGGGCAACCTTAGGGGACTTATCGGCCGGTTCCTGAAACTCGGGGAGGGAGAGGAACTGGCTGCCGCCCAGTACCACACTAAAGAGAAAGGTCAGTGAGAAACCAGACCCTGAGACTCAGTGTCCAGGGGGTAATAGGCACAGGGCAGGGCTGTAGGTCAGCCAGCTAGACAGGGAGGGCAGGCTAATGAGGGGATTCCGAGGTCAGAGGTCCCATCCTCCATGTGAGCTGGATTTGTCTGGCTCAGATAGAGTGGGGCAGAGTTAAGGAGAAATTAGGTGTCCAAGCTGCGCTGGGCAGCAAAGCCAGTCCAGCCTTGGAGACCCAGAGAGCAGATCCAAGCTGGGAGCAGGGCTGCCCTCACAGAGCCAGACAGACCTCCAGGCATCTGGCCTTTCCACTTCTGCACCTTGCCTAAGAGCACCACCTGCTGGACACCGTCAGCCACATTCACCAGCCAGCCACAGGCGGTGGCTGCAGCTGCACCAACAGAGGAAGGGAAAATACAGGACAATTCCCTCCCCCTCCCCTTTTTTTTTGAAAATGGGACACCTGGAAAAAGGTTTAAATAAGGGACTATCCTGTTAAAAATGGAACAGATGGTCAAGCAAGCTTTTCCTTTTTGTTTTAACCTCCTACCTATTCATTTAATTGGCTGAGCCCTAATTTTTGTGTTATGGGAAGGAGTAAGATGTGGTACACCAGCTCCCGAAATGCGTTCAGGAGAAAAGCGATACAGGCCTCTGGGAGGAGAATAAACACGAATGAGATTGCATGGGTGTGACTGGCAGGTTCCTCTTTGAAATGAGCAGGAGAAATCGCTGGCAGCAAAGGCTGCAACCCCCTTCCTTCAAAAAAACTCCGGTGATCTGAAGAAGAAAGCTCACGATACATGTTTTGTTAGTCCTATAAAGTGCTACCAGATCAGTTTTTGTTTTGTAAGTTTATCTTCAAAAACAAGTTTGTGGAGCGAGTCACAGACATTAAACCCAAGACTGAATAATCGGAGCCGGCTCAAAAGAGGCATTGCAGACTAACTGCCTGAAGAAGGTGTTGGAGGTGGCTGTGGCCTTTGGAAAGCACAGGAACTAAGGCCAGAGAGGCAGCACCTTTTGTTTGAAAATCCCCATCCTACACAAAGTTGGAAACACAAAGGCCAACACTGAGCAGAACACCTCTCTTTGGCGCTAAACCCGCTACTAGTTGAGAAGAAATATCCCCAAGTCCTCAGTCTTCATGAGGAGCTGTGAGACATCTCTCAACAGTCAAAGTAACCAATACTCAGCTAGGCAAATGCTTGAAGAGCAGACGGAGCGTGTGTAGCAAAAAGAATGTCAGTTTTTAAGGTCGACTTCCGTGATAAAGCAATTACACTACAGTATTTCTATGAGCTGAATTGAAGAATACCATTTTTATCACGTTTCCAGTGCAAATATTTGCAATAAAAGTAACATAAAATGAGCACTCCTTACTTTGTTCTTTGCCGCTATAGAAATGAATATATTTGAAAACACGGAAAAACATCTCATTGGTATTCGACTGTTTAACAGTGTGATTCATTGAGTTCAATTTTTGTTTATATAATAATACATTTTTCAGAGTTCATTGCGCGAATTAACTGTGAGTAATCAATAGCGCAATCTTCTTCCAATTTTTGTAACAGTAAGACTTACATGTCAAACTTCTAGTCTATTGATCATGGAATGGAATGGGTTGAAATACCATTTACACACTTTTCTAACATGTCTTTAAATGCTGAATCACCTACAAGGTTCTTAACCATTTTGACCGTGTGTCACAGAATTTTAGGTCCTGTGGGAATTTCCCTATGTTTAGTGCCGTGTGATCTCTGTAAGCAATCGCATTTAGCCTTAGTGCAAGCACTCACAAGCTCCCCTTCCTACCTGTCTGATGCTGAAGATTTGACCTCTCTATGAAAGTTTTCTCACAGTCCAGTCACATGTGGGGTAACTCCCCTGTGTGGACGGCTTCATGTTTCAGAAACTCTGAGCTCCATAAAAAAACATTTCCACCGTCTAAGCATTGACGGGGCCTGTCTCCTGTGTGGACTGCCTTATGTTTAAAAAGGCCTGACTTCCATTTGAAACATTTCCCACAGTCTGAACACTTATGGGGTCTCTCTCCGGTGTGAACTGCCTGATGATTAACAAGATCGGGCCTCCGTATAAAACATTTCCCACAGTCCAAACACTGATGGGGTCTCTCTCCTGTGTGGATTTTCTGATGTGAAACAAGCCCGGACCTCCATTTAAAACTTTTCCCACAATCTAAACACTTATGGGGTCTCTCTCCGGTGTGCACTCCCTGATGGCTAACAAGGTCAGGCCTCCGTATAAAACTTTTCCCACAGTCTAAGCACTTATGGGGTCTCTCTCCTGTGTGGATTCTCTGATGGGAAACGAGGGCTGACTTCCATTTGAAACTTTTATCACAGTCTAAGCACTGATGAGGCCTCTCTACAGTGTGGATTTTCTGGTGTGAAACAAGGGCTGACCTCCATATAAAACTTTTCCCACAGTCTAAACACTTATGGGGTCTACCTCCTGTGTGAAGTGCCTGATGCGAAGCAAGAGTTGATCTCCATTTGAAAGTTTTCCCGCAGTATGAACACTTATGAGGTCTCTCTCCTGTTTGGACAGCCTGATGGCTAACAAGGTCAGACTTCCGTATGAAACTCCTTCCACAGTCTAAGCACTTATGGGGTCTCTCCCCAGTGTGTACAGCCTCATGTAAAACAAGGGCTGACCGCTTTATGAAACTTTTTGAACAGATTGAGCACTTATATGGTCTGTCTCCTGTGTGCACTGCCTGATGTAAAACAAGGTCTGACCTCCATATGAAACTTTTTCCACAGTCTAAACACTTATGGGGCCTCTCTCCAGTGTGTATTGCCTGATGTAAAACAAGGGCTGACTTCCATATGAAACTTTTCCCACATTCTAAACATTTATGGGGTCTGTCTCCCGTATAGATTCTCTGATGTGAAACAAGAGCTGACTTCCATTTGAAAGTTTTCCCACAGTCTAAACACTTATGGGGCCTATCTCCTGTGTGTATTGCCTGATGTCTAACAAGGTCGGACCGCCATATAAAACTTTTCCCACAGTCTAAACACTTATGGTCTGTCTCTCCTGTGTGTACTGCCTGATGAAAAACAAGGGTGGATCTTCGTTTGAAACTTTTTCCACAATCTAAGCACTTATGGGGTCTCTCTCCAGTGTGGATTTTCTGATGGGAAACAAGGCCTGACTTCCATTTGAAACCTTTCCCACAGTCTAAGCACATATGGGTTCTCTCTCCTGTGTGGATTTTCTGATGTGAAACTAGGGCTGACCTCTGCATGAAACTTTTCCCACAGGCTAAGCATTTATGGGGTCTCTTTCCTGCGTGGCTTGTGTCATGCACATTCAGGGCTGATTTCCAATTCAAATGGTTCCCTCCCTCAAGGTTTTGAGAGCCTTTCTCTCCTATTTGGCTTCTCCCATGAGCATGAAGATCTGAGCTGTTATTGACTCTTTCCCCATGGTCCAAATATTGAAGTGGTTTCTCTCCGGTATCTACTGTCTCAATTGTAATTAGCTCTGGGCTCAGAATAAATCCCTTCATATAACCAAGCCATTCATGGTGTTGCATTTCTTTGGGATTTGTCTGCTGGGCTGTGACATCTCTGTGCTCTTCCCCACATCTAATAGATTCATTCGTTTGCTCACTTGGGTGGTTTCTCAGCAGCCTCTCCGACCTGAGCCAATTTCCCCAGGCTTCTCCCTGTTCCAAACACTGGGAAACATTCTCTCCAACACTTCCCACAAAGGTCGCCTGCGGTTCCATTTCCCCAGGAACTTCCTGCTGTTGATTCACCTCTTCAGTCTCACTCGTGGTCTCATCACCTGCTGGGAGAGAGACAATCCAGGCAGGAGTCACTGACCTGGGGAGAAAGAGGAACAGCACCAAGGGAAAACCCAACAAACTGAAGTTGCTCAGACCCAGCATTTGGATTGTCTTTCCTCATCCCACAAAAACACTCATAGGGGAGGAAAAATGGGAAGGAAACTCCTGCAGCTAAGAGGCCTGGTGGAAAACTGTGAGCAATATCAGCTGACCACACCCTGCCCTGCGTCAGAGGAGGCAAAATTCAGAGAAATTACTGATACCACATTTTTAGTGTCCTCAACGTTTTCTTTCATTCGCCAGCTTCCTTCTGTGTTACTAACCGGTGCAGGTGCCTCTTGTTATCTCGCTCTCCGCCCTGGCCTGGACGTCGGGCACCCAGGGCTCTTCCCCTCGTTCCAACTGCGCGATCAGCTCAGGTTTGGGAACGGAAAACCCTGCGCAGGGGGTGAAATCAAAGCAGATCAAGACGCATGGATGTTAGGGAGATCGTCTGTCTCAAGGGACATTCTGTGAGTGGAACCTGTCCCCGGGCTCTGCCAGGGACTGTGCAATCCAAGAGGATGGGAACATGGTCACTGAGCCTCCTGGGGAGAGGCAGACTCTGAGGCCCTCGCTGACATTCACAGCTCCGCAATGAAACCCCTGCCTATTTCTAAGCCTGTGGCACCAAAATCCTTCCCCACGGCTGGAGCTCATCCCTAGGAGGGAGGGAAACAGAGATTCTGGGTGCGAGTGAGAAACAACACAGACAGGAGGATACATGGCCCCTCCGCCTTGAAATCTAGAGGGGCCGGGTGGGGATGATTTAGCACGTCCATTAGGGTTTGACACCCTGGTCTCACTGCACAGGATGGGGAGATGCAAGTCGCTCTCCCCCGGCAGCTGTGCCCATGGAACCCATTCCTGTCCAGGCCACCTGAGCAGGGAAGAACCTGACCCGTGTCGGACACGCAGACCCCACGGCTCCTAATCCCCGAGGGGCCAGGACGCCCTTACCCAGCGAGGTCACCGCCTCGTAGTTCTCCTGCATGACGTCCCTGTAGAGGGCTCTCTGAGCGGGGCCCAGCAGCGCCCCCTGCCCCGGGGTGAAATACACAGCCACCTCCTCGAAGGTCACCCGCATCTGCAACAACAAGAGTCCCTCACCGACCAGCCATAATCCCTGTAAAATCCCATCCCCAGCCTGTTTAGAGCAGCCAGGAGGCTTCAGGGGATGGAAAGAGAGATCCTCCTCCCCCTCCCCCTCAGCAGACAGAGGGCAGGGCCTTCTCTCTGGCCACACACCTGCTAGCCAGAGGCTGAGGCGCAAGCCGAGCTCTGAGCCACGGGCAGGGACAGGAATCCCGGCAGCTTCCCTTTGTGTTTCCCAGCAACCTCTGGCTGGGGGCTCAGGTCACAGCATTGGGAGACTGGGATATTTTTCCAGCCCCGCCCAGGGGGTCTGGGTTAGAAATGAGGGCGCAGTCACCCCCTCCCCCCCGTCTATTGGCCTGCTCAGAAACTCAGCAGCTTTATCCCTCCCTGTCTCCTCCTTGCCCCTTCCTCCCCCCGCCCAGGAGCTCCCTGAGCCCCCTACCTGAGCGGGCTCCATCCCGGCCATTGCCCGGCCCCGGCCCTGGCCCCTGGCAGACGGGCGCTCTGGAGCAAACTCTAGATGTGTCTCCTCAATTTGTGGGGTGAGGGGGGAGGTGTCAGAAGTCTCTGTGACCCCCCTCAATTCCCCTCAGACCCTGCCCCCACAGACACGCGCTGGGACTCTCTGGCTCTGCCCTGTGGGAAGAAACCCAGTGAGTTTGTTACCCCCCCGGCCCGTCCCCTCCCGCTAGAACAAAACCCACCGAGCCCCTTTGAGCCCCGTGCTGGGAAAAGAGCAGAATTGAAGCCTATTTGGGCTGTGGTCCCCAGTGTCCTGTCACCCCCCCGCTCGCCTAACCCCTTCCCCACCCAAGCAGGGGGTGTTTTCCCAGCCAGCCCAGAGTCTCCACTGGTGCGGAGGTGGGAACGTGGCCCCTGGGAGGAGCGTGTGAGGCTTCCCCAAGAGTCTTGACCATGTAGACTCCCTGCCGTGGGGAGAGGGAGCCCCAACGGGAGACACGCCCTACACCCAAGTTTTGCCTGGCTCCATTCAGAGCGGGTCCAGGGCACCGCAACTGGGACTCTGTGACCCAGCGCTGTAGGACACCCCCGTGCCCTGGCCAAGCGCCGGTTGCTTCCCCTAGCAGGTGAGTGAAGAGGTGGGGAGGAGGAGCCAGGTGATTTGCGTCTAATGAAAACATCCCTGTCAGCTTTGGATACAAACACAGAGACTATCCAGTAGCTGCTTCCCCACCTTTCTGGATGCTTTGGAACAAGCTGGAGACACCACAGGCCAGTGTGTGCCAAGCCCCGGGCACACGTGTGTGTTGCACAGACCGGGCCTGGCACCTTTGTGAGCATCCCAGGCACAGACTCACTGCCCTGCCCGTCGGCTCGTGGGGCAGCCGCGACAGGCCCCTGCGGCCTTTGTGGGTCGCACTGTCCTGCCAGCGCCTCTGCTGCTCCCCCGCCTGATTGGGCCCTAGAGACCCCCCCTCAACCCAGGCCCCCTTCCCCGCCTGATTGTGTCTCAGGGATGCCCCCGCTGGGTCGGCCAGTTTGGCTCCTGCTCCCGCCCCCAGGCCCAGGGGGAAGCGGGGGGGGGGGGGGGGGGAGGGGCAGCAGATCGCGCTGAGCAGCAGCCTCCGCCCCCCGCGCGGCCCGGGAGGACAAAGCGGGGGGCGGGCAGCGCGTGGTAACGTGACCCTGGCTCCCCCCCCCCCCCCAGGTGTGGGTCCTCCACCCCGCCCAGGCGGGCGGCAGCTGCCCTGGGGCCGGGCCGGGAGCAGCCCGGGGCCAACCCCTCCTCCTGCAGCCCGGGGGCAGCTCCCGGGGGGTCTCTCTTACCTGCCCCCCAAGCGCTGCCCGCCCTGGGGCAGGGGCTGGGCCGGGCAGGGCCTGGCCGGGCTGGGGGCGCTGCCCGGGGAGAGGCTCCTGGGGAGGGAGCAGCGGGACTGGCCCGGCCGGAGATTCCCCCTCCCGGCTGCAGCCCGGGCTCCGGGGCCCCGCAGCAGCCCCCGCCGGGGCTCGGGGATCCGGCCCGGAGCCTGGCCCCAGAGTCCCCGCGAGCAGCGGCGGCGAGTCGCTTCCTGCGGCCGGGCCGGAGCCAGCGATCGCTCCCCCCGCGCCTGCTGCTGCTGCTGCTGGGTCCTAGCGGGAAACCCACCTCCCTGAGATTCTGTCAGGGAACATCAACCCTGCAACGCTCTTAGGAGTACGATGAACTAGCTATCCTGCCTTTTTCCAGCAAGCCCATTATTTCGGGCTTGCTATTCCGACATCCCTGTACATCTCATTCCAGGAGGAGTGAGGGACGTGTGGAATAGCTCATTATTTCAAAATCTGATGCGGTGTAGACTACCTCAAATTTCAAAAATAAACTATTTTGGAATAGCTTTGAAAGAAGATACACAACGGCTAAGTCTACACGGGCATGATTTTCCAGAAATGCTTTTAATGGAAAAGTTTTCCGTTAAAAGCATTTTAGGAAAAGCGCGTCTAGATTGGCAGGACGCTTTTCCGGAAAAGCACTTTCCAATCTAGACGTGCTTTTCCGCAAAAAGCCCCAATCGCCATTTTCGGGATCGGGGCTTTTTTGCGGAAAACAGTCCTGTGCTGTCTACTCTGGCCCTTTTGCGCAAAAGTCTTTCGGAAAAAGACTTTTGCCCGAACGGAGCAGCATAGTATTTCCGGAAAAGCACCGATGATTTTACAGTAGATCGTCAGTGCTTTTCCGGAAATTCAAGTGGCCAGTGTAGACAGCTGGCAAGTTTTTCCGGAAAAGCGGCTGATTTTCCAGAAAAACTTGCCAGTCTAGACGCAGCCAACTAGTGTAGCTTGCATTGCATTTCTTATTCTGAGTTATGGCCCACTGTAGACGCAACCTCATGCACAGCAGTGGGGAGCCAGGGCTGGGTGCAGAGAGCAGCTGGGAAGAGCAAACAGGGACTCAGGGAAAAGGGCCCAACAAAAGCAGTTCCCGTGCCCCTCCCCAGGCCAAGAGGTGTTGCAGGCCAGCCTGGGATCCAGGGAACCTAATCCCCGTCGGGGGAGAGGGCCACCGAGGGCCTGAGGGTGTGTGGCCCCCACCCCAGCACACGTCTGATCTTGCAGCCCCGCCAGGCCCGGAAGCCAGTGCTGAATTTATGCACAAGCCAAGTCAATGGCAGCTCAGGGCCTCAGATTATGAGGGGCCGCTCAATAAGAAAAAAGACTCCGTTTCATTTTGGGGTACTTCTAAGGGGCCTCTTCACCTTGACACAGCGTAGGGCCTCAGCATGTCTGAATCTGGCCCTGCCGGATGCTGTTTGTGGTTTTCCCAGGGCTCAAGGGATCCCAATAAGAGTGAGGTTCGGGTCCCCTAGGAATCCTGGGCCTAGCTTTGCTGACTTAAGGGGACTGTGCCGCACAGGAGGCGGGAGCAGTCCTCAGGGTCAGACAGATCTCTGGGGAAAGAGGATGGGAGCAAGGACTCAGATCTTTTCCAGAGCCATTTCCACCAGAGTGGGGTACAGGGTGGGAAAGTTCCCCACAGCGGAGCACCATCCCCCTCCTTACCTCTGTGCATACGTATTGCTTTCTCCAGAGGGGAATTTCATTATTTTAGGGAAAAGTGTCCCAGCAGCACTCGGGGAGGAGGGACGGGGGTTCTGGGATTTCTACAGGAGGGTCTGAGTTCTGACAGTTCCCAAGTACAATGAAGGTTACAGGAGTCAGAGTAAGAAGTCCTCCAACTTGGCAGTGTTTTGACATTATTCCGAAATAACTGCCTGCTGTGTTGACCCAGACTAAGTTATTTTGAAATAAAGTTGCTGTGTAGATGCACCCTCCCAGTACTAAAAGAAAAGGGAAAGGGCCCGTGTGAAACCCAGAGCCTGAGACTAATAAAGAGGCGGGAACAGTGCTCCAAGGTGCCTTATTGACAGAGCAGTGAGCCTATCAGGGAAGCAGGAGGCCAAGGTGCTGTTGTCCTCTGTGTGAGCTGGAGGGGGCCGGGTCGGCATAGGGCAGGAGGCACTGAGGCCAGGGCAGAGCTGGGAGCAGAGCAGCCCCAGCCAGAAGCAGAGAAGCGCAGCCCAGGGAGCTGGGGCTGGAGCAGTCCCGAGCCGGTTGCATTGAGTAACTGAGAGGGATGGGGGGACTCTGGACAACGGGCTTAAAGTAGGGAGACACCTCTAGCCATCCAGCCAACAGCCCTTGCATGCTGGAGAGGCAGGGGATCATAAACCACACAGGAGCCACTAACACCCTGGGAAGAAAGGTCCTGTTACTTGGAGCCTGAGGGACTGTGACCACCACCAGACCAGGTGTCTGACCCGCAACACAAGCCAGGGCCTGGCCCAGACAGCTGACTAGGGGAGGAACAGCCGGTGACCTGCCCTTCCATGCTAGAGGCGGCTGTGATACCCCCTCCCTTGGTGTGAGGCGATGGGTTTTCCTTTGCCCTTTCCCATTGGTTTCTGATATGTTTGTAGCAGTGGCTTTTTGATAAATAACAAAGAGTCTAGTACAGGGCTACTCAACACGCAGCCCATGGGCCGTATGCGGCCCGCGGCCCGTTTGTTTGCAGCCCGCGGTGCGGTTCGGATTTATGCAGGGCTCAACACGCAGCCTGCAGGTGGGAGCCAAAACGAAAAAGTAGTCAATATAATGATCTTCTGATGCTATGTGTTTTAGTAGTTACAGTAAACTTCTGAAAATCCGGCACCTTTAGGACCCAGGGGGTGCCAGATTATCAGATATGCCGGACTATCAGAAGGGGGGGCTATGAGGGGTCTGGAGTGGGGTGGGAGGAGATGCCACCCCAGACCCCTCATAGCCCCCCCTTACGATAGTCCGGCTCTGCCCCAGGCGTCCCTGATTCAGCTGCTGCTGGTGAGTTTCAGCAGCAGCTGAATCGGGGATGCCTGCAATAGAGCAGCTGGGGTGCTGCCGGGTTGGTCCCGCAGCACCGAGGGGCGGCGCTATGGCACCAACCCAGCAGCACTCCAGCTGCTCTTGGGGACGCCTGGGACAGAACAGCTGGGGTACTGCCCTGTTGGTCCCGTAGCGCTGCCCCTCGGGGCTGCGGGACCAACCCGGCAGCACCCCAGCTGCTCTGCCCCAGGGGTCCCCAAGTCAGCCGCTGCTGAAACAGATCAGCAGCTGATTCCAGGAAGCCCCGGGCAGAGCAGCTCTGCCCCGGGCTTCCTGGAATCAGCCGCTGATCTGTTTCAGCAGTGGCTGAATCGGGGACCCCTGGGGCAGAGCAGGTAGGGTCCTGCCGGGTTGGTCCCACAGCGCCGTCCTTTGGCGCTGCGGGACCAACCCGGCAGCACTCCAGCTGCTCTGCCCCAGGCGTCCCCAAGAGCAGCTGGGGTGCTGCCGGGTTGGTCCCGCAGCCCCGAGGGGCAGTGCTACGAGACCAACGTGGCAGCACCCCAGCTGCTCTGCTCCCGGCTTCCCCGATTCAGCTGCTGGTCAGTTTCAGCAGCAGCTGAATGGGGGAAGCCTGTTCGGCTGCCCCAGCACTTCTGGGTTCCTGATGGTGCCGGACCATCAGGAGTCCCGGAGCATTGGATGCCGGACTAATGGAGTTTTACTGTACATTCCCGGACTGTCATTGCTCATTAAAAGTGCTGTCCTAGAGGTGGAAATGGGGTAACGATTGCATTTTATTAATAGCAGCAGAACTGACTTAAATGGGGCCTGCATGTGGTGTAGTCTTGCCTTAATCTTTATATTCATGCCCGTCAGTGTGAAAGAAACTATTTGCATATATATTTGCATGTCTATGCAACCACACTTAAGTTGTGGCCCTCCGGACGTGCTGTGAGTGTCATTGTAGCCCCCCGGGCTTCCAAAGTTGAGAGGCCCTGGTCTAGTGGTACCTTAAAATCTAAGAAAGCATTATACTCCAGTCATCTGAAGAAGTGGGTTTTGCCCACGAAAGCTCATGATACCATCTACATGGTTTGTTAGTTGTTAAGGGGCTACTGTTTGTTGTTTTGGACTAACTCTGCTACCCCTCTGAAGCTGTTTAATACACGGCGTTTATTCTGAACTGAAGACCATGGGAAGGGGTGGGGGCAGGGAGAAAGTACCCCAGAGGGGAGATGCTCTAGCCCCTGTTCTGAGATGGGGGCAGCCCCTCAAAACCCCTGAGCCCAGCCGTGTTGGCGTGACAAGGACTTTGTCAGGAAGGGAAGTCCTGGAGGAGAGGCAGGCTCTGGATGAAGGAAGTGGGAGGGAGGACTCGGATCCTTCTGTAACCCACCTCTGGGCGTATTGACTGGCTTCACCTCCCGGCCCCCCTTCCATCCTAGCTCCGGGCTGGCTGCGTCTGTGAGCGGGGCAGAGCCAGGCCCAGGGGGCGCAGCGCAGCGCGGATGGCGGGTGTCTCGCTAGGACCCAGCAGCAGCAGCAGCAGCAGGCGCGGGGGGAGCGATCGCTGGCTCCGGCCCGGCCGCAGGAAGCGACTCGCCGCCGCTGCTCGCGGGGACTCTGGGGCCAGGCTCCGGGCCGGATCCCCGAGCCCCGGCGGGGGCTGCTGCGGGGCCCCGGAGCCCGGGCTGCAGCCGGGAGGGGGAATCTCCGGCCGGGCCAGTCCCGCTGCTCCCTCCCCAGGAGCCTCTCCCCGGGCAGCGCCCCCAGCCCGGCCAGGCCCTGCCCGGCCCAGCCCCTGCCCCAGGGCGGGCAGCGCTTGGGGGGCAGGTAAGAGAGACCCCCCGGGAGCGGCGCCCCGGTGCCCCCGGGCTGCAGGGGGAGGGGTTGGCCCCGGGCTGCTCCCGGCGGAGCTGGCTGCGAGTCCCCGCCCGGGCCCGGGCCCCAGCCTGGGCGGGGCGAGGGAGCCACACCTGGGGCTGGGGGGCAGAGGGGCTTTTTCTCATGCCTGTGGCAGGCTCTAGCTCCCATGTCCCAGGGCCATGTGCTTAAATGCGCGGGGCCTGGACAGGGCCACTCTGCAGTGTTCCCTCTGGTTGTGCCCATGTGGGGAATGAATTTTGTTTTGCGCACCAAGGTGCAGGCAAGGAGGGACCCCCCCCCCATCCATACTGGTGCAAAGGACGAAACTCATTCTACATACGAAGGGTGTGTGGTGGGGATGGGACCAAGGTGTGGAAGAGGACTCAAAGCTTGCACAGAGGTGAGTGCTCCGTTTTTGGGGTGCAGGCTGTGGGATGGGGCTGGGGATCAAAGAAATCATAGCACACTCGAACTAGAAGGGACCTCGAGAGGTCATCAAGTCCAGTCCCCTGCCCTCATGGCAGGACCAAGCACTATCTAGACCAGTGTTTCTCAACCAGTGGTATGAGTACCCTTTGGGGTACTTGAGAGAAGTCCGGGGAGTACATCAACACAACTGAAATTTGGAGAAAACGGAGCTTTTGTTTGAAGTTTTACAGCGCTTTATTATTTTTGTACTTTTTACACCCAAAAATTTCATCACTTGCCCAGCTGTGATTAAGCTGTTTAAACGAATGTGTTGCAATGGTAGAAAAAAATTGTGTGTCTGAAAACTGTAGCTAGTGGGGGTACTTATAATTTTTTTAAAGGGGGTACTTTATAACAAAAGATTGAGGAACACTGAGTTAGACCATTCCTGGTAGATGTCTGTTCAACCTGCTCTTAAATATCTCCAGGGATGGAGATTCCACAACCCCCCTAGGCAATTTATTCCTGTGTTTGACCACCCTAACAGTCAGGAAGTTTTTCCGATTGTCCAACCTAAACCTCCCTTGCTGCTGTTTAAGCCCATTGCTTCTTGTCCTATCCTCAGAGGCCAAGGAAAACAATTCTCCCCCCCCCCATGACACCCTTTCAGGGATGAGAGTTTTGGGGTACCATGCTGCCCTAGGGAGAGGGCACTTCCTCCATTGCACTTTCACTGCAGCAGTTTGGGGCCAGGTAGGAGCCACACTTACCGAAACCTTGGAGTGGCCTCCCGCATCAGAAATGATTGTCCATCCCGCCTTAGTGTGGTGTTATTTTGTCTCTCTATTTGGCACCCTTGTACTCTTTCTCATGCCCATTTATGCCCAGAACTTGGTTCCCAAATACTCACTCATGGCCTGAAGTTTCAAGGTTGGAAGCACCTGGGTATGTCCCTATGCCCTAAATGCCTTGTCGTGTCCGGCATAACATGATTTTCAAAAGGATGTTTCAATGATCTGTTTCTATTGAATAGCGATATGCCACCCCTAGGTACCTTGGCAGCCGCAAGAATTTCAGTCCCAGAAGCTGTGCCCCCAAATAGGAACAAAGTCAGTTAGTTTATTTTATTACCTTTCTGTGTCTGAGCCTTCTTGCTTTTACTGCCACCCTGCCCGACGGAGCCATCCATCTAGAATAGTTGTACGATCCTGGAACATTTGCTGCCGTTGGGCACTTCTAAGAACATGTGGTCCCCCTCCATCACTTGCAATTCAAAATTCATTTGAAAATCTTGATTCTGTAAGTAAATCCCTATTCTGCATGCACTGAAGTGCCCACTTGGCTTTTCTATGGCTTCATTATGGCACGCCTTGCTGTAGGTATTTCTACCGCAGTCTTTACACCGCTAATTGCCTATCTTAAGTAGGGGTGTACAATTTCGATTAACTGGCTAATCGAATAGTCGATGCACTTTGCGTTAGGTATTCGATTAGTCGACAAGGACGCCTCTGCCTTTAAAGAAGAGCAGCAGCCCCGGGGTTGTTGCTACGCTTAAGGCAAAAGCGCTGCAGGGAGCAAAGGGTGCTGCATTTCAAAGCGGCAGTGCCACAAGGAGCTTGGGGTCTGGCCCTAGGCTCCATGTGGCACTGCCGCTTTGAAGCACCCATACCGCTTCCCCCCACGCCTTGCTGCCTCTGTCTGATAGAGGCAGCAAAGCGGGGGAGCAACTAGTCATTCACCTCCCTAATCTTAAATTCACGGCCTTTTCTTTGCCTCCGTTGATTGTGGCAACACATTTCAAGGATGTTCTCGATTTCAGCAAATGTTCTGATCCGTGTTGCCAGCACGCCCAGGGGGTGGAGTTTGGGGTGGCTTTTCTGGCTCCCATCCCCCGTGTGGGGGCTGAGGCTTAGGCTGGACTTGGCTCTGCTGGCTTCCCTTCCTAGTCCCCTTATGTAGTTAACTGGGTTCCTTCCTAGCAGGGCAGAGCCAGAGAGTCCCAGCGCGTGTCTGCAGGGGCAGAGCCTTCGGGGGGGGGACAGGGACTTAAGCCCCTTCTGACACCTCCCCCATCGCCCCTTTCTCTCCCAACAGGCTGAGGAGACACGTCGAGAGTTCGCTGCAGAGCACCCGACTGCCAGGGGCCGGGGCCGGGCGATGGCCGGGATGGAGCCCGCTCAGGTAGGGGGTTCAGGGAGCTGCTGGGTGCGGGAGGGAGGAGACAGGGTGGGATAAACCTGCTGAGTTTCTGAGCAGGCCCGTGGGCAGGGTGCGACCGCACCCCCATTTCTAACCAGACCACCCTGGGCAGGGCTGTGAAAATGTCTCAGACTCCCAATGCTGAGACCTGAGCCCCCAGCCAGAGGTTGCTGGGAAACACAAAGGGAAGCTGCCGGGATTCCTGTCCCTGCCTGTGGCTCAGAGCTCGGCTTCCACCTCAGCCTCTGGCTAGCAGGTGTGTGGCCAGGGAGAAGGCCCTGCCCTCTGTCTGCTGGGGGAGAAAGGGGATCTCTCTGCCCATCCCCTGAAGCCTCGTGGCTGCTCTAAACAGGCTGGGGGTGGGATTCTACTTTAACCACCCAGAGCATCAGTGGTTTTTTCCCATAACAACTGGGATGGTGGCTGGGGCTGCAGGCAGTGGGTGAGGGACTCTTGTTGTTGCAGATGCGGGTGACCTTCGAGGAGGTGGCTGTGTATTTCACCCCGGGGCAGGGGGCGCTGCTGGGCCCCGCTCAGAGAGCCCTCTACAGGGACGTCATGCAGGAGAACTACGAGGCGGTGACCTCGCTGGGTAAGGGCGTCCTGGCCCCTCGGGGATTAGGAGCCGTGGGGTCTGCGTGTCCGACACGGGGCAGGTTCTTCCCTGCTCAGGTGGCCTGGACAGGAATGGGTTCCATGGGCACAGCTGCCGGGGGAGAGCGACTTGCATCTCCGCACCCTGTGCAGTGAGACCAGGGTGTCAAACCCTAATGGACGTGCTAAATCATCCCCACCCGGCCCCTCTAGATTTCAAGGCGGAGGGGCCATGTATCCTCCTGTCTGTGTTGTTCCTCACTCGCACCCAGAATCCATGTTCCCCTCCCTCCTTGCGACGCGCTCCAGCCATGGGGAGGGGTCGGGGCTCTGCAGGTTTAGAAACAGGCAGGGGTGTAACTGCAGAGCTGTGTGTGTCAGCAAGGGCCCCAGACTGCCCAGATCCTGGGAACTCCTAGGGAGGGCGTCACAATTCCTCTCACCTCCCCACACGTCTGCCTCTCCCCAGGGGGCTCAGTGACCATGTTCCCGTCCTCTTGGGTTGCACATTCCCCAGCAGAGCCCGGGGACAGGTTCCACTCACGGAATGTCCCTTGGGACAGACGCTCTCCCCACCCTCCCCGCGTCCTGATCTGCTCTGATTTCACCCCCTGCGCAGGGTTTCCCGTTCCCAAACCTGAGCTGATCGCCCGGCTGGAACGAGGGGAAGAGCCCTGGGTGCCCGACCTCCAGGCCGGGGAGGAAAGAGAGATCCTGAGAGGCACCTACAGAGGTGAGGACTGACACACAAAATATTGGGTGAATGAAGGAAAAATTTGAGAACCTCAAAAATGAGGTGTTGGTAATTGACCTTGTTCCTTCCTCTTCTCATAGTTTCCCACCAGGCCTGTTACCTGCAGTAGTTCCCTTCCCATGTTTCCTTCCCCATGAGTGTTTGTGTGGGACATGGAGGAACAATCCAAATATTTGGTCTGTGCAACTTCAGTGTGTTGGGTTCACCATTGGTGCTGTTCCTCTTTCTCCCCAGCTCAATGACTCCTGCCTGAATTGTCTCTCTTTCACAGCAGGTGTTCAGACAGTGCATATAAAGGAGGAAGAGTCTCAAGATGAGGAAGATTCAGGGGAGATGGAACCGCAGGCGACCTTTGTGGGAAGAGCTGAAGGGAATGTTTCCCAGTGCCTGGAACAGGGAGACGCCTGGGGAAACTGGCCCAGACCGGAGAGGCTTCTGGGACATTACTCAACTGAGCAAATGGATGAATCTGTTAAATGCGGAGAAGGACACAAGGATCCCACCGCCCAGCAGACAAACCTCAAGGAAGAGAAACACCAGGAATGGCTCGGTTATGGGAAGGGATTTTTTGTGAGCCCAGAGCTTATTACAATGCAGACAGTGGATACCGGTGAGTAACCCCGTCAACGCTTGGACTGTGGGGAAAGCATCAATAACAGCTCCGATGTTAATACTCACGGAAGAGAGGGGCTGTCAATGCCTTGAGGGCGGGAACTGTTTGACTTGGAAGTCAGTCCTCATTGTGCATGAGACATGTCACAGAGAGAGACCTCATAAGTGCTTAGACTGGGGTGAAACTTTCAGAGAGATGTCAGCCCCGGTTAAACACCAGGCCATGCACACAGGAGAGAAACCCTGTCTGTGTTTAGATTGTGATGAAAGTTTCATGTGGAGGTCGCTCCTTGTTGTACATCTGAAATCCACACAGGAAAGAGACCCCATAAGTGCTCAGATCATGCACAATTCGAGTGTTGGTATAGAAGGGTATAGCTGGCTCAGGACGCATAGGGTATAAATGGGCTTAAACTGCAGCAAGAGACGGTTAACATGGACGTGAGGGAAAGCTTCCTACCTGTCAGGGTGGTTAAACACTGGAATAAATTGCCTAGGGAGGTTGTGGAATCTCCATCCCTGGAGATATTTAAGAGCAGGTTAGACAGACATCTCTCAGGGATGATCTAGACAGTGCTTGGTCCTGCCGTGCGGGCAGGGGGCTAGACTCGATGACCTCTCGAGGTTCCTTCCAGTTCTAGTGTTCTCTGACTTTATATAGAATCTCCTCCCCCACCAGTGGTGTGTCAGCAGTCGTGTGTGTGAGAGAGACAGAGACCACCCTGGCCTGCAGAGGAAGAGAGAGAGAGAGAGAGAGAGAGAGAGTGTGTGAGTGTGAGAGAGAGAGAGAGAGAGATCACCCTGTTGTGTGTGTATATGTGTGAATAACAAAATCATTTTACCAATCACTGTTTCCACTCAAATTTTGCCTTAATCTCTCATATCCACACTCATTGCATGTTTTGAACTTCTTCATATTTAAGAAAATTGCAGCCCGCAAAAAAAACCCCGGAATTCCCATGTAAGGGCCTGTCTTGAGTAAAAATACCTTGCAAGTCTATTACGAGTCCACTGTCAAGGACATGATCAGAAAACAACTCGTCCACACCTAATAAACTCTCTGTGGGCAAAAGGTTCAAGGCAACCTCAAAATCTAAAGAAAGCTCAGGTGCTACATAGATTCAAAATCCCAGTTCCTTTCCCGTCTAACCTTGGAGGTGCCCCGAGTCCAAACTTTGGCAGATAAAGTTCTCAAGTACCTACATTTGTGCAACTGCACCTCCAGCACGCCAGCCCTTTGCCCTGAACCCCCGCCCCCCCCCCCCACTCTACAAGGACGTCATGTGGGAGAACTACGAGGCGGTGACCTCGCTGGGTAAGGGCGTCCCGACCCCTCGGGGATTAGGAGCCGTGGGGTCTGCGTGTCCGACACGGGTCAGGATCTTCCCTGCTCAGGTGGCCTGGACAGGAATGGGTTCCATGGGCACAGCTGCCGGGGGAGAGCGACTTGCATCTCCGCACCCTGTGCAGTGAGACCAGGGTGTCAAACCCTAATGGACGTGCTAAATCATCCCCACCCGGCCCCTCTAGATTTCAAGGCAGAGGGGCCATGTATCCTCCTGTCTGTGTTGTTTCTCACTCACACCTAGAATCCCTGTTCCCCTCCCTCCTTGGGCCAAGCTCCAGCCATGGGGAGGGCTCTGGGCTCTGCAGGTTTAGAAACAGGCAGGGGTGTAACTGCAGAGCTGTGAGTGTCAGCAAGGGCCCCAGACTGCCCAGATCCTGGGAACTCCTAGGGAGGGCGTCTCAATTCCTCTCACCTCCCCACACGTCTGCCTCTTCCCAGGGGGCTCAGTGACCATGTTCCCGTCCTCTTGGATTGCACATTCCCCAGCAGAGCCCGGGGACAGGTTCCACTCACGGAATGTCCCTTGGGACAGACGCTCTCCCCACCCTCCCTGCACCCTGATCTGCTCTGATTTCACCCCCTGTGCAGGGTTTCCCTTTCCCAAACCTGAGCTGATCGCCCGGCTGGAACGAGGGGAAGAGCCCTGGGTGCCCGACCTCCAGGCCGGGGAGGAAAGAGAGATCCCAACAGGCACTTGCACAGGTGAGGACTGACGCACAAATCATCAGATGAATGAAAGAAAAATTTGAGAACCGCAAAAAGGAGGTGTTAGTAATTGCCCTCAGTCCTCCCTCTTCTCTCGCAGGGCTGGGTGTGGTCAGCAGATAGTGCTCATAGTTTCCCACCAGGCCTGTTACCTGCAGTAGTTTCCTTCCCCAAGACTGTTTGTGGGGGAAACGGAGGAACAATCCAGATATTTGGTCTGTGCAACTTCAGTGTGTTGGGTTCACCTTTGGTGCTGTTCCTCTTTCTCCCCAGCTCAATGACTCCAGCCTGAATTGTGTCTCTTTCCCTGCAGGTGTTGAGATTGTGTATATAAAGGAGGAGGAAGAGACTCAATATGAGGAAGATCCTGGGGAAATGGAACCGCAGGCGACCTTTGTGGGAAGAGCTGAAGGGAATGTGTCCCAGTGCTTGGGACAGGGAGAAGCCTGGGGAAACTGGCCCAGGCCGGAGATGCTGCTGGAAAACCACCCAAGTGAGCAAATGGACGAATGTCTTAAATGTGGGGAAGGACACAAACATCCCACAGCCCAGCAGACAAACCCCAAGGAAGAGGAGCGCCATGAAGGGCTCGGTTCTGGGAAGGGAGCTTATTACAATTCAGACAGCCCATTATGGCTTGCGAGTGAGAGATCTGAATATGGCTCTTCTGGGGTTCACTTGAGGGTACAGGCTGGCGTGGCGCATACAAAGAATTGTTCTTCCTCCCACCTCCTCGACCGCACTGACCTTCCTTGCACCTGGGAGGGAAGCAGTCGCTGGTGCTGGGCTTTGACAGGGGATCAGGGCTGTGTGGCGGGCGGCTGGTGGAGCTCAGCTGCTTTGCGGCAATTTCCCTTCGCACCGCAGTGCTGGTTAAAGACCTGTTGTGGGGATGAGGCTCCCTGGGCACAGCGCTGCCAGAAGTGACCAGCTGCCTGTGTCCCCCTGTGATGACGTGTTGGGGTTCCCCCAACACTGCCTCCCCCCCCCCCACCCATAGCAGCAAGAACAGACTCCGCCAGCCAGTAGAATAGAGGGGGTTTATTGCTTCTCCAGGATCCAGCACAGCAGAGACGTGATGTGTCTACAGGAGTTTGGGCCAGGATGTCTCAGACCCCGTGAGATGGGGTCCCTGGGCCCCTAGATTCCAACCCTCTCCTTAGACTGGTTCCTTCATGATTCCAGCCCAAGACTGCCCCTTCCCCCGAACACTCACTTCCCCAGTTCCCTCGCTGCCCCAACTCCTCTGACCGGTTGGGTCTTTGTCTAGGTGACTTAGGCAGCTCACCTGCTGAGCAGTGCTCCCAGGCCAGTAGGGTTCATCCACAGCCCACAACCCGAGCACAGCAACCAGCAAGGTGCTGACACTACATCACAACATGTGGGTGAGTCAGTGGGATTCACACCTCGCAACGCAGGGGGAAACCAGCTTTCAGAGCTGACAGCACCCCCACTACGCCACCCCCACCCCAAGACAGTCCCATCTCCTCCTTCTGCAGTTGTGTGTGTGTGTGTGTGTGAGAGAGAGATAGCGAGAGAGAGATGGTTGGGGACGGGGCAGAGAGGTAGAGAGAGAGAGATGGTTCGGGGGGGAGGGAGAGAGAGTGTGTGTGTGTGTGTGTGTGTGTGTGAGAGAGAGAGAGAGAGAGAGAGAGATAACGAGAGAGAGATGGTTGGGGACGGGGCAGAGAGAGAGAGATGGTTCGGGGGGGAGGGAGAGAGAGAGAGAGAGAGTGTGTGTGTGTGAGAGAGAGAGAGAGAGAGATAACGAGAGAGATGGTTGGGGAGGGGGGAGAGAGGTAGAGAGAGAGAGATGGTTCGGGGGGGGAGGGAGAGAGAGAGAGAGTGTGTGTGTGTGTGTGTGAGTGAGTGAGATCACACTGGCTTGCCATGCGTGTATGTACACGTGTGAATAACAAAACCATTTTACCAATCACTGTTTCCACTCAAATTTTTCATAAACCTCTCTTATGCACACTTGTTGCCTGACTGTGTTGAGCTCCTTCATATTTAAAAAAAATTGCGGCTCACATTTACAAAACAAATAGGCCCCTCCCCTCAAAATTCCCGCCTACGGGTCTGTCTTGAGCAAAAATATGACTTGCACGGTCTATGATGAGTCCACCGTTAAGGACATCATCAGAAAACAACTCGTCCACACCTAATAAACGCTCTGTGGGCAAAATGTACAAGACAACTTCAAAATCTAAAGGAAGCTTAAGTGCTACATCCCTTCAAAATCCCAATTTGTTGCCTGTCTAACCTTGAAGGTGCCAGGAGTCCAAACTTTAGCAGATAAAGTCCTCAAGTACCTAAATTAGTAGACCTGCACCTCCCGCACTCCAAAACTTTGCTTTGAACCCCTCATACTCCAGCCCCACACTTGAATTTCATATAGGTATTATTATATCATATATTCCTCTCCCTCCCTCCCCATAAGGCTGCAAGGTGGCAGGTTGTGATAGGACAGTACCTTAAAACATTTAAGTTACTTTCACCCCTGCCTTTAAAATTGTTCATTTTAACAACCATCCATCCTCCCCACTCATTGAGGGTTGTGCATATTCAATGTTTATTTGCTTGGTTGAGAAATCTTTCGTGATGCTGTACTATTCTCTGACCCCCTAACAGTGAGAATGGCGAAGAGGAAGAGAGATGACGAGTACCGAAATTTTCAAAAGGAGTGGACAGACTTGTATGCATTTGTGGATATGTCTGGCTCTCCCCAGTGTCTCATTTGCAGTAAGCGACTGTGCGCAAACAAAAAATGGAATTTAGAGCGACATTTCATGACAAAACATGCAGCATTTGCTACTAATTACCCCGAGGGTGACGCGCGAAAACAAGCCTGTGAGGAGCTGCAGCGGAAAATGAACATTGGACCCAACAATCTGCTGGCATTGTCAAAAAAAGGTGGAAGTTTAAATGCCGCAAGTTTTGCCGGCTCATACAGCATTATTCGAGAGGGGAAGCCTTTCACTTATGGGGATTATGTGAAGAGATGCATGCTAAAAATTGGCCACGAACTGTTTGATGAGTTTCACAACAAGGACAAAATATTACAGAAAATTCAAGATCTGCCATTATCGGCAAAAACGGTCCACGACAGAGCTTTGAAAATGGCCCATCAAATTGAGAAGGAACAAATGCAAAAGCTGAGGACAGCTGCTTATTTTTCGTTTGCTTTGGACGAGACAACCGACATATGTGACGTTAATCAGTTGTGTATTCTGGGGCGATATATTTGTGGAGATACTGTGCACGAAGAAATGATTGCAATACTACCAGTGAAAAACCAAAGGAGGGGGGAAGACATCCTCAAGACGGTGATGGACTTTGTAAACGAGAGAGAAATACCGTTGGATAATCTTGTGTCTGTGTGTACGGATGGTGCACCTAGCATGGATGGCAAGTACGGGCAATTCCTTCCTCTTTTGTCACAACAGCTGAACCGCCCGCTTTTGAACTTTCATTGCATTGTGCACCAGGAGGCACTTTGTGCGCAATCTTGTGGAACTGATCTCAGAAATGTAATGAGGCTGGTTGTTCGTATTGTCAACTGGATTCTTGCCCGCACCCTTAATCACCATCAGTTTCAGTCACTGCTTGAGGAAGTGAATTCCGAGTACCCTGATCTACTCATGCACAGCAACGTTCGCTGGTTATCTCGTGGCAAAGTTTTGTCTCGTTTTGCCTCCTGCATTAACGAGATTAAGTCCTTTTTGGATATGAAGGGTGTCAAGCACCCCGAGCTTTCAGACTGCGACTGGTTGCTCAAGTTTTACTATCTGGTCGACATTACCCGTCATTTGAATGACTTGAACCATAAGCTCCGAGGGCGAGGAAATACAGTCCTGACTCTGCAGCAGGCAGTCTTTGGATTTGAGTCAAAATTGACTGTCTTCCTCAAAGATATTGAGACAGGCAGACTCGCCCATTTCGAAAGATTACGAATGTTCCGTGACTCGTATCAGAGAGAGAATCCAAACAACAGCCTTGATTTGCAGCAGATTGCCGGGTTTGTTTCTGAGCTCCTGACGGCATTTAAGTCTCGTTTTGTTGACTTACGCAAACACACTGCTCTGTTTAAGTTTATGATTCGTCCACATAAAGCGTCCGTTGAAGAACTGGATTTGACCGTCATTCCAGGCATCTCAGTCAGCGATTTGGAAATGGAAATGGCCGATTTCAAGGAGTCGGATGTCTGGGTGGAAAAATTTGTCCAGCTGAACTCTAATTTGGAACATCTTGCTCGACAACGTGCAGAATTGGCAAAACTGCACAAATGGGCTGACCTGAAGAAATTGGAACAAGATGATAATCTGATTCTGCAAACTTGGAAAGAACTTCCTGTCACGTTCCACAACATGCAGAATGTCAGCATGGCCTTACTTTCACTGTTTGGCTCTACCTACATGTGTGAGCAGGCTTTCTCTTATTTCAATCACATCAAAGGTACTTTGCGCTCAAGACTGACAGAGGACAGCCTGAATGCCTGCATGAAGCTGAAATTGACCAGTTACGATGTCAACTTCAAAGCAATGTGTGAAAAGATGCAGCAGCAGAAGTCCCATTAAATAAAGTGTGCGAGAACAATGTTTCTCTGATGCTGCTATTAATCATCATGAGGGAGGCTGTGGAATCTCTATCTCTGGAGATATTTAAGAGCAGGTTAGATAGACATCTATCAGGGATGGTCTAATTGGTACTGGGTCCTGCCATGAGGGCAGGGGACTGGACTTGATGACCTCTCGAGGTCCCTTCCAGTTCTAGTGTGCTATGATCGTATCATTCCAATTATCTATATTACATTGTATATTTTGAGTCCTGCAAATGGGCTTTCTTATACAGCGCTTTGTTGACCACTTGTTCTAAATGTTGAGGTAGTTTGGCTCTTGGGTTTGAAAAGGTCGCCAACCCCTGGCTTAGACTGTGGGAAAGGTTTCATACAGAAATTAGACCTCATGAATCAAGCGACCCACAGGGAAGACAGACCTTGTAAGTGTTCCGATTGTGGAAGTTTCAAATGGAGGTCAGCCCTTGTTTCATACTGGAACATTGTGACGGGGCAGAAACGTCCTGCACTCTGACCCCGCCGATAGCCACTTGTCTGGCGGCGCCGGGGGCGGAATACCACCGGTGCTGCAGCTGCTCGCTTGCCACCGCACTGGCACACCCCTGCGCGCACCCTGGGAGCCGGAGCATCGCAGGGGCGGGGCGACATCGGATTGTAGCATACGCCATCAACCCAGAAGGGGGCGGGCCCCTAGAGCAGGACGCCGGCCGGGCGATTTAAGCCCGCACCAGTGCGAGGGTAAAGGGGGGGAAAAGGAGGTGAGAGACTCCCCGAATGGGACCCATAGCAGATGGGACCCAAGGCAAGGAGGTGAGGAGAGAGGAGTCACCCCTTGAGGGAGGGGGTGCTGGCGGTGACACCGGCCGCGGAGAGAGGAAGTAGCCCAGGGCGGGCAAAGAGCCCGTGGGCTGGTGCGTTACGGCGGGACGCCCCGCCAGCTGGACCGGACTGCAGCAGAATCTGTGTTCTTAGGTTCCTGAGCTGGGGTCCGTGAGAGGGGGTGGGCCCGGACCCCCCTCTCTCCGTGGTGCATCCAGGGCGAACGCTAGGCGGAGCAGACAGCGCTGTTACAAAGCGGGTGCCCGAAGGCCAAAGACTAGATCGAACTTGGATGCGAGAGGACGCCAGGTGTGGTAGGGGGAACATGAGGACGTGCGCCAGGAAGGACGACGGGGGGGGGGAGTACACGTTTGTGCACGTTTACGATCATCCACACAGGAGAGAACGCATATGTGCTTAGACTGTAGGAAACCTTTCACACAGAAATTGCACATTTTTTTTCACCAGGCATTCCATACTGGAGAGAGACTCCATGGGTCTTAGAGTGTCGAAAAAGTTTCAAACGCAGATCCGAGCTTGTTAAACATCAGGCAATCCACACAGGAGACAGACCCCATATGTGTTTAGACTGTGGAAAAATTTTCATATGTAGGTCAGCCCTTGTTTCACATTAGAAAATCCACGCAGCAGAGAGACCCTATCAATGCTTAGAATATTGTAAAAGATTTATACGGAATTGAGCCCTTGTTTAACATCATAAAATGCACACAGGAGAGAGACTCAATTAGGGCTTAGACTGTGGGAAAAGCTTCATATTGAGATCCGACTTTGTTAAATATCAAGCAATCAACACACGAGAGAGATGCCATAAGTGCTCAGACTGTGGAAAATGTTTCATACGGAGATACAGTCTTTTTAAACATCAGGCTATCCACATGGAAGAGAGACGACCTAAGTGTTTAAACTGGAAAAGATTCATATGGAGATCAGTGATTGTTTTACATCAGAAAGGGTGCATCTACACTACAGGGCTTAACTCGAAATAAGCTATGCAAATTGAGCTATGTAAATTGTGTCGCTTATTTTGAAATAGGGAGCATCTACATAGCGCTTATTTTGAAATAAAGCACTCCTCCTCCAACGTCCCTTATTCCTCATGCATTGAGGATTACAGGAGTCAGGATTTTGACACTATTTCAGAATAACTGCCTGCTGGATAGACGTGGACTAAGCTATTTCGGAATAGCGCTAGTTATTTTGGAATAGTGTTGCAGTGTAGACGTAGCCAAAGTGCACACGGGAGAAAGATCCCGTAAGTGCTAAAACTGTGGTGAAAGTTTCATACCATGTGAGACTTCATTAAACATCAGGCAATCTACAGAGAAGAGAGAAACCATAATGTTAAGCTGTGGAAAGAATTTCACATGAAGATCTGAGATTGTTAAACAACAGGCCATCTGTACAAGAGAGATACTTCATAAATGCTCAGACTGCAGGAAAAAAATTCATACAGAGGTCAGCCCTTTTTTCTTATGATAATATATACAGAGGACAAAGACACTATAAATGCTTAGAGCGAGGAATAAGATTTATACGGAAGTCAGACTGTTTCACATCAGGTGATCCAGATAGGACTGAGATCCCATAAGTGCTCTGACTTGTAAAAAAAAAAAAAGTTTCATATGGAGATCGAAGCTGTATAAACATTAAGCACTCCACAGATGAGTGAGACCCCATAAGTTATAAGTTTCTCGCAAATATCAAATCTTACATTGAAGTTTCCATATTGGAGAGACAACCCATAAGTGACTGGGTTATGAGGAAAATCAAGCTGTCATAAGCATCAGGCAATCCAAACTCAAGGGAAACTGCATATGTGCTTGGACTGTGGGAAAAGTGTCATGCCTAGCTCAGATCTTGTGAAATATCAGTCACTCAACACAAGAGTTTGATCCCGTGAGTGCTTGGGCTATGGGGAAGGTTTCAGAAACTGTTCAGTGCTTTTCAACATCACTCTGGAGAGAGCCTGTAAATGTTTAGACTGTGGGATACATTTTAGAAACTGATCCAACCTTTGTTCTGCATCAGAGAATTCACGCAAATGTGAGACTCCGTAACTGCCTTGACTTTGTAATAATTTTCACACAGAGATCATATATTATAACACATCAGGTAATCTGCATGGAAGAGAGACCCCATAAGGGCTTGGAGTGTGGCAAAAGCTACAAAATTAGATCATCCCATGTTTTACATCACAGAATCCATACTTGCGAGAGACTCCATAAATGCTTAGACTGGAAAAGAGGCACGAAGAGATCACTCCTCATTAAACTTGGGAGAACTGACACTGGAGCTACACCTTTTTGACCATGTGTCAGAAAAGTTTAAGAGGATAATTGACTTAGATTCAACCTTTAGAAACTTGGTAAACAAGATTTCAAATGGTATTTGAAGACAATTCCACGGTAGATAGAAGCAAAAATTTGACATGAAAACGTGTTAAAAAATTGGCAGAAGATAGCAATGCTGTTGATTAATTGCAGATCATTCGCATGATTAGCTCAAAAATTGATCATAGAGAATTTAATCCCAATAAATCGCATTGTTACACAATAGAATATGAATTGGAAATCAAATATTCTGGTTGTTTTTCTGAATGTTCAAATACATTCATTTGCATTACAGCAAAGAACAGAAGGGGTACAGGGCTCACATTTGTATTTCTTTATAAACATCAAGTACTCCTCAGAGGACAGACACACCATAATTTTTTGGACTGTGGGAAAATCTTCACAGAAAGATGAAATCTTGTAACACATCAGAGTTTCCACGTGGGGGAAGAGACTCCAGGAGTGATTAGATTGCGAGGAAAGTTACACAGAGGTTAAGTTTGAGGCAAACTTAGTTATTTTTTTAATCTCTTGATAGCCCTAGAAAATAGTCATTGTAGTAATCTGTGTTTACCTATTTCTTGTTCTTATGCAGGAAAGTATTTTGTTACTTCAGAAATGAAAAGAAAATATTAACCATTAGGATAATCTTGGGTGTAATGACATCATCTTACTCAGTGCTTTTTTTATGATGATACTTCACCTCCTGTCAGAGCTTACCTGGAAAGAACGGATCATACCAGCACCTCCGTATGCAAATATCTGACTTGGCTGCATGACTTAAAGGGGCCGCATCTCTTAAAAGGGCAATGCCGGCGTCCCCCTGACTTTTTTTTTTCTCAACAACTTTTCCCATGGAGTACCGGCACTTTTTTTTTTTTTAACAAAAAAAGCACTGATCTTACCATATATTTTAGAAATGTGTGTCTGTCTGTCCATCCATCTGTAAGCCTGAGTGTGTGAGAACTCGGAAACAGTGTGAACTAGGACCACCAAATTTGGTATGCTGCTTCCTCTTATCACTTAAAGCAAGGTCAGGGGTCGGCTGTGTCAGGACAATGGGATGTGCCTGGAATTTGATTGTTTCTCATACCATGGAAAGGAAGGGGTGTAGTGGGGGGAAGTTATTCTCCAGAATGACCACCGGGGGGCACAAAGTGACCAAAGATGGGGACCAGGAAAGTAAAACCCCATTGGGCCAGCAGAGGGCAGAAATGCAGAACGGGGCAGTTATCTCCTCGATATTTCTGAGAGTGTCTGTCTGTCCCCATGTTGGGGGACATGCAACCCTCCTCTGGCTGTCCCCTGTGAAGCTGCAGCGGCCATTAACAGGTGCTTCTCACCTGACCCCAAAAGCAGGCACTTGCTGCTGACTCCCAAGCCGTCCATAGGTCCAGCGCTCTTTCAATGAGGCCACCTCACAGGTCCCGTTGTTCTTCTCTGTTCTTGGATCTGGCTCCCACCCTTCTCCAACTATTGCAAGTGCAAGGAGGTGCTTGTCTTTCCTGCCTTATCCATTCACACCTCGTTCACTCAAGAGGACAATCAATTAAGCAAAAGGGGGTACAAAGTTTGCAAGATATAAGGTTTCTGTGTAAAAAGACTTAATACAAAGTGTGTTCTATATGAAAGTATATGAAGTTTCTATATAAAAGGACTTAAAACAACAAACTACAGACTTAGTACAATACTAAAAGGACCTGATACAAAGTTAAAATAAAAAAAATTCAATGAGAAAATGATTAATACAAAGATTAATTAGACGTATTTATAGTTGCATTGGGATGGGGAGGCTGGCGTGCCTGGCTCTGGGGGAGGGGAGGGTGCATTGGAGGTACTTATAATTTTTTAAAAAATGGTACTTTATAACAAAAGGAAAAACTTTAAAAAAATAGTAGCACTTTAAAGACTAACAAAACATGTATTGTAGATGGTATCATGAGCTTTCGTGGGCAAAACCCACTTCCGCCTCTTATGTAGTTTATCGCTGTGCGATGGTATGAAAAACAATTAGGTAAACTAGGTAAGTAACTAGGCAGTTAGGAAGCATTACAGATTGCTTACAATAAATTTGATACACTCAAAATCTTCTTTACCTTTTTATTTATTAAAGCAATGAGTTACTCATTTGCTATAACGGTGGTTTTAAATGCTTGATTGAAATATAGTGATTAAATTCATAGTTAGTTTGTATAACATTTATTTCTCTCCTGTTTTATAAAACTTACATATTTTAAGAATTTGACATTTTTTATGTAAAAGACATGAACCGAATGAGAATGGGATATGAACAAATTAAAGAGAAAAAATTATTTAACAGAATGTAAACCACAAAACTTTATAATTTATATGTCTGTAGTTAGTAAAAGGTGAAAGATGTATGCGATCTGAAGAGAAACCAAAGTAAAATAAGTAATTCATTAAACAATAAATATCCTAAGAGGTGGATTATTTACAGTGGTGTAGCGAGGGGGGGAGAGTTGCCCCCAGGTGCCACACTACAAGGGCACCAGTATAGTCCCCCTCCACTCCCCGTCATCCCTCTGCTCACCTGCTCCTCCTCTGCCTGCCCCCACTGGCTGGAGCTGCCTCCTCCCCCCCTGTCTGCCCCCAGTCCAACCCCCCTCTACCTCTGCCAAAGCGGGTTAGTGTGTGTAAGGCCCAGCCCTAAACTGGAGAGGGTTGGGTAAGACTCAGTACAAGCTCCCCCATTCCTCCCAGGGTCGGGCTCAGCCATGCGCCGGGTTTGGGGCTCTGCCATGCGGTGGCGGTGGGGTGTGTGTGCAAATTTTGCCTTCGCCCTGGGGCGCATAACACCCTCGCTACGCCTCTGTGCCAGAGCCTGGGTGGTAACACTGCTGGGGCAGCCTTGCCGCCAGCTGACGGGGAGAGGGGCTGCTGTTGTGTCCTGAGTGGGGAGTACAGCCCCATCCTGGGCTGTCATGCAGGCTCCACAGGCTGCAGCCCTCTCTCTGCTCCCACCTCAGCAAGGTTCCTGCAAGTCCCAAGCATTCTGGGTGTGTGTGTGGGGGGGGTCACCTCGGAAACACCCACGGGCTCCTGAGACCCAAGTCCCCCTGCCCCGGCCACCTCCCAGCGTTCACCCGGTGCCTGGTCCACATCCCCTTGGGCTTCCTGTTCCTCCTCCGGCCGGTCTGGTTCCCCTCTGCCCGAACAGCCACAGAGCAGCAGGAGCCACCCGAGCATCCCCTGCCCTCGGCTGTCTCTTGCCCTGAGCTGACCACTGCTGGGTCTCGCACCCCCAGCCCATGTGCGGGTGTCCCTGGTGGCTTTGCTGCTGCTGGAGCTGGCTGGGCACCAAGAAACTCTCCTAAGTTTTGCCAAGGAGCTCGCAGTCCCATAGTTACATCGGAATCCTCATTTATTTCTCCCTAGGGCTGTGTCTAGACTGCAGGGTTTTTTCGAAAAAAGTAGCCTTTTTTCGAAAAACCTTCACCTGCGTCTAGACTACAGCCGTGTTCTTTCGAAATTAAATCGAAAGAACGCGGCTTTTCTTTCGCCGGCGGTACTCTTCATTTCACAAGGAAGAACGCCTTTTTTCGAAAGTGCTCTTTCGAAAAAAGGCGTTCTTGAATGCAAACAGGGCTTTTTCGAAAGAGAGCATCCAGACTGCCTAAGTGCTCTTTTGAAAAAGCGGCTTGCTTTTTCGAAAGTACTGCTTGCAGTCTAGACGCTCTTTTTCGAAAGAGGCTTTTTCGAAAGTATCTTTTGAAAAAGCCTCTTTCGAAAGAGGCTTGCAGTCTAGACGTAGCCTAGGTAATAAGTCCACTGGAGCGACATGTGACGTGTATGTTTGGTTGAATTTTTTGCAGCCTCTCTGCTGGCGACTTGGGTGGCTAGCTTGGGAACTGTCAGAGCCCACACCCTCCTGTAGAAATGCCAGAACCCCCCGTCCCTCCTCCCCCAGAGTCGCCGGGACACTTTTTCCTAAAATACTGAAATTGCCTTACACGTGCACAGAGGTGCTCTGGCGGGGGAACTTTCCTGCCCTGTACCCCACTCTGGTGGAAATGGCTGAGGACAAGATCTGAGTCCTGGCTCCGTCTTTCTTTCCCCAGAGATCTGTCTGACCCCGTGGGGCAGAGTCCCCTTAAATCAGCAAAGCTGGGTCCAGGATTCCTAGGGGGACCCAAACTTCAGTCTTGTTGGGATCCCTTGGGCCCTGGGGAAAACACAAACCGGGATTCAGACATGCTGAGGCCCCAAGCTGTGTCAAGGTGAAGAGGCCCCTTAGAAGTACCCCAAAATGAAACCCAGTCTTTTTTTTTATTTTTTTATTGAGCAGCCCCTTATCATCTTCAGCCCCTGAGCTGCCCTTGTCTTGGCTTATGCGTGCGGGGCTGCAGGTCAGACATGTGCTGGGGTGGGGGCCACACGCCCTCTGGTCCTGGGGGGCAGGGCCCTTCTTCCCAGCATGCCTAGGGGATGATGTTCCCTGAATCCCAGTCTGGCCTGCAATGCCTCCCGGCTGGGGGGGGAGCTGCTTGTGCCGGGCCCTTTGCCTTGAGTCCCCGCACCCGAGCTGCTCTCTGCTCCCACCCCCGGCTCCTCCAGCTCCCCACGCTGCGTGGGACAGCCCCAGCCCGGCACATCGCAGCGCGGCGGGTGTCTCGCTAGGACCCAGCAGCAGGAGCTGGAGGGAAGCGATCGCTGGCTCCGGCCCGGCCGCAGGAAGGAAGCGAGGCGGGCAGCGCTTGGGGGGCAGGTAAGAGAGACCCCCCGGGAGCGGCGCCCCGGTGCCCCCGGGCTGCAGGGGGAGGGGTTGGCCCCGGACTGCTCCCAGCCTGGGCGGGGGAGGGGGCCCAGGGGCACAATCAGGCGGGGGGGGGGGGGGCGCAGAGGCGCTAGGACGGACCCAGCAGCTGCAAGCCGGCTCCATCCTGCCCAGGGCTGGCGGTTCGAGACAGCGCCCCGCGCGGTACAAATCGCCCCCCAGCCCGGGGCCCGGGCGGCAGGGAGGGAGGGGGGGGGGAGAAAAGTGGCCCCGGCTGGGCCGAGCCCCGCTTGTCCCGGAGGCGTGTGGGGGGGGAGGGAGGGAGTCCCCGGGCCCTGCACCCCCCGTGCGCTGCACCCCCGTGCGCAGCCCCGGGGACTCGCAGGCAGAACAGAAGGGTTGTTGGTTCATAGGGACAGAGCACAGCACAGACCTGTTTGCACAGGAGGGTCAGTACCACCCATGTTGGGGAGAAGGGGGCCCAGAGAAAGCCCCCCCCATCCTAAGCCAGCTGAGACCCCCCCCCCCATACACACACAAAATACAGGACTATGCAGCACTTTAAAGACTAACAAGATGGTTTATTAGGTGAGGAGCTTTCGTGGGCCAGACCCACTTCCTCAGATCAAATAGTGGAAGAAAATTGTCACCACCATAGATACCAAAGGATACAATTTAAAAAAATGAACACACATGAAAAGGACAAATCAATTAGGTTTAAACGAAGACATTAATGATCTTACCCATTACAAAGATAGCTTCCCCAATTATCACCTCTAATATCATTAGCTCACAGACATTTACCTCCCCCCCTCCCCCCGCATCCCCCTTCTGTTCTGAAATGTGATTTGTCCTTTTCATGTGTGTTCATTTTTTTAAATTGTATCCTTTGGTATCTATGGTGGTGACAATTTTCTTCCACTATTTGATCTGAGGAAGTGGGTCTGGCCCACGAAAGCTCATCACCTAATAAACCATCTTGTTAGTCTTTAAAGTGCTATATAGTCCAGTTTTTTGTCCCAGCTACACCACACACACACACATGGCCCAGCCCTGCAGGCGGTCCTCCCTCTTCCTTTGTCCAGTTTCACACACACACACACACGGCCCAGCCCTGGAGGCGGTCCTCCCTCACACACACACACACACACACACACGGCCCAGCCCTGGAGGCAGTCCTCCCTCACACACACACACACACACACACACACACACACACACACACACACACACACACCCATGGCCCAGCCCTGCAGGCGGTCCACACACACACACACACACACACACACGGCCCAGCCCTGCAGGCGGTCCTCCCTCTCACACACACACACACACACACACACACACACACACACACACACACATGGCCCAGCCCTGCAGGCAGTCCTCCCTCTTCCTTTGTCCAGCTTCCCAGGGCAAAAAGGTGGCACCTGGTTGCACCCCTTCCCCCCATCCAAGGTTACAAGAGAGCCTGGGTCATTGGGTACGGGGGAGGCTGCCCCAGCCTAGCACACCCAAAATTCTCATCCCCCCTGCGGGCACGGGTGCAGTGCCCAGGGAAACTGAGGCACATGCGGAGTGACTGCAGGACAGAAGAAATCAGAGGCGAGCGAACAGAGCAAATCCAGGCCCTGCTTCGTCACACAGATGCCAAAATAAAGTGTGGGGTGGGAAGAGGGATAGAGGGACTTTCCCCCGAACCTTTGTCAGCCCCTTCACTCCCATTTCCCAGGGCTGTGGCCATAAAGGGCTGCCAGCTCTGCTTCCGGGGAGGAGGCTGCTCTCACAGCCAAGCTGCCTCCCGGGGAGCAGGGCAGAGTTTAACTGATCCCAGTCACCGATTAGCATCAGCTTATTGGTTAACCGGTTAAACTCGAACATCCCTAGTGCATGCTGCCCTATGGAGAGGGGACGTCCTCCCGTTCTCGCTCACCGCAGCCGTTGGGGGCCAGGTGGGAGGCGACTCTCCAGGGATGCCACAGCCTAGCACGGATGCACGTAGGAAAATGCAGCCCCTGACTCCTTACCAAAATCTTGGAATGGCCCCCTTCAGTCCAACGTTATTGCCCACTCCTGCCTTCGCGGATGGTTGTTTTGTCTTTCTATCCCACGCCAGTGTGCTTTTTCTCATGCCCCATCTGTGAATAGCACTGAGTTCCCAAATATTCACTCATGGCCAGAAGTTTCACGGTTGGAGGCACCTGGATACTTTTTAAGACGCCGCTGGCAACCTAAATACTCTGACACACCTGTTGCTAAATGCCTTTTAGGCTACGTCTACACTACATAGGGTGTGTCTAGACTACAGAGTTTTGTCAACAAAAGTGGACTTTTGTCGACAAAACTGTACCAGCGTCTACACTACCGCTGAGTTCTGTCGACATAACGTCGACAGAACTCAGCAGTTTTGTCGACGCTGGTAAACCTCATTTTACGAGGCATAACGCCTTCTGTTGACAGAGTTTCTGTCGACAGAAGGTGTTATTGAATGTAAACTGTCCTTTGCGTCTACACTACCATGTCGACAAAGCAGCTTGCTTTGTCGACAGAACTCAATGTAGTCTAGACGCTCTTTGTCGACAGAAGTTTTGTCGACAGTATCTGTCGACAAAACTTCTGTCGACAGAAGCCTGTAGTCTAGACGTACCCATAGATATTTCGGAACAAGCTATTCCGGAATAGTTATTCCAAAATAGCTTATGTTGAAATAGCATGTCTACTCTGCAGGGAAGCCTCAAAATTAGTCTGAGGCAGGCTTCCCTAATATAGACGTGCTATCTCCATTTAGAGCCTCAGGAGGAATAAGTTAGAATAGCCCTCGTGAGGGGCTATTTCGAAATAGCAGAATTGGAGTGTCTACACACGCCCTATTTCAGAATAGCTATTTTGGAAGAGGCGTTATTCTTCCTAGAATAAGGTTTACAGGAATTGGAATAAGCCATCCGTTATTTCAAAATGATTTTGAAATAATGGAATTGCTGTGTAGACACTCGCAAAGTTATTTCGGAATAATGGCCGTTATTCCGAAATAACTTGGCTGTGTAGATGCACCCATAGGGTGTGTCTAGACTACCTAGTTTTGTCGACAAAAGTGGACTTTTGTCGACAAAACTATACCAGCGTCTACACTACCGCTGAGTTCTGTCAACATAACATCGCCAGAACTCAGCAGTTTTGTCGACGCTGGTAAACCTCATTTTACGAGGCATAACACCTTCTGTCAACAGAACTCTGTCGACAGAAGGTGTTATTGCCTGTAACATTGCGTCCAGACTACGGAGTTCTGTCGACAAAGTACGCTTATTAAGTTTGCAGATGATACCAAACTGGGTGGGGTTGCGACTTCTTTGGAGGATAGGGACATAATTCAAAATGACCTTAGCAAGTTAGAGAAATGGTCAGAGGTAAACAGGATGAGGTTTAATAAAGAGAAATGCAAAGTGCTCCACTTAGGAAGGAACAATCAGTTCCATACATACAAGATGGGAAGCGACTGTCTAGGAAGGAGCATGGCGGAAAGGGATCTAGGGGTCATAGTGGACCACAAGTTGAATATGAGTCAACAGTGTGATGCTGTTGCAAAAAAAGCAAATATGATTCTAGGTTGTATCAACAGGTGTGTTGTAAGCAAAACTCGTGAAGTCATTCTGCCGCTCTACTCTGCACTAGTTAGGCCTCAGCTGGAGTACTGTGTCCAGTTCTGGGCGCCACATTTCAAGAAAGATGTGGAGAAATTGGAAAGGGTACAGAGAAGAGCGACAAGAATGATTAAAGGTCTAGAGAACATGACCTATGAAGCTAGGCTTCATGAACTGGGCTTGTTTAGTTTGGAAAAAAGAAGATTAAGGGGGGACATGATAGCGGTTTTCAAATATCTAAAAGGGTGTCACAAGGAGGAAGGAGAAAATTTGTTCCTCTTGGTTTCTGAGGACAGGACAAGGAGTAATGGGCTTAAAGTGCAGCAGGGGAGGTTTAGATTGGACATTAGGAAAAAATTCCTAACTGTCAGGGTGGTCAAATATTGGAATAAATTGCCAAGGGAGGTGGTGGAATCTCCCTCTCTGGAGATATTTAAGAACAGGTTAGATAGACATCTGTCAGGGATGGTGTAGACGGAGCTTGGTCCTGCCTTGAGGGCGGGGGGCTGGACTCGATGACCTCTCGAGGTCCCTTCCAGTCCTATGATTCTATGATTCTATGATTCTATGTAGCTTCATAGTTTTATGGCTGCCCCCTTCCAAAGGAAAATGCAGGACAATGTAGCACTTTAAAGACTAACAAGATGGTTTATTAGATGATGAGCTTTTATGGGCCAGACCCACTTCCTCAGATCAAATAGTGGAAGAAAGTAGTCACAACCATAGATACCAAAGGATACAATTAAAAAAATGAACACATATGAAAAAGGACAAATCACATTGCAGAACAGGAGGGGGATGCGGGGGGGGGGGGGGGAAGGAAGGAAGGTAAGTGTCTGTGAATTGATGATATTAGAGGTAGGGAGAGTGGGATGTTTGTGAGTTAATGGTATTAGAGGTGATAATTGGGGAAACTATCTTGGTAATGGGTGAGATAGTTCAAGTGTTTGTTGAGTCCTTTTTGGAAAGTGTTGAATTTTAACACGAATGACAGTTCAGAGGATTCCCTTTCAAGTGCAGATGTAAAAGGTCTTTGTAGCAGAATGTAGGTGGTTAAGTCATCGAGAGAGTGTCCTTTCTGGTTAAAGTGGCAAGAAACTGTTTTTTCTTTGTGATCTTGTCTGATATCTGTTTTGTGGGCATTAATCCTTTGGCGAAGTGTCTGAGATGTTTGTCCAATGTACATAGCAGACGGACACATAGGACTTCCAAAGGATCCACATAACTACAGTGGTTGTACAATCCCGTAACATGCGATGCCGTGTGGCACTTCCGAGACCATGTGATTCCCCATCACCACTTGCAATACAAACTGGATGTTAAAACCTTATGGCTGTCTGCAAATCCCCAATTCTGCGCACGCTGAAGTGCCCGCTTGGCTTTTCTGTCACTGCTTTTAGTGCACGCCTGGATGGTCACAGCCTTCCCTTCAGGCTGCATTGTTGCTTGCGATGCATTTCGGGGATGTTCTTGATTCTCGCAAGCGGACCGACGTGTATGGCCAGAGTCTAATACGTTCGAAAAGGAATCGCTCCGTTTCCCCTTTGCATTCGTGAGGCCGGGGGACACAGGGCTGACCTCACCCTTTTCCTTTATGTTTTTGCAGTGGGATACCTAATGCATGATGTTTACCCCCTGGTAACTGAGCTGTGAGTTTGTCCCAGCTGGAGAGGGTTTCGAGGGTGTCTGTGAGTCCCAGAGCTGCTGCCCCAGCCCGGTTCAAAGCCGTGTCAGAGGCTGATACACCCAGGGAGAGCCAAGGCCTATGTCCATGGGACACTCGCCCTGGCTCCCTGGGAAGAGGGAGAATGCTGAAAAGGGGCAGGGGAGGGACTGGAAGGGGCAGCAGGAGCAACAGGCGAGGAGGGAGCCAGGCCAGGCCGGGGGGGTAACAAACTCACTGGGTTTCTTCCCACAGGGCAGAGCCCAAGAGTCCCAGCGCGTGTCTGTGGGGGCAGGGCCTGGCGGGACTCGGGGGGCGGCAGGGACTCAAGCCCCTTCTGACACCTCCCCCATCACCCCTCTCGCCCGACAGGCCCAGGAGACACGTCGAGAGTTCGCTCCAGAGCGCCCGTCTGCCAGGGGCCGGGTAATGGCCAGGATGGAGCCCGCTCAGGTAGGGGGTTTCTAGGCAGAGGGAGGGAGGAGAAAGGGTGGGATGAAGCTGCTGAGTTTCTGAGCAGGCCCATGGGCAGGGTGTGACCACGCCCCCATTTCTAACCCAGGCCCCAGCCCGCCTGGGCAGGGCTGTGAAAATGGCCCAGACTCCCAATGCTTAGACCTGAGCCCCCAGCCAGAGGTTGCTGGGAAACACAAAGGGAAGCTGCCGGGATTCCTGTCCCTGCCTGTGGCTCAGAGCTCGGCTTCCGCCTCAGCCTCTGGCTAGCAGGTGTGTGGCCAGGGAGAAGGCCCTGCCCTCTGTCTGCTGAGGGGGAGGGGGAGGGGGATCTCTCTGCCCATCCCCTGAAGCCTCCTGGCTGCTCTAAACAGGCTGGGGGTGGGATTCTACATCAACCACCCAGAGCGTCAGTGTTTTTTTTCCCCATAACAACTGGGATGGTGGCTGGGGCCGCAGGCAGTGGGTGAGGGACTCTTGTTGTTGCAGATGCGGGTGACCTTCGAGGAGGTGGCTGTGTATTTCACCCAGGGGCAGGGGGCGCTGCTGGGCCCCGCTCAGAGAGCCCTCTACAGGGACGTCATGCAGGAGAACTACGAGGCGGTGACCTCGCTGGGTAAGGGCGTCCTGGCCCCTCGGGGATTAGGAGCCGTGGGGTCTGTGTGTCCGACACGGGTCAGGTTCTTCCCTGCTCAGGTGGCCTGGACAGGAATGGGTTCCATGGGCACAGCTGATGCGGGAGAGCGACTTGCATCTCCGCACCCTGTGCAGTGAGACCAGGGTGTCAAACCCTAATGGACGTGCTAAATCATCCCCACCCGGCCCCTCTAGATTTCAAGGCGGAGGGGCCATGTATCCTCCTGTCTGGGTTGTTCCTCACTCGCACCCAGAATCCCTGTTCCCCTCCCTCCTTGGGATGAGCTTCAGCCGTGGGGAGGGCTCTGCAGGTTTAGAAACAGGCAGGGGTGTAACTGCAGAGCTGTGAGTGTCAGCAAGGGCCCCAGACTGCCCAGATCCTGGGAACTCCTAGGGAGGGCGTCACAATTCCTCTCACCTCCCTGCACACCTGCCTCTCCCCAGGGGGCTCAGTGACCATGTTCCCGTCCTCTTGGGTTGCACATTCCCCAGCAGAGCCCGGGGACAGGTTCCACTCACGGAATGTCCCTTGGGACAGACGCTCTCCCCACCCTCCATGCACCCTGATCTGCTCTGATTTCACCCCCTGCGCAGGGTTTCCCAGTCCCAAACCTGAGCTGATCGCCCGGCTGGAACGAGGGGAAGAGCCCTGGGTGCCCGACCGCCAGGCCGGGGAGGAAAGAGAGATCCTGAGAGGCACCCGCACAGGTGAGGACTCACACAGCATCCGGCATCTTCCCATGCAAGGCAGGGTGTGGTCAGCAGATATTGCTCACGGTTTTTCAGCAGTCCTGGTAGCTGCAGGAGTTTCCTTCCCTGTGAGTGGTTGTGGGGATCACGGAGGCACAAGCCAAATGTTCAGTCTGTGCAACCCCAGTGTGTTGGGTTTTCTCTTGGTGCTGTTCCTCTTTCTCCCCAGCTCAATGATTCCTGCCTGGATTTTCTGTCTCTCCCTGCAGGTGATGGGATAGTGAGTGAGAATGAAGAGGGGAATCAGCAGCAGGAAATTCCTGGGGAAACGGAACCGCAGGCGACCTTTGTGGGAAGAGCTGAAGGGAATGTTTCCCAGTGCTTGGAACAGGGAGAAGCCTGGGGAAATTGGAGCAGGCTGGAGAGGCTGCTGGGAAACCACCCAAGTGAGCAAATGGATGATTCTATTAAATGTGGGGAAGGACACAAACATCCCACAGCCCCGCAGACAAACCTCAAGGAAGAGAAACACCAGGAATGGCTCAGTTATGGGAAGGGATTTATTGTGAGCCCAGAGCTTATTACAATGCAGACAGTAGGTACTGTAGAGAAATCACTTCTGTGCTTGGACCATGGGGAAAGCATCAATAACAGCTCAGATCTTAATACTGACAGGGGAAGCCAAATGGGAGTGAGAGGCTCCCAGTGCCCTGACAGAGGGACGTCCTTGAATTGGAACCCAGCCCTGAGTATACATGAGACAAGCCATTCAGAAGAGAGACCCTATAAATGTTTAAACTGTGGAAAAAGTTTCATATACAGGTCATATCTTGTTATCCATCAAAGAATCCACACAGGAGACAGACCCCATAAATGCTTAGACTGTGGGAAAAGTTTCATACAAAGGTCAGACCTCACTAAACATCAGGCAGTGCACACAGGAGAGAGACCCCATAAGTGCTTAGACTGTGGGAGAAGTTACATACAGAGGTCAATTCTTGTTCAACATCAGAAAATCCACACTGGAGACAGACCCCATAAGTGCTTAGATTGTGGGAAATCTTTTATACGGAAGTCATATCTTGTTACTCATCAGAAAATCCATACAGGAGAGAAATCCAATAAGTGTTTAGACTGCGGCAAAAGTTTCCTACAGCGGTCAAGCCTTGTTCTACATCAGAAAATCCACACGGGAGACAGACCCCATAAGTGCTTAGACTGCGGAAAAAGTTTCATACAAAGGTCACAGCTTACTAATCATCAGGCAATCCACACAGGAGAGAAATCCAATAATTGCTTAGACTGTGGCAAAAGATTCCGACAGAAGTCAAGCCTTATTCGACATCAGAAAATCCACACTGGGGACAGACCCCATAATTGTTTAGACTGTGGGAAAAGTTTCATAGAGAGGTCACAGCTTGTAGCACATGAGAAAGTCCACAGCGGGAACAGACCACATAAGTGCTTAGATTGTGGGAAAAGTTTTATACAGAGGTCACACCTTACTAAACATGAGGCCATCCACACAGGAGAGAAACCCCATAAGTGCTTAGACTGTGGCAAACGTTTCAGGGAGAGGTCATTCCTCATGAAACATCAAGCAATCCACACAGGAGAGAAATCTTATAATTGCTTAGATTGTGGAAAATGTTTCATACAGAGGTCAAGCCTTATTGGACATCGGAAAATACACACAGGAAACAGACCCCATGAGTGCTCAGACTGTGGGAAAAGTTTCATATGGCGGTCACATCTTGTTGCACATCAGAAAATCCACAGAGGGGACAGATCCTATCAGTGCTTAGACTGTGGAAAAAGTTTCATACAGAGTTCACACCTTACGAAACATCAGGCAATTCACACAGGAGAGAGGCCCCATAAGTGCTTGGACTGTGGGAAAAGTTACATACATAAGTCAGGCCTTGTTCAACATCAGAAAATCCACACAGGCGGGAGACCCCATCAGTGCTCTGACTGTGGAAAAAGTTTTATATACAGGTCAGTCCTTCTTCGTCATCAGGCAATTCACAGAGGCGAGCGCTCCCAGAAGTGCTTGGACTGTGGAGAAAATTTCATACAGAGGTCAGACCTCATTAAACATCAGGATATCCACATAGGACACAAAAACTATAAGTGTTAAACTTAAAAAAAATCATGGTGAACTCAGATGTTGTTAAACAACAGGAAAACCTGTTTAAGGAGAGACACCCCATGAGTGTCTAGACTGCTGGAAATGTTTCAGATGGAGGTCAGAGGTTTGGAAACAGCAAGCACTCCACAGAGGACAGAGACTGCATAATTTTTTGGACTGTGGGACAATGTTCACCAGAAGATCAAGTCTGGTAATACATCAGGGGTTCTGCATAGGAGAGAAGACCCCAAGAGTGATTGGACCATGAAGAATGTTTTACACAGAGGTCAAGTGTGAACCTGTGAGCGCTCGCTTGGGCTGAGGGAAAGGTTTCAGAAACAGATCAGCCCTTCTCCACATTAGGCTGTCCACACTGAAGAGAGAATCTGTAAGTGCTTAAACTGTGGGATAAATTTGAGAATCTCTGTTTTACATGAGAGAATTCACACAACTGTGAGACCCCTTTAGTGCCTAGAGTGTGAGAAATGTTCCTCACAGAGATCATCTACTGTAACACATCAGGTAATCCACATGGGAAAGAGACTTTATAAACCCCTGGGCTATGGGAAAAGATACAAATCAACTCAGCTCTTGTTTTACATCAAAGAATCCATACTTGAGAAAGACCTTATGAATGCTTAGACTTTGGCAAATATTGCACCAATAGCTCTCACTTTATTAAAAAATGGAAATTCACATGCAATCTAAACTTTTGTGACCCATGGTCCAAAAGGGTTGAGAACCTGGGAGGCTAATTGACCTGGATTCAAACTTTAGAGACATGTCCATCAAGTGTGTATTTGAAGCCATTGCGTGGGAGATGGACTAGAACTTTTAAATATAAACTTGTCTTTTTAAAAAATTGGGAAAAGATATTAGCGCTGTTGATTACTTGCTGCTAAGTCACATGATTAACTCAAAAATTGATCATAGTTAGAAAACAATCTCAGTGAATCACATTGTTATATACAGTAGAATACAAGTTGAAATTTCTCCAATATTTTTGGGTGTTTTTCTGTGTCTTTAGATAAATTTAATTCTATTGCACCATAGCAAACAAAGTGTACAATACTCACTTTATATTATTATTGCAAATATTTGCACTGTAAATGTGTTAAAAATAGTATTTCTGAGTTCACCTCACACACGTCCTGTCGTGCAAACTCCTTGTCATGAAAGTTTAATTTAGAAATGTTGATTATTTTCGTTAGACAGCCTCCATCCACTCTTGAAGCTGTTTATTCTTTCTCTAGCTGAGTCACGGTTGCTTTGGCTGCTTGAGGACTGTCTCTCAGCTCTTCATGAAGACTGAGGACTTGGGGATATTTCTTTTCCACTCTAGTAGTGAGAGAGCATCAAAGGTCACTGCTAGACTCTGGCTACGTCTAGACAGGCAGGATTTGCCGGAAATGCTTTTAACGGAAAAGTTTTCCGTTAAAAGCATTTTCGGAAAAGAGCGTCTAGATTGGCATGGACGCTTTTCCACAAAAGCACTTTTGCACAAAAGCATCTGTGGCCAATCTAGATGCGCTTTTGCGCAAAAAAGCCCCGGTCACCATTTTTGCGATCGAGGCTTTTTTGCGCAAAACAAATCTGAGCTGTCTACACTGGCCCTTTTGCACAAAAGCTTTGCGCAAAAGGACTTTTGCCCGAACAGGGGCAGCATAGTTTTTCCACAAGAAGCACTGATTTCAGACAGTAGGAAGTCAGTGTTCTTGTGGAAATTCAAGCAGCCAGTGTAGACAGCTGGCAAGTTTTTCCACAAAAGCAGCTGCTTTTGCGGAAAAACTTCCCAGTCTAGACACAGCCTCTGTGTCCGCAACCTTGTGTAGGCTGGGGATTTTAAACCAAAAGGCACTGCCTCTCTGGCCTTTGTTCATGTCCTTTCCAAAGGCCAGAGCCAGCTCCGACAACTGCTTCAGGCAGATACACCAAAGCCCCTCCTTTGGGCCAGCTCAGGTTGATCCCATCTTGGATTTAACGTCTGTAAGTCGTTCCGCAAACTTCTTTGTGAAGGAAGGGGATTACGGCCTTTTGCTGACAGCAATTTCTCCTGCTCGTTTCAAAGAGGAACCTGCCAGCTTTGGCTATACAATTTCAGTCGTGTTTAGTTTCCTGTAAGAGACCAGTATCGCTCTTCTCAAGAACGAACTTCGGGAGCTGGTCTAGCACGTCTTTGGGCAGGTCCTCTTGTTCGTCCCTTGCTCAAATTGCACATTGGATTCCATCGTTTGATCATTGCAGCCCGGAGAGGAGACTAGTGCTGTTCTGAGCCCTCTGGCCATCAGTTAGCAATAGCTCCTTGGCTTTGTTTGGAATACGGTGGCCTCTTCCTGCTGTTTGGCATTATTGTTCCCAAAGATGTCCTGCTGTCTCTGGTAAGCAGAGAATGTTCTTTCAAGGTCATCAAGATGTGGGATTTCACACACTTTGCATCATCAGTGTCAGTCCACATCGCTGAGAATTTCTGCTGGACAGTAGAATGGTCCTACACCCGGGTGAGACAGCCGTGGTGCTGTTGAGGAAAGTGACAGTCTCAGGGAAGGAGACTGTCCAGGTGGTGCAGAAGGATACATTCCTATAGTTGAAACCCTCTTTTCAGACTACTTTTATGGTCTCGTGCACTGACAATACCTCTGCAGGGGAAGGAACGCCTACTATTAGAAAGGGACAGGTAATGGGGGATGCATAAGTACGTAAGAACTGCCATACTGGGTCAGTTTAGCCCTTTATCCTGTCTGCTGACTGTGGCCAATACTAGATGCCCCAGAGGGAGGGAACACAACAGGTAATCCTCATGTGATCCCTCTCCTGTCATCCATTTCCAGATACTCTCTTTAGAAACGTAGATAGATGAGTTTGCAATGATCAGAAGAACCGCCTGGTCACTTACCTGTCCGGTGTGAGGGTTGCAGATCTCTCAAGACATCTAGATAGATACAGCTGGTCTCTGACTTACGACCACCTCCACTTACGACCATCCGCACTTCACGACCAAAGCAGTCGTAAATGCAGTCCCCGAGTTACGAACGCGATCCGCGCTTAAGAACAGCGTAGTCGCCATGTAACCCAATGGGATCCGAGTTACGAACACTTCGAGTTACGGCCAAGTGTTTGGTCCGTAACTCGTTTGTAACTCGGGGACCGGCTGTATATATGTAGTGCTGGGGAGGAGCCCCAGCTGGGGTATGTGTAAAGGTACCAATGATATAAGGAGGGATAGAAGAGACCAAAGTTAGTCTGCTACGTAAGAGCTTGTAGTCCAGGACCACCATGGTAATGTTCTCTGAAATGCTTCTAGTTCCCCACTGTTAGTCATTAATTTGGAATAAATATATAATTGTGTTGCATGTTTATGACTCTACGTTAACAATTTCAATGTTAAAATCGTGATTTTGTGTAAAACAAAATGGCGTTAGTCCCTTTTGATGCCTGGGCTCCATCTTGGGCGTTGCCCTCTCCCTCTGGAACATTCTGGGACCGTTGGGGATCTGGTTCAAACCAGATTTTCCCGCCTTGGTGACAATTCCGCTCCCCTCAGCTTTCCCGCCAAGAGGGCTATATAAGACTGTGAGTGACGCTAGTCACTACTGTCCAGCCCAGAGGCAGCAAGAGTGTGGGTCTTCTCTGAGACTCATCCCGCACATCAGCGCCTGTGAGGAGAAAAAGGAAGAGACGTCCCACCCTTTATCCACCACCAAACACCATCCACTCACCTGCATCCCTGAATCACCTGGGCTACGTCTAGACTGGCATGATTTTCCAGAAATGCTTTTAACAGAAAAGTTTTCTGTTAAAAGCATTTTCAGAACAGAGTGTCTAGATTGGCAGAGACGCTTTTCCGCAAAAGCAATTTTTGCGGAAAAGTGTCCGTGGCCAATCTAGACGCGCTTTTCCGCAAAAAAAGCCCCAATCGCCATTTTCGCGATCGGGGCTTTTTTGGCGGAAAACAAATCTCAACAGTCTACACTGGCCCTTTTACACAAAAATTTTGCACAAAAGGGACTTTGCCCGAACAGGAGCAGCATACTATTTCTGCAAAAAGCTCTGATTTCTTACAGTAGGAAGTCAGTGCTTTTGCGGAAATTCAAGCGGCCAGTGTAGACAGCTGGCAAGTTTTTCTGGAAAAGCGGCTGATTTTCCGGAAAAACTGGCCAGTCTAGATACAGCCCTGCCATTCTGTGCTCTCCCTGAATAACATGGTGGGACTCCTCACTGTCCTTCCCACAAGGGTCCTGTGCATCATTCAAGTAGCAGTCACCATTAGTCACTTTGTATAGTGATCTCCTCGCCTTGACTTCTCTGACAGAGATAGAGTTTACCAAGCTGGGTCTGGGCTTCAAGCCCACTAAATAGGTTACTGTATCACGTGGATCACTATTTTCTTTGTTGCTTTCCTTGCCTGCATGTTACCTCTCTGCTCCAAGTTCCCTGATTTTCTATTGTTCCCTACTAAATTTTATCTTGGTTTGCTTTATGCACAGCCTCCTCTTTATTTAGGGAATGGAAGTGGGTTATAAAACACTGGGTAACCCACAGGTGAGAGACCCTGGATCCGAGGAACAGGGCTGTAACTTTCTGCACAGAAAAATCAGTCAGACGTCTCACATCCACACACCTTATTAATCTTTAAAAACATTTCTCGGTGCTAACAACGCGCATGGGAGGTAGTTAGGCAGAACTAGAGGGTGTCAATGTGCGGATTAGATGATGGTGTAGGGAAGGGGGGGATTAGGTTTATTAGGAACTTGGGAAACTTGTAGGGAAGGGGAAGGAGGGCTCCCAAATCAAAATGGAACCAGATTCCTGGAACTTAAAACGTCAACGGTCATAGAGCAGTTTTCAAACTAAGGGTTGCGGGAATGCCAGCGTGGCTTGGACAGTTTCATGTCTTAGGGATTAATAGAGATTCTCTATGTGCTAGTAAGGACGCGAGGATAATAGGTGATAAAATATGGATGAGCTCTGGTGTGACACAGGCAGATGAAAAAGAGTCCCATTCAGTTCTATCTTGGCACACAGCTAAAAGGTGACAAGTTTAAAAAGTGCTTAGTCTAAGTAATAAGATGGGTGTTTCTCAACCTCTTTTCATAAAGTACCCTTTTTTTAAAAAAAATTATAAGCACCTCTAGAAGTATATCCCAGTACCTACAGTTTTTAGACACACACCATTTTTTTTTACCATTGCAACACATTTGTTTAAACAACTTAACGGTAGCCGTGCAGGCGATGAAATTTTTGGTTGCAAAAAGTACAAAAATAATAAAGTGCTGTAAAACCTAAACAACCAAATTTCACAGCCAAATTTCAGTTGTGTTGACATACTTTCCAGACTTCTCTTGAGTACACCTAAGGGTACTGGTACCACTGGTTGAGAAACACTGCACTAAAGCATGTATTATAGAATGAGGATATTGATCTAATAGGCATTACAGAGACTTGGTGGCATGAGGATAATCAGAGGGACTCAGTGATACCAGGGTACAAATTGGAAGTATTCAAATACATATTGGAAGGACAAAACAGGCCATGCTGGTGGGGGCGTGGCAGGATATGTGAAAAGAAAACCTAGGATCAAATGAAAGTCTGAGACAAAAGAATCAGGTGCCAAGAGTTTTTATAGACATTTCTGCAGCCTCTCCACACCACGCAGCCCTTGGGTGAACAAGAGGTGTTCGAATCTCCTTGTTAGTCCGTAACTAAAAAAAACTTACAAAACAACAATGGTTCTGTAGCACTTTTGAGCCTAACAAAATATATACTGTAAATAGTATCGTGAACTTTCAGAAGTGGGTTTTGCTCATGAAAGCTCATGATACTGTTTATATAGTGATAGAAATGTAGCCGTGTTAGTCTGGTGTAGCTGAAACAAAATACAGGACTATGTAGCACTTTAAAGACTAACAAGATGGTTTATTAGATGATGAGCTTTCGTGGGCCAGACCCACTTCCTCAGATCAAATATTTGATCTGAGGAAGTGGGTCTGGCCCACGAAAGCTCATCATCTAATAAACCATCTTGTTAGTCTTTAAAGTGCAACATAGTCCTGTATTTTGTTTCAGATACTGTTTATATATTTTGTTAGTTTCTAAGGTGCTACAGGACCAATAGGCTTTCAAATTAACCTTCTATTTCCTAAACATCACAGGGAATTCAACTACATGGAGTCACATAATTATCCATAATGCAGTTCTCAGTTTACCACAAACATAAAGAGACATATGCACACACAAAACTTGCAGATTTACCCAGTGTTGTTTGGTCGTTAACACAAATACGTTTTTTTCCCCATTCTAATCATTGTTCTTGGATGGGGTGAGAATGGGGGGGGGGGTTCAGTGTGCAGGCTGCCCAGGAGAGAAAGGACTACGCCAGCCCTCTCCCGCTGCAACAGTTGGGGCCAGATGAGAAACGCCTGTCCATGGCTGCCACAGCTGAAGCAGGCAAGTCAGGGGAGGGGTGCATGTCCCTCAGCGGGGGGGGAGGGGGGGCAGACAGACACACAGACAAATTCTCTGAAATACAGTGTGGATAACTGTCCCTTTCTGTGCCCCTGCCCTCTGTGGTCCAATGGGGTTATAGCTGTCCCAGTACCCATTTCTGGACTAATGCTGCCCTCCTGTGGTCATTCTGCAGTATAGTTCCCTCCTACCCCACCCCTCCCTTTCCATTTTAAGAAACAATTGAATTCCAAGCATATCCCATCATCCTGACACAACCCAACCCCCGATTTCACTTTAAGTTACGATAAGAGGAAGCGGCACACCAACTATGGTGATCCTAGCTCTTACCATTTAGGAGGCGTTTGTTGAAGCAACAAAAAAATGCTCCTCTCTGTTTAGGCAGCTAACAAACAGCTTTATTAATTAATAAAGCACAGCATGAGCCAAACGTGGTCCCAGCAAAGCCGGGCCCAGTAAGGCTGCCTAATACAATCAATCCTAGTATCTTTATACCCTTGACCAAACAGCCTGACGTCAGGGTATCCAATTACAGAAGTCATCAATTAAGCTAGGAAAAATAAAGCCTTGTCAACAAGATGGCGGATAGGTACGAGGGAGTACCTCTCCTGTCCAAACCAGCCCAATTAACACATTCCAATAGCACATCTGTCTTGGCCTGGCACATGGGGTGATAGAAAGTTCACTCTGGTCTACGTGCTTGAAAGAAAAGCTGAAATGGTTTCTGTTATACAAGATGGCTTCTAGCTAAATATGAAAATGGTTTCTACAGCTTCTACACGTTCTTGAACAGACTCACACACAGATGGACAGACAGACACTTCTAAAATATATAATCAGCTGATATCCTTACACCCCAGATTAGTCTAATAGTTAATATGTTCTTTTCATTTCTGAATTAACAAAAGGTATTCCTGCCTAGGAACAAGATACAGGTAAACACAGGTAAAACTGCAAAGACTATTTTCAAGGCCAATCAAGGGATTAAAAAAATCAGTTGTGATTAATCTTAAATTTTAGAAATATGTGTTGGTTATATGTTACTCCCTGCTAATTTTCCTTTACCTCCATTTTTTAAAATCGAGGGAGTGAGTTTTAGAATCATAGAATCATAGAATCATAGGACTGAAAGGGACCTCGAGAGGTCATCGAGTCCAGCCCCCCGCCCTCAAGGCAGGACCAAGCTCCGTCTACACCATCCCTGACAGATGTCTATCTAACCTGTTCTTAAATATCTCCAGAGAGGGAGATTCCACCACCTCCCTTGGCAATTTATTCCAATATTTGACCACCCTGACAGTTAGGAATTTTTTCCTAATGTCCAATCTAAACCTCCCCTGCTGCACTTTAAGCCCATTACTCCTTGTCCTGTCCTCAGAAACCAAGAGGAACAAATTTTCGCCTTCCTCCTTGTGACACCCTTTTAGATATTTGAAAACCGCTATCATGTCCCCCCTTAATCTTCTTTTTTCCAAACTAAACAAGCCCAGTTCATGAAGCCTGGCTTCATAGGTCATGTTCTCTAAACCTTTAATCATTCTTGTCGCTCTTCTCTGTACCCTTTCCAATTTCTCCACATCTTTCTTGAAATGTGGTGCCCAGAACTGGACACAGTACTCCAGCTGAGGCCTAACTAGTGCAGAGTAGAGCGGCAGAATGACTTCACGAGTTTTGCTTACAACACACCTGTTGATACAACCTAGAATCATATTTCCTTTTTTGGCAACAGCATCACACTGTTGACTCATATTCGACTTGTGGTCCACTATGACCCCTAGATCCCTTTCCGCCATGCTCCTTCCTAGACAGTCGCTTCCCATCTTGTATGTATGGAACTGATTGTTCCTTCCTAAGTGGAGCACTTTGCATTTCTCTTTATTAAACCTCATCCTGTTTACCTCTGACCATTTCTCTAACTTGCTAAGGTCATTTTGAATTATGTCCCTATCCTCCAAAGAAGTTGCAACCCCACCCAGTTTGGTATCATCTGCAAACTTAATAAGCATGGAATGCGCAGCATGGAATGGGATATGGGTCCTATTGAGGACGAAGGAACATCCGAGAAGAAAGGAAGCAGCAGCACATCGTAGAAAAGCTGTAGGAAACAATCATCATATTATAACAGGTTTGCCACGTAGTCATCATACACTGCAGCCCTACTTCCAACTCCGGCAGCCATCAACTCTCTAGCCCAGTGGTTCCCAGACTTTTCGGCATCACGCCCCCTTTTTGATTTTTGAAAAGCCCTCACACTCCACACACCCTGAAAAAAAACCAATAGCAGCAAAACTGGTTGAGCAAAAAAAAGGAACTGACGGAGGCAGCAAAACCTGATGGGGGGAAAAGAGGCTGAGTCGCCTCACGCCCCCCCTGGAATTTCTTCACGCCTCCCCCTCCTTCCCACAGTTTGGGAATCCATGATTGCAAACTAGTATCATTTGTGGCAGGGCAGATTCTGCCAACCTTGAGAACAGCCACAGTTTCTCTTTGCCAAGAAACCCATTCCGGCCACCATTTATTACTGGTGTTGGGTAGCAGCACAAGTCTTTAAGAAAAACAGCTTGTTATTCAAACATTGCAGGTATAGGTATGTGTGTGTGGGGGGGGGAGGGGGATGATGTCTTTTTACCTTATCTGTAACTGATGGCATGTTACACTACATTGGCACTTAGGGTCAGCCATAAATATAAGGCTGCTTAGGTGGAAGTTCTGATTTAATGGCTCCTTTTATTCTTTGGGACTGGCAAGGGGCTGTTTTAATATTCTTTCTTCCATAACATTTAATATCTATCTATCGATATGATACTGGGGGGTGCCACAGTGGACATGCACACAGGACCTCAATCTTGGTGCATGAAACAAAACTCACCCTGCTCATGGATGGAAAAATCTTAGAGGGAACACTGAGTCTCACCCCATTGGAATGAAATAGCACAGACGCTAAAACCCCACCTTTTACTGTCCCTGCTCTGCCCATTTTAGGATCTGTGGCATTCTGGCCCAGAAGGGAGAAAATATACAAACCCTAATGGCTTTTCAGCAGGGCCAGCTGAGTAGTGTGAGAATATCTGGGGATAAGACAATCCAGCCCCAAGGGGGGAAAATCCGATTCACCCACAGTCTGCCCATTGATTGCCCCTGCTACAAAGTCACCCAGCCTTGGTCTCCCTCACAGACAGCCCAATTAAACATGATGGAGTTACTGAATATCTTGTTCATCATCTAAAACAAGATGATTTACCAGTCCTGAAGGATCAGACACATCCACCCACCAAGTTAAAGAATAATTCAGCTCTTACCCAAATACACTCTTACAGCACATTCTTATTAACTCAACTAAGGTTTATTGCAGAGAGAAAAGAGTGTTGGCTACAAGATCATTGTACACAGAGACGGGAACAGAGTCCGTAGGGTCAGCTGCACTGTGCAGATGTTGCTGTCGAATTACCAGGAGCTCTTTTCAGAATCGTCTCCTCAGGTGACTGTTCAGTGTCCAATATCCGGGACAATATCCAATAAAGAAAACACAGTGTCTTGCCATTTCAACCAGAAAGGACATTGTCTCAACGACTTAACTACCTGCATCCTGCTTCAAAGACCTTTTAAATCTGCACTTGAAAGGGAATCCTCTGAACTGGCATTCATGCTAAAATTCGACACTTTACGCGTGGGTCTCAACAAACACTCTAGTTATCTTACCCATTACAAAGATAGCTTCCCCAATTATCACCTCTAATATCATTAGCTCACAGACATTTACCTCCCCCCCCCACATCCCCCTTCTGTTCCGAAATTTGATTTGTCCTTTTCATATGTGTTCATTTTTTTAAATTGTATCCTTTGGTATATATGGTTGTGACTATTTTCTTCCACTATTTGATCTGAGGAAGTGGGTCTGGCCCATGAAAGCTCATCATCTAATAAACCATCTTGTGAGTCTTTAAAGTGCTACATAGTCCTGTATTTTGCAATATCCGGGTGTGATGCAGTGGGCTGTTTGGGCTGGGGGTGACCCCTACTGGCCGGTATCTGTAGCACTGGCCAGCAGGACGGCTGCCTAAGGTCACGTAGGCAAAGACCCAACCTGTCCGACTGGTTGAGGAAGGGACGGTACAAAGGAAGGGAGGTTTCAGGGGAAGGGGCAGCTGCTGACCGAGAAACATGAAGAAAACAGCCTAAACTGAGGGATGAGAGTCAGGGGGAGGGGGCAATGGACCCCCTAACCCAAGGGGTCTGAGACATCCTGCCCTGACTCCTGAAACCACATCACGTCTATGCTGTGCTCTATCCCGGAGAAGCAATAAACCCTTGGGCTGTGTCTAGACTGGCCAGTTTTTCCGGAAAAGCAGCCGTTTTTCCGGAAAAACTTGCCAGCTGTCTACACTGGCCGTTTGAATTTCCGCAAAAGCACTGACGATCTCATGTAAGATTGTCAATGCTTTTGCGGAAATACTATGCTGCTCCCTTTCGGGCAAAAGTCTTTTTCCGAAAAACTTTTGTGCAAAAGGGCCAGTGTAGACAGCAGAGATTAGTTTTCTGCAAAAAAGCCCTGATCGCGAAAATGGCGATCGGGGCTTTTTTGCGGAAAAGCGCATCTAGATTGGCCACGGACGCTGTGCTTTTGCGGAAAAGCGTCCTGCCAATCTAGACGCGCTTTTCCGAAAATGCTTTTAACGGAAAACTTTTCCGTTAAAAGCATTTCCGGAAAATCATGCCAGTGTAGACGTAGCCTTGGAGTCTGTTCTTGCTGCTATGGGGCTGCAGGATGAGGGGGAACCCCGACTCGCCATCACACCGGGCAGTTCAGACGAGAGGGGAGAGTTTAGTCTTACAGCCCCGATTCCCACCAAATAAAGCTAGAGAAGGTCTGAGATAAAAGGATCAGGTACCGAGAGTTTGTATAGACTTTTTTGCAGCCTCTCAACACCACACAATCCTCAGGTGAACAACAGGTGTTGGAAGTAACCTTCTATTCCCATCACAGGGAATTCGACTACATGGATTCCCATCATGATCCCTAAAGCAGGTCATACGCAGGTTACCACCAACTTTAAAGAGAGATATGTACATACAGTGACATCATCACACCTAAGTATAATCTAAATGTTAATATTTCCTTTTGATTTGTGAATTAACAAAATACATTCCGAGACAGCAACAAAATATAGGTAAAGAGGGATTACTACAACTGCTATCTTCTAGGGCTGGCAAGTGATTAAAAAATGAACTATGAATTATATATTTGTTAAAAAATAATCAAATACCATCTATTTAAATATTCTTGGATGTCTATGCATTTTCAAATGTACTGCTTTCAGTTGCAACACAGCATACCAAGTACAATGATCACTTTATAGTGACGTTTTGCTAGGTATGGCTCGGGGTCTTGAAGGGCAAAACGCTGGGTGTGCTGAAGGGATGTTACAAGGTGGGTAATTCGCTCATCGTGTAGTTGATAGAATTTTTATCAACCACACGATCAGTCGGTAAGGGAGGAAGCGCTCAGTCCCAGCTCACGCTGGGCCCAGGAGCTACTGCTGCTGCGGCTCTGCAGCTTAAATGCAGTAAGAGCAGGGTGGGCAGGTAAGCTGCCCTGCACCCCCACACCCACGCTGATGCTTCTGATGCCTCTCCCCAGCACCGGCTCCTGCTCCCCCCCTTGCTGACTGATGCAGCATCAGCAAGGAGGGAGGCAATGCAAGTAGTCGAGCAGTCGACTAGATTAACAAGATTAATTTTTAGTTGACTACTCACTCACATCCATAGTGTACAAGAGTCAAAGTTGGGGGGGGGGGGGTGAGGAGCAGCCCTCCCACTTGTGTGAATTCCCTGATGTAAAACAAAAGACTGATCCGTTTCAGAAATATATCCCACAGTCTAAGCACTTCCAGGGTCTTTCTCCAGTGTGGACGGCGTAACGTTGAGAAAGGCTGAGCTCTTTCTGAAACCTTTCCCACAGCCCAAGCACTCCTAAGGTCAAACTCTGGCGTGGAATGACTGACATTTAAAAAAATCTGCCCTCCCAATGAAACTTTCCCACAGTCCAAACACTCATGGGGTCTCTCTCCTCTCTGAAGTGCTCGTTTTCAAACCTCTGAGCTCCGGATCAAACGTCTCAAACAGATGAACTCTCTCTCCTATGTGGACGCCCTGATGGACTAAGAAGGGCTGAGCGCTACATAAAACTTTTTCCAGTCGAAGCACTTTTGTGATCTTCCTCCTGTGTGGACTACATCATGTTTGACAAGGGTTGCTGATATTTTTATGAAACTTTTTCCAGTCTAAGCACTGATGGGGTCTCTCTCCCCTGTGGATTTTCTCATGTGAAACAAAGGCTCACTTCCATATGAAACTGTTTTGCATAGTCAAAGCAATTATGAGCTGTCTCTCCCGTGTGCATTGCCTGTTGTTTAAGAATGTCAGTTCTCCATATGAAAGATTTTCCACAACTTAACACTTATCGTTTCCCTCTCCTCTGTGGATTAATTGATGTTTATTGAGATCTGACCTCCTTATGAAACCTCTTCCACAGTCTAAGCACTGATGGGGTCTCTCCCCCGTGTGGATTTTCTGATGTGAAACAAAGGCTCACTTCCATATGAAACTGTTTTGCATAGTCAAAGCAATTATGAGCTGTCTCTCCCGTGTGCATTGCCTGTTGTTTAAGAATGTCAGTTCTCCATATGAAAGATTTTCCACAACTTAACACTTATCGTTTCCCTCTCCTCTGTGGATTAATTGATGTTTATTGAGATCTGACCTCCTTATGAAACCTCTTCCACAGTCTAAGCACTGATGGGGTCTCTCCCCTGTGTGGATTTTCTGATGTGAAACAAGGCCAGACTTCCATTTGAAACTTTTCCCACAGTCCAAGCATTTATGAGGTCTTTCTCCTGTGTGGATTGGCTGATGTGTAAAAAGGGCTGCCCTTTGCGTGAAACTTTTTCCACAGTCTAAGCACTTGTGAGGTCTTTCTCCTGTGTGGATACCCTGATGTTGAATAAGTTCTGGCTTCCTTTTGAAACTTTTTCCACAATCTAAGCACTTATGGGGTCTCTCTCCTGTGTGGACTTTCTGATGTAAAACAAGGGCTGACCTCTGTGTGAAACTTTTCCCACAGATTAAGCACTGATGGGGTCTCTCTCCTGTGTGGGTTGCCAAATGTTGAGTTAGGTTTGACCTATGTGTAAAACTTTTTCCACAATGGAAGCACCGGTGGGGTCTTTCTCCTGTATGAATTGGCTGATGGTTAACAAGGTCAGATCTACGTATGAAACTTTTTCCACAGTCTGAGCACTTATACGGTCTATCTTCTGTGTGGATTGCCTGATGCTTAACAAAGTCGAATCGCCGTTTGAAAGTTTTTCCACATTCCAAGCACTTGTGCGGTCTCTCGGCTGTGTGGATTTTCTGATGTGACACAAGGGCAGAGAGTGACCTGAAACATTTCCCACACTCTACGCACTTGTGAGATCCCTCTCCTGTGTGGATTCCTTGATGGTAAACAAGGTCTATCTTCCGTATGAAACTTTTCCCACACTCTAAGCACTTATGGGGTCTCTCTCCTGTGTGGGTAGCCTGATGGTAAACAAGATCGAGTCTCCTTATAAAATTTCTTCCACAGTCTAAGCATTTATGGGGTCTCTTTCCTGTGTGGATTGCCTGATGTGCAACAAGAGAGGTCTTCCATATGAAATCTTTGCCACAATATAAGCACTTATGAGGTCTCTCTCCAGTGTGGATTGCCTGATGAGAAAGAAGGTTTGACCTGCCTGTGAAACTTTTCCCACATTCCAAGCATTTATGGGATCTCTCTCCTGTGTGCATGGCCCGATGTTTAACGAGGTCTGATCTCTGTATGTAACTTTTCCCACAGTCTAAGCACTTATGGGGTCTCTCTCCTGTGTGGATTTTCAGATGTACAACAAGGGACGACCTCTGTGTGAAATTTTTTCCACAGATTAAGCACTGATGGGGTTTCTCTCCTGTGTGGATTGCCTGATGTGCAACAAGAGTTGATTTGCATTTGAAACTTTTCCCACAATCTAAACACTTATGGGGTCTGTTTCCACCGTGGGCTGCCTGATGTTTAACAAAGAGTGACCTCTTCAGGAAACTTTTTCCACAGTCTAAGCAGTTGTGGGGTCTCTTCCCTGTGTGGACTACCAGATGATTAACAAGGGCTGACTTTCTTTTGAACGTTTTCCCACAATCTACGCACTTATGGGGTCTTTCTTCTGTGTGGCTTGTTTCTCGTGTCTTCAGGGCCGACGTCCAAATCAAACTGTTGCCTCCCTCAGGACACTGAGAGCCTCTCTCTACTATTTGGCTTCCACCATCAGTAGTAAGATCTGAGCTGTTATTGATGTCTTCCCCACTGTCCAAGCACTGAGGGTTTTTTTCTCCATTATCTACTGTCTGCACTGTAATAAGCTCTGGGCTCACAATAAATCCCTTCCCAAAATTGCGCCATTCCTGGTGTTTCTCTTCCTTGGGGTTTGTCTGCGGGGCTGTGGGATGCTTGTGTCCTTCCCCACATTTAACAGATTCATCCATTTCCTCACTTGTGTGGTTCCCCAGGAGCCTCTCCGACCTGTGCCAGTTTCCCCTGACCTCTCCCTGTTCCAAGCACTGGGAAACATTCCCTTCTGCTCTTCCCACAAAGGCCGCCTGCGGTTCCATTTCCCCAGAAGCTTCCTTTGGTTGGTTCCTCTCTTCATTCTCACTCCCTGTCCCATCACCTGCTGGGAGAGAGACAATCCAGGCAAAAGTCATTTAGCTGGGTAGACAGAGGAACAGCACCAAGGGAAAACCCAACACACTGATGTTGCTCAGACCCAGCATTTGGCTTGTCCCTCTGCTTCCCCACAAGCACTCACAGGGAAACTCCTGCACCTAACAAGATTGGTGGAAAACCGTGAGCAATATCAGCTGACCACACCCTGCCCTACATGTAAGGATGCCAGATGCTGTGTGAGTCCTCACCTGTGCGGGTGCCTCTCAGGATCTCTCTTTCATCCCTGGCCTGGAGGTCGGGCTCCCAGGGCTCTTCCCCTCGTTCCAGCCGGGCGATCAGCTCAGGTTTGGGAACGGGAAACCCTGCGCAGGGGGTGAAATCAGAGCAGGTCAGGGCGCATGGAGGGTGGGGAGAGCATCTGTCCCAAGGGACATTCCGTGAGTGGAACCTGTCCCCGGGCTCTGCTGGGGAATGTGCAACCCAAGAGGACGGGAACATGGTCACTGAGCCCCCTGGGGAGAGGGAGAGGTGTGGGGAGGTGAGAGGAATTGTGACGCCCTCCCTAGGAGTTCCCAGGATCTGGGCAGTCTGGGGCCCTTGCTGACACTCACAGCTCTGCAGTTACACCCCTGCCTGTTTCTAAACCTGCAGAGCCCAGAGCTGGACGGAGGGGAACAGGGATTCTGGGTGCGAGTGAAAAACAACACAGACAGGAGAATACATGCCCCCCCCACCCGCGCCTTGAAATCTAGAGGGGCCGGGTGGGGATGATTTAGCACGTCCATTAGGGTTTGACACCCTGGTCTCACTGCACAGGGTGCGGAGATGCAAGTCGCTCTCCCCCGGCAGCTGTGCCCATGGAACCCATTCCTGTCCAGGCCACCTGAGCAGGGAAGAACCTGACCCGTGTCGGACACGCAGACCCCACGGCTCCTAATCCCCGAGGGGCCAGGACGCCCTTACCCAGCGAGGTCACCGCCTCGTAGTTCTCCTGCATGACGTCCCTGTAGAGGGCTCTCTGAGCGGGGCCCAGCAGCGCCCCCTGCCCCGGGGTGAAATACACAGCCACCTCCTCGAAGGTCACCCGCATCTGCAACAACAAGAGTCCCTCACCCACTGCCTGCAGCCCCAGCCACCATCCCAGTCGTCACGGGGAAAAATAACTCTGAGAGCGCGGGAGAAGTAGAATCCCATCCCCAGCCTGTTTCCAGCAGCCAGGAGGCTTCAGGGGATGGGCACAGAGATCCTCGTCCTCCTCCCCCTCGGCAGACAGAGGGCAGGGCCTTTTCCCTACTAGCTAGCCAGAGGCAGAGGCAGAAGCCGAGCTCTGAGCCACGGGCAGGGACAGGAATCCCGGCAGCTTCCCTTTGTGTTTCCCAGCAACCTCTGGCTGGATGCTCAGGTCACAGTATTGGGGCTGGGGCCTGGGTTAGAAATGGGGGCGCGGTCACACCCTGCCCATGGGCCTGCTCAGAAACTCAGCAGCTTCATCCCACCCTGTCTCCTCCCTGCCCCGCCCAGCAGCTCCCTGAACCCCCTACCTGAGCGGGCTCCATCCCGGCCATTGCCCGGCCCCTGGCAGACGGGCGCTCGGGAGCGAACTCTCGACGTGTCTCCTCAGCCGGTCGGGCGAGAGGGGCGATGGGGGAGGTGTCAGAAGGGGCCTGAGTCCCTGTCGCCCCCCGAGTCCCCCCAGGCCCTGCCCCTGCAGACACGCGCTGGGACTCTCTGGCTCTGCCTGCTGGGAGGAAACCCAGTGAGTCTGTTCCCCTTCTGTCCCGGCCCCTCCCACTAGCACAAAACCTACCAAGCCCCTTTGAACCCCCCATAGCAGCATCTCTGAGCCCTGCGCTGGGGAAAGAGCCAAATCAAAGGAGCCATTTTGGGTTGTGCCCCCCCCCCCGCAGTGTTGTGTCTCTGCATGTAGTGCCCCCTCCCACACTCAGGCAGGGTGATGCTTCTGCAGAGGCAGCAAGTGGCTTTTCCTCTCTCAGCTCCTCCCGGGGTCCCCGCAGAGTCAGGCTGCCCAGGGGCTGCAGGGATGGAGCTGGGCAGGGCTGGGAGCCGGGAGCTTCCCTCCTGGGTTGTTGCTCCTGCTGCCCCTTCCAGCCCCTCCCCTGCCCCTTTTCATCATCCTCCCTCTCCAGGGGAGCCATGGTGAGTGTCCCACGGACATGAGCCTTGGCTCTCACTGGGCACATCAGCCGGTGGTCAGCAGGGATGGTCCGCCAGTCCCTGAAAGGCCCCTTTGCGCAGTGTCACGCTCCTGCCCGGCCCCAGCTCTTTCCCCAGGTCTCTCCATCAGCTGTAGGCTCCGGCGCTGATGCCGGCAGATCCCGGGGCTGGTTCCAGCCCCTGCGCAAAGCGCCCCCGGGGCCGGTCTCAGAGGTGTGTGGCAAAGAGGGAATGTTCTAAATGTTTCTTTGAGCACGGTGTGTGCCTCAGTTTCCCCAGGGGTTAGTCACATGCCAAGGGAGCTGGGATCCGGGTGTGAGATTATGGTGGGCACCCCCTAGAGGGCAGGTGGGACTCCAGAGCAGCGGACTTGACCCATAGAAGGGCGATGCGCTGCAGCCCGGCTAGCGGTGCCCGGAGTCCGTCTTCTGCAAAGGAGCCGGCCCAAGGGTTTGGGGAACAAAGCTAGAGAGGAGGCCTCAGGCCAGGTGACCTGTTTGCCCCGGAAGAAGACAAAGCACAGGGGGAGGGGCAGTGACTGAGTCTGGGAGCGGGTGAGGCTCCTGTTTTTTTGGGATACAGCAGGGAGAGCCCAGGGCTGGGGAGGCCCCAAGCGGGACGGGCCTGACTTCGGTGCTGACAAGATCTGTTCTGTGCCCTGTCCACGGTCACCCTCCCGCCTTCTGTTTTCCCAGCCAGCCCAGAGTCACCCCGGAGCTGCCAAGGTGGGAGCCTGGCCCCTGGGAGGGGGTGTGCGAGGCTTCCCCGGGGGTCCCGACCACATTGACTCCCTGCCGTGGGGAGAAGGAGCCCCAAGGGGACACCCCCCCCCCACTCACGTTTTGCCTGGCTCCATTCAGAGCAGGCCCAGGGCACCGCAACTGGGACTCTGTGGCCCAGGGCTGTCACACACCCCCATGTCCTGCCCAAGCGCCGGTTGCCTCCGCTAGCAGGAGGAGGGGCCATGTCAGGTTTCACGGAGGTGTGGGGCAGTCACACCCCCATCCGCAGCCAGACGTGCCCTGTAGGACAGAAGGTTTGTTGGTTCACAGGGATGCAGCGGAGCACAGACATGTTAGCACAGGAACCAGGAGCGGCGGTACCATCCACGTCGGGTAGAAGGAGGCCCAGAGCCTGAAACCGCCCCGTACCCTAAGCCGGCCGAGACCCCGTCACACAGTCAGCAATGGGGCCCAGCCCTGCAGGCAGATCCGCCTCTTCCTTTGTTCAGTTTCCCCGGCAAAAGGTGTCACCTGGTTGCCCCCCCCCCCCCATCTAAGCTCTGTAGGGAAGCCCGTATGGCCCTGCTGGGACACTAATAATAAAACAATGTCTGCCTTGACCATAGTATGGATCTCTAACCAGCAAAACCCAGGCCTGTCTCAAGTCTGGTGCTCATAAGCAAGCAGGCCAGGTAGGGGGTTGGGAGAGGGGAGACGCTACAGCAGGGTACGGTGAGACCTCGCCAAGGAGACCGGGAGGAACCTTGAGCTGGTACTTCTATTTCTGATAAGCAAAAATTCCAGATACAGCCATCAAACTAAAAAAAACAACAAATTGTCTGGTAAGCACTTTATAGACCAGCGTTTCTCAACCTATTTTTATAAGTACCCCTTAAAAAAAAACAACAGATAAGTACCACCTTATTAAATATAAATTATATATATATATAAAAAAGCAGGGCTCATCAAATCAGTGAATCTACTTGCCCACGTTGAGTAGATTTCAGCCGGTCGCCCCATTCACTGGCGGCGCGCACATGTGCAATGCGGGTCTTGTGCATGCACAGTGCAGGGCTGGCGAGTAGGTTTCGCTGCTCTTTGTCAAGCCCTGTATATAAATATCTCCAGTACCTCGTTTTCAGACACACAACATTTTTTTCTACCATTGCAACACATTTATTTAAACAACTTAATCGTAGACGGACAGGCGATGGAACTTTTTGGGTGTAGAAAGCACAAAAATAAGAAAGCGCTGTAAAACTTAAAACAAAAATTCCGTTTTCTCCAAATGTCAGTTGTGTTGAATTATCCCCCAGACGTCTCTCGAGTACCCCTAAGGGTACTTGTACCACTGGTCGAGAAACACTGTTATAGACTAACAAAAACATGTGGATGGTATCATGAGCTTTCGTGGGCACAGCCCACTTCTGCAGATGACCGGAGTTTTGAGTTTAGGATGTCCAGACCGAAAATAAATAGGGGAGAAGGGGGAAGGAAAAAAAATGAAAGGTGGCAGGAAACAAGAAGCAGAGGGTATGTAAATCTCAAAGGGAAAATCAAACAGGCAAAACTGGTAATCTATAAGCACCTAAAGATTGGATCATTAAAAGAAGCAGATAACGATCATAGGATAGCAACTAGAGAGGAAGAGCACTCACACAAAAATCTACACAGACAAACCCTTGTTGTGCCAATAGCTCTTTGTGTAGATTTTTGCCCTTCTTCTCTAACTGCTATCCTATGATCCTTATCTGCTTCTTTTAACTACCGTATTTTCCAGCGTATAGGGCGACTGGGCGTATAAGACGACCCCCTCATTTTTTAATTAAAAGATAGGGTTTCATCTTATACCCCAGCGCCCCTCCGCCTCCTTTGCTCCCGGTGTCCCTGGTCTGCTGGAGACGGTCCCCAGCAGACCAGAGGCACTGGGAGCAAAGCCGCAGCAGCTTTGCAAAGCCTCGGGGGAAGCCGGCGGGGGGGCAGCCCAGGCGCGCCTGGGATGTATACCCAGCGTACAAGATGACCCCCGATTTTTGGGGGATGTTTTTTAACATCAAAAGTCGTCTTGTACGCCGGAATATACAGTATCACATTTTTAGGTGCTTATAGATTACCAGTTTTGCCTGTCTGATTTTCCCTTTGAGATTTACATACCCTCTGCTTCTTGTTTCCCGCCACCTTTCATTTTTTTTCCTTCCCCCCTATTTATTTTGGGTCTGGACATTATAAACTCAAAACTCCAGTCATTTGAAGAAGTGAGCTGTGCTCATGATACCATCTGCATGTTTTGTTAGTCTATAAAGTGCTACCAGACTATCTGTTGTTTTTTAAGTTAGTCTCTACAGGATAAACTCGGCTACCCCCTGAAGCCATAAAACTGTTAACCACAGACATAGTTTTGCAACATCCTGAGTAACAGGATGTACCCCAAATAAGGGCATTGGGCATTTTAGGTACCTTACACAATACATAATCAATTGGTAAATATTATTAGAACAACCAAGACTCGCTTTGCTATGAAATGGGATTAGAAAGAAGAATCGATGGGAGGTAGTGAGCAAGATTGACCCTCAGGTCCTACTCATAACTAGAAGCAAACAGACCCTTCACATTGGCTAAGAACCGTCAGACCAAAGGTCCATCTAGCCCAGCATCCTGTCTGCCAACAGCGGCCAATGCCAGGTGCCCCAGAGGGAGAGAACACAACAGGTAATCCTCACGTGATCCTTCTCCTGTCACCCATTTCCAGACAAACAGAGGCTAGGGACACCATTCCTACCCATCCTGGCTAATAGCCATTGATTGAGCTAACCTCCATGAATCTATCTAGCTCTTTTTTGAACCCTGTTAAAGTCCTACATCCTTTAGCAAGGAGTTCCACAGGTTGACTGTGCGCTGAGTGTAGAAAAACTTCCTTTTGTTTGTTTTAAACCTGCTGCTTATTCATTTCATTTGGTGACCCCTAGTTCTAATATTGTGGGAATAAGTAATTAACTTTTCCTTATCCACTTTTTCCACCCCACTCATGATTTTATAGATCTCTATCATATCCCCCCTTAGTCTCCGATTTTCTAAGCTGAAAAGTCCAAGTCTTTTTAATCTCTCTTTATACGGGGCCTGTTTCAAACTCCTAATCATTTTTGTTGCCCTTTTCTTGATCCTTTTCCAATGCCAATATTATCTTTTTTGAGATGAGGCAACCACATCTGCACACAGTATTCAAGATGTGGGCGTACCATGGTTTTACATAGAGGCAATAAGATATTTTCTGTCTTATTCTCTATCCCTTTTTTAATGATTCCTAACACCCTGTATGCTTTTTTGACTGCCACTGCACATCTAGCGGATGTTTTCAAAGAACTATCCACAATGACTCCAAGGTCTCTCTCTTGAGTAGTTTAATCTCAAATGACTCATGGAATTCCAACGTGTGGGAGTCAAAGGAATCCCAAACCTCCTACCTGGTACTGTTGGTGGCATACGGGTGAAGTGTAAGTGACCTAGGCTTAATTAATATAATAAATCTTCTATTAATTGCTACTGTATTGTTTTGTGCTGTACTAATTGTTTTAGAATGTATAGTATTTAAGGTTTAAATTGTCTAGTCATTGTTTTTAAGGCTTGTAAAATTTAAACAACTATATTAACCGCTTAAAGCATGCAATAAATAAGAAAGTGGTTAAGTTTCTCTGGAGTGTCCTGGTTTCCCTCAGAACTAAAATAAATCCAACCACATGATGGCCTCAGGTTATAAGAGAGCCTGAGCCATGGTTTAGTTGCATCTCTGGGGCCTGGAGCAGCCTCCTCTCAGTGAGAGTCACACCCATCACTCCCATCCCAGCCGGGCATGGGTGCAGTGCCCAGGGAAACTGAGGCATGCACACAGCCTGAGAGCAGCGCAGAACAGTAGAAATCACATGCAACAGAACAAAGCAAACAGAGACAGGGCAATCCCCAGGCGGTCACATCAGAAGACTTGCCTCCAACGGAAACATCCCAGGCAGGTTGGGGAACACAGAACATGTCTAGTAACAGCCCCGCCCCCTCCCTCTTTCTGGTTGCAGATGCGGCGCGCCCATCTCTGTCCCCCTCCCTTTTCGTTTCCGGTCCTTTCGGGTATCTGAGGAAGTGACTTGCACCCCAGAAGCGCTTATGCCTGAATAAACTCGCGAGTCTTTCAAGCGCCACTGAGAAGAGGGCAGAGGGGCTAAGTTCCCTCTCAACGGCAGGGCTGCCCAGAGACCTCTTCAGCCCCACACTGGGGCTTTGGGCGGTGGCAAGAAGAGTTTTCTGCCCCTAAGTCCTGGAGGTGAGAGGTGCCTCTCCCCCCCCCCCCCCCCAGCTCTTCACCGCCCCCTTCTCTGCCCTAGCCCTGAGCCTGCCCTCTTCAATGCATCAGGGATAACTCAGTGGTTTCAGCATTAGCCTGCTAACCCCAGGGTTGCAAGTTCAATCCTTGAGGGGAACCATTTGGGGCAACTCTGTCAGGGATGGTACCTGGGCCTGCTGTGAGGGCAGGAGACTGGACTCAATGACCTCCCAAGGTCCCTTCCAGCTCTGTGAACTAGGTATCGCTCCATAGATTATTAATAAAAGTTACCCACTGCCAGCCCCACACTGCTGCCTCGGTATCAGAGGCAGGGAGGGGGAACAGAGGGTTCAGGCAGGAGCACCCCCCCTCTTCCCAGTAATTGTTGGATCCGCTGAAAATCTCACTGGGTTCATGGTAGCCCAAAACAGCCTATTTTAACATCCCTGGTGCCCCCCCACCAGGCGGGGGGGAGGCTGCGGGCGGGGGGGGGGGAGCAGACCGCGCTGATCAGCAGCCTCCGCCCCCCCCCAGCACAAAGCAGCGGGGGGGCGGAGGGGGGAGTAACATAACCCCGGCTCCCGGCTCCCTCCCAGGTGTGGGCGCCCGCCCAGGCTGCAGGGACTCGCAGCCAGCTCCGCCGGGAGCAGCCCGGGGGCACCGGGGCGCCGCTCCCGGGGGGTCTCTCTTACCTGCCCCCCAAGCGCTGCCCGCCCTGGGGCAGGGGCTGGGCCGGGCTGGGCTGGGGGCGCTGCCCGGGGAGAGGCTCCTGGGGAGGGAGCAGCGGGACTGGCCCGGCCGGGGGAGTCTCTCTCGCCTGCTCCCCAAGCGCTGCCCGCAGCCTCTTCCTTCCTGCTGCCGGGCCTGACCCGCGATCGCTTCCCCCAGCTGCTCCTCCTCCTCGCCTGCTGCTGCTGGGTCCTAGCGAGGCCCCCCTCGCCCTGCGCTTCCCCTCCCTGCCTGTGTCGGGCTCACAGACTCCTCCCGGCCCAGGGCTCCTCACCACTAAATGTCTGGTGGCCCCAGCACCTCCCGCTGGGGCCCGCTTGGACCCTTCTCCTCAATTCCCTGGAGGGGAAAGGACTCAACATGCCCAGAGCTGAGCCCAGAACTGGCCCCTCTATTGCGGGTAAATTCCCTGGCTTCCCCCTCCCCTGAGTGCCCCATAATCCCTGGAGACAAACTGGGCTGAGGCCTTAACACGTGTGAGAGCCTTCAAGCTTCCACATGGAGGGGGGCTTTTACTGACCCCGACCACCAGGGCCACCTCTCTGATAGCCTCTCTGGAATGAACAGGTCACTCACATCCTGGTCCGGGTGTGTCCCAGGCCTTGAGAGACTAGCTGGGAATGAGGCAATCCGGCCCCAAGGGTACGCTGACCCGCCGTCCTGAATTTCCCGGGAGAGTCCCGATTTTTAATGTCCTGTCCCGCTGTCCCGTGTAGCACTGAAATGTCCCGGAAAGTCCCCAGACTCCAAACGCAGTTAGAAGCTTAGTTGGGATCGAGGACGGAGGGGGCGGAAAAGCAGCGCACGGCTTAGCTGGGCTGGCAGAGGAGGGGGCTTGGAAAAGCAGCATGCGTGTAGCCAAGTGTGCCCTTGTAGCCAAGAAGACATATTAAGGTGCATTAGGAGGAGCACTGCCAGCAGATCTAGAGACGTGATTATTCCCCTTTATTCGGCTCTGGTGAGGCCACATCTGGAGTATTGTGTCCAGTTCTGGGCCCCCCACTATAGAAGGGATGTGGATGCACAGGAAAGGGTCCAGCAGAGGCCGACCAAAATGATGAGGGGGTGGAGCACATGACCTATGAGGAGAGGCTGAGGGATTTGGGTTTGTTTAGTCTGCAGAAGAGAAGAGTGAGGGGGGATTTGATAGCAGCCTTCAACTTCCTGAAGGGAGGTTCCAAAGAGGATGGAGAGAGGCTGTTCTCAGTGGTGATAGATGGCAGAACAAGGAGTAATGGTCTCAAGTTACAGTGGGGGAGGTCTAGGTAGGACATTAGGAAAAACTATTTCCCTAGGAGGGTGGTGAAGCACTGGAATGGGTTCCCTAGGGAGGTGATGGAATCTCCATCCCTAGAGGTTTTTAAGCCTTGGCTGGGTTGATTTAGTTGGGATTGGTCCTGCCTAGAGCAGGGGGCTGGACTTGATGACTTCCTGAGGTCTCTTCCAGCTCTATGATTCTATGCAGAATGGGTTGGCAGGAGGGGTGGGATAAGGAACTGACATAGCGCTCAGCTGGGCTTTGGAGGAAAGGGGGAGCCAGGAAGCCCAATATGGGGGCTGAAATGACCTCCCCTGGTCAGGAAAAATCCCTCATCTGGGACCAGTCAGGTCCAGAGGGTACTGGACCAGGGAGGTCGAACCCCGGCCCTAAGTCTGCTCTTGCACTCTCCCTCTTGGCCAGACACCCTACCCCCCAGTCCACATCTGCACCCTCCCCCTTGGCCAGACACCCTCCCACCTGGCCAGGCATCCTATCCCCCGTCCACTCCTTAGCCACCATTGCTCCTGCACCCTCCCTTGCTCTTGCTCCCAACTGCTCCTTCCCCCTGGCCAGACATCCTACTCCCAGCCTGTTTCTGCACCCTACCTCCCATTCAGATCTCACAACCTCTCCATCTTCTGCCCTCCACCTCCTTCCCAGATCCTGCATCACATCCCTATCCCACTCATTTGGCAGCCCTGTCACACACACGGAACCCCTCACTGTTGTCCTTACCCCAGAACCTAACAAAAATAAAATCCACCAGAAAAATAAATTGGACCTATGGAAAGACCTGAACCTCAGTCTTCCCTGTTCCTTCCCCTCGCACCTTGGGGCTGGAATGCCAGAGGAGTGAGGTATCTCAATTGGGAGCTATCTCAGTCAGGACTGGGTATTTTGGGAGCAGTTCTTTTCCTTCTCACTTGTGAGATCCCCAACTTATTTTTCTGTGGATCAATGGCCCCTGACCCAAAAATATCATTGAAACATTGAAAGTTTTTGTGTTGGACATAAATTCAAATTTTATTTTCTTTAAAATGAAGTTTGATAAACTAATATGAGAAAGTTAAAATGCTTTATCTTTTAAATAATTTAAATTAAGCCATTCTCCCTAGCTGCAGCACGAGAAAAATGGCTCAGGTGTAATTATGTAATTAACAGTGAGTTTCCATGAGCAACTGGGGGTCCATGGAAAGGTTTACATTGAGTCAGGTGGCCCAGAGGCCAAAAAGGTTGAGAATCACTGAAATAGAGGTACCCCTGGCTTCTCCCCCCGAGAGACCTCCCTAGACTCCCTGCTGCTCCAGAAGAGATGACAGAGAGATCGCCTCTGTTACCACTGGCGTTGAAATCACCGTGTCACTCCAGTGTAGTTGATGGACAGACTTTTTGTGAGTCTTCCTCATCCAAGCACTGGATGATTTAAACAATGTGTTTAGATACCACGTGAAAAAACTTGGCGCATTTACAGCGAGGCAGGAGATATGAAACAAAAGACAGGACTATGCAGCACTTTAAAGACTAACAAGATGGTTTATTAGGTAATGAGCTTTCCTGGGCCAGACCCACTTCCTCAGATCAATTTGTGGAAGAAAATTGGCACGACCATATACACCAAAGTGATACAATCAAAAAAAAATGAACACATATAAAATTGACAAATCAGATTTTAGAACAGAGGGGGAGGGGAAGGGGGAAGGTTAGTGTCTGTGAGGTAATGACATTAGGGTGATAATTGGGGAAGCTATCTTTGTAATGGGTGAGATAATTAGCATCTTTGTTAAGACCCATACGTAAAGTGTCAAATTTAAGCATTAATTTCTGAGTTACTCTGACATACAAAGTGAATCTTGCACTAAAGACCCCACGCCCAGTGAGAGAAAGTGAAGATGTCAGTTCAAGTCAGTTCAAAGTCTCTCCAATTTTCTTCAAAGATCACCTATACCAGGCAGTGGGGCTTTGATTAGTCCCTTAGAGTATGTCTACACTAGCCCCTTAGTTCGAACTAGGGTGGCTAATGTAGGCATTCGAACTTGCAAATGAAGCCCGGGATTTAAATATCCCAGGCTTCATTTGCATGTTCCCGGGTGGGCGCCATTTTTAAATCCCCTTAGTTCGAACTGACTGCCCGCGGCTACACGCGGCAGTCAGAAATTAATCCGAACTAAGGAGTTAGTTCGGATTAACTTCTGACAGCTGCGTGTAGCCACGAGCAGTCAGTTCAAACTAAGGGGATTTAAAAATGGCACCCACCCAGGAACATACAAATGAAGCCTGGGATATTTAAATCCCGGGCTTCATTTGCAAGTTCGAATGCCTACATTAGCCACCCTAGTTCGAACTAAGGGGCTAGTGTAGACATACCCTTATATTTTTGAAGGGTGACTAAATATTAACTGGATCTTCTTGGGCAGTGGTCACCAACCAGTAGATCGGGATCTACTGCTTAGATCTTGGAACCTTTGACAGGTGATCCTGAGAGGTTTGGCCGGAAGGCTATCAAGTGCTAGCCCTTCATCTGCTCCTCTCAGCACTTCCATGCTGCTCCTGCCCTCTGCCTTGGAGGTACCCCTCACCCCTGGATGCCCCCTGCTTGCTGTGCAGGGCATGGGAAGAAGAGGGGGGGGTGCTGATGTCAGGGTGCCCACCCTCCATCCTGTACCCTATCTCCACAGAGCAGAAGGGGCAGGTATGGAGAGAGTTTGCTGGCTGTTTTGGGGAGTGTTGCAGGGCCAGTGTAGGTAGACGCAAGCCTGCCTTAGCCCCCTGCACCACCACCCAGAAGTCAGCTGTGGTAAGCGATGCCCAGCTGGATCCTGCATTCCAAACCCCGGCCCCAGTCCTGAACCCCTCCTGCACCCCAAACCTCTGCCCCCAGCCTGATAAAAGTGAGTGAGGAGGGGGAGTGAGGATGGAGTAAGCAGGGGGAAGGCCTCAGAGAAGGGGTGGGAAGGAGATGGGGCAAGGGTGTTTGGGTTTGAGGTAGATCCTGGATTGCACTTAAATTCAAAAAGTGATCTTATGCTTAAAAAGGTTGGAGACCACTGTTCTTGGGTAATATCAACAGTTTGCTTTGAGCCCAATCCTAGCTTAAAATTTAAATTGGATCAGGCACTTTGTAAGCAGGTTGGGAAGTGGTCTCATTTGGCAATTATTATTCAGTATTATTTACATAATATAGGTATTGCCATTTTGGTATTGACATATACATTTCTCAGTAGCTTTACATATAAAATAGCCCAGCCCCATTGATCTCCATGGGCAATGTACCTTACAAGCAGTGGTGGGAAGGGTTAGTAACATGGTCTTCATTCTGTAATTGTCATGGTTAGTTCAATATTGTCATTCTGGGCTGTGGAAACGGGGCATTTGATGGTTTTGCAGTAACTTCCAAAAATGCAGTTGTAGTTTATCTCAGGGTAAGTCTAGACTACGTTTTATTTTTGAAAGATATGCAAATTCGGCGTTCTTTTGCATATCTTCTTCCGCTCGCTTTTTCAAAAGCAGGTTTTTTCGAAAGTGAAAGTCATCTGGACGCGGTTTTTTCAGGAAAAAACCCTTTTTCGAAAAACCACGTAAACCTCCTTTTTTTTTAGCAAGAGTGTTTCTTTCAAAAAAAGGGTTTTTTTAAATAATAATGAAAAAAAAGCACCCAGGCTACTTTCAATTTTGAAAAACCCGCTTTCAAAAAAGGGATCGGAAGACAATATGCAAATTAGCATCACATTTGCATATCTCCTTTCAAACATAAAACATCGTCTAGATCCATGGTCACCAACCAGTAGATCGCGATCTACCGGTAGATCTCGGAGGCTCTAAGAGTAGCTCTTGAGCCCTCTTTGAACTGTGCGCCTGCACAGTACCTTTACATTAGATTTCCTCATTTGAGGAGCAGCTACTCACCGAGCAACAGCACAGGTGAGTAGCTGCGAGGAATGGCGGGAATTTTTTTTTTAAAGTAGCAGTATAAGGATTGGGGATAGCAAGAGATGGAGAGGAGCAGGAGAGGGCGGGACTTCAAGGAAGGGGCGGGGTGGTAGATCTTGGCTTGGTCTGTCATTTAAAAAGTGATCTTGGGTGTAAAAAAGTTGGAGACCACTGGTCTAGATGTACCCTCATTACGCATGTAAATTCTCATTCATCAGTTAACCGGTTAATGTTAGGTCACACTGGGGCTGCTACCAGCTCCCATCCACCTCCGAACCATCCCCTCTCCCGACAGACTCCCCACGGTCTGGACACTGGTGCAGTCCCTGCTTGCGGGTTCTCCACAGACAGGGGCAGCTCTGGACAAGACCAACCTTTGACTGCAATGGGGCTGGAGCAGCTCCTGCCCACAGCAGATGGGGAGCTGCTCCGGCCCCCCTCTGATTACCAGTTAATAGGAACCAGTAAGCATCATCCGTTAAGAGGACTAAGGAAGTTGTCCCATGAAATTGTGGGATAGTTCTGGATGATTCCCAGGCCCTGAGTCAAATGGGACAGCATCAACACTGCTAAATAATAGGTCTCGGATCCCGAATGTCATCTTGAATCAAAGTTGGACCCCTAGTGCGACAGTATCATGGGACCCTAGCTCTGGGGCCTGGGTTAATGCAATTGCAGTTTAGTTTCATGGGGAGGCTCCTATAGTGCCCAAACCCATCCCTATTGGTAGAGGACGGTCGTTGGAGTTCTTAGAGGGGGTTAAAAGACACGCTTTTGGTCATGTGTCCATCTTGACCCCAGAAGTACTACCCCACGGGTGGGACTTCCTGTGGCAGGTGGATGGGACCCAAGGGGTCAGGAACACGGGGACCCAAGGTGTCAGGGAGCGGAGCTAATGTGTCCCTATTTTTGGTTCAGAAAATATGGTCACCCTATCCAAGGGTGGAAAATCCCACTTGCCCACAGTCTGCCTATTAATTGCTCCTGCTGTAAAGCCACCCAGCCTTGTTCTCCCTCCCAGACAGCCCAGTTCCAGGCGATGGAGTTCTAAAGATTTTTATCAAACCCAAAGGATCAGACACATCCACCCACCACGTTATGAATTCTTACAGCCAATTATAATCAACTCCACCCAGATTTATTTCAAAGAGAAAAGAGAGTATTGGTTACAGGATCCTTGTACGTACAGACAGGAACCGAGTCGGTCGGTCACTTGCACGGTGAAGATCTTGCTTTAGAGTTGCCAGCAGCCCTCCGTTTTCAGAACCATCTCCTTAGGTGACAATTCAGTGACCAAATATCTGCACAGTCCAGATGGGACTGAAGAGTTCAGTCTTACAGCTCCAACTCCTCCTCCCCCTTCCCAAAATAAAACTGGAGAAGGTCTGGTATAACTCTTGATCCTTTTTTTTGTAGACATTTCTGCAGCCTTTCAACACCAGGCATCCTTTGGGTGACCAAAGGCGTTCGAATTAACCTTCTATTTCCTACATATCACAGGGAATTCAACTACATGGATTCCCATCATGATCCCTAAAGCAGTTCATAGGCAGGTCACCACAAACGGGAAAGAGAGAAATGTATATACAATGACATCACTACACCCAAGTATAATCTAAATCTTAATATTTCCTTTTGATTTGTGAATTAACCAAAAATATTGTTAGACAGCAACAAGGTATAAGTAAATAAAGGATGACTACAATTCCTATCTTTTATGGCTGGCAAATGATTATAAACTAACTATGAATTATTTGTCTGCTAAAAAATAATAGAATACCATCCATTTTACATATTTATGGATGTTTCTATACATTTTCAAATGTATTGATTTCAATTGCAACACAGAAGTACAATGATCTCTTTATATTTATCATTTCCCACATTCCTAACACTCATGGGGTCTCTCTCCTCTTTGAACTGCTAGTTTACAAAGCTCTGAGCTCCAGTTCAAATATTTCCCGCAGATGAAGTATTGATGAGTTCTCTCTCCAATGTGGATGACCTGATGACGAAGAAGAGCGCTAAATGAAACTTTATCCAGTCGAAGTACATTTGTGGTCTCCCTCCTCTGTGAACTACATGATGTTTGACAAGGCTTGCTGATCTTTTTATGAAACTTTTCCCAGTCTGAGCACTGATGGGGTCTCTCTCTTGTGTGGACTTTCTAATGTGAAACAAGAGCTGACTTCCATGTGAATTTTTTGTCATGCATCTCTCATGTATTCATTGCCTGTTGTTTAAAAATGTCAGTTCTCCACATGAAAGATTTTCCACATCTTAACATTAATCCTTTCTGTCTCTTGTGTGGATTAATTCGTGTTTATTGAGGTCTGACCTCCTTACAAACCCCACTCCACAGTCTAAGCACTTGTGGGGTCTTTCTCCAGTCTGGATTCTCTGATGTTGAATAAGTTCTGGCTTCCTTTTGAAACTTTTTCCACAGTCTAAGCACTTATAAGGGTCTCTCCCCTGTGTGGACTTTCTGATGTAAACAAGGACTGACCTCTGTGTGAAACTTTTCCCACAGATTAAGCACAGATGGGGTCTCTCTCCTGTATGGATTGCCAGAGGTTGAGTTAGGCTTGACCTATGTGTAAAACTTTTTCCACAATCAAAGCAATTATGGGGTCTCTCTCCTGTCTGAATTGACTGATAAGAAAGAAGGTTTGACCTCCCTGAGAAACATTTCCCACATTCTAAGCATTTATGGGGTCCCTCTCCTGTGTGGATTGCCTCATGATTAAGAAACTCAAATCTCCGTTTGAAACTTTTTCAACATTCCAAGCACTGATGCGGTCTCTCGGCTGTGTGGATTTTCTGATGTGACACAAGGGCAGATAGTGGCTTGAAACATTTCCCACACTCTACGCATTTGTGAGATCCCTCTCCTGTGTGGATTCCTTGATGGTAAACAAGGTCAATCCTCCGTATAAAACTTTTCCCACAATCTAAGCACTTATGGGGTCTCTCTCCTGTGTGGGTTGCCTGATGGTAAACAAGGTCGAGTCTCCTTATGAAATTTCTTCCACAGTCTAAACATTTATGGGGTCTCTTTCCCGTATGGATTGCCTGATGTGCAACAAGAGAGGTCTTCCATAAGAAAGCTTTCCCACAATATAAGCACTTATGGGGTTTCTCTCCAGTGTGGATTGTCTGATGAGAAAGAAGGTTTGACCTGACTTTAAAACTTTTCCCACATTCTAAGCATTTATGGGGTCTCTCTCCTGTGTGGACGGCCCAATGTTTAACGAGGTCTGATCTCTGTATGTAACTTTTCCCACAATCGAAGCACTTATGGGGTCTTTCTCCTGTGTGGATTTTCAGATGCACAACAAGAACTGATTTGCATTTGAAACTTTTCCCACAATCTAAGCACTTATGGGGTCTGTCTCCACGGTGAGTTGCCTGATGTCTAAGAAGGAGTGACCTCTTCAGGAAACTTTTTCCACATTCCAAGCAGTTATGGGGTCTCTTACCTGTGTGGACTACTAGATGATTAACAAGAGATGACTTTCTCTTGAAACATTTCCCACAATCTAAGCACTTATGGGGTCTTTCTTCTGTGTGGCTTGTTTCTTGTGTCATCAGGGCTGACGTCCAGTTCAAGCTGTTCCTTCCCTCAAGGCACTGAGAACCATTCTCTCCAATTTGGCTTCTCCCGCTAGTATTAAGACCAGAGCGGTTATTGATGCTTTCCCCAAGGTCCACGCACTGAAGTGATTTCTCTCGACTACCTACTGTCTGCACTTTAATAAGCTCTGGGCTCACAATAAATCCCTTCCCATAACTGAGCCATTTATGGTGTTTCTCTTCCTTGAGGTTTGGCTGCTGGGCTGTGGGATCCTTCTGTCCTTCCCCACATTTAATAGATGCATCTATTTGCTCACTTCGGTGGTCTCCCAGCAGCCTCTCCAGCCTGCGCCAAATTCCCCAGGCTTCTCCCTGTTCCAAGCACTGGGAAACATTCCCTTCAGCTCGTCCCACAAAAGTCGCCTGCGGTTCCATCTCCCCAGGAACCTCCTGCTCTTGATTCCCCTCTTCATTCTCACTCGCAGTCTCATCATCTGCTGGGAGAGAGAGAATCCAGGCAGGAGTCACTGAGTTGGGGAGAAAGAGGAACAGCATCAAGGCTATGTCTAGACTACATGGTTTACCAGAGCGGTCAACAAAGGCTTCCCTTGTCAACCGTGGCATGTCTAGACTGCCCCGCTGTGCCGGATCAGCTGATCGTTGGCACAGCGTGGCGGCCATGTTTATTTTAATGAAGCGGGAATTATTTAAATCCCTGCTTCTTTGCCTATGCCGAATAAACTATTTTACATGGCTCTGTCGACGGAGCAATGTAGTCTAGACATAGCCCAAGGGAAAACCCAACACACTGAAGTTGCACAGAAAAAGCAATTGGGTTCTCCCTCCGCTTCTCACGCAACCACTCACAGGGAAGGAAACATGGGAAGGAAACTCCAGCAGCTACCAGGACTGGTGGAAAACCGTGAGCAATGTCTGCTGACCACACCCTGCCCTGCATGGGAGGATGCCAAATGCTCTGTCAGTCCTCACCTGTACAGGTGCCTCTCAGGGTCTCTCTTTCCTTCCCGGCCTGGCGGTCGGGCACCCAGGGCTCTTCCCCTCTTTCCAGCCGGGTGATCAGCTCAGGTTTGGGAACGGGAAACCCTGCGCAGGGGGTGAAATCAGAGCAGGTCAGGGTGCAGGGAGGGTGGGGAGAGCGTCTGTCCCAAGGGACATTCCGTGAGTGGAACCTGTCCCCGGGCTCTGCTGGGGAATGTGCAACCCAAGAGGACGGGAACATGGTCACTGAGCCCCCTGGGGAGAGGCAGACGTGCGGGGAGGTGAGAGGAATTATGACGCCCTCTCTAGGAGTTCCCAGGATCTGGGCAGTCTGGGGCCCTTGCTGACACTCACAGCTCTGCAGTTACACCCCTGCCTGTTTCTAAACCTGCAGAACTCAAAAGCCGGAGGGAGGGGAACAGGGATTCTGGGTGCGAGTGAGGAACAACACAGACAGGAGGATACATGGCCCCTCCGCCTTGAAATCTAGAGGGGCCGGGTGGGGATGATTTAGCACGTCCATTAGGGTTTGACACCCTGGTCTCACTGCACAGGGTGCGGAGATGCAAGTCGCTCTCCCCCGGCAGCTGTGCCCATGGAACCCATTCCTGTCCAGGCCACCGGACACGCAGACCCCACGGCTCCTAATCCCCGAGGGGCCAGGACGCCCTTACCCAGCGAGGTCACCGCCTCGTAGTTCTCCTGCATGACGTCCCTGTAGAGGGCTCTCTGAGCGGGGCCCAGCAGCGCCCCCTGCCCCGGGGTGAAATACACAGCCACCTCCTCGAAGGTCACCCGCATCTGCAACAACAAGAGTCCCTCACCCACTGCCTGCAGCCCCAGCCACAATCCCAGTCATCATGGGGAAAAATAACTCTGGGAGGGCGGGAGAAGTAGAATCCCATCCCCAGCTTGTTTCCAGCAGCCAGGAGGCTTCAGGGGATGGGCAGAGAGATCCTCCCACTCCTCCCCCTCAGCAGACAGAGGGCAGGGCCTTCTCCCTACTATCTAGCCAGAGACTGAGGCGGAAGCCGAGCTCCGTGCTCAGGTCACAGCATTGGGAGTCTGGGACATTTTCCCAGAGCTGCCCGGGGGGGGCTGAGGCCTGAGTCAGAAATGGGGGCGCGGTCACATGCTGCTCATGGGTCTGCTCAGCTCAGAAACTCAGCAGCTTCCTCCCACCCTGTCTCCTCCCTCCCCCTGCCCAGCAGCTCCCTGACCCCCCTACCTGAGCGGGCTCCATCCCGGCCATTGCCCGGCCCCGGCCCCTAACAGACAGGCGCTCTGGAGAAAATTCTTGACGTGTCCTCTTGGCCTGTCGGGGCGATGGGGAAAGTGTCAGAAAGGGCCTGAGTTCCTGTCACCTCTTGACTCTCCCAAGCCCCAGCCCCCGCATTCACGCGCTGGGACTCTCTGGCTATTTCTACACTGCAGGAATTTGTGGGCGGAGGCAATGCAAATGAAGCGTTCATTTGCATTTCTCACCCTCTCATTTGCATACTTTCTTCCGATGCGTTTTGCAGAAGAGTTTTTTGCGCAGAAACCCGAAGTGTAGACGGGGCCATGTGGCGCCAAAAAATCCTTTTGCGCAAGAACCCTTATTCCTAAAAAAAAAAGCAGGCATACAGGATCTTATGCAAAAGGGGTTTTTGCCCCATCTACACGGTGGTTTTTTCCTGCAAAAACCTCGTCCACAGGATGGATCGGTAGAGACTATGCAAATGATGGGAAATGCTAATGAGCGCTTCATTTGCATTGCCTCTGCCGACAAATTCCTGCACTGTAGACGTAGCCTCTGGCTGTGCCCTGCTGGGGAGAAACCCAGTTAGATTGTTACCCCTCGGCCCGGCCCCTCCCGCTAGAACAAATCCTGCTTAGACCCTTTGAACCCCCCCCTCCCGCCCCGGCAGCAGCTTCTCTGAGCCCCACGCGGGGGAAAGAGCCGAATCCAAGGAGCCATTTTGGGCTGTTGCCTCCAGTCTTCTGCTATTGCAGCTTGTGCTGCACTTCACGCAGCAGTTTCTACCGCCCAGTCCCGGCAGGAACCCAACCCCCAGCTCCTTTGCAAGACCCTCCTCGGATCTCTGCGGGCGCGGCTCATGCAGCTGGATCCTGCCCGCCCTCCCCTGGACCCGGTGCCCTGCCGCCTCTGGACACCAGTGCCGACTGGTGGGACCGGATCGTCATGGAGCGGTGGGGAGACCAGCAATGGCTCCAGAACTTCAGGATGTGAAAGGACACCTCTCTGGAGCTCTGTGAGCGGCTTGCCCCTGCCCTCAGGCGACAGGACACTCATAGGAGACCCGCCACCCGCTGGCCTCAGCAGACTCCTCCACCTCCTCATCTCTCTGCCCGGTGAGGACAACGACGGGCATCTCGAGCTCGGAGTCCAGAACTGGCGGGGGTGGGGAGGAGACTGCCCGGCCCCCTCAGGATTCGGTCCAGCTCTTGTAAATAAGGGCAGGTGTCAGGTTCTGCCCCGGAGCGAGAGCTGCCCTCCCTGGCCCGGGCATATGCCTGGCGGACCTCTTTGACCTTCAGCCGCACCTGCGCCCGCGTGCGGATGTACCCCTTGTTGGCCAGGCTCTCGGCCATCCGCCCATAGACATCCGCATTCCTCCATCTGGTGCAGAGATCCCGGAGATGGGTCTCATCACCCCCAACCTCAAGAAGGGCCAGGATCTCCGCACCAGACCAGGAAGGTGCCTGTCTTTTTTGGCCCTCGGCAGGCTTCTGGGAGCTGTCTGACTGCCCCCTGGCAGCACTGGGAGGGAGCAGCAGACTGGCTCATTTTGGGGGGAAAAGCGAGGCAGGGGCAGCTGCAGGGTTGGATCAGAGCTGCCAGGACCTCCTGCGTGGCACAAACAAATTCAACTGAGGCTGCAGCTTTAAGGGCTCCGGGAGGGGGGAAGAGGGGCAGGAATAGAGTTTGGCTGAGTGTGGATAGAGCGGCCAGCAAGGCACCCTGGGAAGGGCGGGAGGCCCCTTATTTTGAAAGAACAGCTGTTGCCCTGTTGACACAGCCCCTATTCCGAAACAGCGTTGTTATTTCTAGATTGAGGTTTACAGAATGTGCAAGGATTTCGGAATAACGGAATTGCTGTGTAGGTGCGCGCGTAGTTATTTCGGGATAACGTTGCTGTGGAGACGCACCTCAAGGGAGCCACGGGCCTTCACTGACTACGGCAGCAGCTCTGGGACTCACAGACACCCTGGGAAACCCTCCCCAGCTGGGACCAACTTGTCCGCCGGTCCCCGAAAGGGACCTTTGAGCAGTGTTACTCTCCTGCCTGGCCCCGGCCCTTTCCCCAGGTCTCTCCATCACCTGTAGGCTCTGGCGCTGATGCCAGCAGAGCCTGGGGCTGGTTCCTGCCACTGCACAAACTGCCCCCGGGGCCGGTCTTAGTGGGGTATGATGAAGCGGGCACATTCTCTTAGCACGGTGTGTGCCTCAGTTTCCCCAGGGGCGACTCACGTGCCATGGGGCTGGGATCCGGATGTGAGATTGTTGTGGGCAGCTCCCAGAGGACGGGTGTGACCACAAAGCGGTTGCCTGGGCACAGAAAATGGGCAACACGCTGCCCCCGGCTAGGGTTGCCCAGAGCCCATCTTCTGCAACGAGCCGGCCCAAGGGGTTGGGGAACAAAGGCAGAGGGGAGGCCTCAGGCCAGGTGATCGGTTTGCTCAGGAAGCAGACAAAGCACGTTAACAGGGGCAATGACAGGCAGGGAGCGGGTGAGTCTTCTGGTTTTTTGGGACTCAGCAGGGGGAGCCCAGGACTGGGAAGGCCCCAAGCAGGACGGGGCGGAATGGGCCTGATTTCAGTGCTGAGAAGATCTGTTCTGCGCTGTCTTCCCCAGCCACCTCCTCTGCCTTCTGTTTTCCCAGCCGGCCCAGAGTCACCCCAGCGCTGCCAAGGTGGGAGCCTGGCCCCTGGGAGGGGCGTGGGAGGCTTCCCCGTGGGTCCCAACCACATTGACTCCCTGCCATGGGGAGAGGGAGCCCCAAGGGGACACCCCCCCCACTCACGTTTTGCCTGGCTCCATTCAGAGCGGGCCCAGGGCACCGCACCTGGGACTCTGTGGCCCAGGCCTGTCGGACACCCCCGTGTCCTGTCCAAGCGCCGGTTGCCTCCGCTAGCAGGTGAATGGAAAAGGAGGGACCATGTCAGGTGTCACGGAGGTGTGGGGGAGTCACTGACCCCTGCACCCCCATCCTCACCAGACGTGCCCCTCAGGCAGCAGGGCTATTGGTTCGCAGCAGAGCACAGACGTGTTAGCACAGGAAGCAGGAGCCGTCAGCACCATCCATGTTGGGGAGAAGTGGGCTCAGAGCCAGGGCCTGCCCCGTATCCTAAGCCAGCTGAGGCCCCCCACACACACACACTCAGCAACCAGGCCCAGTCCTGCAGGCAGCCCCGCCTCCTCCTTTGTCCAGCTTCCCTGCCAAAAAAGTGTCACCTGGTTGCCCCCCCACCTAGGCTCAGGTTACAAGAGAGCCTGAGCCAATGTGTAGGTGCCTCCTTGCCACCTGGGGCAGCCTCCCGGCAGTGAGAGTCACACCCAACACTCCCATCCCCAGCCGAGCACCGGGGCAGTGCCCAGGGAAACTGAGGCACGTGCGCAGAATGCGAGCAGCACAGGACAGAAAAAAATCACACGCAAGAGAACAAAGCAAACAGAGGGAGGGCAAACCCCCCCCCCCGGCGGTCACAGCAGGGGACACATCCCAGGAAGGGTGGGACCCCCAGAAACAGGCCCCACTGCCTCTTTCTGATTGTGGGTGCTGCGCTCCCCATCTCTGTCCCCTCCCTTTTCACTTCTGGGCCCTTCGGGCATCTGAGGAAGTGACTTGTACCCCAGGAGCGCTTATGCCCGAATAAACTCCTGAGTTTTTCAAGCGCCACTGAGAAGAGGGGAGGGGGGGGGCGAGGTGCCCTCTAACCTGCAGGGCTGCGCAGAGGCCTCTTCAGCCCCACACAGGGGCTCAGGGCGGTGGCAAGGAGAGTTCCCTGCCCCTAAGCCCCAGACCCGCCATGGGGGGGAGAGGCGCCTCTGCCCCAGCCCCGAGTCCCCCAGGGATGACTCAGTGCAACCCTGGAAATGTGACACCCCCTCCCCCGCACGCTGCTGCCTCTGTATCAGAAGCAGCAGTGCAGGATGGGGGGGGGGGGTTGCAGGCAGGAGCCCCCCCCTCCCCCGTGTCATTGTTGGACCCGCTGAACATTTCACTGGCTTCATGGTAACCCAAATCAGCCCATTTTAATCTCCCTAGTGCCCCCTCCCCCGTCCCAAGAGGGCGCTGCTGGGGGGGGGGTGAGCAGATCGCGCTGATCAGCAGCCTCCCCCCCCCGGGCGGCTCGGAGCCGGGAGCACAAAGCAGTAGCTGGGGGGGGGCATAATGTGACCCCAGCTCCTCCCCCCCCCCGCAGGTGTGGGCCCCCCCGCCCAGGCTGGGGGCGGGCGGCAGCTGCCCCGGGACGGGCGGGGACTCGCAGCCAGCTCCGCCGGGAGCAGCCCGGGGCCAACCCCTCCCCCTGCAGCCCGGGGGCACCGGGGCGCCGCTCCCGGGGGGTCTCTCTTACCTGCCCCCCAAGCGCTGCCCGCCCTGGGGCAGGGCCTGGCCGGGCTGGGGGCGCTGCCCGGGGAGAGGCTCCTGGGGAGGGAGCAGCGGGACTGGCCCGGCCGGGGGAGTCTCTCTCGCCTGCTCCCCAAGCGCTGCCCGCAGCCTCTTCCTTCCTGCTGCCGGGCCTGACCCGCGATCGCTTCCCCCAGCTGCTCCTCCTCCTCGCCTGCTGCTGCTGGGTCCTAGCGAGGCCCCCCTCGCCCTGCGCTTCCCCTCCCTGCCTGTGTCGGGCTCACAGACGCCTCCCGGCCCAGGGCTCCTCACCACTAAATGTTTGGTGGCCTCAGAGGGCGGCCAGCACCTCCCGCTGGGGCCCGCTTGGACCCTTCTCCTCAATTCCCTGGAGGGGAAAGGACTCAACATGCCCAGAACTGGTCCCTCTATTGCGGGTAAATTCCCTGGCTTCCCACTCCCCTGAGTGCCCCATAATCCCTGGAGACAAACCGGGCTGCAGCCCAGGTGAGGTTTTAGCAGGGGCCACCCAACCAGTCAATCCGGATCTACTGGTGGATCTTGGAGCCTCCCACAGGTGATCCTGACTGGTTTGCCCAAGAGGTTTTCAAGCCCAGCTCTTCAGCTGCCCCTCCCCAGACTGCTGGGCATCTCCTGCCCTTTGCCTGGGAGCTGTCCCCGCTGGAGCGTCGGCTTTCTGGGCAGGGGGGGGAGAAGAGGGGTGCCCCCCTCTCCCAACCTGTATCCTATCTCTGCAGAGCAGACAGGGGGCACAGCAGGACTTGGGGTGGAGTTTGCTGGCTGCTTTTGGGAGTGGTGCAGGGCCAGGACAAGGGGTGAGCCTGCCTAGCCCCACGCCACCACCACCCAGAAGCCACTGGAGATAAGCAGGGCCCAGCTGATGCCCACATACCAAAACGCTACCCCAGCCATGGACTCCCTTCTGCATCCAAAGCCCCTGCCCTGTCCCTGAGCACCCTGCATCCAAATGCCCCTCCCCCCCAGAGCCGGCACCTACAACCCCCTCCAAAAAGCCTGTCCCAAGCTCAGCTGCCTGCCTCTCTCACACTCCAAATTCCTTAATCCAAGACCAGAGCCGGCACCCCAACCCCCTGCTTGGTGAAAGTGAGGGAGGAAGGGAGGATGGAATGAGTAGAGGCGGGGCCTTGGAGAAGGGACAGGAAGGAGGCAGAGTCAGGATATTTGGGTTTCAGGTAGATCTTGGATTGCACTTCAATTCAAAAAGTGATCTCGTGCTTTAAAAGACTGGAGACATCTGCCTGAACACATCTGAGAGTCCTCAAGTTCCCCAGGGCTCCTGGACCTTTTACTGACACAGACTGCTAAGACCACCTCCTGGTGTGTCCCACGCCTTGGGAGACTATCTGGGAATGAGAGACTTCGGCCCCGAAGAGGGAAATCCCACTGCTTACAATCAGCCCATTGATTGCCCCTGCTGTAAAGCCACCCAGCCTTGGCCTCCATCCCAGATAAACACGATGGCTGTGTCTACACTGGCCAGTTATTCCTGAAAATCAGCCGCTTTTCCGGAATAACTTGCCAGCTGTCTACACTGGCCCCTTGAATTTCTGGAAAAGCACTGACGATCTAATGTAAAATCATCAGTGCTTTTCCGGAAAAACTATGTTGCTCCCATTCGGGCAAAAGTCTTTTTCCGGAACACTGTTCCAGAAAAGGGCCAGTGTAGACAGCACAGTAGTGTTTTCCGCAAAAAAGCCCCAATCGTGAAAATGACGATTGGGGCTTTTTTACGGAAAAGCGCGTCTAGATTGACCACGGACGCTTTTCCGGAAAAAGTTCTTTTCCGGAAAAGCATCCTGCCAATGTAGACGCGCTTTTTCCGGAAATACTTTTAATGGAAAACTGTTCCGTTTTAAGCATTTCTGGAAAAGGGTGCCAGTGTAGACGTAGCCTGAGACACTGCTTTTCTGCCCAACTACCTCTCCTTATGCATCGAACTGGAAGCATTTCAGAAAACTCTACCATGGATGCTCTGTGACTCATGAGGGAAGACTGAAAGAATTGGGCTTGTTTAGTTTAGGAAAGAGAAGATTGAGAGGGGACATGAGAGCAGTTTTCAAATATCTAAAAGGGTGTTACATGAAGGAGGGAGAAAAATTGTTCTCCTTGGCCTCTGAGGATAGGACAAGGAGCAAGGGGCTTAAACTGCAGCGAGGGAGGTATTGGTTGGACATTAGGAAAAACTTCCTTTCTGTCCGGTGGTGAAACACTGGAATAAATTGCCTAGGGGGGTTGTGGAATCTCCATCCCTGGAGATATTTAAGAGCAAGTTAGACAGACACCTGTCAGGGATTATCTAGATGGTGGTTGGTCCTGCTGTGAGGGCAGGCGACTGGACTTGATGACCTCTTGAGGACCATTCCAGTTCTAACATTCTATGATTCTACATTATCTTACACTAGCTGCCTAATTTTCGTCTCCAGGGTCTGTCTCCTATCATTCCCCATGTCTTTGGTACCTACATACAACATGACCACCAAACTCCTTCCCTGCACTACACATAAGTCTGTCTAGATGTCTTCTGAGATCTGCAAGCTCTGCAACAGGCCGAGAAGTCACCATGTGGTTCTACCTCAGCTATGTTCCTAATGATCGAATTCTCAATGACAAATACTTGTCTCTTCCAAAAACTGGAGTTCCCTTACCCCGAGAGATATCCTCCATGCGAAAGGAGACCACCATGTCATCTGGAAGGAGAGTTTTCACTCTGAAATCATTTCCCTCTCCTCCAGTTGGAAGTTCTCCTTCCTTGAGGAGAATGAATTTTTTAAAATCACAATTAATTTTTTTAAGTTAATTGCGCAAGTTAATGGTGATTAATCAACAGCACTAGTATCTTCTTCCAATTTTTTAACAATATGGCTACGTCTACACTGGCATGATTTTCCGGAAATGCTTTTAACAGAAAAGTTTTCAGTTAAAAGTATTTTCGGAAAAAGCGCGTCTAGATTGGCAGGATGCTTTTCCGGAAAAGCACTTTTTGTGGAAAAGCGTCCGTGCCAATCTAGACGCGCTTTTCCACAAAAAAGCCCCGATCGTCATTTTCACGATCGGGGCTTTTTTGTAGAAAAGAAATCTGTGCTGTCTACACTGGCCCTTTTCCGGAACAGTTTTCCGGAAAAAGACTTTTACCCAAACGGGAGCAGCATAGTTTTTCCGGAAAAGCACTGATGAATTTACATTAGATCATCAGTGCTTTTCCGGAAATTCAAGGGGCCAGTGTAGAGAGCTGGCAAATTATTCCGGAAAAGTGGCTGATTTTCCGGAATAAGTGGCCAGTGTAGACACAGCCCATGACTTCACATTTCAAAGTTCTAGACTATATAAATGTGGAACACCAGAAACACCCCTACCTACTCTGCTTTTAAAGGTTAAATCTGGATCAGTTAAACTGGAAGTAACACTTCTCAATCATGTGTCACAGAAGTCTAGATCCTATGTGAATTCTCTCACATTTAATGAAGTGTGATCTCTGTGTGCAACTTTAGCCACAATACAAGCACATTCACGGAGTCCCACTCGAGTGTGGACTGACTGATGCTGAAAACAGCATGATCAACGAATGAAACTTTTCTCACAGTCCGGTCACACATGGGGTAACTCTCCTGTGTGAATTACTTGATGTTTAACAAGGGCTGACCTCCATAGGAAATTTTTCCCACAGTCTAAGCGCTTACGGGGTCTCTCTCCTGTATGGATTGCCTGATGGCCAGTAAGGTCATGTCTCCATTTAAAGCTTTTTCCGCACTCTATGCACTGATGAGGTCTCTCTCCTGTGTGGATTCTCTGATGTGAAACAAGGCCTGATTTCCATTTGAAGCTTTTCCCACAATCTAAGCAATTATGGGTTTTTGCTCCTGTGTGGACTGCCTGGTGATTAACAAGGTCGGGCCTCCGTATAAAACTTTCTCCACAGTCTACACACTGATGGGGTCTTTCTCCTGTGTGAATTCTCTGATGTGAAACAAGGGCTGACCTCCATTTGAAACTTTTATCACAATCTAAGCACTTATGGGGTGAACCTCCTGTGTGGATTGCCTGATGTGAAACTAGGGTTGACCTCCATATGAAACTTTTTCCACAGTCTAAGCAATTTTGGGGTTTCTCTTCAACTTGATCTGCCTGATGGTTAACAAGTTGAGACTGCTGTATAAAATTCTTTTCGCAGTCCAAGCATTTATGAGGTCTCTCTCCGGTGTGTATTGCCTGATGCAAATCAAGGGCTGACCTCTTTATGAAACTTTTCCCACAGATTAAGCACTTATGGGGTTTCTCTCCTGTGTGGATTGCCTGATGTTTAACAAGCTCTGACCTCTGTATGAAACTTTTTCCACAGTCTAAACACTTATGTGGTCTCTCTCCTGTGTGGATTCTCTGATGTCTAAAAAGGGCTGACTTCCATTTGAAACTTTTCTCACAGTCTAAACACTTGTGAGGTCTCTCTCCTTTGTGGATAGGCTGATGTTTAACAAGGTCAGACTTCCATATAAAACTCTTTCCACAGTCTAAGCACTTGTGTGGTGTGTTTCCTGTGTGGATTGCCTGATGAAAAACAAGGTGGGATCTCCCTTTAAAACTTTTTCCACAATCTAAGCACTTATGGGATCTCTCTCCTGTGTGGATTTTCTGATGTGCGACAAGCACGGACTTCCATTTAAAACTTTTTCCACAGTCTAGGCACTTATGGGGTCTCTCTCCTCTGTGGACGGCCTGATGACTAACAAGGTCGTGCCTCCGTATAAAACTTTTTCCACAGTCTGAGCACTTATGGGGTCTCTCTCCCGTGTGGATTCTCTGATGTGAAACAAGGGATGACTTCCATTTGAAACTTTTATCACAGACGAAGCACAGATGGGGTCTGTCTCCCATGTGGACTTTCTGATGGGAAACAAGGGCAGACCTCCATAGGAAACATTTTCCACAGTCTAAGCATTTATAAGGTCTCTCTCCTATATGGGTTGTCTCAGGTATACTCCAGGGTATCTTGCAATTCAAGCAGTTCCCTTCCTCAAGGCACTCATACCCTTTCTCACCCATTTGGCTTCTCTCATGAGTATTAAGATCTGAGCTGTTATTCACACTTTCTCCACAATCCAAACATTGAAGGGGTTTCTCTCCAGCACCTACTGTCTGCACTGTAATAAGCTCAGGGCTCACAATAAATTCCTTCCCATAACTGAGCCATTCCTGGTGTTTCTCTTCCTTGGGGTTTGTCTGCTGGGCTGAGGGATCCTTGTGTCCTTCCCCACATTTAACAGATTTGTCCATTTGCTCACTTTGATGGTGCCCCAGCAGCCTCTCCGGCCTGGGCCAGTTTCCCCAGGTTTCTCCCAGTCCCAAGCACTGGGAAACATTCCCTTCAGCTCTTCCCACAAAGGTTGCCTGCGGTTCCATCTCCCCAGGAATTTCCTGCTGATTCCCCTCTTCATTCTCAGTGGCTTTCCCATCGCCTGCTGGGAGAGAGACAATCCCGGGAGGAGTCATTGAGCTGGGGAGAAAAAGCGGCAGCACCAAGAGAAAACCCAACACACTGAAGTTGCACAAAACGAGCAATTGGATTGTCCCTCCGCTTCCCACACAACCATTCACACGGAAAGAAACATGGGAAGGAAATTCCTGTCTGCTGCTACACCCTGCCCTGCATGAGAGAAGGAAGAAGCGAAGGCTACGACCGATACCGAACTGGGGGGTGGTTCTCAAGTTTTTCCTTAATTTGCCAAATGCTGTGTCAATCCTCACCTGTGCAGGTGCCTCTTGGGATCTCTCTTTCCTCCCTGGCCTGGCGGTCGGGCACCCAGGGCTCTTCCCCTCGTTCCAGCCGGGCGATCAGCTCAGGTTTGGGAACGGGAAACCCTGCACAGGGGGTGAAATCAGAGCAGATCAGGGTGCAGGGAGGGTGGGGAGAGCAGCTGTCCCAAAGGACATTCCGTGCGTGGAACCTGTCCCCGGGCTCTGCTGGGGAATGTGCAACCCAAGAGGACGGGAACATGGTCACTGAGCCACCTGGGGGGAGGCAGGCGTGTGGGGAGGTGAGAGGAATTGTGTGGAGGATCCGGGCAGTCTGGGGCCTTTGTTGACACTCACAGCTCTGCAGTCAAACCCCTGCCTATTTCTAAACCTGCAGAGCCCAGAGCCCTCCACGGCTGGAGCACTTCCCAGGAGGGAGGGGAACAGGGATTCTGGATGAGAGTGAGAAACAACCCAGACAGGAGGACACATGGCCCCCTCCACCTTGAAATCTAGAGGGGCCGGGTGGGGATGATTTAGCACGTCCATTAGGGTTTGACACCCTGGTCTCACTGCACAGGGTACGGAGATGCAAGTCGCTCTCCCCCGGCAGCTGTGCCCATGGAACCCATTCCTGTCCAGGCCACCTGAGCAGGGAAGAACCTGACCCGTGTCGGACACGCAGACCCCACGGCTCCTAATCCCCGAGGGGCCGGGACGCTCTTACCCAGCGAGGTCACCGCCTCGTAGTTCTCCTGCATGACGTCCCTGTAGAGGGCTCTCTGAGCGGGGCCCAGCAGCGCCCCCTGCCCCGGGGTGAAATACACAGCCACCTCCTCGAAGGTCACCCGCATCTGCAACAACAAGAGTCCCTCACCCACTGCCTGTGGCCTCAGACACAATCCCAGTCGTTTCGGGGAAAAACCTCTGACGCTCTGGGTGGTTAAAGTAGAATCCCACCCCCAGCCTGTTTAGAGCAGCCAGGAGGCTTCAGGGGATGTGCAGAGAGATCCCCCTCCCCCTCAGCAGACAGAGGGCAGGGCCTTCTCCCTGGCCACACACCTGCTAGCCAGAGGCTGAGGCGGAAGCTGAGCTCTGAGCCACAGGCAGGGACAGGAAACACGGCAGCTTCCCATAGGCTGTGTCTACATTGGCAAGATTTTGCGCAAAATCTTGCCGCCTGTCTGCACTGGCCGCGAGTTCTTGCGCAAGAACACTGACGTTCTAATGTACGAAATCAGGGCTTCTTGCGCAAATGTTCTGACGCTCCCGTTCAGGGATAAGCCCTTTTGTGGAAGTATTGTTGCGCAAGATGCCCGTGCAGACAGGCAACGTTAATTTCTTGCGCAAGAAAGCCCGATGGCTAAAATGGCCATCGGAGCTTCCTTGCGCAAGAGAGCGTCTACACGGGCACGGATGCTTTTGCACAAAAGCACATGCCAGTGTAGACGCTCTCTTGTGCGAATACTTTTAACAGAAAAACTCTTCCCTTAAAAGTATTTGCGCAAAATCATGCCAGTGTAGATGTAGCCTTTGTGTTTCCCAGCAACCTCTGGCTGGGGGCTCAGGTCCCAGCATTGGGAGTCTGGGCCATTTTCAGAGCCCTGCCCAGAGGGGTCTGGGTTAGAAATGGGGGCGTGGTCACACCCTGCCCATGGGCCTGCTCAGAAACTCAGCAGCTTCATCCCACCCTGTCTCATCCCTCCCCTGCCCAGCAGCTCCCTGAACCCCCTACCTGAGCGGGCTCCATCCCGGCCATTGCCCGGCCCCTGGCAGACAGGTGCTCTGCCTGTCGGGCAAGAGGGGCGATGGGGGAGGTGTCAGAAGGGGCCTGAGTCCCTGTCGCCCCCCGAGTCTCCCCAGGCCCTGCCCCTGCAGACACGCGCTGGGACTCTCTGGCTCTGCCCTGTGGGAAGAAACCCAGTGAGCTTGTTACACCCCCGGCCTGGCCCCTCCCGCCAGAACAAAACCCACCGAGCCCCTTTGAACTCCCCCGCAGCAGCATCTCTGAGCTCTGCGCTGGGGAAAGAGCAGACTTGAAGGAGCCATTTTGGGCTGTGGCTCCCCAGTGTCGTGTCACCCGCGCTAGTGCCCTCTCCCCCAGCCCAGTAGCTTGGTGCTTGGTGGCTTTTCCTCTCTCAGCTCCTCCTTGGGTCCCCGCAGAGTCAGGCTGCCCAGGGGCTGCAGGGACGGAGCCGGGCAGGGCTGGGAGCTTCCCACCCTCATTTGTTGCTCCTGCTGCCATTTGTAGCCTCGTGGGCTAATTTGCCCTGGTATTTAGTGTGACAGCAGCCCAGCTTCATTATAGTCACTGCTACATTTTATTTTACTGTCTTGGATTCAGCAGCCATGCAAGTCACCTATGGTCTGTGTTTGCGGAAATAGAGATGCACATTACCTGCCACACAAAGTTGGGGTATTTGGGACTATGCTAAAGTATAAATGAACCTTTTTACTATGCATTTTAGCCAGGTGTGTCTGTCTGTCGGCAAGGCCGTTTGTTCAAGACGTCCTCCTACACCGTAAGAGCGAGGACCGCCAATTTGCTAGGCCACTTCCTCTTCTTCTAATGCATGGTCAGGGTTTGGTTGTGCCAGGACAACAGGATGCGGGAGCAATTTGATTGTTTCACAAGAAGGCGCAGGGATGGAGAGGGCCGCTCTGCAGTGTTCCCTCTGGTTGCACCCATGTGAGGAATGAATTTTGTTCTGCGCACCAAGGTGCAGGGGAGGAAGGACCCACACAGCCATGCTGGTGCACAGAACAAAATGTGTTCCACATACGCAGGGTGTGTAGCAGGGATGGGACCAAAGTGTGGGACAGGACTCCACATTGGGGCAGAGATGAGAGTTCTATTTGGGGGGGGGCGAGCTCTGGCGTGGGGCTCGGGAAAAGGGGTTCTGGGTGCAGGCTGCTCCATAGGAGAGAGAACAGACAACCCCCACCCGCTCTCACCACATCAGCTTGGGGCCAGGTGAGAAGCACCTGTTGGGGGGCGCGGCAGCAGGCACAGCCAGGGAAAGGGGGCTGGAGGGGGGAAGACAGAGTACATAGCTATCCCTTTCTCCATTCCTGCCCCCTGGAGTTAGAGCTGTCCTGGCCCCTTTGCTGCCCCCCGGTGGTTATTCTGTAGTACAACAGTCCCTCTTACCAGAGCCCTCCTTTCATGGGGTACGCTCCAAAGGCTCAGACACAAAAAGGTAAGAAAAGAAAAACTTTCCAACCCCTCCCCAACCCTGGGCCCATGGGCTTGCACTTGCTCTGGAGCGGCTCCTCTAACCTGGCCCCAAGCTGCTGCAGGTGGGAGAGGGCTGCCTGTCTCTCTCCCTAGGGCAGCCTGTATACCAAACCCCTCCTCCCCAGCCCCACCCCGAGGCCTGGACCCCCAACTAGAGCTCTCACCTCTGCCCCAATATGCTGCACCCTGCGAATGTGAAATGAATTTTGTTCTGGGCACCAGCCTGGATGTGGGGGACCCTCCTCCCCTGCACCTTGGTGCGCAGAACAAAATTCATTCCTCACATGGGCACAACCCGGGCGGAGACTCGCAGCCAGCTCCGCCGGGAGCAGCCCGGGGCCAACCCCTCCCCCTGCAGCCCGGGGGCACCGGGGCGCCGCTCCCGGGGGGTCTCTCTTACCTGCCCCCCAAGCGCTGCCCGCCCTGGGGCAGGGGCTGGGCCGGGCAGGGCCGGGCCGGGCTGGGGGCGCTGCCCGGGGAGAGGCTCCTGGGGAGGGAGCAGCGGGACTGGCCCGGCCGGAGAGTCCCCCTCCCGGCTGCAGCCCGGGCTCCGGGGCCCCGCAGCAGCCCCCGCCGGGGCTCGGGGATCCGGCCCGGAGCCTGGCCCCAGAGTCCCCGCGAGCAGCGGCGGCGAGTCGCTTCCTGCGGCCGAGCCGGAGCCAGCGATCGCTCCCCCCGCGCCTGCTGCTGCTGCTGCTGCTGCTGGGTCCTAGCGAGGCACCCGCCATCCGCGCTGCGCTGCGCCCCTGGGCCTGGCTCTGCCCCGCTCACAGACCCCTCGGGAGCAGCCCTCCCTCCTTTCCCTAGAGACCTGCCTGACTTGGAGGACTGCCCCTCCCCCTCCTCTGTGGGGCAGAAGCCTCCTCAGGCAGCAAAGATTCCTAGGGGCCTCGCACCCCAATCTTGCCACCACTTTGTCATGGGGCTAAGGTGTCCCCACTCCCGGGTGCTTCTTTCCACTCCTAGCACTTCCCTGAGCTCTCCCCTGCTGGTTGCACACACTTCACGATCCAGCCGATGTAGTAAAGAGCAACTAATGAAAAAATAGGGAAAAAATAGGAAGGCACAGGCCAAGGTAGGTGAAGGACTTACGATCACAAGTCCAGTGGGACTGTGCTGCGGCCGGATGACTGTGTACCAGTTCGTAACCAGATGCCGGGGTGTAATAAAATACAGGACAAGTGACAGTTGAGTCCTACATTCTAGTTGCTCACAACAATCCCAAACTGCCTGTTTACACCAACCTCACCCGGGAGGGTTGTAGAGAGCAGGGCCTAGAGACCAGCTAAATTGCACTCAGAGCAGTCAGGGACCCTGGGAGGCACAGATCATCCTCCTCTGAGGAGACTAAAAGAATTGAAAAATGGTTCTAGTCCCTTAAACTGACTACAGAGGGAAACAGAGTGCAGCAAACCCAAACCAAAAAGGGTGCCTCTGCACAGCACCCGAAACTCAAAATAAGTTACACACTTTGTGCTACGCAAACTGCATATCTTATTTTGAATGTGCTTATTTTGAAATGTGGCGCATCTACTCAGCACCAAATTTCGAAATAATGCAGTATTTCATCCCATAATCCTTGTGCTACGAGTTTTACAGGGATGGTGAAATAGTGTGCCCGCTATTTAAAAAAATATTTTGCAATAACAGGCGGCCTGTGTAGATGTCGGGTAGCTATTCCAGGATACCTCTGGTATCCTGAAATAGCTGTGCAATGTAGATGTGCCCAAAGAAAATAACAAAATCCTTCCAACTCACCCAGAATTATCCATGGACAGGGAAAGAGAAAATGTGGGTAAACTAAACTGCTCAGGATAGTTAAAAACAAAGCAGACTGTGAAGAGCTTCAAAAAGATCTCACCAAACTAAGTGATTGGTCAACAAAATGGCAAAGTAATGCACATTGGAAAAAATAATCCCACCTATACAATATGATGCGGACTAATTTAGCTATAACTACTCAAGAGAGATGTTGGAGTCATTATGGATAGTTGTCTCAAAACATCCACTCAGTGCCACACAATAGCAGTCAAAAAAGCAAACAGAATATTAGGAGTCAGTAAAAAAGGGATAGAGAATAAGACAGAATATCTTATTGCCTCCATATAAAACCATGGTACACACACATCTTGAATATTGCATACAGACCTGGTCGCCTCATCTCAAAAAAGATATATCAGCACTGGAAAAAGTTCAGAGAAGGGCAACAAAAAATGATTAGGAGTTTGGAATGGGTCCCATAGGAAGAGAGATTAAAAAGACTTGGACTTTTCAGGTTAGAAAATAGGAGACTAAGGGGGGATATGGTGGAGGTCTATAAAATCATGGCTGGTGTGGAAAAAGTGACTAAGGAAAAGTTATTTATGTGTTCCCATAATATAAGAACTAGGGGCCACCAAATGAAATTAATAGGTAGCAGGTTTAAAACAAACAAAAGGAAGTTTTTCTTCATGCAGCGCACAGTCAACCTGTGGAACTCCTTGCCAGAGGATGTGGTGAAGACTAGGACTTTAACAGGGTTCAAAAAAGAGCTAGATACATTCATGGAGGTTAGATCCATCAATGGCTATTAGCCAGGATGAGTAGAAATGGATGACAAGAGAGGGATCACATGATGATTCTCTCCCTCTGGGACATCTGGCATTGGCCACTGTTGGCAGACAGGATACTGGGCTGGATGGACCATTGGTTATCTTATGATAATGAACCACTAGTCTCAAGAAGGTCCCAGAGAATTATTCAGGGCACACTGCCTGTAACATTTAGCGATGCCACTGCTATCGGTTGTATGTAACACTTTAATGACGGCTAGCATGCCTAACAGGAAGAAGCAGACACAGAATGTTAGATGCTCTTTTGTTAATTGTTATTGTGTTTTTTATGGCGTGATGATAAGATATGTTGTTAATATGGCACCTGGATGTACTGATGTAAATATTGTGGCTGTGGCAGTATTTTAGCAATGTGAATGGAAGATGATTATTGGCCCCTTACTGAAACTCCATAGTTAGGGGTGGGGGGGGGGGGGGATGGCTGACTAGCACCCAGTACCTAAAGGAAAGGGAAAAGTTGATGACAAATCAGGATTTTGAGCCTGGCAGTCCCCAGGGGCAAGGATGAAGGCCCATTGGTCCAGGTCAGCTGGATTGACAGGGCGGTCTGGCGAATGAGGGGAGTAGGATTCTGTCTTCCATATACGCTGGATTTGCCTGGTTCAGACAGTGAGGGGCAGAGTTAAGGGGAAATTAGGCATCGAAGCTGAACTAGGCAGCAGAGCCAGGCCAGCCAGAGAGAGTCAGGGACACAGCCCAGACAGCAGACCCTGGGTTGGGAGCAGAGCTGCAGTCCCAGAGGGGTGGAGAAGCAGTCCAGGGAGTTGGTGGCAGAGAGGGGAGTTGGAGCAGTGGAACAAGGATTGGGAAAGGCGGGGAGGGGGACCTCAGCACAGGGGGAGACCCCCCCAGCCAAGGCCAGACCGAGAAGGGGGAGGCACCAGGGCTGGGATGGGTGAGGGACAGGCTGGGAACAGGCCAGAGATGTTGTTTCTGCTTCCCCGGATTCCACCGCCTCACGAGGGGCTGAGCATTTTCCTTCTCCGGTTTCCCCTTATGTCTCCACGAGCTGCTGTGTTCAGACCTGGCGCTGACTGTGAATCCGAGCTCTGGGCAGTGGGCAGGGACAGTCACTGCCTGGGATCGTGGCACTAGGACCCAGCAGCGCGGGGGGAAGCGATCGCAGGGGTCGCTCAATCCCCGGCCGCAGGAAGCGACTCGCCGCCGCTGCTCGCGGGGACTCTGGGGCCAGGCTCCGGGCCGGATCCCCGAGCCCCGGCGGGGGCTGCTGCGGGGCCCCGGAGCCCGGGCTGCAGCCGGGAGGGGGAATCTCCGGCCGGGCCAGTCCCGCTGCTCCCTCCCCAGGAGCCTCTCCCCGGGCAGCGCCCCCAGCCCGGCCCGGCCCAGCCCCTGCCCCAGGGCGGGCAGCGCTTGGGGGGCAGGTAAGAGAGACCCCCCCCCAGTCCGTGCGGCTGGGACGGAGGCTGCTGCTCAGAGCGATCTACTGCCCCGCCCCGCCCGCAGCCTCCCCCTCCTCCCCCCATGGGCACAAGAACAGCCCTGGGGAGGGCTCCAGGCATCGCTAGCTGGGGTGCAGCGCTTCGGGGAGTCTGGGTGCGTAGGCAGCCGCTCTGCTGTCTCATCTGCCCTCGGAGGGGGCGGGGGCCCACAATCATCTCACCGCCAGATCCCAGACCCCTCGGCCCGTGAGTAACCCCCTGGGGAAACTGAGGCACGGGCCGTGTCAGAGAAACACGAAGAACGTTCCGCTTCATCACACGCCTCTGAGAGCGGCCCCTGGGGGGGGGGGCACTTTGTGCAGTGGCTGGGAACCAGCCCCCGGCTCTGCCAGCATCAGAGCCTACTGGTGATGGAGAGACCTGGGGGGAAAACTGGAAAAGCGGCTCTGCCCAAAGGGCCGTTTTAGGGACTGGCGGACGAATTGGTCCCAGGTGGGGAGGGTTTCCCAGTGTGTCTGTGAGTCTCAGAGCTGCTGCCCCGGGCAGGGACCCGGCCTGGTTCGAAGCCGCGCCAGGGTCTGATGTGCCCAAGGAGAGCCAAGGCCCATGTCCATGGGACACTCACCATGGCTACCCTGGAAAGAGAGGATGATGAAAAGGGGCAGGAGAGGGACTGGAAGGGGCAGCAGGAGGACGGAGGCTCCCAGCTCCCATGCCCGGCTCCATCCCTGCAGCCCCTGGGCAGCCTGCGGGAACCCCGGGAGGAGGTGAGAGAGGAAAAGCCACCAAGCACTACCCTACTGGGCTGGGGGAGAGGGCACTAGCGCGGGTGACACAACACTGGGGGGCCAGAGCCCAAAATGGCTCCTTCAATTCGGCTCTTTCCCCAGCGCGGGGCTCAGAGATGCTGCTGCGGGGGGTTCACAAGGGCTCGGTGTTGCTCACTGTGTTTCTTCCCAGCACGGCCAAGCCAGAGAGACCCAGCGCGTGTCTGCAGGGGCAGGGCCTGGAGAACTCGGGGGGCGACAGAGACTCAGGCTCCTTCTGACACCTCCCCCATCGCCCCTCTCGCCCGACCCGCCGAGGAGACACGTCGAGAGTTCGCTCCAGAGCGCCCGTCTGCCAGGGGCCGGGGCCGGTCAATGGCCGGGATGGAGCCCGCTCAGGTAGGGGGTTCAGGGAGCTGCTGGGCGGGGAAGGGAGGAGACAGGGTGGGAAAATGGCCCAGACTCCCAATGCTGTGACCTGAGCCCCCAGCCAGAGGTTGCTGGGAAACACAAAGGGAAGCTGCCGGGATTCCTGTCCCTGCCTGTGGCTCAGAGCTCGGCTTCCGCCTCAGCCTCTGGCTAGCAGGTGTGTGGCCAGGGAGAAGGCCCTGCCCTCTGTCTGCTGAGGGGGAGGGGGAGGGGGATCTCTCTGCACATCCCCTGAAGCCTCTTGCCTGCTGGAAACAGGCTGGGGATGGGATTCTACTTCTCCCGCCCTCTCAGAGTTATTTTTCCCCGTAACGACTGGGATTGTGGCTGGGGCCGCAGGCAGTGGGTGAGGGACTCTTGTTGTTGCAGATGCGGGTGACCTTCGAGGAGGTGGCTGTGTATTTCACCCCGGGGCAGGGGGCGCTGCTGGGCCCCGCTCAGAGAGCCCTCTACAGGGACGTCATGCAGGAGAACTACGAGGCGGTGACCTCGCTGGGTAAGGGCGTCCTGGCCCCTCGGGGATTAGGAGCCGTGGGGTCTGCGTGTCCGACACGGGTCAGGTTCTTCCGCGGTGGGTTAGGTTGGAGGGGAATGGGTTCCATGGGCACAGCTGCCCTGTGAGAGACGTGTGTGTCTTGGCACTCTCTCCGATGGGTCGGGTGTCAAACATTAAAGGACATTCTAAGCCCTTCTCCCTGCCTCCAGCTTTCAAAGGAACAGAAGTCTTTCATTTCCGTGTCTCTATTGACAGCCATTCACACTCCCAAGCTGTGGGGAGGGTTCTTGGGTTTGCAGGTTTAGAAATAGGCAGGGGTGTAACTGCAGAGCTGTGAGTGTCAGCAAGGGCCCCAGACTGCCCCGATCCTGGGAACCCTGAGAAAGCAGGTAAAAATTCTCCTTCATTCCCTACATGTCTGCCTCTCTCAAGGGGGCTCATTGACCATGGATGGCACATTCCCCAGCAGAGCCCGGGGACAGGTTCCACTCACGGAATGTCCCTTGGGGCAGACGCTCTCCCCACCCTCCCTGCGCCCTGATCTGCTCTGATTTCACCCTCTGCGCAGGGTTTCCAAGTCCCAAACCTGAGCTGATCGCCCGGCTGGAACGAGGGGAAGAGCCCTGGGTGCCCGACCTCCAGGCCGGGGAGGAAAGAGAGATCCTGAGAGGCTCCCGCACAGGTGAGGACTGACACAGTGACCATCTGACAAATGAATGAAAAAGTTCAGGATTCCAAACATGAGGGATCAGTAATTGCCCTTGGTTCTTCCTTCTCTCACGCAGGGCAGGGTATAGTCAGCTGATATTGCTCAAAGTTTTCCACCAGGCCTGTTACTTGCTGGAGTTTCCTTCCCATGTTTCCTTTCCTGTGAGTGGGTGTGTGGGAAGTGGAGGGACAATCCAATCATTCAATCTATGCAACTCCAGTGCGGTGGGTTCTCCTTGGATGCTGTTCCTCTTTCTCCCCAGCTCAGTAACTCCTGCCCAGATTGTGTTTCTCCCAGCAGGTGATGAGAGTGCGAATGAGAAACAGGAGGAGAATCAACAGGAAGATCATGGGGTATATGAACCTGAGGGAGTCTTTGTGGGAAGAGCTGAAGAGAATGTTTCCCAGTGCTTGGAACAGGGAGAAGCCTGGGGGAATTGGCTCAGGTCGGAGAGGCTGCTGGGAAACCGCCAAAGTGAGCCTATGGCTGAGTCTATTAAATGTGGGGAAGGACACAAGCATCCCGCAGCCCAGCAGACAAACCCCAAAGAAGAGAAGCATCATGAATGTCTCGGTTATGGGAAAAGATTCATTCTGAGACCACAGTTGGTTATTAATCAGACAATGAGTACTGGAGAGAAACCATTTCAGTGCTTGGACTGTGGGGAAAGCTTCGGTGACCGTTCAGATCTTAGTAACAATGGAAGAAGTTACATGGTACAGAAACCGTATCAATGCCTGGAGGGCAAGAACTGTTTGGATTGGAAGTCAGCACATGAGAGAAGCCACTCACGCGAGAGACCCCACAAGTGCTTAGACTGTGGGAAATGTTTCATACAGAGGTCACACTTGGTTTCACATCAGGCCATCCACACAGGAGAGAGACCCCATAAATGCTTAGACTGTGGAAAAAGTTTTATACGGAAGTCTGACCTTGTTAACCATCAGGCCGTCCACACAGGAGAGAGACCCCATAAATGCCTTCACTGTGGGAAAACTTTCAAATGGAGGTCAGCCTTTGTTTCACATCAGGCAATTCACACAGGAGATAGACCCCATCAGTGTTTAGCGTGTGGAAAAAAGTTCTTATGGAGGTCAGCCCTTCTTTCGCATCAGAAAATCCACACAGGCGAGAGACCCCACAAGTGCTTAGACTGTGGTAAAAGTTTCAAAGGGAAGTCAGACCTTTTTTCACATCAGAGAATCCACAAAGGAGAGAGACCCCATCAGTGCTCAGACTGTGGAAAAAATTTTATATACAGGTCTGAGCTTGTTAAACACCAGGCAATCCACACAGGAGACAGACCCCATAAGTGTTCAGTCTGTGGGAAAAGGTTCATACGGAGGTCAGCCCTTGTCTTACATCAGGCAGTTCACACTGGGGAGAAACCCCATAAGTGCTTAAAATGCAGAAAAAGTTTCATACGGAAGTCAGACCTTGTTAACCATCAGGCAGTCCACACAGGGGAGAGACCCCATAAGTGCTCAGTCTGTGGGAAAAGGTTCATAGGCAGGCCACACCTTGCTTCACATCAGGTAGTCCACACAGGGGATAGAATCCATAAATGTTTAGACTGTGGAAAAAGCTTTATAAGAAGCTCTGATCTCATTAAACATCAGGCCGTCCACACAGGAGAGAGACCTCATAAGTGCTTAGAGTGTGGGAAAAGTTTCAAATGGAGATCAGCCCTTTTTTCACATCAGGTCATACACACAGGGGAGAGACCTCATCAGTGCTCTGACTGTGGAAAAAGTTTTATACGGAGGTCTGATCTTGTTAGCCATAAGGCTGTCCACACTGGAGAGAGACCCCATACGTGCTTAGTTTGTGGGAAAAGTTTCAAATGGAGGTCAGGCCTTTTTTCCCATGAGAAAATCCACACAGGAGAGAGGCCCCATCAGTGCGTAGATTGTGGGAAAAGTTTCATATGGAGGTCTAAACTTGTTAAACATCAGGCCGTCCACACAGGAGAGAGACCCCATAAGTGTTTTGACAGTGGAAAGAGTTTCATATGGAGCTCGAGTTTCTTAAACATCAAGGAGAGCACACAGTAGAGATTCCCCATGTGTGCCTGGACTTTGAGTAATATTTCATGGAGAGGTCAGGCCTTCTTCAGCTCCAGTCAATTTTCACTGCAGCGGGACCCCGTCAGTGTTTCTGTTGCCAACGTGACACACAGAGATCATGTTATCAAACATGGAAGAATTCAAACAAGGATCTTAACTTCTGTGACACATGGTCAAAGCGCGTTATGAAACTTCCAAGCTAATTAACCCCGATTATCCTTTAGAAACATGTTAGAGCAGTGTGTATTGGAAGCCACTGAATGTTTGCTAGATTAGAACTTTGAAATGTAAATTTGTATTGCTAAAAAATTGGAGGAAGATAGTAGTGCTGTTGATTAATGACATTTAAGTCACATGATCCACTTGAAAAATTAATCACCATTATAGAAATTGAACTCAGTGAATCGCATTGTTCCATAATAGAACAGCAATTGAAATGTATTAAATGTTTTGGGGTGTTTTCCTTTATTTTCAAATACATGGATTGCTGTTATTGCAAAGAATCGAAAATGCACAGTGCTCACGTCATAATATTTTATTGCACTGGAAACATAAGCAAAAGAAATAGTACTTTTCTATTTACCTCACACATACGGTAGTGTAATCTCTGTCTCACAGCAGTATAACTGTAAGATGTAGATTATTTTTGTTATATACCCTCAGGCTGCTCCTCCAGGTGTTTGTGTCCTTCATGTCATGATTACTTTGGCTACTTGAGGGATATCTCAAAATTCTTTATGAAGACTGAATACTTGGGGATATTTCTTCTCAACTCTAGTAGTGAGATAGTGCCTAAGGCTATGTCTACACTGTGGGATTTTTCCTGGACCAAATGGCGGAAAAGCCTCTTCCGGAAAAGCAATGGGAAAAAGCTACGCAAATTGCAGAGCACCATTTGTATTCCTTTTTCCAATAAAAACCTGTAGGCTGCATCTAGACTGGCAAACTTGTCAGCTGTCTACACTGGCCGCTTGAATTTGCGCAAGAACACTGACGATCTAATGTAAGATTGTCAGTGTTCTTGCGCAATACTATGATGCTCCCACTCGGGAAAAAGCCCTCTTGCGCAAATGCTTTTGCGCAAGAGGGCCAGTGTAGACAAGTAAAAACTGTTTTGCGCAAAAAAGCCCCGATGGTGGAAATGGCGATCGGGGCTTTCTTGCGCAAAACCGCGTCCTAGATTGGCACGGACGCTTTTCCACAAAAAGTGCTTTTGCGCAAAAGCGTCTGTGCCAATCTAGATGCTCTTTTCCACAAATGCTTTTAACGGAAAATCTTTTCCGTTAAAAGCATATGCGGAAAATCATGGCAGTCTAGACGCAGCCATAGTGTAAACCTGTAAGAGTGATGTTCTTCTCAGTGTTGGGCTTTGTGCCTGCAACCTTGTGTAAGCTGGGGATTTCAAACCAAAAGGCGCTGCCTCTCTGGCCTTAGTTTATGTCTTTTCCAAAGGGCAGAGCTACCTCCAACAGCTTCATAGACTCACAGACTTTAAGGTCAGAAGGGACCATTATGATCATCCAGTCTGACCCCCTGCACAGTGCAGGCCACAGAATCTCACCCACTCCTCTTAGAATAATCCTCTTACCTATAGCTCAGATATTGAAGCCTTCAAATACTTTGAAAGCCCCAAGATGCAGAGAATCCTCCAGCTGTGATCTGCGCCCCATGCTACAGAGGAAGGCGAAAAACCTCCAGGGCCTCAGCCAATCTACCCTGGAGGAAAATTCCTTCCTGACCCCAAATATGGCGATCAGCTAAACCCTGAGCATGTGGGCAAGACTCACCAGCCAGATACCCAGAATGTTCTCTATAGTAACTCCTATCATCCCTGCATTGACCTATTTCCCACTGATAATGAATGGTCAATTAGTTACCAAGATCATGTTATCTCATCAAACCATCCCCTTATCATAGAATCATAGAACTGGAAGAGACCCCAGAAGGTCATCAAGTCCAGCCCCCTGCTCTAGGCAGGACCCATCCCAACTAAATCAACCCAGCCAGGGCTTTGTCAAGCTGAGACTTAAACACCTCTAGGGATGGAGACTCCACTGTTTGGAGAAGCTGCATCAATGCTGAAGTTTTGAAAAGTAGAAGGAAATGTTACTGGACACCAAATGGACTCGAGCCCTTATTTGTAAAAACATAGCAAATTATAGGAATTTATAGGGAGGAAGAAAATAATTCACTCAATCTTCCTATTTAAAAAAAAATTTACTAAAAAAAAATTAAACAGAAAATTGTAAGAATCCTTTTCCTAAGAAATCCAAAATAAAAATAAATCTGCACCTCCTAGGCTGTCTGACTGCTCTGGGCTCAGTGTTTTAGCTGGTCCCTAAGCACTGCTCTCTCCTGACCTTCTTGGGCTGCGTCTAGACTGGCAAGTTTTTCCGCAAAAGCAGCTGCTTTTGCGGAAAAACTTGCCAGCTGTCTACACTGTCCGCTTGAATTTCTGCAAGAACACTGACGATCTCATGTAAGATTGTCAGTGTTCTTGCGGAAATGCTATGCTGCTCCCGTTCGGGCAAAAGCCCTCTGGCGCAAATGCTTTTGAGCAAGAGGGCCAGTGTAGACAACACGGTATTGTTTTGCGCAAAAAAGCCCTGATCGCGAAAATGGCAATCGGGGCTTTCTTGTGCAAAACCGCGTCTAGATTGGCACGGACGCTTTTCCACGAGAAGAGCTTTTGCGGAAAAGCGTCCATGCCAATCTAGACTCTCTTTTCCACAAATGCGTTTAATGGAAAAACTTTTCCGTTAAAAGCATTTGCGGAAAATCATGCCAGTCTAGACGTAGCCTTGGTGTCTCAGAGTCAGCCGGGGATGTGGCTGCAGCCTGCCCTGGCTCTGAAGGTCTGGAGAGCCAACCAGCAGCCAGGATGCAGAGAGGCTGCGGCACCCCTGACCAGCAAGGCCCTGCCTGCAGCTGAGCCACTAACCCAGCAGAGGACTTGCCTGCCCAATGGTTGGGTATCCCAGGCTGGGAGACTCTAGGGGAGCATGGGTGGGGCAAATGAAGCAATTTGGGAAAGCAAGGCCTCCCCCTGCCTAGGATACTCCCCACCCATGCATTAGCTGTGACCCCTCCCCCTCAGTGAGGTGATAGGTTTTCCTAGAACTTTATTGGTTTCTGATATTTTAGCAGCTGCTGTTTAATTAATGTCAAGTATTAGAGGAGGTAGCCATGTTAGTCTGAATCTGCAGAAGCGACGAGGATCTTATAGACTAACAGATTTATTGGAGCACCTCCACATCAGAAGTGGGCCTCATCCTCCCTGGCTGAATTGACCTCGTTATCTCCAGCCTTACTTGTGATTGCTACGCTTTTCTTATGCCTGTATATTTAGACCTGCCTCTGGAATGTCCACGACATGCCTCTGACAAAGTGGGGCTTTGCCCACAAAAGCGAATGCGCCAATAAATCTGTTAGGCCGTGTCTACACTGGCACGATCGTGCGCAAAAGCGGCCGCTCTTGTGCAAAAACTTGCTGCCTGTCTACACTGGCCGCGTGTTCGTGTGCAAGTAAACTGACGTTCTAATGTCTGAAATCCGGGCTTCTTGCGCCAGGACTCTGACGCTCCCGCTCAGGAATAAGCCCTTTTGCGCAACTGTTCTTGCACAAGAGGCCAGTGTAGACAGGCAACATGAATTTCTTGTGCAAGAAAGCCCTATGGTTAAAATGGGGGGGCGGGGGGGGGGAGGAAGGAAGGTAAGTGTCTGTGAATTGATGATATTAGAGGTGGGGAGAGTGGGATGTCTGTGAGCTAATGGTATTAGAGGTGATAATTGGGGAAGCTATCTTGGTAATGGGTAAGATAGTTTGAGTGTTTGTTGAGTCCTTTTTGGAAAGTGTCGAATTTTAACATGAATGACAGTTCAGAGGATTCCCTTTCAAGGATCCCCACCCCCGCATCCCCCTCCTGTTGTGAAATGTGATTTGTCCTTTTCATATGTGTTCATTTTTTTAATTGTATCCTTTGGTATATATGGTTGTGACTATTTTCTTCCACTATTTGATCTGAGGAAGTGGGTCTGGCCCAGGAAAGCTCATCACCTAATAAACCATCTTGTTAGTCTTTAAAGTGCTACATTGTCCTGCATTTTGCTTCAGCTACCCCAGACTAACACGGCTACATTTCTATCACTCTTCTGTAAAAGCACCTGCCAATGTAGACGCTCTCTTCTGGAAGAGTTCTTGCACAAGAAGCTGCCAGTGTAGACGTAGCCTTAGTCTACAAGATGCCACAGGACTCCTCGTCGCTTTTGTTTAATTAATGGCACTTGTTCCGAACTGGAGATTATGCAGGGGGCAGAGAAAAAGTTCCCCAGAGTGGAGATACTCTAGCCCCTGTTTTGATTTAGGGGATCCCCTCAGGACTCAGCCCTGTGGGGGTGACAAGGACTTTGCCACATAGGAGAGAGCTGGAGGAGAGGCAGGCCCTGGGTGAGGGGAGGGAGAGGGAGGAGTCAGATCCCTCTGCAAGCCAGTTCCACCGGGCTAGTGCATGAGCCAGGAAAGTTCCCCACAAAAGCAGGATGATTCTCCCACTTGCCCGGGGACATGTTGGTTTGTCCTAAAGGGAATTAAAAATTTAAGGAAGAAATGTCAGAGCGGCCCCCGGCGGGAGGTGCTGGCCGCAAATAGTTTGAAACTGACGCCCCCGAGCTGGCTGCTCCCGAGGGGTCTGTGAGCGGGGCAGAGCCAGGCCCAGGGGCGCAGCGCAGCGCGGATGGCGGGTGTCTCGCTAGGACCCAGCAGCAGCAGGCGCGGGGGGAGCGATCGCTGGCTCCGGCCCGGCCGCAGGAAGCGACTCGCCGCCGCTGCTCGCGGGGACTCTGGGGCCAGGCTCCGGGCCGGATCCCCGAGCCCCGGCGGGGGCTGCTGCGGGGCCCCGGAGCCCGGGCTGCAGCCGGGAGGGGGAATCTCCGGCCGGGCCAGTCCCGCTGCTCCCTCCCCAGGAGCCTCTCCCCGGGCAGCGCCCCCAGCCCGGCCCGGCCCAGCCCCTGCCCCAGGGCGGGCAGCGCTTGGGGGGCAGGTAAGAGAGACCCCCCGGGAGCGGCGCCCCGGTGCCCCCGGGCTGCAGGGGGAGGGGTTGGCCCCGGGCTGGGCGGGGCAGCTGCAGTGGTTGTAAAAATAGGGTTGTAGAGGGGTTTTCCCTTTCCCAGGCTCTTAGCTCCCATTTCCCTCCAGGCCCGGTGCATGGCAGGGCCGCGCGCCCCGCCTGTGTCAGATGTTCCTGAGCCATAGAATTGCCCCCCCCCCCCCGTTAGTGTTTGAAACAATCCGGATCTCCGCTCATGTGTCTGCATAACCCCCCCCCCCCCCCATCTCCTGCGCGCTTCACCCACGTGTCTGAACCCCTGGCCCTGGTCCCTTTGCTTCCCGTCCTCATCCCCTGTGTGGAATTTCACACCTTTCCCAGGAGTTACCTGTCAAAATGTGATTCTTGTGACTCTCTGCTTCAACTTCATTGAGGTTTGAGGGAGGATCCTCGTGTCATGGAATTAATATGCCAATGGCAAATAATCATGGAAAATATGAATAGTTGCTACTAGCTTCCAACCACATCTGGCAGGGGGCCTAGGGTAGCTTTCCTGTTTCTAGTGTCATGGCCTCACCAGGGCTACGTCTAGACTGGCAGGATTTTCCCGAAATGCTTGTAACGGAAAAGTTTTCCGTTAAAAGCATTTTCGGAAAAGAGCGTCTAGATTGGCACGGACGCTTTTCCGCAAAAGCGCTTTTCCGGAAAAGCGTCTGTGGCCAATCTAGACGCATTTTTGTGCAAAAAAGCCCCGATTGCCATTTTCACGATCGGGGCTTTTTTGCGCAAAACAAATCTTAGCTGTCTACTCTGGCCCTTTTGCGCAAAACTTTTGCACAAAAGGGACTTTTGCCCGACCGGGAGCAGCATAGTATTTCCGCAAAAAGCACTGATTTCTTACCGTAGGAAGTCAGTGCTTTTGCGGAAATTCAAGCGGCCAGTGTAGACAGCTGGCCAGTTTTTCCGGAAAAGCAGCTGATTTTCCGGAAAAACTAGCCAGTCTAGACACAGCCCAGGGGTATGGATCCATTGCTGCAAATGCTCACGGAGTAACAGAAACAATTGTTTTTTGAAATATGAGTCGGGACTAATTGCAAGGTTCAATAATCGAACGCCAACTGAAATGTGTTACGTATTTTTGGAGAGATTTTTCTGCCTTTTCAAATCTGTTGATTTTTATTTCAAGACGTATGTAAAGGAATGGCGTTCTGTTATTGTCTAACCGCACAATTGCATGATGAATTGAGAATGAATCGCAGTGCAGTTTTTTTTCCAGCCCTGGTTGTAATTTGAGTTCCGTGCTGACTGAGTTCATGGGCTTGTCTCAAAAAGCCTTCGTTTTCCTTTGACCCACCAAAAGGGACTGTCGTCTTAGGGGATCCAGGATCCATAACTACAACACTTGCAAGTTACAGAATTGTGCAGTGCCATTGGGCACTTCTGGGAACATGCAATTCCCCACTGCCGCTTGCAACTGAAAGCTGATAACAATTTATTTCTGTACGTAAAACTCCGCCCTGCACACACTGAAGTGCCCACCTTACGTTTCTGTATTGCATGTATCCGTGTTGATTTTTCTACCACATTGTTTATACCACTCATTGCCTACCGTAAGTTCCCAGCATTTTGTGCGTGTTGTGATGCATTTTGTGGATGGTTTTCGGCCCTCAGCACTGCCCAGACCGTGGCAGGCACCTCCCCTCAGCCCTCAAAGCCGAGCGGAGCGGGCGACCCAACACTTCGGCAGCCACTCAAAGGGGCCCTGGGGAATAGAAATGGTCAGGAGCCCTGGGTCCTTTTGAATTGCCAGATCCAAGGGTAACTGCTCCCTTTGCCTCCCCTGTCGGGATGTCTTTTCCTGCCACTTTCCAAGCGCCTGGGAATCATGGCTTCCACTGGTAGCTGCCCCTTTCCCAAAGCAAGCTGGCTGGGGCTTGAGGACCAGCATCCAGCAACATAGAAGCAAGCTGTTTGCGGGTCAGTTTGTTTGTGTGAAGCAGCAGCACCAGGTCGGGGTGGAGTGGAATAGGATTTGCACCTCACTTCTCTTCCTTAGATGAGGAAGCCTGCGAAACAACTGGTGGGACTGCTGGACAATTGAGATGCCAAAGGAGCACTCAAACGTGATAAGCTCGTAGCGGAGAAACTAAAAACTTTCTTTGCTTTGGTCTTCAAGGCTGAGGATGTGAGGGAGAGTCCCATCCCTGCGCCATTCCTTTTAGGTGATAAATCTGAGGAATTGCCCCCAGATTGAGGCGTCTGTAGAGGAGATTTTGGAACAAATTGCTAAACGAAACAGTAACGAGTCATCGGGACCAGCTGGCATTCACCCAGGAGTTCTGAAGGAACTCAAATGTGAAATTGTGGAGCTACTAACTGTGGTTTGTAGCCTGTCCTTTAAATCAGCTTCCGTACCTACTGATGGGAAGATAGCTCATGTGACACGAATCTTGAAAAATGGCTCTAGAGGTGATCCTGGCAATGACAGACCAGTAAGTCTAATGTCAGTACCAGGCAAATTAGTTGAAACCGTAGTAAAGAATAAAATTGCCAGATACATAGTTACTATAGAGTTACTATAGAGAACTTTCTGGGTGTCTGGCTGGTGAGTCTTGCCCACATGCTCAGGGTTTAGCTGATCTCCATATTTGGGGTCGGGAAGGAATTTTCCTCCAGGGTAGATTGGCAGAGGCCTTGGAGGTTTTTCGCCTTCCTCTGTAGCATGGGGCACAGATCACAGCTGGAGGACTCTCTGCATCTTGGGGCCTTCTAAGTATTTGAAGGCTTCAATATCTGAGATATAGGTGAGAGGATTATTCTAAGAGGGGTGGGTGAGATTCTGTGGCCTGCACTGTGCAGGGGGTCAAACTAGATGATCATAATGGTCCCTTCTGACCTTAAAGTCTGTGAGTCTGTGTGTGATAGCTGAATATAATTTGTTGGGGGAAAGTCAACATTGATTCTGTAAAGGGAAATCATGCCTTACTAATCTACTAGAGCTCTTTGAGGGGGTTAGCAAGCATGTGGAAAGGGGGATCCTGTGGTTATAATGTATTTAGATTTCCAAAAAGCCTTTGACAGGGTCCCTCACCAAACGCTCCTAAGTAAAGTTAGTTGTCCTGGGATAAGAGGGAAGGTCCTCTCACGGACTGATAACTGGTTAAAAGACAGAAAACAAAGGGTAGGAATAAATTGTCAGTTTTCAGAGTGGAGAGAGGTAACTAGTTTCCTCCAGGGGTCCGCACTGTGACCAATCCTGGTCAACTTATTTATAAATGATTTGGAGAAAGGAGTAAACAGTGAGGGGGCAAAATTTGCAGATGATACTAAACTGCTCAAGATAGTTAAGACCAAAGCAGACTGGGAAGAGCTTCAAAAGCATCTCACACAAGTACGTGATGGGGCAACATTTGACAAATGAACTTTGGCAAATGAACTTTAATGTTGATAAATGCAAAGGGATGCACATTGGAAAAAATAATCCCAACTATTCATATAGAATGATGGGGACTAAATTAGCCTAATGAGATCAAAGGCCCATTGCAAAGGGGCAGTCATTGGTTCTCCCAGGGAAAGGGAGGAGGATGAAAAGGAGCAAGGCAGAGACTGGAAAGGGTCAGCTCCCAGCCCTCCCCGGCTCCGTCCCTGCAGCCCCTGGGCAGCCTGACTCTGCGGGAACCCTGGGAGGAGCTGAGAGAGGAAAAGCCACTTGCTGCCTCTGCGAAAGCACCGCCCTGCTTTGAGGAAGGGAGAAAACCAAAGGAGGTGGATCTACACTGGAAACACTCCAAAGTGGCTCTTTTGATTCTGCTCTTTTTCTAGCATTCAGCTCTGAGAGGCTGTTACTGGGAGCATGTAAAAGTTCCCCCTCGTGCGTTCTGTTCTGCTGGGAGATGCTTAGGTGGTACAAAGCTAACTGCGGTTTTTTTCCCCATCCTGGCTGAATCCAAAGTGTCTGCAGGGGACCTGGGGGGACTCGGGGTGCTACAGGGACTCAAGCCCCTTCTGACACCTCCCCGCTCCCCCCTCTTGTCCGACAGGCCAAGGAGACACGTCGAGAGTTCACTCCTGAGCACCCGTCTGCCAGGAGCCAGGGCCAGGCAATGGCCGGGATGGAGCCCGCTCAGGTAGGGGGTTTCAGGGAGCTGCTGGGCGGGGGAAGGTAGAGGCTGGGAGGAGAGTGTGTGATAAACCTAATGATTATCTGAGCAGGCCTATTAGTGGAGAGTGGGGAAGGGACAGGAGAGAGGCGTTCCCCTATTTCCCAAAAAGGACATAAACCCCCTGGGTGGGACTGGAAATATTTTTCAGGCTCCCTGTGCCAGAGCCTGATCCCACTGGGCAGAGGCTACTGTGAAATACAAAGGGAAGATGTCGGGATTCTTGTCCCCGGCTCAGAGCTCTGCTTCCCGTAGCAGCCAGTGGCTGGCAATTGTGTGGGAATGAGGCGTCCCTGCCCAGCTACTCTCGTCCTCCTGGAGCTTCTGAGATGTTTGTTTGTTTCTTCCTTTTCTGTCTGATGTGTGGGATGGTGGCTGGGGCCGCAGGCAGTGGGTGAGGGACTCTTGTTGTTGCAGATGCGGGTGACCTTCGAGGAGGTGGCTGTGTATTTCACCCAGGGGCAGGGGGCGCTGCTGGGCCCCGCTCAGAGAGCCCTCTACAGGGACGTCATGCAGGAGAACTACGAGGCGGTGACCTCGCTGGGTAAGGGCGTCCTGGCCCCTCGGGGATTAGGAGCCGTGGGGTCTGCGCGTCCGACACGGGTCAGGTTCTTCCCTGCTCAGGTGGCCTGGACAGGAATGGGTTCCATGGGCACAGCTGCCGGGGGAGAGCGACTTGCATCTCCGCACCCTGTGCAGTGAGACCAGGGTGTCAAAGCCTAATGGATGTGCTAGCTCATCCCCATCCCTGCAGCTTTCAAGGGGGAGGAGACACATATTCTCCTGTCTGTGTTGTTTCTCATTTGCAACCAGAATCTCTATTCATCACTCTCCTTGGGACTAGCTCCAGTCGTGGGGAAGTCTGCACAGGGAGCAGGGTTTTAACTCTTAAGCTGTACATGCATCAACAAAGCCACGAGAGTGCATGGATCCTGGGAACTCCTAGTGAGGATGTAACAGTTCCTCTCACCTCCCTACACGTCTGCCTCTCCCCAGGGGGCTCAGTGACCATGTTCCCGTCCTCTTGGGTTGCACATTCCCCAGCAGAGCCCGGGGACAGGTTCCACTCACGGAATGTCCCTTGGGACAGACGCTCTCCCCACCCTCCCTGCACCCTGATCTGTTCTGATTTCACCCCCTGTGCAGGGTTTCCTGTTCCCAAACCTGAGCTGATCGCCCGGCTGGAACGAGGGGAAGAGCCCTGGGTGCCCGACCTCCAGGCCGGGGAGGAAAGAGAGATCCTGAGAGGCACCCGCACAGGTGAGGACTCACACAGAAACCAGGTGTTAGATGAAGGAAAAAGTTGAGAATCCCAAAAATGTGGTGTGGGTAAGTGTCTTGGGTTCTGCCTCCTCTCCTGCGGGGCAAGACTGCAGTCAGCAGATATTGCTCTCCGTTTTCCACTCATCCCCTTAGCAGCATGAGTTTTCTTCCCCGCTTTCCTTCCCTGTGAGTGTTTGCATGGGAAGTGGAGGCAGAATCGAGTCGCTTAGTCTGTGCAACTTCAGTGTGTTGAGTTTTCCCTCTTTCTCTTGCACACTGTGACAGCTCTTGGAATTCTCTCTCTCTTTCTCCTGGCAGGTGATGAGAGAATGCGTGCGGAACTGGGGGAAAATATTCCTAAGGAAGATCCTGGGCAAGTGGAATCACAGGACACCTTTGTGGGAAGAACTGAATGGCATTTTTCCCAGTGCATGGAACAGGGAGAAGCCTGGGGAGATTGGCACAGGTCGGAGAGGCTGCTGGGAAAACACCCACGAAAGAAAGAGGATGAATCTGTTCCACGTGCGGAAGAAGATGAGGTTCCCACAGCCCAGAACATAAATCCAAAAAAAGAGAAACACTACTACTGCCTCCACTGTGGGAAAGGCTTCATTCTGAGATCCCGCCTTGTGAAACACCAGAGAATCCATGCTGGAGAGAAACCCCTTCAATGCTTGGCCGCTGGGGGAAGCATCAATATTTGTTCAGAATCGACTAACCCTGCGAGAAGCTACTCGAGAAAGAAACCCTATCAATGCCTTGAATGCGGGAAATGTTTGAATTGGAAGTCAGCCCTAATGGCACATCAGAAAAACCACAAAGGAGAAAGACCCCATAAGTGCTTAGACTGTGGAAAAAGTTTCCTATGGCAGTCACGCCTTGTTCTACACCAGGCAGTCCACACAGTTGAGAGACCCTATAATTGCTTGGAGTGCGGAAAAAGTTTCAAAACCAGATCGGCTCATATTTTACATCAGAGGATCCACACAGCGCCGAGACCCCATAAATGCTTAGATTGTGGGAAAAAATTTATGCAGAGGTCAGATCTTTTTAAACATCAGGCCATCCACACAGGAGAGAGACTCTGTAAGTGCTTTCACTGTGGGAAAAGTTTCGCACGGAGGTCGGACCTTGTTAAACATCAGAGAATCCATACAGAAGAAAGGCCCCATAGTTGCTTGGGCTGTGGGAAAAGTTTCAAACGGAGAGCAGATCTTGTTAATCATCAAACAGTCCACACAGGAGAAAGACCCCATACGTGCTCCCACTGTGGAAAAAATTTCACACGCAGATCAGTCCTCATTAAACATCAGGCAATTCACACAGGCGATACACCCCACACGTGCTTGGACTGTGGAAAAAGGTTTTTTTGGAAGTCAGAGCTTGTTAAACATCTGAGAAGCCACACAGGAGAGAGACCCCATAAGTGCTTGGACTGTGGGAAAACATTCACAGAGAAATCGAACCTCATTAAGCATCAGCGAATCCACACAGGAGAGAGACCCCATAGATGTTTAGACTGTGGGAAAAGTTTCATACAAAGGTCAGACCTTGTTAGACATCAAACGATCCACACAGGAGAAAGACCCCATAAGTGCTTACACTGTGGAAAAGATTTCACATGCAGACCATACCTTATTAAACATCAGGCAACTCACACAGGAGACACACCCCATATGTGCTTGGACTGTGGAAAAAGTTTTTTTTGGAAGTCAGACCTCATTAAACACTTGAGACTCCACACAGGAGAGAGACCCCACACTTGTTTGGTCTGCGGGAAAAGTTTCAAGTGGAAGTCAGCCCTTGTTTCACATGAGAGAATCCACACAGGGGAGAGACCCCATCAGTGCTTAGACTGTGGAAAAAATTTCACACGTAGATCATACCTTATTAAACATCAGGCAACTCACACAGGAGATGCACCCCACAAATGCTTGGACTGTGGAAAAAGGTTTTTTTGGCAGTCAGACCTCATTAGACATCGGAGAGTCCACACAGGAGAGAGATCTCACAAGTGTTTAGACTGTGGGAAATGTTTTAAATGGAGATCAGCCCTTGTTCGACATCAGACAATCCACAGTAGAGAGATACCCCATAAATGCTTACAGTGTGGAAAAAAATTCACATGCAAGTCAAATTTCATAAAACATTGGGCAATCCACACAAGAGGGAGTCCCCATAAGTGCTTGGTCTGTGGAAAAAGTTTTAAAAATAGATCAGCCCTTGTTTTACATCAGAGGAGCCACACAGGACAGAGACCCTATAAGTGCTTAGACTGTGGGAAAAGTTTCATTCAGAGGTTGGATCTGCTTAAGCATCAGGCCATCCACACAGGAGAGAGATCTCACAGATGCTTGGACTGCGGGAAAAGTTTCAGACAGAGGTCAGATCTTGTTACTCATCAGACTATCCACACAGGAGATAAACCCCATAAGTGCTTACACTGTGGAAAAAAATTCACACGCCTGTCAAACCTCATTAAACATCAGGCAGTTCACACAGGAGTTATGCCCCATAATTGCTTGGACTGTGGAAGAAGGTTTGTTTGGAAGTCGGACCTCATTAAACATCTGAGACTCCACATAGGAGAGAAACCCCATAAGTGTGTGTTCTGTGGCAAAACATTCACAGAGAAATCAAACCTCATTAAACATTGGCGAATCCACACAGGAGAGAGATCCTATAGTTGCACGGATTGTGGGAAAAGTTTCATACGGAGATCAGACCTTCTTAGACATCAGACAATCCACACAGGAGAGAAACCCCATAAATGCGTATACTGTGGGAAAAATTTCACACGCAGGTCAAACTTCATTAAACATCAGGCAATCCACACAGGAGAGAGACCCCATAAGTGCTTAGACTGTGGAAATACTTTTATATGGAAGTCAGACCTCGTTAAACATCTGAGAATCCACACAGGAGAGAGACCCCATGAGCACTTGGGCAGTGGGAAAACTTTCACAGAGAAATCAAACCTTATTAAGCATCAAAGAATCCACACAAGCGAGAGGCCCCATAAATGCTTAGACTGTGGGAAAAGTTTCATACGGCAGTCAGATGTTGTTAGACATCAGAGAATCCATACTGGAGAGAGACCCCATAAGTGCTTGGCCTGTGGGAAAAGTTTCACATGCAAATCTCACCTCTATAAACATGGGAGAATCCACACAGGAGAGAGACCTCATAAATGCTTGGACTGTGAAAAAAGTTTTATATGGAAGTCAGCCCTTACTTTGCATCAGAGAATCCATACAAGAGAGAGATCCCAAATGTGACTGCACTGTGGGAAAAGTTTCATACAGAGATCACACCTCCTTAAACATGGGAGTAGTCACACATCTAAACTTCTGTGACTCAGAGACAAGAAAGTGGTAAGCAACTTGCAGGCAAATTAGCTCAGATTCTACAGTTAGAGACATGTTGGATAAAGTTGTAAATGGCAGTTGGGGCATTGCTAGGTCAGATAATCTTGAGCTGAGAAATATAAACTTGTATTGTTAAAGAATTTGAAGAAGATGGTATCTCTAGTTGTCTGTGTTTTCCTGTCATAGAATGAGAGGACTGGAACGGACCTTGAGACATCATCCAAGCACTATCTTGTATAGCAGGGCTACGCAGCTTTGGAAGCCCCAAGGGCCACAGTGATATTCACAGCACATACTGAGGGCCACAACTTAAAAGTAATTGCATATACATGCAAATATATATGCAAATAGCTTCTTTCATAAAATGCTCTGCTACTCCCAGCACCTCCTCCTGGGAGAGGCGGGGAGGGCTAGAAACACCAACACCCTGTACCTGTTTGTTCCAGCTGGCCTGTCTGCTTGCATCTTTCAATGTTCACCTCACCTGGGAGATGCCTCGCCATTCTGAAGCATGTTCCCAGTGGAGACCGTGTTCAAAGGAAACAGCACTACGGGATACAAACAAGCGGGCTGCGTGTTGAGTAGCCTGTTGTAGACCATCCCTGACAGATGTTTTTCTAACCTGCCCTACAAAAACTCCAATGACGGAGATTCCACAACCTCCCTAGGCAATTTATGCCTGTGCTTAATCACCCTGATAGGTACTTTTTGCTAATGTCCAACCTAAACCTCCCTTGCTGCAATTTAAGCCCATGGCTTCTTATCCTGTCCTCAGAGGTTAAGAAGAACATTTATTTTCCCCCCTCCTCCTTATAACAACCTTTTATGTACTTGAAAACTGCTATTATGCCTGTCTCAGTCTTCTCTTTTCCAGACTATAAAAACCCAATTATTTCAGCCTTTCTTCATAGGTGATTTTTAGACCTTTAATCAATTTTGTTACACTTCTCTGGATTTTCTCCAGTTTGTCCACATCGCTCCTGAAACATAGCACCCAAATCTGCACACAGTACTCCAGCTGAAGCCTAATCTATGCCAGTTCTTTCTTGAAGCACTCCTGCTAGTACAACCCAGAATGATGTTGGGTTTTTTTCTGAAACCAGTCTCTCACTGTTGATTCATATTCTGCTTGTGGTCCACTATGATCCCAGATCCTTTTCCACAATATTGCTTCCTAGCCAGTCACTTCCCATTTGGCATATGCGAAATTGATCGTTCCTCCCTAAGTGGAGCACTTTGCATTTGTCCTTATTAAACTTCATCCTCGTTACCTCAGACCATTTCTGCAGATTGACCAGACCATTCTAAATGATAATCCAAAGTACTCGCCATCCCGCTCAGCTTGGTATCATCCGCGAACTTTATAAATATACTGTCCATACCATCGTCTAAATCAGTGGTTCTCAGTCGTGGACCATAGGGCTCTCCAGGGCCACGCCCTACCTCTAGGGGGCCACATGGAAAAAACGGAACATTAAGTAAATTATGTACCTTTTTTTCCAACTCACAGCGGCTATGAGGGGGGCCACAGAGGTAAACGAGGCTCAGAAGGAGGTGATGAGCAAAAAAAGGTTGAGAAACACTGGTCTAAATCATTGATGAAAATAGTCAACAGAGCAGGCCCCAAAACTGAGCCCTGCAGAACCCTACTTGTTATGCCCTTCCAGCATGACTGTAAGTCATTGATAACTACTCTCTGGGCATAGTTATCCAGCCAGTTATGCTCCCACCTTATAGTAGCCCCATCTAGGTTGTATTTCCCTAGTTTGTTAATGAGAGGATCATACAACACTTTATCAAATGGTTTACTAAATTCTAGGTATACCACACCTACAGATTCTCCCTTATGCTTGAGGCGTGTTATCCTATCAGAAAAAGCCATCAGATAGGTTTGACATTCGTTCTTTACAAATCCATGTTGGCTGTCACCTATCACATCTTCCAGATGTTTATAGATGAATGCCTTAATTATTTTCTACATTATCTTTCTTAGTATAGACGTTAAGCTGTGACTGGTCTGTAGTTTCCTGGGTTTTCCTTATTTCTCTTTTTATAGACAGGCACTATATTTGCCTTTTTCCAGCTTTCTGGAATCTCTCCTGACTTCCATGACTTTTTCAAAGATAATAGCTAATGGCTCAGATAGCTCCTCAGTTAGCTCCCTGGGTATTCTAGGATACATTTCATGAAGCCCTGGGGACTTGAAAATATTTAACTTGTCTAAATAATTTTTAACTTGTTCTTTTCTATTTTTACTTCTGAACCTACATCCTTTTTGTTGAAGCAAAAGCCTCACTCAGTTTACGCAGCTAAACAGACAGTTTTATTGGCCAATAAAAGCAAAGTGAGCCAAATGTGGTCCCAGTAGAGCCGGGCCCAGTGAGGCTGGCTAATACAACCAATCCTAGTGTCTTTATATCCTTGACCAAACAGCCTGACGTCAGGGCATCCAATTACAGAAGTCATCAATTAAGCTAGGAAAAATAAAGCCTTGTCAACAAGATGGTGGACAGGTACAAGGGAGTACCTCTCCTGTCTAAACCAGCCCAAGAAACACATTCCAATAGCACATCTGTCTTGGCCTGGCACATGGGGTGATAGAAAGTTCATTCTAGTCTACGTGCAAAGGCAAAAAAGCTGAAATGGTTTCTGTTATACAAGATGGCTTCTAGCTAAACATAAAATGGTTTCTACATTTTCTTCAGCATTCACTACTATAGGCATCCCATCACCACCCACCTTCTTGGTGAAATCCGACATGAAGAAGTCATTAAGACTCTTGAATTTCCACATGTTCTGATTTGGGTTTTTCCTCTCCATTGAGTAATGGTCTTAACTTGTCCTTGGTCCTCCTCTTGCTTCTGATGTATTTTTAGAATGTTTTCTTATTACTCTTCATGTCTGTAGCTAGTTTGAGCTCGTTTTTGGTTTTGCCCCGAGATAGTTTTGTTATTTGTAGTCATCCTTTGTAATTTGACCACCTTGCTACTTTTTGTAGGACTCCTTTTTTATTTTTAGATTACTCAAGTTCTCCTGGATAAGGCAGGGTGGCTTCTTTCCATACTTTTTATGTTTCCTATACAGGGGAATAGTTTCCTCTTGTTCCCTTAATAATGTCTGTTTGAAAAACTACTGACCGTCTTCAGTTGTTTTTCCTCTTAGCCTTGCGTCCCCTGGAGTCTTTACCTACCAGCTCCCTGAGTTTGCTAAAGTCTGCCTTCTTGAAATCTATTATCTTTATTTCGCTGTTCTCCCTCTTACCATTCTTTAGAATCATTAACTCTGTTCCTTTCATGATCACTTTCACCCATGCTGCCTTCCACTTTCAAATTCTCTACCGGCTCCTCTCTGTTTGTTAAATCGAATCTAGAGCAGCCTCCCCTCAGTAGCGTACTCCACCTTCTGGAATAAAGAATTGTCTCCAACACATTCCAAGAACGTGTTGGAGAATCTGTGCCCTGCTGTGTTAGTTTCCCAACAGATGTCTGGATGAAGTCCCCCATCATTCATAAGTCCTGTACTTTTGGATGATTTTTGTTAGTTATTCAAAAAAAGCCACATCTGCCTCCTCTTCTTGGTTAGGTGGCCTGTAGTAGACACCTACCATGACATCCCCCCAAGAGTGGCGTGAGGCCGGCTGCGGCAGCTGGCACCGCAGGCGGAAGGTGAGATTGGCTCCTCTGCCTGCATGGCCGTCAATGGCCATGATGTCATCATTGGGTGCCCAGGCCGGCGGCACCCTAGGCAACTGCCTAGGCTCACAGGCCGCCCCTGCACCCCCCTTGAATTTTATACCCCTTTTATCCTTACCCAGCTTTCGTTTTCACTGCGAGTTCTTCTGGCAGAAAATATGCTAACGAGAGACTCATTAGCATAAGTCACAATCTCATTAGCATATTCGCTGCTGTTTAGCAGAAAATATGCTAATGAGATCGTGACTTATGCTAATGAGTCCCTCGTTAGCATATTTTCTGCCGGAAGAACTCTCAGTGAAGATGAAGCCCCAGAGACTTTCAACAAGTCCTGTCTCCTATTTCCATCTTAACCTTAGACCAAATGTATACATTTTTAATACATAAGACAGAATCTACTCTGATTTTTAAGTTGATGAAACACAAGGCTTATCTCCACTAAACCGCAGATCCATGCTGCAGCTATCTATTTAGTGTGTCTGCTTAGACGTGATAGATCAATCTCAGAGTGCCATCAATGCTGGTATTCCTTACAGCCTGCAAGACACCATAGTAAAGACGCTGACTTCAGCTATGGTATTTGAGTAGCTGAAGTGACGTAGATTAGTTCAATGGTGGGGATAAGTGTAGACTAGGTGACCGTGTGAAACCAGGAACACTTTGCCTTTTTTTACAGAGCTGTGTTACATTTGCTCAGCGAGTGAATCCTAAACACTCATTTAAAATACACACAACCCAATCACTTTGTTATACTTCCCTTTGTCTTTTCAGTGCTGTCATTTGTTCTGCAGTTCTGCTTGCTCTGTGTTGCTTTATTTTTTATTTTTTTTACTGTTTTCTATGTGTGAAGTATTACATTGAGTTGATGTCCCTTAGAAATTGCACAAGCCTGTGCGAATGCCTTTTAATCTCCTTCCAGCATCAGAAAATATTGTACAGACGACCCTCGCACTTCCAACCTATGACAGTTCTCCAGGAACCAATTAAGTCAAGTTGTCATAAGTCAAACCCTTATTTCCCATAGGCGCAATGATATAAATGGGGGTTCTGTTCCTGGCCCGCTTTGCCTCCTGGGAGTTGTAGTCCTCAGTACACCGGGTCCAAAGCCAGTGGCGTGGCACAAGCTGCGCCCAGAGCTGGCTGGGACTACAGGCGACTGGCTGACCCTGTGGCTTGCTGTGTAGGTGGGCTTCAGAGGGTGGGCTGGAGTAGAGCGTTCCTAAATGGGGGGGGAGGTCATACATTGGGGGTCTCCTGTATTAACGTTCATGATGAGAGCGTGACTATTTCTAGTTGACTCGTGGATTTGTTTAGCATCTTAAAATTGAGCTCTGTGTGCAGATGATATGCATGCAACAGAGAGATTTGTGAAGTGCAAATCTTCACAGCATGCTAGTGTTTTGGCAAATGCTTCATTTTTTGAGGGAAGCTTTCCCTTAAGATGTAATAGTCTATTTATGGTAGGAGGTGCAGTTTATTAAATTGGACCTTGGGTGCATATTTTTATGCTTTTACTTAAAGACCATTTCTTTCTTCCTATAGCTGATTTGAGTATATAACACTTTGGCATGTTTTATAGCTTGAGGTCTTAGAAAAGCTGATAAAATTTACTCCAAAGACTGTTTATTTTATTTGATTTCATATTCAATATCTTAAACAGAGTACCTTGTTAATTACGCCTTGTTTTAATATTCCTCTTCCATGTCTAGGCACTATTAAAAAATATGTCTTGAGGCATTTTGTTTGTACTGGTGGCGCATAGCCACACATTATCTCAATATTGGTGTACATACCAAAATTCAGTCCGCACAAGGATGGAAAAAATTACAGGGAACGCTGGTCATTGTGTTTATTTACTAGTATTTTGAATTCTTCCTGCTTCTTTCCCATACATCTCACATTAGTAGAGACAGACCTCTAAGATACTGATTTGATTTTGCCCCCCAGATTTGTATTGTCTCTCCTTGATACCTGCTATTTCAGCCCATGCTCCCTCCCCCTCAATTTCTGACCAGTCTCCTTGGTCTGGGGTGGGCCTTTGGATGATGGGGTTGGGGCACAGGAAGATGCTCCAGATATGGGACGAAGGGGTTTGGCATGTGGGATGGGGGCTTGTGGTAGGAGATTGGGGTTTGGTCTCAACAGGACCTAGGGGGAGGGAGGGGTTCAGGGCAGGGGGTTGGGTGTGGAACACTTACCTGGAGCAGCGCCTGTTGGAGGTAGGGGGACAGGTAACTGCATAGCCTGTGCGGCCCTGCTGAAGGAACCGTGTGCTGCAGCTCCCATTGGCTGCAATTCCTGGCCAATGGGAGCTGCAGGGGTGGAGCTGTAACAATATGGCTTTTCTGTAGCTGTGTTAGAAGGCCCGTGCTAGTCCTGAACCAAAGCCGCCTTCTGTAGCCAGACTGAAGAGTAGCAGCCATTACTGTAAGGCCTGGAGTCACATACTCACAGTTCCATCTAAATTGTATTACAAAGTGTCACACCAGGCTGTGAGGAGGGACTTTGCTCTGATAGCTCCCCCACTGTCATCAGATAAAGAAACAGATCTCAAGCTGGGTAAAACTATCTGGCAAGAAAGTGCTTATCAATAGAGGATGTTGTGGAATCCTCATTCTATGAGCATTGTCACTACACGTTCCTATTGTTTGACTGTGTGATCTCTGTCTGGTGTGTAACTCTTTCTGTCTGCAGTATAATTAATTTTGCTAGGTGTAAATCAATTATGATGGTGGGATATGATTGGTTAGGTAATTTTGTTATGATTGGTTAGTAAAATTATACTAAAATAATTGGTTCAGGTAGAGCTAAGCAAGACTCGGGTTTCATTATATAAACTGGGGTTCAAGAAGGAAAAGAGGAAGATCATCAGGAGTAATAGAAGGAAGAAAAGGCTGGAAGAGGACCTGGAGGAGGGTGAAGACCTGGAAAAGAAGAACTTCCCTCTGAGAGACAACCTAAGACCAGAGAGACTGATATTGCCTGGCCAACAGGGGAAGTCTGCCTGCCTGTATCAGGGTTGGTGAGCATGACACTGTGAGCTTAGCACGTGCATTCTGCTTGTTTGAGAATTGTCAATAAATAGAGGATAAGGACTTTACTGTGTGAGGCTCTTTCAAGTGGCTAAAGATCCTGCCAACCTGCGGGTTGTTACACCCCGAGCCCTAGGAATTGGGTAAGGGTGGGTGTGTAAATTCACAGGGCTGCACTTTGAGCCCTAAGAACTGGGTAAAGGTGTGTGTCCCTACAGCCGTGGTCACCAACCAGTAGATCGCGATCTACCGGTAGATCTCAGAGGCTCTAAGAGTAGCTCTTGAGCCCTCTCTGAACTGCGCGCCTGCGCAGTACATTTACATTAGATTTCCTCATTTGAGGAGCAGCTACTCACCGAGCAACAGCACAGGTGAGTAGCTGCGAGGAATGGTGGGAATTTTTTTTTTTAAGTAGCAGTATAAGGATTGGGGATAGCAAGTGATGGAGAGGAGGAGAATAGAGAGGGAGGGGCTTCAAGGAAGGGGCGGGGCGGTAGATCTTGGCTTGGTCTGTCATTTAAAAAGTGATCTTGAGTGTAAAAAGGTTGGAGACCACTGCCCAACAGTGTGGAAGAGAGAGAGAAATTTGTGCGGGTAACAGAGCTTCCTGGCTCCAGGGAGTGGGAGGGATGGCTGCACTCACCTGCCAAGATAAGGAAGCCCCACCCAGAAACCCCCTCCTACACCTACCCTCTTGCCTGAATCCATAACCCCTTTCCTGGAACTGGAACCCTTCCTTTTGGGGCCCACCCTGCAGCCCCACAAAATCTAATAGCCCTGAACCTCGAGAAGAGGCCATCCGGCCCTGTTTGAGACTCACAACGGAGAAAGAGGACAGGAGCCCAATGTCCAGGCCTCAGTGTGAGCTGGAGTGGGCAGGAGATGCTAAGGAGAGAGCAAGCTAGAGAGTGATGCATTGAGCAGCTGGGGAGAGCAAAGGGGACCCTGAGCAAATGGGCTTGCAGGCTGGACTGGAGGCAGATCATCACCCCTATGGGGCAGTGGGGGAGGAGTTCAATGCTGGTTACAAAGGTCCTGGTGCTTAGTGCAGGAGGGTGTGTGGACAGGCATCCGCAGAGCAAAGGCCGTACCCACTGCATCGCTGCAGGACCAGGGCATGAGGCCTGGGGTGTGCGAGGAGCAGACTGTGAATTGTTCTTCCATTCTAGAGATGCAGATTTGATGTCCCCGTGCCACGGAGCGGTGGGATGTTTTCGCCTTTTTTCTTTTTTTACGTAGTTATGAGTTGCTGTTTAATAAATGGCATGTGTTCTGAGCACCATGCAATGGGCAGGGAAGTGTCCAAAGCGAAGCGAGCACCTCACCGTAATCACAAGATTGGGGGGAGGGTCGAGCTCACTGGGAATGATCAGACATCCCTTGTCGGGCAAAACTTTTGTCACCCCTGCTTGGATTCCGATGTTCAAACATATTTTGCAGTGTCTCAGGGTCACCTTTCGGCCAGGTGGAGCCAGCAGCAGCCAGGGCTGGGTTCAATAGCTAGGACTTCCTTTCCATTGATGCCCCACAGAACTGGCTTGAGCCTTGACTCAGTAACTGGGGAAATTCACATACCACTCCTGGGATCCACCTGCCACCTTCTGGCCACGTGCCACACCCCTTCACCAGCCACGTGCCACGCCCCTTCACCAGCCACATGCCACGCCCCTCCACCTGCCACCTACTGGCCACGTGCCACGCCCCTCCTCCAGCCATCTACTGGCCATGTGCCACTCACCTCCACCAACCACTTACTGGTCACATGCCCCATGCTTCCTCCAGATACCTACTGACCACATCCCATGCCCCTCAATCAGCCACTTACTGGCCATGTGCCCTACCCTCCACCAGCCTCCTATTGGCCACGTGCCATGCCCCTCCAGCAGCCACCTATTGGCGATTTGCCATGCCCCTCCACCAGCCACCTACTGGCCACATGCCACATCCCTCCACAAGCCACCTACTGGCCCCGTGCCATGTCTAGTACGTGACTGATGGAGGGACATGGCATGGGGCCAGTAGGTAGCTTGTGGAGGTGTGTGGCACATGGCTAGTAGATGGCTGGTGGAGAGGCATGGCACATGGCCAGTAGGTGGCTGATGGAGGGGCCTGACCTGTGGCTAGTAAGTGACTGGAGGAGGGGTGGGGTACATGGCCAGTAGATGGCTGGTGGGAGGGCATTGTACATGTCTAGTAAGTGACTGATGGAGGGACATGTACAATGCCCTCCCATCAGCCACCTACTGGCTATGTGCCATGCCTCTCCACCAGCCACCTACAGGCCACATGCCACACCCCTCCACAAGCCACCTACTGGCCACGTGCCGTGCCCCTCCACTAGATGCCTCCTGGCCATGTGCCATGCCCCTCCTCCAGGTGCCCTACTGGCTCTTTGCCCCTCTCCTCCACCAACCACCTACTGGCCAGTTGCTGAAATGTTTTCAGGTGCCCCATTTAATATTGATGATTTCAGCTGGGGAGCCACAGTGCTAGAGCACACTGGGCAGCCTCTTGCATCCAAGCCACTGTCCCAAGTAGATTGAATACTTACACCTCAGAACCAGCAAGTCCAGCTGTGCAGGGTGGGACCAGGCTCACAAGGGAGTTTAAATGAACTCTTCCACTGCACAGCGGGGAGGTCCCGGCGCTTCTTCTGCGGAACCCGTCACACTTTGAGCGTTGCCAAGTCTGTGGGACCCTCCTTGGCATCTGCCCCAACCACTGGCTTCTCTGGGCACAACAGATGCCCCCCGCCCCGCCCCTAGCCCTGGAGGGGTCCAGTGTAGACCAGGCACTGACAACCTAGGAGTGAGCCTGGGGCTCTGTTCACTGTGGTGCGGGGGGGGGGGGGGGACTGACCCACAACAGCGGTAAGAAGGAGCTGTGTTGGCTGCCCCACTGCCCACTCAGGTCTGGCTTAGGTTGGCCCCCATATCAGGCAGGGCGGGAGGCACGCGGCCGACATGGAGCGAGAGGTGCTGCGAGCTGGCCCGTGCCTGGGCTGAGGGTGAGTGGATGAGGCCGTAAGCTCATGCCTCACGTCACAGAGGCGTCCACTCGGTTTTGCCCCCCCAGTGGCCTCCTTTCTGATGGGCAGGGGGGCGTCACTTGGGGCCCAAACTGAGTGGACAGAGGCAGGTGAGTGGCAGGGAGCTGCAGCGGGCGCCCCGTGGGGGATCCAGGCAGCAGAGGGGATCTCTGGGTGTGGAGGGGGCAGACACGAGGGGACCCACAAGGGAGGGGCAGAGGGCCGGGGCCAAGCTCCGGCAGCGCCATGGGGCAAGGGGGCAGAGCCGGTAGCTGGGCCCAGACCTGGCAGCCAGTGAGTAGGGCTTGTCCCGGCTCCCAGCGCCCCCTGGTGGTCTCGGGGTCTCCCTGGGACAAGCCCCATAGAAACCCCCCTTCTGCCCCTCCCCGGGATCTGGGCGTTTCCTTTCCCTCTCCAGCCGCCCGCCCCTGACCCTCCGTCTTCGCTGCAGGCTGCGCCCAGAGCGCCGCGTCCAGGGGAGAAGCAGCCGCCAGGGGGCAGGGTGTGGGGCAGGAGGGGGGCTCAAGGAAAGTGGCGTCTCGCTAGGACCCAGCAGCAGCAGCAGCAGCAGGCGCGGGGGGAGCGATCGCTGGCTCCGGCCCGGCCGCAGGAAGCGACTCGCCGCCGCTGCTCGCGGGGACTCTGGGGCCAGGCTCCGGGCCGGATCCCCGAGCCCCGGCGGGGGCTGCTGCGGGGCCCCGGAGCCCGGGCTGCAGCCGGGAGGGGGAATCTCCGGCCGGGCCAGTCCCGCTGCTCCCTCCCCAGGAGCCTCTCCCCGGGCAGCGCCCCCAGCCCGGCCAGGCCCTGCCCGGCCCAGCCCCTGCCCCAGGGCGGGCAGCGCTTGGGGGGCAGGTAAGAGAGACCCCCCGGGAGCGGCGCCCCGGTGCCCCCGGGCTGCAGGGGGAGGGGTTGGCCCCGGGCTGCTCCCGGCGGAGCTGGCTGCGAGTCCCCGCCCGGGCCCGGGGCAGCTGCCGCCAGCCTGGAGGGTCCGGGGGCAGCGACACGTGGAGGGAGGAAGGGGGCAGGGATTGCGCCGAAGGGAGGATGGGGCGATGCAGGAGCAGGGCGGGATTATGGGGCTGGGGGGAGGAGGCTGGAGTGGAGGGACTCTGGGAGGAAAAGGGGGTGTGTGTGGGGGGGGGGGAGGCTGAGAGAGGGGGGAACTGGGTGGCCGGGAGCACGAGGTGGGTTTGTGGGGTAACAGCATCACTCCTGGCCCCACTTCGCTCTGCTTCACCAGCGCCTGGCACGGGGGAGGGGGGAAGTAGAAGTTTGGGGGGAAGGGGTAGATCAGGGGCGGGGGCAGAACAGGGCTGGAGGGGGTGGGTGGAGCCTGGGGCAGAAGTGGGGGGGTTGTCCCTGGCCCAGCCCCTCACTAGGGTGCCCCCCACCTGGAGGCAGGCAGAGGCGTGGGGATGGATATATTGGCAGTGGGGTGCCAGGATAAGGGTGGGGGCAGGGCAGTGGCACCCAGTAACCATGGGGGGGGGGGTTGGCTTTAGAAATGGTCACACCCACAGTGGGGGATGGGCAGGGGGACGGTCCCTCCCGAATTTGGCCCGGACGGTAGAGTTCCACCCCCTGGCGAATGGCTCCGAAGCTGTATTTGTTATGCATTCCCTGGGCAGGGCTGAGATGAGCAGTGAGGCTCCGCCCCTTTCCCCAGGCCCCGCCTCCGGTCCAGGCCAGAAGGTAAATCTGGGTCATCATAAGCCGGAGTGGGGAGCCCTGACTGCTTTGAGGAGCCTCAGACTCCTCTCTCCTCTTGCTCGGGGCAGGCCCATAGGCCAGGGGATGCTCTGGGACATCACAGCCCGACTCGTGGCGGGGCTCCTGCCCGTGTGCCGCTTGTGCCTTTTGAGATGATGGTCGCTCTAGGGATACGGGAGACTTCCTCTGAAGGGCTGAGAATTTACAAAACAAATATCCACCCAGAACCCCTCCCCCTGCTCCCACTTTCCTATTTGCATTTAAAGACCATCTCTGATGCCTGGGTTCAGTGTCCAGCCAGAGCAGGGGTGGGCAGAATACAGCCCTCCAGCTAGATTTGGCCTCCCACGTATTTTCCTCTGTCCTGCCATGACCCTCTGCGCTGGGGTCTGGAGGAAAATATCCCATGATGCAGCAGGGCGCTCAGGCAGCCTGCCGTGGCCCCAGCCACACTGCACCAGGAAATGCCACGGCTGGAGGCTGCTCTCCAGCGTGTCTCATGCATGCTCCTTGGTTGATGGGGGCCGCAGTTCTCCTCACCCTCAGCCCTTTTGTCACAGTTCCCTTTGGCTGGAAAGCAGCCCATGGGAGCTTCAGGGGTGGTGCTAGTGGGCAGGGTGCAGTGCTGCCCCTCTTCCCCCAGGGGGCGCACAGACAGGCTCACCCCAGCAGCTGGCAGTGTGAGGCCAGCATGGCACCTAAGCTACTGGCCTGAGTGGCCCACTATGCCGCTGGTAACCCTGCAAGCCAAGCCCTGCCCCAGGTCACAACCAGCTTCTTCACCCAAACTCCGTCAAGGCCCCATTCCTCATTAATATAACAGAAAAGTGCGGCCTGTGACCAATATTCTTGGAGCGGCCCCCTCCTTGCAAAAATTGCCCACCCCGACTCAGAGTCACTGCAAGCCACAAAGAGGGGATATTGGGGTTTGGTTTGGTTCAGTGGCGGTCAGTGTGTTCGGTTCGGGTTCTAGACACCCCAAAATGGTTCTGTTAGCAGGCAGTGCCCCAGAAGTGGGTTGGGAGGGAGCCCAGTGGCTTGCTTCAGCGAAGAATTGAATTTGGGGCATGGGGGTCTGCTTCAGGAGGGACAACAGAAGGCTGGAGCTGCGGGGACGAGAGAGAGGAGGCTCGTCTAAGGGGAACAAGAATTGAGCAGCCTTTTTCCTTGAGCTGGAAGAGTTATTGTTAATTTCTGGGACCAGAGAACCCCCTCTCCCCATGTCTTCTGTCCCAGCTCCCTCCCTCATCCTGCGGGCTACCCCTTCTCTTCTTCTGCTGGGGCAATCACATGTCTGGCAGGGATGTGAAAATCTAACCATGTAAACAGTTAACATTCACAGCTACACGCAGGTTCCCGGTATGCATGAGGAGCTGGTTTAAAAGCCGGCTCCCCGCACACTGGCTCCCAGGGAGCCATCAGCTGTCCCATGCTACTTCCTTTCATACAGAGGCAACAGCAGGAGGCAGGGGAGTGAGGAAAGCAGGAACCTGTATGCAGGGGGAGCTGGCTTAAAAGCCGGCTCCCTGTTCACACCGGCTTCCAGGGAGCCATCTGCTGCCCCATGCTGCTGCCTTTGATACAGAGGCAGTTGGGGGGGAGAGGGGGAAGCGGGGGAGGGCAAGCAGGAGCTGGTATGTAGGGAGAGCTGGTTTAAAAGTGTGTAACTGCTGAAATGTTCAGCGGCTACATGGTTTCTTAAGTACACACATTTTAACATTCCTGCTGCCTAGTAGGGATGTAACCTGGTAACCGGTCAGCCTCACCCTTCCTGGGAGATGCTAAGTGGTTAACTGGTGCCTGGCCCAGCTGGAGCAATGGGGTGGGCGGGTTAGCTGGTTAAACCCATGATTTAACCGGTTCCCGTTTTAAATGGGGTTTTACATCCCTACTGCCCTGGTGTTATTTTGTTGTCTTGTTTTACAATGGAGGGAAGAGCAGAGCAGGTGTTTAATTTGATTGTATCAATTAGGGAGCGGAAAATGTGCTCCCTAATTGAGCATTTCCCCTCCCCCGAGTTGGGTACCACCTCAGGCTGACTCAGATCAAAATGAGGCTTCCAGTCTGGTTTGCAGCTGCAGTAAAAAAATTCCGGGTCAGTCTGGTTCTCTGGTTTTGCTCTGGTGCGAGGCCGGGGGAGCAAATGAAACTCCCAGCTGCTGAACCGTCTCTGGGATCTTGCCAGGACAGCCCAGACAGGCTCAGTCCTGAGGGGGGGGATGCTTCAGGAGGATGCAGGGGCCAGGGCGGCCAGTGGGTTTTAACGGGGGTCCTCGTGCGAGCCGCAGGGAGCGCCCCATCCCCAGCACTCCCGGCATTCCTCAAGGGAAGGGGCAGAAGCCAAAAAGAGGCAGGGTGGGAGCTTGGGGGGAAGGATGGGCTGGGATCGGATCACACGCTGCTGCCGGAGCGGGGCCTCCCTCTAATCTCCAGGCCACCTGGACCCCGTGTCCCCATGAAGCCTGGGGCCCCCCCAAAGCGCAAAGCCTAGGGCAGTTGCCCTAGCCCAGCGGTTTTCAAACTAGGGGGTCTGACCCAGGCCTGGGGGGTGGAATGTTGGGCGCTGGGTCTCCTTGCTGCAGGGGGATCAGGTGAGTAGAGGGGGTGCTAAGGCAGCTCCCTGTCTGGCTTGGCACCGCAGACTGTGCTGCGCCCCAGAAGCAGCCGGCAACAGGCCCGGCTCCTAGGTGATGGGACCGTGGAGACCCTGCTGCAGGCTGCTTCTGGGACCCAGCAGGGTCTGCGGTGCCAGGAGAGGCAGGAAGCTGCCTTAGCCCCCCGCTTCCCGGGAGCCGTTCGAGGTAAGCCCCTCTATCTAGCGTGTAGTCGACCTGTGGAACTCCTTGCCAGAGGAGGCTGTGAAGGCTAGGACTATAACAGAGTTTAAAGAGAAGCTAGATAATTTCATGGAGGTTAGGTCCATAAAAAGCTGTTAGCCAGGGGATAAAATAGTGTCCTTGGCCTGTTTGTCAGAGGCTGGAGAGAGATGGTAGGAGACAAATCGCTTGATCATTGTCTTCGGTCCTCCCTCTCTGGGGCACCTGGTGCTGGCCACTGTCGGCAGACAGGATACTGGGCTAGATGGACCTTCGGTCTGACCCAGTACGGCCGTTCTTATGTTCTCCTGCCCCAGCCCCGACCCCCGCTCCAAAGCTGGAGGCCACCCCAAAACTCCCCTCCTCAGTCCCACCCTGATCCCAACTCTAGTTCCATTATGTTGGGGGAAAGGAAGGGACCATTATACTGGGTCGCGGCATCAATGATTTTCTTCAACTGGGTGATGAGAAAAAAAAGTTTGAAAACTGCTGGTCTGGTCAGTCCTGGGGGGGGAGCTCTGAAAACAGAAACCTAACCATTGGCGGAAGGGGACCCAGGTTCTTGAATCCCGGTGGTGCAGGGAGCGCCAGGGGCCCTATAACTTGCCACGTATGGATGTTAGCGCCATAGATCTCCTTGGGACAGGTCCCCTCCCCACCCCCCGCCGGCTCTGCATAGGGAGAGACTTTTACTAAGGTCCTTTCTGTGCCCAGCTCCTAAGCCGGAGCCTGCAGGGGAGGGGAGAGCCCTGGAGGAAAGGGCTGGTGCCGGGCGGGGAAGTGACTCTTCCCAAAGGGGGCCCCTTTCAGGGATTTGCAGGTGAGTTTGCACCGGAGGAGGAGTCTCCCCATGTGTCTCCGGGGGTCCCAGAGCTGCTGCCCTCGGGGACAGAGCCAGGGTCCCGCCGGAGAGCCAGCGCCTGTGGGAACAGACCAGTCCCCCATTCTGTGAGGCAGAGGGAAGGAGACAGGAAGGGGAAGGGTGAAAGTGAAAGGGTGGCAGGAGCAAAAGGTGCTGAGGGAGGTTCCCAGCTCCCAGCCCTGCCTGGAAACATCCCTGCATCCCCTTGGAGAACCTGACTCTGCTGGGAACAATGGGAGGAGCTGCGGGAGGGAACGCCGGATCCTGGCCCGGCTGAGTCCCCGCGCTGCTGGGGGGAAGGGCTGCCCAATGTCAGGGGACCCCCCAAAGTGGCTCCTTAGCTTCTGCTCTTTTCTTTGTTGTAGAGACTCCATCCCTGGGGGCGTTTCAAAGTGCCTGAGGACTGGCTGGCTGACAGGTCCGTGTTGCGATATGAGGGTTTTCCCAGCCGGACAAGAGTCCAGACCATGTGTTCAGGGGCAGGGACTCGGGGGGAGACAGGGACTCAGGCCCCTTCTGACACCTCCCCCATCGCTCCTCTCTCCCGACAGGCCCAGGAGACACATCGAGAGTTCGCTCTAGAGCGCCCGTCTGCCAGGGGCCGGGGCCAAGCAATGGCCGGGATGGAGCCAGCTCAGGTAGGGGGTTCAGGGAGCTGCGGGGGGGCAACTCCTGTAAAGGGGGAGAGGCAGGAAACGCACAGGTTGAGGCATGTAGGGGACAGGGTCTGAGAAACCTGCTGGGACACATTGAACCTGGGAATGATTTTCTCAAAAACAGCCCGTGGGTGGGGGAAGGGATAATTTCCCCCATTTCTGAACCAGGAACCATCCCCTAAAAACTGCCCAGACTCCCACTGCAGAAGTCTGACCCCACGGGGCTGCTGGGAAACACAGAGGGAAGCTGCCGGGATTCCTGTCCCCGTCCCTGGCTCAGAGCTCGGCTTCCCGCCTCAGCCCGTGGCTGGCAAGCGTGTGGGGAACAAGAAGACCCTGCCCTGCCTGCTGGGGGCACAAGGAGCTCTCCCCTTCTCCCAAACCTGCAACCTCCTGGCTGCTCTGAGCAGGGTGTGGGGGGGATTCTACTTTTCTGGACCATGACTAGCAGGATGGTGGCTGGGGCCGCAGGCAGTGGGTGAGGGACTCTTGTTGTTGCAGATGCGGGTGACCTTCGAGGAGGTGGCTGTGTATTTCACCCAGGGGCAGGGGGCGCTGCTGGGCCCCGCTCAGAGAGCCCTCTACAGGGACGTCATGCAGGAGAACTACGAGGCGGTGACCTCGCTGGGTAAGGGCGTCCCGTCCTCTTGGTTATTGGAAGTAGTGGGGCTTGCGTGTCTGAATCCGGTCAGTCGGATTGGGAGCAGGGGTCCCGGGGTAGGTCTACACTGCAGGCTTTTTGTGCAAGAACAGCTGCTCTTGTGCAAAAACTTGCCAGGTGTCTACACTGCATGCGTGTTCTTGCACACGTAAATTGATAATATAGCGTTGGAAAAAAGGGCTTCTTCCGGAAGAGTTATTCCTCTCCCCACAAGGAATAAGCCCTCTTGCGCAAGAGCTCTTCCACAAGAGGGCAGAGTAGACAGGCAACATGAATTTCTTGCGCAAGAAGCCCCTATGGTTAAAATGGCCATCAGAGCTTTCGTGAGCAAGAGATGCTCTTGTGCAAAAGCACATGGCAGTGTGGACTTGCTCTTGTGGATGATTTTTTGCACAAGAACTCTTCAGCAAAACTGTTCTTGCACAAAAAGCCTGCAGTGTAGACATAGCCTCAGGGTCCACAACTCTTGCATGGGAGAAACTTGCCTCTTCCTGCTCCGTTTGAGGGATCGGGGAGTCAGAAATTGGCAGGGGTTTAATCCCTGAGCTCTGTGTGTGTCAGCAAGTCCCCCAGAGCACACTCTGCCCTGAGACCTTGTAGTGTGGGTATAACAACCCTCTCTTCTCCCAACCCCAGATGTCTGTTGCTCCCCAGGGATCCGAGTTACCATAATCCCGTTTACGGTCAGGTTAAAGTCAGGGAATGTTCCTAGTGACAGATACTCTCCCAAAACTCCGTGTGCCCCGACCGTGCTTGATTTCAACCCCCCTGTGCAGGATTCCCCATTCCCAAGCCTGAGCTGATCACCCGGCTGGAACATGGGGAAGAGCCATGGGTCCCGGACCTCCAGGCCGACAAGGAAATGGAGAGCCTGAAAGGTACCCACACAGGTGAGAAGTCAGTGAAACAGAGACAGAAATATCTGGTTAGTGAAGGGAGAAGCCGGGATTCCCTAAATGGGCTGTGAGCGAGAGCCCCCAGTTCTGCCCCACTTCACCACATCCTCTGGCAAGGAGTTCCGCCAGTTGATAGTGCCCTGCAAGTCAGGGCTCCAGTCAGCAGGCATTGTAGCATCAAGGCAAAGATCAGTCACAGCTTCCCATCCATCCTGTGAGCTGGCAGGAATTTCCAAGAATTTCAGTCAAAAAAGCAAACAGAACATTAGGAATCATTTAAAAAGGGATAGAGAATAAGAGACCATCTTATTGCTTCTCTCTAAAACCATGGTACGCCCACACCTTGAACACTGCGTACAGATGATGTCACCTCAGCTGAAAAAAGCTACATTGGCATTGGAAAAGGTTCGGAAAAGGGCAACAAAAACGATTAGGGGGTTAGAACGGTTCCCATATGACGAGAGATTAAAAAGACTTGGATTTTTCAGCTTAGAAAAGAGGAGACTAAGGGGGGGGGGATAGGATAGAGGTCTATAAAATCATGACTGGTGTGGAAAAAGTGAATAAGGAAAAGTGATTTACTTATTCCCACAATATAAGAACTAGGGATCATCAAATGAAATGAATAGGCAGCAGGTTTAAAACAAACAAAAGGAAGTTTTTCTTCATGCAGGGCACTATCAACTGGCGGAACTCCTTGCCAGAGGATGCGGTGAAGACTTGCACTTTTAACAGGGTTCAAAAAAGAGCTAGATCAGTTCATGGAGGTTAGATCCATCAATGGCTATTAGCCAAGATAGGTAGGAATGGTTTCCCTAGCCTCTATTTGTCTGGAAATGGATGACAGGAGAGGGATCATGTGATAATTACTTGTTGTGTTCCCTCCCTCTGGGGCATCTGGCATTGGCCACTGTCAGCAGACAGGATCCTGGGCTAGATGGACCTTTGGTCTGACCCAGGATGGTCGTTCTTATGTTCCTCATTGACTTTCCTTCCCTGGGAGTGTTTGGGTGGGATGTGGAGGCAAAATCCAATTTCTCATCCTCCCCAACAGTTATTGTGTAGTACGTTACCCCTGTGTTATTCTGCTTTCTGTCTTCCCTCCTCCCCCCGGCACAGGCAGTGACTCCTGTCTGGGTTTTCTCTCTCCCAGGAGGTGATGGGATAGAGAGTGAGAACACGGAGGAAAGTCAGCAGCAGGAAGGTCCTGGGAAAGTTGAACTGAAGGAAAAGTATTTGGGAAGAGCGGAAGGGAATTTTCCCCAGAACTGGGAAGAGGGGAATGCCTGGGGAGATCGACACAGGTCAAAGATGCAGCTGAGAAACTATCCCAGGAAGAAACTGGATGAATCCATTCAATGTGCTGGAGGATGTGTGGATGCCAATGAAACCACAGTCAAGCAGAAAAGTCCCAATGAAGAGAAACCCTACAAATGCCTTAACAATGGGAACAGATTGTGTTTCAGTGCAAAACGTACTACAAGTAGGAAACCCCGCACAGGACAGACATGCTATAAATGCTTAGACTGTGGGAGAAGCTTCAGCAAGAAGTCTTCTCTCGTTCTACACCAAAGAGTGCACAAAGGAGTGAAAACCTGTAAATGCCTTCAGTGTGGGAAAAGTTTTAGTCAGAGATCACACCTTATTGCACATCAGAAACTGCACAAAGGAGGGAGACCCCACAGATGCCTTGAATCTGGAAAACGTTTTAGCAAAAATGTATCCCTCATTAATCATGGGGAAATCCATACGGGAGAAAAATCTTATAAATGCCTTGAGTGCGGGAAAAGTTTCAGTCTGAAATCAACCCTTAATAGACATAAGAAAACCCATTCAGGAGAGAAACCCTATGCATGTTTGGACTGTGGGAAAATTTTCAGTCAGCGCTCAAACCTTAGTCAACATAGGAGAATCCACACAGGAGAAAGACCGTATAAATGCCTTGAGTGTGGGAAAACATTTGGTCAGAGCTCGTATCTTATTAAACATAGGAGAATCCACACAGGAGAGCGACCCCATAAGTGCCTTGAGTGTGGGAAAACTTTCATTCGTGACTCACATCTTACTAAGCATAGGAAAATCCACACAGGTGACAAACCCTATGAATGTATCATCTGTGGGAAAAGTTTCATTGAGAGAACAAAACTTACTAGACATCAGGCAGTCCACACAGGAGAGAGACCTCATAAGTGCTTGGACTGTGGGAAAAGCTTCACTCTGAAGTCCCATCTTACTATACACCAGAGGCTGCACACAGGCGAGAGGCCCTTTAAATGCCTTGAGTGTGGGAAAAGCTTTAATCAGAGCTCCAATCTTATCACACATCAGCGAACCCACACAGGAGAGAGACCTAACAAATGCCTTGAGTGTGGAAAGACTTTTAAGCACAGTTCATCCCTTATTAATCATAGGAGAGTCCACACAGGAGAGAGACCTTATAAATGCCTTGCGTGTGGAAAAAGTTTTATGGAGAGTTCATCCTTTACTAAACATGGGAGAATCCACACAGGAGAAAGACCTTATAAATGCCTAGAATGTGGGAAAAGTTTTGTGGAAAGTTCATCTCTTACTAAGCATGGGAGAATCCACACAGGAAAAAGACCCTATAAATGCCTGGAGTGTGGGAAAAGTTTCTGTTTGAAATCAACCCTTAATTCACATCAGAGATCCCACACAGAAGAGAAACCCCATAAATGCGTGGAGTGTGGGAAAACTTTCAGTTGGCGCTCGACACTCCTTAAACATCAGAGAATTCATAAGGATAAGAAGCCACAGAAATAGCTTGACTGCAGGAAAAGATTCAGTTTGCCTTTACCCATCAGTGACAAACTTAACGGACAGACCATGAATGTAGGGAAAATTTGTTCGGTGCTCCCAGAGTATCAGACACCCACAAATCCATGCAGGGAAGTGATCTCGGAGAGAATTCTCAGTGTGGAAAATGCTCCAAGTGGAGCTCACACCATATGGGACATCAGAGACTTCCCCTGCAATGCAGGGAAATTCTCTCAGGGACCTGACTAGGGCTGGCCATGGTGATAGACCCATCCCCTCGTTCCCACGCACATCAGGGGCATGGGGCTCCTGCGGATCCAGCAGCAGCTGGACAATGACTCTGTGGCTCTGCCTGCTCTCAGCAAATCCCCATCAGCCCCTCCTCCCTGCTGCAGCCCTAGTTGCTGAGCTGCTGAGGTGGGGGAAGTGAGAGAAATTCCTCCAGATGTTCCCTCTGCCTGGCTGAAGTCCGCCCCCTCCATCTCCCTCTCCCTTCCCTGCCAGGATGCCCCTGCCATGGAGATGAGGAGAAGGACACTGGGGCCAGGGCTCAGCTTCACTCTGGACACTTGTCCCCATCCCCTGTTTTCCACCATCCACTGTGTTTGACTTTCCTACTGACCTGGGGCTGTTCCCTGCAGGGGGAGTGTCCCTAGGTCTAGTAACTCCTCTCCTACCTGAATCTCTTAGGATGCTGGGATCTGGGGGAGTCAAATATTATGGGACCAGGGCGATAGGTTCTGGGGAGGAAACGGGAGTGAATGATGGGGGCTAGGAGAGCTGGCAGCTGGGGCTATTGAGTATTTGGGGATCAAGGAATAAGAGGCAAGGGAGAGCACAGGGGGAGCAAAATGCTGCTTCTTCTCCCTCTGCCCCCTAGGCATTCTGAGAGCACCACTGAGAGGGGCTGATTCCCACGAGGCCTTTGGTGGGAGGCTTGGAGATCCCACCGCTGCCTCCACCAGCATCAGTCTCCGAGCGGGTGTCGGGTAGGAAATGCAGCACTCTGATCCCTATGCCAGATGTTCTTGGGTAAACATCGTGAGAATTTCGCATACAAAACTAACATTTTTGTCATGGATAGTTTTAGTGAAACTCACGGACAGGTCATGGGCCATGAAGAAAAATGCATGGAACGCCAAGACCCATCTGTGATTTTTACTAATAAAATACAGGACAAAATGGGTAGGGGGTAGGCTCCACAGCTCATCTTTGCTGTCCTGTGACAGCTGAGCAGCTGGATGGGCCCGGCAGTGAACTCTCGGGACATGTTCGATATGGGGGGGTTCCTCAGAGCCCCCCCACCATCTCTGCCATCTGGGAACTGTGGTGTACCCCTGCAGTAACTCAGAGCTCTGGGGCGCATCTGTCAGCTGCAGTGTGTGGCGCAGGTACTCGAAGTTGCCAATAGCTGAAGTTTCCGAGGTCTTTGGAAGTTACAGCTTCCGTGCCTTCGGCGAGGGGGTAGGAAAGTTGTAGCCTTCCTGATGTGGTCTGACTGTCTCTGATTAGCAGAGTGATCGTTAATCCTTGAGTTCCCCCTTTGGGGTCAAGGAACCCCCGCAGATAGTCTCACATTTCTCCAGGTCTGCTGAAAAGCGTTGAGTGTTTGTAGCTTTTCTCCCTTATGGGCAAGAATTCTTAGAATCGTAGAACACCAGAACTGGAAGAGACCTTGAGAGGTCATTGAGTCCAGTCTCCTGCTCTCAGAGCCGGACCAAGCATCATCTAGACCATCCCTGAGTGGTGTCTGTCCAGCCTGCTCTTAAATATCTCCAGTGATGGAGATTCCACAACCCCCCTAGGCAATTTATTGTAGTGCAGTGTTTCTTAAACTTTTTAAGACTGAGGAACACCAAACAATTTTTTTATGCGAAAAACCAAGGATTTTTGGTTGAGAGAGAAAAACAAAAGGATGTCGGGGCGGGGGGGAGAGGGTGTGTGTGTGGGAGGGGAGTTATTGAGGGGAAAAAAGTACTGCAGTATTCTGTGTTGCGGTGACAGAAACTCTCTTTGCTCCACTCACCCCACACTGATCCCTCTGGTGATGAATCCCCACGCGCCCCATGTTCACCAGTTGTGTATGATTGTGAAATATTGTGCACAAGGCATGCCTGGTGAGAAACCATTGGAAAACGCATGATCTGCTGCATACTATGCCAACAAAATGTCAAAGGGTGAGATTTGATTGTATGTTGCTGAGCACCTATCCTCCACAGGCCCTGATGATACTAAAGGGAGGGAGGGATGGAAGCTGTCAAGCGGGGGGGGGGGTGTTGCATTGTGGGTGTGGTGGGGGTAAAAATGAGTTGAGGGCTTTGTTAGTTGCTGTCAGCCAGCACCTAGTGGTGCGACCCCTTCCCAGGGCTGGGTGGATGGGTTCTGACAGCAATCCATCAGCTGTGAATGCCAAGGAATGGACCAATCAGAGGTGTTTCTGAGCTGTAGAGCCTCTGTAAACCCCCCCCCCCCCCCCCCCCCCCCCCCAAGATTTGCTGTGGTGGGAAAACCTCGCTGACAGGATTAAAAAAAATAATTAAAAAGAAGCTCTGTCCAGGGAAACGTGGTGGTAAAGTTTGTTGCTGAAATATGTTGTAATTCTGGGGAAAACTAAGTCTTCAGAAACGATGAAGGACTGACAGTTGGTGTTCGATAACTACAGTCTGAGCGTCCCTCTGCAACAGGAAGGAGGCGGTTACATAAGAACAGCCACATTGGGTCAGACCAAAGGTCCATCTAGCCCAGTATCCTGTCTGCCGACAGTGGCCAATACCAGATGCCCCAGAGGGAGGGAACACAACAGGGAGTCCTCACACGTGATCCCTCCCCGGTCACCCAAAGAAATTTACAATTCATCAAAAGAACAGGGTGGACCTCACTGATGAAGTTGCCTGACCTCATGAATCAGTGAAGACTTTTCGGCTACGTCTACACTGGCATGATTTTCCGAAAATGCTTTTAACGGAAAAGTTTTCCGTTAAAAGCATTTTCGGAAAAGCGCGTCTAGATTGGCAGGATGCTTTTCCGCAAAAGCACTTTTTGCGGAAAAGTGTCCGTGGCCAATCTAGACGCGGTTTTCCGCAAAAAAGCCCCGATCGCCATTTTCGCCATCGGGGCTTTTTTGCGGAAAACAGTACTATGCTGTTTACACTGGCCCTCTTGCGCAAATGATTTGTGCAAGAGGGCTTTTGCCCGAACGGGAGCAGCACAGTATTTCCGCAAGAACACGGACGCTCTTACATGAGATCGTCAGTGTTCTTACGGAAATTCAAGCGGCCAGTGTAGACAGCTGGCAAGTTTTTCTGCAAAGTCAGATGATTTTGCGGAAAAACTTGCCAGTCTAGACACAGCCTTCTGGTATAAAGAGGATGAGGAGGGGGAGTTCTCTGGCTATCTCTATCCCCTCATCTCGTCTCAGCACAGCAAAATCACTTGAAAGACAATAGATCGCTGAGTTGGGGGGGAGTGGTCCTATCTGGAAGGCTTTCCAAAGAGTTTGGGTCACAAAAATTGGGTGAGAGAAACCCTTTTGCTTGTGAGGGTACATCTGTGTGCCAAATCTAAGTGGACCTATATGAGGTTGATTTACAGCTGCTACAGTAATTCCGGTGGTCAAAGTACTGCAGGGGGTACCTCTTGATGGTGCTGCAGGCACTGGTGGATTCACCAATGTCCGTGTGGAATGGTTGGGAAGGGTGCATGATGTGCATAGCTTTAGAAACTCCCGCCTCTGCAGAAAGATGTGCACGGGAACTTTTACCAGACTGGAAAATCGGAATCGGATCCTCAGCAACCCAGCCTATCCCCTTGCTCTCATGGCAGCCTGGACTGCAGTACGGGCGCAATTCAGCTGCAGGCTGACCAAGAGTAGGATGGTGCTTGAGTGTGCTTGGAGGTGTTTAAAAGGAAGGTTTAGGATCTGCTGGTTAGGTTGGACCTCAGAAAAGGCAATATTCCCTTTGTGGTGTCAGCCTGTTGTGTGTTCCATAATCTTTGAGAGCACAAGAGGAAAAGTTATCTGGCAGGGGGGGTGTCTGCGGAGGGGGTGGGGTGCTGCAGCACAGCACCTAAGCAGAGATTTTGAGCAGCCAGGCACCAGGGCGATAAGGGGGGCAGTGCAAATCAGAGAGGCTTTGGAAGAAAGTTTTATAAATGGTCCATTTTGAGAGTGATTCACTTTGCTCTCAACAAGGTGCCCCGTATTCAGTGGGTTTGCCTGCAATCCCCCACCTCCTGCGCTATAAGCAATAAAGAAGCTGCTGCTCAGAGACTGTGCGTTTTTATTTAGGGAAGACAGCAAGGGCAGAAAAGAAGTCCATGGAGGGACCTGAAAGGGGAGGATCAGAAACACGAGGACAGACTTTTGCCTCCCAAGGCCCTGGAGGTTGAGGCTGTGTCTAGACTGGCAAGTTTTTCCGCAAAATCAGATGATTTTGCGGAAAAACTTGCCAGCTGTCTACACTGGCCACTTGAATTTCCGGAAAAGCACTGACAATCTCATGTAAAATCATCAGTGCTTTTCCGGAAATACTATGCTGCTCCCGTTCAGGCAAAAGTCTTTTTCCGAAAGACTTTTGCGCAAAAGGGCCAGTGTAGACAGCATAGTACTGTTTTCCGCAAAAAAGCCCCAATTGCAAAAATGGCGCTCGGGGCTTTTTTGCGGAAAACCGTGTCTAGATTGGCCACGGATGCTTTTCTGCAAAAAGTGCTTTTGCGGAAAAGCATCCTGCCAATCTAGACGCGCTTTTCCGGAAAGGCTTTTAACAGAAAACTTTTCCGTTAAAAGCATTTCCGGAAAATCACGCCAGTGTAGACGTAGCCACTCCAGAAATCTCGCGAAAAGGATCAAAGCGTCCTTATCTGAGAGCTTCATAAAGATGTTCAGGGAAGATTCCAGCTTTGTCTGCAGACCTGTTAACAAGCTGTTCCAGGCCCCCTGCACTGTGTAAGCACAGAGCAAGCCATGCAATCACACCCAATTGCCCTAACCTGCCTGTAGCAAGAAAAAAATGGTGTACTCATGGGAAGTGCCCTTCCCTGGGATTGGTGCTTGACCGTGAGATGTTCCGGGAGGAGGGGACTGGCTCCAAAGTTCTTTCCCTCTTGCAGGCTCTAGTGGGATGATGAAAAGTTCTTGGCTCTCACTGCTTGTTGGCTGGCCATTCTCCTCCTCCCCTTCTGCCACCACGTGGTCCTCTATGCTGCTGCCCAGAGTGTCTTCATCAGACTCCATGGTCTAGCTTGGGAAGCTGGTCGGGTCCCCCCTCTGCCCCATAGAATCTTATGCAGCTGGTTGTGGAAACAGCATGTTTGTGGCAATGCATCAGATCATCTGTTTGCCTCCATTGTCTTGTGGTAGGACTGCCTCAGCTGCTTTCTTTCAACTTGGCACTGCTGGGCATCCCTGGAGTATCCTTTGGCCACCGGGCAGTTTGTGGAAGATTGGCATTTCTTTTGCTGTTTTGGAGCACAGAGAGAATACAATCCTCTCCCCACACCTCTATGAGGTCCAAGATCTCCTGCACCCTCCATGCTGGTGCTCTTCGGTGCCCCTGGGAACTAGGACTTGAAGTCATGGAACTCTTGGAACTCCTTGCCAGAGGATGTGGTGAAGACTAGGACTTTAACAGGGCTCAAAAAAGAGCTAGATAGAGTCATGCAGGTTAGGTCCATCAATGGCTATTAGCCAGGATGGGCAGGAATGGTGTCCCTAGCCTCTGTTTGTCTGGAAATGGGTGACAGGGGAGGGATCATGTGAGGATTACCTGTTGTGTTCCCTCCCTTTAGAGGGCACCTGGCATTGGCCATTGTCAGCAGACAGGATACTGGGCTAGATGGACCTTAGGTCTGACCCAGTGTGGCCGTTCTTATGTTCTTACGGCCATGTGTGCTGCTTAGTTACTATAGAGAACTTTCTGGGTGTCTGGCTGGTGAGTCTTGCCCACATGCTCAGGGTTTAGCTGATCGCCATATTTGGGGTCAGGAAGGAATTTTCCTCCAGGGTAGATTGGCAGAGACCCTGGAGGTTTTTCGCCTTCCTCTGTAGCATGGGGCAAAGATCACAGCTGGAGGATTCTCTGCATCTTGGGGCCTTCAAAGTATTTGAGTGCTCAGAGAGGGGCACTGTGGGATGCCTCCCGGAGGCCAAAAACCTCTCCTATAGACAACCACCTAACCTCAAGATGATTCTTACCAACCACCACAGGACATACCACACTAATACCAACCTTGGTACCTTCCCTTGCAACAAACCCCGTTGCCAGCTTTGTCCACATATTCATTCTGCTGATACCATTATTGGACCTAACCAAGTGAGTTATAAGATCAAGAACACATATTCCTGCGCATCCAGAAATATAATCTATGCTATCATGTGCCGAAAGTGTCCGTCTGCTATGTACATTGGACAAACATCTCAGACACTTCGCCAAAGGATTAATGCCCACAAAACAGATATCAGACAAGATCACAAAGAGAAAACAGTTTCTTGCCATTTTAACCAGAAAGGACACTCTCTCAATGACTTAACCACCTGCATTCTGCTACAAAGACCTTTTACATCTGCACTTGAAAGGGAATCCTCTGAACTGTCATTCATGTTAAAATTCGACACTTTCCAACAAGGACTTAACAAACATTTGAACTATCTCACCCATTACCAAGATAGTTTCCCCAATTATCACCTCTAATACCATTAACTCACAAACATCCCACTCTCCCTACCTCTAATACAATCAATTCACAGACACTTACCTTCCTTCCTCCCCCCCCCCCTTCATCCCCCTCCTGTTCTGCAATGTGATTTGTCCTTTTCATATTTGTTCATTTTTTTTAATTGTATCCTTTGGTATATATGGTTGTGACTACTTTCTTCCACTATTTGATCTGAGGAAGTGGGTCTGGCCCACGAAAGCTCATCATCTAATAAACCATCTTGTTAGTCTTTAAAGTGCTACATTGTCCTGCATTTTGCTTCAACTACCCCAGACTAACACGGCTACATTTCTATCACTATTCAACATCCAAGTACACTGCTGCAAATTCGATGAAGCTGTCACAAGAGGGCGCTGCTGCTGCTCGGGTAATTAAGCCATGCAAGCAGAGCTTCTGACGGTGTATTATAACTGGCTCAAAGAACAAGAGACCCACAGCAGACAATCTACCTTTAACAAGTTTATTGCAAGCAATCAGTTCAGGAGCAAATTTTAAAAGCACTATATATATATATATGTATATTTAGTACTTAAACAATTAAAACAACTGTGAAAGACATTAAAAGGCATTACAAGCATAAAAAGGCATTACAAGCAATAATTGAATGGAATATTTAACAATCTAAATCTAATTCTTAACCCAATTTAGCAGCCTAATTCTTAATCCAATTTAACACACACACACTCACCTTCTGGGGCTGGCCAGACCCCAGGTAATGTTGGTTAATTTGGTTGAGGCAGAAGTCTGACATGCACGTCTCCCCAATATGTCCCCAATGGACTCCAACTCATGGGGCAAAATGGTGTGGTTTATATCCCCTCCACAGGGGCCAGTCCGGTGGGATGTCATCTACTGATTGCACACAGCCCAGGTGGGGTGATGTCCATTAGTCACACCCGCTTCTTTAACTGGTGTGTCCATGACCGATCCAAAAACACCCGGTTTTGCATCACCCAATTTTGCTTGTCTCACCACGAGTGAGAACCAATGGTCTGTCCTTGGTTAGATTCTTCCCTTGTTACTTTTTCTTATCTGGCAAGGCTGGAAACGCTGCCTTAGCACATATACACAGGTCTTTTATTTCACACAGTCCTTTTTCTGAAAGTTGTAAACAAGTCCCATAATCCTCCGGGGCTATTGCCTGCCCCTCAGCATGGCCTCTCTTCAGTTCACTTATTGTTGATTCACTCATGCTACCCAGTCACACGACCCACGATTTGTGACAAAGCGAGATTAAAAAACTGCATCCCTCACCGTGAAAGGCAGACGTTCTGCCACTGAGTTTACGCTACCCTCCAGGTCGATGGAACAGGCTTGGTGATATGTTCATTGTTTAGAAAATTGCTTTTATAAGGCTAAATTCAGTCTCAACTCCTGGTGCAGACCAGGCCTTGCAGAGGGGTGACCTGGAGGGGAACATAAGAACATAAGAACGGCCGTATTGGGTCAGACCAAAGGTCCATCTAGCCCAGTATCCTGTCTACCGACAGTGGCCAGCACCAGGTGCCCCAGAGAGGGTGGACCGAAGACAGTGATCAAGCGATTTGTCTCCTGCCATCCCTCTCCAGCCTCTGACAAACAGAGGCCAAGGACACCATTTTATCTCCTGGCTAATAGCCTTTTATGGACCTAACCTCCATGAATTTATCCAGCTTCAATTTAAACTCTATTATAGTCCTAGCCTTCACAGCCTCCTCTGGCAAGGAGTTCCACAGGTTGACTACACGCTGTGTGAAGAAGAACTTTCTAGTCGCTAGTTGAGAGGCTGTGAAAAATGTGCACATGCAAATACCACTTTTCACAGCAGCAGCCTAATTCACAGCTAGCAGTCACCCAATTCTGATGTGGAGGTGTCTGTGGGCCTCTCACTGATACTTAGTGGGAGAGGGGCAGCTTGCTTGGCCCTCTCCCAGTACCAAAAGAAAGGGGAAGGGCCCTGAGAAATCAAGATCTTGAAACTGATTAAGGGGCGGGGCCAAAGCTCCAGATCAGCCTGATTGACAGGGCGGGGGAGGGGGGCAGAGGATGAGGGAGTCAGGAGCCTGGAGTTACACCCTGGGGAGGACTGGTCCAGTGCAGGGTGGGAGGTGCTGAGGACAGGGCAGAGCACCCGGGCATGGTGACCCCCCCCCCCGGCTGCAATGGGCTCCCCCACTCCTAGACCTTCCTCCTGTGCCCCCTTTGCCATTAACCCCTTCCTCTCCTGCCCCCTAACTCCGACACTGTGCCCCTAACCCGGGGTGGGCAATAATTTTTGGTGGGAGGGCTACTCCAAGATTTTGGAAAGTAGTTGAGGGCCACACGCGTCCATGATGTTAGTGGAGATACAAGGTCTGGGATGGAGGTTGGGTGCAGAGGGCAGCTTGGGGTGAGGGACTGGGATGCAGGAGGGGGACTGGAGTCTGGGAGGGAGTTGGGATGAAGGAGGCAGTTGTGACCTAGGGCAGGGAACTGGGGTGCAGGGATTTGGGATGTGACCTACCGTTAGGAGGGTATTTTGATCTGGGGCAGGAGACTGGGGTGCAGTGGGGGGCACCTGATGGCAGCTGTAAGGGGTGCGCGGCATCCCTTATAGCTGCCATCAGGCGCTGCGTGCCCGGCTCCCGGCGGGCTGCAGTGGCAGCCCGGGGCGGGGGCTGCGTTAACCCCTGCAGTGCCCTTCTCCCTGTGGCCATAGGGCCCTGCACAGCTAGATGCAGCCTGTCCAGACAGCCCTGAGCTGCACGCCAATGGCAGTGGCTGGGCAGCGCATGTGCCGCTCGTCCGCCTGCCTGCGCCCCCCCAGGGGCAGGCCAGCACATGCGCCATGCACCCGGGGCTGTGCCACCCGCCCGAGGCGTCAAAATGGCTCAGGCCGGCCCTGAGAGGGGGTATGGGTGTAAGAAGGGGACAGGAGGTTTGGGTACGTTTAGTGGGCAGGGCGGTGGCAGAGGGTTGGGGCAGGAAAGGGCTGCAGCGTCCGAAGCAGGCTGCGGCCAAGAGACTTATTTGTCAGCTGTCAAACTAGCCTGCCTGCCTACAGAGCTTAAAATGTTTCCCTACCTGCCTGGCCATGTGCTTCATGAATATGTGCGGAGGGGGGTGGTTCTTCTTAACTGCCTGTTATTCCAACAAGCAACTCGCATTGGCTGGTTTCTGGCAGAAACCGGCCAATGGGAATGTGCAAGGGGGTGGAGCGGATTCTAAAACTCCCTCCCCCCCCCCGCCCCTTCAGTTTTAAAACCGAAAGGGAGTCCTACAGCCACTTTTTTACCAGGCGCGCTGGGTTGTGGGGCAAGCCAGGGACCTGCCTGAGGCTCTCTGCTGCCTCCGTGGACCGGATCCAGTGGCTTGGTGGGCCGGATGCAGCCCACAGGCTGTATTTTGCCCAGGCCTGTCCTAACCCCAACACTGTGTCACCTTCACCCCAACCCCTGCACTTCCCTCCCACCGGCACCCCCATCTCCAGCCCTGTGTTGCTGGTGTACTTACCGCATTGCGTCCCTGCTCAGGATCACCCGACACCCTATACCAGTGGTTCTCAAACTTTTTGGCCTGAGGGCCACCTGGCTCAATGCAAACCTTTCCGCGGACCACCCGTTGCTAATGGAAACTCGCAGTTAATGACATAATTTCACCCAAGCCATTTTGCTAGAGCTGCAGCTAGGGAGAATGATTTAATTTAACCAGTAAGAAAATAAATATTCATTTAGCTTATTAAACAGCCTAAGGGCTTTCACGTTCTCATATTATTTTATCAAACTTCATTTTAAATAAAGTACATAAGATCGGCCACACTGGGTCAGACCAAAGATCCATCCAGCCCAGTATCCTGTCTGCCGACAGTGGCCAAGGCCAGGTGCCCCAGAGGGAGTGAACCAAACAGGAAATGATCAAGCGATCTCTCTCCCGCCCTCCATCTCCACCCTCTGACAAACAGAGACTAGGGACCCCATTCCTTACCCATCCTGGCTAATAGACATTAATGGACCTAACCTCCATGAATGTATCTAGCTCTCTTTTAAACCCTGCTATAGTTCTAGCCTTCACAACTTCCTCAAGCAAGGAGTTCCACAGGTTGACTGTACGCTATGTGAAGAACTTTCTTTTATTTGTTTTAAACCTGCTGTCCATTAATTTCATTTGGCGACCCTAGTTCTTATATTATGAGCACAAGTAAATAATTTTTCCTTATTTACTTTCTCCACACCACTCATGATTTTATAAACCTCTATCATACCCCCCTTAGTCTCCTCTTTTCCAAGCTGAAAAGTCCTAGTCTCTTTAATCTCTCCTCATATGGGACCTGTTCCAAACCCCTAATAATTTTAGTTGCCCTTTTCTGAACCCTTTCCAAGGCCAAAATATCTTTTTTGAGGTGAGGAGACCACATCTATACTCAGTATTCAAGATGTGGGCGTACCATGGATTTATATAAGGGCAATATGATATTCTCTGTAGAGTATTAATTTACATCCAACACAAAAAGTTTCAATGTTTTCTTTATTTATGGCAGGGGTGGGGAACCTTTTCTGGGTCGGGGAAGCCACTGAGCCACACAAAAAATCAGTTGGGGACCACACAAGTGAGAAGCAGAAAAGCCTCCTCCAAAAACCCCTAACCCTACTGATGGGGCCCCCAACTGAGACACCTCACTGCTCTGAGGTTCCAGACCCACTGAGGGAGGGGAAGGGGGAGGGACAGGGAGGACTGAGGTTCAGGGTTTCCCATAGGCCAGATTTATTCTTGTGGGGATCCAGGGTGAGTGGATTTTTTGTAGCCCCCCTAAAACTCTGGGGATGGGACAAAAATGGAGGGGTTCAGTGTGCAGTACAGGGCTGCCAGCGAGAGGAACGAGGGAGCAGGATCTGGGCAGGAGGTGCATTGCATGAGGGGGTGAGGTCTGGATGGGAGGAAGGGTGCAGGAGCAAGGGAAGGTGCAGTGTGTAGTCAGGAGGAAGAGTGCAGAAGCAGGCTGGGGGTAGGGTGTCTGGCCAGGGGGGAGGATGCAGGAGCAGGCTGGGGGTAGGGTGTCTGGCCAGGGGGGAGGATGCAGAAGCAGGCTGCGGGGAGGGTGTCTGGCCAGGGGGGAGGATGCAGGAGTAGGCTGGGGGTAGGGTGTCTGGCCAAGGGGGAGGATGCAGGAGTAGGCTGGGGGTAGGGTGTCTGGCCAAGGGGGAGGATGCAGGAGCAGGCTGGGGGTAGGGTGTCTGGCCAGGGGGGAGGATGCAGGAGCAGGCTGGGGGTAGGGTGTCTGGCCAGGGGGGAGGATGCAGGAGTAAGCTGGGGGTAGGGTGTCTGGCCAGGGGGGAGGATGCAGGAGTAAGCTGGGGGTAGGGTGTCTGGCCAGGGGGGAGGATGCAGAAGCAGGCTGGGGGTAGGGTGTCTGGCTAGGGGGGAGGATGTAGGAGTAGGCTGGGGGTAGGGTGTCTGGCCAGGGGGGAGGATGCAGGAGTAGGCTGGGGGTAGGGTGTCTGGCCAGGGGGGAGGATGCAGAAGCAGGCTGGGGGTAGGGTGTCTGGCCAGGGGGGAGGATGCAGAAGCAGGCTGGGGGTAGGGTGTCTGGCCAGGGGGGAGGATGCAGGAGTAGGCTGGGGGTAGGGTGTCTGGCCAGGGGGAGGATGCAGGAGTAGGCTGGGGGTAGGGTGTCTGGCCAGGGGGGAGGATGCAGAAGCAGGCTGGGGGTAGGGTGTCTGGCTAGGGGGGAGGATGTAGGAGTAGGCTGGGGGTAGGGTGTCTGGCCAGGGGGAGGATGCAGGAGTAGGCGGGGGGTAGGGTGTCTGGCCAGGGGGAGGATGCAGGAGTAGGCGGGGGGTAGGGTGTCTGGCCAGGGGGGAGGATGCAGAAGCAGGCTGGGGGTAGGGTGTCTGGCTAGGGGGGAGGATGTAGGAGTAGGCTGGGGATAGGGTGTCTGGCCAGGGGGGAGGATGCAGGAGCAGGCTGGGGGTAGGGTGTCTGACCGGGGTGGGAGGGTGCAGGAGCAGGTTGGGGTGCGGGGGTCCCGGCAGAGTCGTGGTGCATGAGTGGGCTGGAGGTGCAGGGGTCTGGTCATGAGGGGATGGGGGGACACTTACTTGCCTTTGTACCAGTGCCGGTCCCAGTCACTGCATCCCGCTGCTCCCCTTGGCCAGCTTCCTGCTGGGGGGAAGGAGAGAAAGCCACAAGCCCTGCTGTGTGATCTCACTCCTGGGGAAGAAGCACCGCCCCTCACCCTCTCCTGGCTGCGGGAACAGCAGCACGGCTCAGGGCTTTCTCTCCCCCACCCCGCCAGTGGGAAGCCAGTGCTGGAGCTCCAACCCTGCAAGGGAGGCGGGAGGGTGAGGCCCCAGCACCCTGGGCCTAGGCAGGAAGCAGGAAAAGCTGTCCAGCAGGAAAAAGGAGCCAAAGGAGAGGGCCGGGGTCAGAACCCTTTGCGGTGCCCCCCTGGCTGCCGCACCCTAGGCCTAGGCCCCGATTTTGATGCAGGGGCTGTTGCTGGGAAGAAGGATCCTGCCACCACGGCCTCCCTGCACCACAGCCAGGGCTGGCCAGGAAGCTGGGGACAGTCTGTGACTTGCCCTTCCATTGCAGAGATGCGGTTTGTGGTTCCTGCCTGCCTGCAGAGCAAGGCAAGGTGTTTCCTTTCACCTGCCCCATGTTTGCCTTCATTTTCTTGTATTAGTTGCCGTTGAATATATGGTACGTGTTCTGATCCAGGAAGCATCCAGGGCAGAGACGGTAGCTGGAGTAGGGACACATTAGAACCACGAGTCGCCAACCTTTTCGAGCATGAGAGCGCTTTTTGAATTGAAGTGCAATTCAAGTTCTACCTCAAAAAAGGTTGCCAGGTGGTTTAACCAAAAATACCAAATGCCCCCCCCCGTGTTCAAACAAAACAAAACAAAACAAAAAACAAACCACTGGGGAAAAAATCCTGTTGAGAAAAAATAAAAAGGAGGAGACAAAAGAAAAGTCGTTGAGCAAAAAAAAAAAAAAAAAAAAAAAAGATAAAAAACAGCATGGCCCCTTTAAGAAAGGCCTTTTTGGCTTTTTGACAGCGGCCATCTTCTTTTTCTGCTCAGAGTCAGAAGAAAGCTCCCCTGCGGAACCAGGTAAGTGGGGGGTAGGGAGGTCTGGGGGAGGGGAGCCCCAGGGGGCTAGGCCCAGTTGCTGAATGTATGTAGGGTTGCCAGATGTCCAGTATTTTTGCCTCCTGGCAGAGAAAAAAAATCAGAAAATACCAGACATTTTAGGTTTCTGGTATTTTCTGAATGTTTTTACCAGACAGGAGGTGAAAATACTGGACTGTCCGGGTCAATACCAGACACCTGGCAACCCTAACCTCAAACCCAAAACACCCTGACCCCAACTCTTTCCCACCCCTTCTCGGAGGCCACGCCCCTGCTCTCTCTATCCTTCCTCCCCCACTTTTATCAGGCTGGGGGGAGGGGAATATGGACTCTGATCTTGGGCTAAAGCAGTGGTTTCCAACCTTTTTACACCCAAGATCACTTTTTAAATCTCAGAACAGGCAAAGATCTACCGCCCCGCCCCTTCCTTAAAGCCCTGCCCCTTTCTTGGAGCCCCGCCCTTTCTATTCTCCTCCTGTCCATCACTTGCTCTCCCCAGCCCTTACTTACACACTCTGATAAACAGTTTATTTTTAAATGATGCGATACATACAATTAAAATCAGGCGTTTATAGTTATGAAATAAATGGTCTGTTTTTTATTCATGCTATTTGAATCTAAAATGAAGCATTGATAAGTATACATTTTGTGGGGACAGAGTTCTGCGGCTGGGGGCAGGGGAGAGGGAACAGGGTGCTGGGAGGGCAGAGGACAGGGTTCTGCAGCAGGGGAGAGGGAACAGGGTGCTGGGAGAGCAGAGGACAGGATTCTGCAGCAGGGGACAGAGTGTCAGTGGGGACAGGGTTCGGGGAGTGGGGACGGGAATGGGGACAGAGTTCTGTGGCTGGGGAGTGGGGGTCGGGGAGTGGGGGGCCACTGGAGGCAGAGAGTCCCCTGCATCTCCCTCCTCCCAGCATTCTCCCCCCACCCCAGGGAAACCACCGGGTGCCTGCGCGGATGGCGGGTGTCTCGCTAGGACCCAGCAGCAGCAGCAGCAGCAGGCGCGGGGGGAGCGATCGCTGGCTCCGGCCCGGCCGCAGGAAGCGACTCGCCGCCGCTGCTCGCGGGGACTCTGGGGCCAGGCTCCGGGCCGGATCCCCGAGCCCCGGCGGGGGCTGCTGCGGGGCCCCGGAGCCCGGGCTGCAGCCGGGAGGGGGAATCTCCGGCCGGGCCAGTCCCGCTGCTCCCTCCCCAGGAGCCTCTCCCCGGGCAGCGCCCCCAGCCCGGCCCGGCCCAGCCCCTGCCCCAGGGCGGGCAGCGCTTGGGGGGCAGGTAAGAGAGACCCCCCGGGAGCGGCGCCCCGGTGCCCCCGGGCTGCAGGGGGAGGGGTTGGCCCCGGGCTGCTCCCGGCGGAGCTGGCTGCGAGTCCCCGCCCGGGCCCGGGGCAGCTGCCGCCCGCCCCATGGATTTGGGGGCGGGGAGGAGCAGCCCGGCCGCGCTGGGGGCTCAGACTCTTCTGGTCCAGCAGGGGAACCGGCGGGAATTTCCCACGTGGCCGGGGCAGCCCGAGGCTCTGCCCGCCCCAGCCCCGCAGCCGGTGTTGGGGGGAGCCGGAGGAAGGCGCCTGGGGCCGGGCAGGAAAGCGGCTCTGCCCCCAGGGCTCTTTCAGGGACCGGCGGACGAGTTGGTGCCAGCTGGGGGCCCTCGCCTGGAGAGGGGGGAGGATGAAAAGGGGGCAGGGGAGGGACTGGAAGGGGCAGCAGGAGCAAGAAGTGAAGAGGGAGGCTCCTAGCTCCGCCCAGACCCATCCCTGAGCTGCCTGACTCTCTGGGGGACCCCAGGAGGAGGTGAGGGAGGATTATAGGGCTGCCAGCTGGTTTAACCAAAAATACCAAACACACCCCCCCCCCCAAAAAAAAACCAACACTGGGGAAAAAAAATCTGAGGATTAAAAAAAGGAGCTCACAGCTGTTGGGTGAAAAAAATAGGATTCCCCTGAGAGTTATTAAGCAAATAAGAATAATAAAAAAAAATTAAAAACCGTGGCTCCTTTAAGAGGCTGCCATCAGCTGGCAGCCATCTTATGTCTGCCTCTTCTGGGCCAGACAGCTCCCCTGCATCCCCTACAGAACCAGGTAAGGCTGGACCCAGTTGCTGAGTGTGTCCAGGTGACACGTTTCAGGTGTCCGGGATTTCCGGAATGTTTTTACCGGACAGGAGGCGAAAATACCGAACTGCCCAGGTCAATACGGGATACCTGGCAACTAGGGTTGCCAGATGGTTGGAACAAAAATACTGACCCCCCCCCCCACTCCACCCCCGGAAAAAAAAACCCACTGGGGAAAAAATTCTGTTGAAGAGAGGGGGAAAAAAGGGGAGACCAAAGTTGTTGAGAAAAAACCCTCCAAGGACTTACTAGCCCCCCCCCCCAAAAAAAAAGCATGTCCCCTTTAAGAGTGAGTGCAGGGATAGGAATAGGGGAGTAACTGATCACTAAGACCCAGGGAAGCCTTGCTTCTCCTAGTCCTTTTGGCCGGCAGCCATTTTGTGCAGGCAGCCTTGGGGAACCAGGTAAACATGGGGTTGGGGGAAAGGGAAGGACTCCGGGGGGAGGCCGGATGCTGAGTGTGTGCAGGGTTGCCAGGCGCCCGGCATTTTCACCTCCTGGCCGGGGAAAAATTCAGAAAATACCGGACATCTCAGGTGTCCGGTATTCTCTGAATTTTTTTTACCAGACAGGAGCCGAAAATACCAGGCTGTCTGGGTGAATACCGGACACCTGGCAACCCTACTGACAACCCTAGAGAGGAAAAGCCACTTGCTGCCGCTGCTGACACACCCTGATACTTATGGGGAAGAGGGAGCTTGAGGGGGTTACCCCCTTTATTTGGCTCTGGTGAGGCCACATCTGGAGTATTATGTCCAGTTGTGGGCCCTCCACTATAGAAAGGATGTGGATGCGTTGGAGAGGGTCCAGTGGAGAGTGACCAAAATGATTAGGGGACTGGAGTATCTGACCTCTGAAGAGAGGCTGAGGGAGCTGGGTCTATTTAGTCTGCAGAAGTGAAGAGTGAGGGGGGATTTGATAGCAGCCTTCAACTTCCTGAAGGGAGATTCCAAAGAGGATGGAGAGAGGCTGTTCTCAGTAGTGACGGATGGCAGAACAAGGAGCAATAGTCTCAAGTTGTAGTGGGGGAGGACTAGGTTGGATATTAGGAACAACTATTTCACGAGAAGGGTGGTGAAGCACTGGAATGGGTTCCCTAGGGAGGAGGTAGGATCTCCATCCCTAGAGGTTTTTAAGTCTCGACTTGACAAAGCCCTGGCTGGGTTGATTTAGTTGGGATTGGTCCTGCCTTGGGCAGGCGGCTGGACTTGATGACCTCCTGAGGTCTCTTCCAGCTCTCTGATTCCCCACCCCCTCCTCCTCCTACCCATACTGGCTGCTTCGAATCTGTTTCTTTTTTGGCTTGCCAGAAGAGTTTTAAAACCTCCCCACTGGGTTTACTCCTGCTGAGAGGGTCCCTGCCAGGGTGGTAATCAGCTAATCTTTTTTCTCACCACAGTGCACTCCTGAGCTCTGTCTGCAGGGAGAGATGCTGGGAGGAATCAGGGTGTGAAATGGTTTCACACCCTGCCTGACAACCACCTGGCACTGACAGGCTGAGGAACCTGGTCCACGTTTTGCTTGTCTTCAGATCATCCTGTCTTCTCAGGGCCGGGCAATGGCCGGGATGGAGCCAGCTCAGGTAGGGAGTTTCCAGGAGCTGTTGGGCAGGAGGAGGAAGGAGACAGGGTGGGACAAACCCGCAGATTTTATGAGCAGGCACATTGAGGGGCCAAGGTAGGAGTGGGGCACATGACCCCTCATTTTTCACACAGGACACAACCCCTTGGGCAAGGCTGGGAAAACGGAGCAGGGTCCCATATCCGGCATCTGACCCCACTGGCCAGAGGCTGCTGAGATGCTGTCTGGGTTCCCGTCCTCCACCCGTTTCAGAAGTCTGCTCTCTGTATCAGCCTGTGGCAGGCAGGCATGTGACCCTGCCTTCCTCTGGGCTGGGAGGGACAATTTGCTCTCATCTCCTCCCATCCCCTGTAGACTCCTGGCTGCATTCAGGTGGGACTTGGCGACCCTGCCACCCTCAGAGAGCTTGAAATAATATTTTTTCTATCCCGTGAGAAGCAGGAATGTGGCTGGGGCCGCAGGCGGTGGGTGAGGGACTCTTGTTGTTGCAGATGCGGGTGACCTTCGAGGAGGTGGCTGTGTATTTCACCCAGGGGCAGGGGGCGCTGCTGGGCCCCGCTCAGAGAGCCCTCTACAGGGACGTCATGCAGGAGAACTACGAGGCGGTGACCTCGCTGGGTAAGGGCGTCCTGGCCCCTCGGGGATTAGGAGCCGTGGGGTCTGCGTGTCCGACACGGGTCAGGTTCTTCCCTGCTCAGGTGGCCTGGACAGGAATGGGTTCCATGGGCACAGCTGCTGGGGGAGAGCAACTTGTGTCTTTGTACCCTTTCCAATCGGTCAAAAATAATGGTCATGCTAAACTCTCTCCTCCCCTCCATTTCAGTTCTGTCTGTATTGATTGCCATTCACACACACAATCCTGATTTACCTTTTTTTGGAACTAGCTCCAGCTATGGGGCAGGCTCTGAGCTCTGCAGGTTTAGATATAGGCAGGGGTTTACCTGCGGAGCTGAGTGTCAGCAAGGGCCCCAGACTGCCCATATCCTGGGAACTCCTACTGAGGGCGTCTCAGTTCCTCTCACCTCCCTACACGTCTGCCTCTCCCCAGAAGATTCAGTGACCATGTTCCCGTTGTCTTGGATTGCACATTCCCCAGCAGAGCCCGGGGACAGGTTCCACTCACGGAATGTCCCTTGGGACAGACGCTCTCCCCACCCTCCATGCGCCCTGACCTGCTCTGATTTCACCCCCTGCACAGGCTTTCCCGTTCCCAAACCTGAGCTGATTGCCCAGCTGGAACGAGGGGAAGAGCCCTGGGTGCCTGACCTCCAGGCCGGGGAGGAAAGACAGATCCTGAGAGGCACCTGCACAGGTGAGCACTGTCACAGAAACCAGCGGGTGGACGAAGGAAAAAGTTGAGAATCCCAATAATGTAGTGTGAGTAAGTGTTTTGCCTCCTTTCACACAGGGCAGGGTGATAATCGCTTATGGTTTTCCAGCAGTCAGTAGATAATCGCTTACGATTTCCCACCACTCCTGTCAGCTGCAGGAGTTTCCTTCCCAACTTTTCTTTCCTTGTGAGTGTTTGTGTGGGAATTGGAGGCAGAATCCAGTAGCTCAGTCTATGCAAATTCACTGCCTTTGGACTTTCCTTGTGCTGTTCCTCTGTCTCCTCTGCACAATAACTCCTGTCTAGATTAGGGACATGAAAGGTTTTCCAGTTAACCATTGAGGGTTAGAACAACCCCTGTCCACAGCATTCCCATGTGTGCTGTAGGCAGGGCCTGCTTCGGCCACACTGGAGTGTCCCTGTCTCCGCCTGCTTCCCCTTCAGTCAGGAACCAGATAAACAACACAATTAATTGGGTAGCCATGGAATTTTAAATCCCTAATCTAGATTGTCTGTTTCTCTCTCCCAGCAGGTGATGAGACAGTGAGTGAGAATGAAGAGGGGCATCAACAGCAGGGAGAACCACAGAGCACATTTGTGGGAAAAGCTGAAGGGAATGTCACTCAGTGCTTGGAAGAGGGAGAAGCCTGGGGAAACTGGCCCAGGCCGGAGAGGCTGCTGGGAAATGACCCACAGAAGAAAGAGGATGAATCGATTCCATGGGGGGCAGAAGATGCGGTTCCCCCAAATCAGGAAAAAAGTCCAACAGGACAAAAATGCTACTACTGCCTTCATTGTGGGAAGGGCTTCAGTGAGAGATCCCACCTTGTCACACACCAGACCATCCACTCTGGAGAGAAACCCTTTCAGTGTTTGGCCCCTGGGAAAATCTTCAGTAATCACTCAGATCTTAATAACCCAGGAGGAAGCCACGCAGGAGAGAAACCCGACAGGTGCCTCCAGTGCTGGAACTGTTTCATTTGGAAGTCAGGCCTAATTTCACATCCGGCAGTCGACAGAGAAGAGCGACTGCATAAGTGCTTGGAATGTGGGAAAAGTTTCATAGACAAGTCACACCTTATTAAACATCAGGCCATGCACACATTAGAGAGACTCTTTAAATGCTTGAAGTGCGGGAAAAGTTTCATAGATAAGTCACACCTTGTTAAACATCAGGCCACCCACACATTAGAGAGACTCTTTAAATGTTTGAAGTGCGGGAAAAGTTTCATAGACAAGTCATACCTTGTTAAACATCAGGCCACCCACACATTAGAGAGACTCTTTAAATGCGTGGATTGCGGGAAAAGTTTCATTGACAAGTCAGACCTTGTTAAACATCAGTCCACCCACATATTAGAGAAACTCTTTAAATGCTTGGATTGCGGGAAATATTTCAGAGACAGACCAGCCTTTCTTACCCATCAGGCAATCCATGCAGAGGAGAGACACCACAAGTGCTTAGACTGTGAGAAAAGCTTCATACGGAGATCAGATCTTGTTGATCATCAGGTAATTCACAGAGGAGGAAAATCCCAGAAATGCGTGGAGGGTGAGGAAAGTTTTGTACAGAGGTCAAACATTGTTATACATCAAATAATTAACACGAGAGTGCCACCCTATAAGTGCTCTTACTGTTTGAAAGGTTTCATAGAAAAGTTGGATTTTATTAAACATCAGGCCATCCACACAGGAGAGAAACCCTACAAATGTTCAGACTGTGGGAAAAGTTTCAGATGGAGGTCACACCTTCTTAATCATCAACCAGTTCACACAGGAGAGCGACCCTATAAGTGCTCTTACTGTGGGAAAGGTTTCATGCAGAAGTCGGTCCTTAGTGACCATCAGAGAGTCCACACAGGAGAGCGACCCCACAAATGTTTGGACTGTGGAAAAAGCTTCATATGGAGGTCAGGCTTTGTTAGACATCAAGCAGTTCACACAAGAAAGCAACCTTATAAGTGCTTACAATGTGGGAAAGGTTTCATCCAGAGGTCAGACCTTATTAAACATCAAGTCATTCATACAGGAGAGAGACCCTACAAGTGTTCGGACTGTGGGAAAAGTTTCAGATGGAGGTCATACCTTCTTGAACATAAGGTAGTTCACACAGGAGAGCTACCCCATAAGTGCTCTTACTGTGGGAAAGGTTACACACGGAAGGCGTCCCTTAATGACCATCAGAGAGTCCACATGGGAGAGCGACGCCGCCACAAATGTTTGGACTGTGGGAAAAGTTTCAGATGGAGTTCAGGCCTCGTTAAACATCGAGCAGCTCACGCAGGAGAGCGACCCTCTAAGTGCTTACACTGTGGGAAAGGTTTCGTACGCACGTCAGATCAGGCCATCCACACGGGAGAGGGACCCCATAAATGCTTGGAAAGTGGGAAAAGATTGAGAAACAGATTTGCTCTTCTGTCCCATCAGGTGACCCATTCTGGAAAGAGAACCCACGAGTGCTTACACTGCGGAAAAAGTTTCACTCGCAGGTCAGACCTTGTTAGACATCAGGGCATCCACACTGGGGACAGACCTCATACATGCTCAGACTGTGGGAAAAGTTTTATTGATAGGTCAGACCTTGTTAAACATGAGGCCATCCACAGAAGAGCCAGACCCCATACGTGCTTGGACTGCCAGAAATGTTTCATCGATAGGTCAGACCTTATTGAACATCGGGCAGTACACACTGGAGAGAGACCCCATGAGTGCTTAGATCATGGCACTGTTTAGGAGACCCACGGCGGCTGCTCTGGATCTCCCTGTATCTTGTCCCCCGAACTCACATGGCTTTTAACTACAACACAACCTGAGCGTGTGGTATGTGATGAATTCAGAAGCTGGGAGCGGCACAGCCTTTGTGGCAGGGAGTGGGTTGATGAAGAGAGGCAGGGTGATTAAGCTTACAGAAGAATTGTCATTAAGATTAACTAAGGATCGTTAGATGCTCAAGAAAACGAAGATGATCATGAGCCAGTGTGGCTAGGCTGCTGTTATGTAGAACGGAGACGTATCCACCTTCTGCTGTAACCCACTAGACACCTGTCTCCTCTCAGAGCTGAGAGAAGCCAGGAGTCTGGACCGGGAGGGTCTCTGCAGAGTTAGTAGGAAACTAAGAACACACATTTAATTTTTAAAAACTCACCCAGTGACCTTTAAGTGACTTGCCACATGATATCAGCACGTGTTTGTGTTAAGAGTGGAGTGGATCTCATGTTTGTTTAATGTTTTTTCTTGTATATAGAAATTAGATTTATCTTCCAAATATCTAGTGTTCGTATGTGACTTACTAGCCCTTGGAAAGAGATGATGGTGTGGGGGGTATTTGTGAGACAAGTTTGTTCCCCCATTCCATCCCCCGCCCCTCCAGATTTACTGCTTAGCTTCTACTGAGCATGCTCAGTAACACTGCAGGGCTGTGTCTACACTGGCCACTTATTCCAGAAAAGCAGTCGTTTTTCCGGAATAACTTGCCAGCTGTCTACACTGGCAGTTTGCTTTTCCGGAAAAGAAATGACTATCTAATGTAAAATCATCATTGTTTTTCCGGAAAAACTATGCTGCTCCCATTCGGGCAAAAGTCCTTTTCTGGAAAAACTGTTCCGGAAAAGGGCCAGTGTAGACAGCACAGTAGTCTTTTCCGCAAAAAGCCCCAATCGCGAAAATGAAGATCGGGGCTTTTTTGTGGAAAAGCGTGTCTACATTGGCCATGGACACTTTTCCGGAAAAAGAGCTTTTCCGGAAAAGCATCCTGCCAATGTAGATGCGCTTTTTCCGGAAATACTTATAACGGAAAACTGTTCCGTTTTAAGCATTTCCAGAAAAGGGTGCCAGTGTAGACGTAGTCCAGAAGTTGTTGCCCTCACTCTGCCCTTCCCTACTATCACCACACCCACCACTTGCCCTCCCCCTACCAAAATCTGAAATGGCCCCTTGCCCCCATGGACCGGAGGTGGGTTATTAAACTGAAACAGAGCGACCTGAAAAAAACGACTTCTTCCCAGTCCTAAGGCTTTGGTGCTCACTTGGGTTTCCCCCAGAACAGGAGGCTTGGGGATGGTCAATTCTTTTCCAGGTGCCTCTCTGCAGGGATCTAAAGAGAACTATGAGAGATGTCAGCCGAGCAGGGGGTAAAGAGGAGATGTGGGCTATAGCCTGGTAGATGAGCCTGGGAATCTCCTGTCTACAACGCAAAGAACATAAGAACGGCCATAGTGAGTCAGACCAAAGGTCCATCTAGCCCAGTGTCCTGTCTACGGACAGTGGTCAATACCAAGTGCCCCAGAGGGAGTGAACAGAACGGAATCAAGTGATCCCTCTCCTGTCATCCATTTTCAGTGTCTCAAATAAAGGCTGAGGTCACCATTCTTACCCATCCTGGCTAATAGCCATTGATAGACTTAACCTCTATGATTTTTTCTAGTTCCCTTTTGAACCCTAGTGAAGTCCTGATCTTCGCAACATCCTCTGGCAAGGAGTTCTACAGGTTGACTAGTGCTGCATGAAGAAAATCTTCCTTCTGTTTGTTTTAAACCTATTACCTGTTCATTTCATTGGGTGACTCCTAGGCTACGGCTACACTGGCCCCTTTTCCGAAAGGGGCATGCTAATTTTCAACTTCAGAATAGGGAAATCCGCGGGGGATTTAAATATCCCCCGCGGGATTTAAATAAAGATGTCCGCCGCTTTTTTCTGGCTTGGGGAAAAGCCGGAAAAAAGCGTCTAGACTGGCCCGATCCTCTGGAATAAAGCCCTATTCCGGAGGATCTCTTATTCCTACTTCAAAGTAGGAATAAGAGATCCTCCGGAATAGGGCTTTATTCCGGAGGATCGGGCCAGTGTAGACGCTTTTTTCCGGCTTGGGGAAAAGCCGGAAAAAAGCGGCGGACATCTTTATTTAAATCCCGCGGGGGATATTTAAATCCCCCGTGGATTTCCCTATTCTGAAGTTGAAAATTAGCATGCCCCTTTCGGAAAAGGGGCCAGTGTAGACGTAGCCCTAGTTCTTATGTGATGGGAACAAGTAAATAACTTTTCCATATTCACTTTCTCCACACCTGTCATGCGTTTATAAACCTCTATCATATCCCCCCCCTTCCACCTTCGTTTCCCCTTTTCTGAGTTGAAAAGTCCCAGTCTTTTTAATCTCTCTGTTCCAAACCCCTAATCATTTTTGTTGCCCTTTTCTGGACCTTTTCCAATGCCACTATATCTTTTTTGAGATGAGGCAACAATATCTGTATGCAGTATTCAAGATATGGGAGTACCATGGTTTTATATAGAGGCAATAAGATATTTTCTGTTTTATTCTCTATCCCTTTTTTAATGATTCCTACCAGTCTGTTAAACTCGGCCTTAACCAGTTTGTTTGTGCCTTCAGATCAAGGTGTTGTCCCATAACCACTGCTTGGTCTTCCTAAGGCTACTCTGTAGATGACTAACCAAATGATTTTGCATCTAATCTCACAAGGGCCCTGATGGAGTCATTGTTCTGGGTTTGGCCCCAGCTTTGTCATGTGTTTGTCTTTACAGCAGTGCCGGCATCTTCCCTAGGGGATTTTCTCAGCTGGAACCTTTTTTGAGTTGGGGAACCACTGAGCCAGAGAAAAATCAGGGGCCACGCTCAGAGGAGAAGCAAAAATAAAAGCAATCCTCCCTGACTTGGCCTCCAAGTGAGGAGAGGGGGAAAAAAACCCACACAGATGAGGTCCCCAATGAAGAAGCAGGAAAAAAACCCATTCACCTCACTTCCCTGAAGCTGCACCCTCAGACCTTAGGAGGATGGGAGGTAGTCGATTTTGTAGGGTCTCCTGGGCTCTGGAGTGAGGACAAAAATGAGGGGTTAGTGGATGGGGGGGAGCTGCCAGGGAGCATGCTGGTGTGGGGATGTGGAGTCTGGGCGGGGGGGGGGGGGCAGGAGTGAGATTGGGGTCCAGATGGGAGGCAGGGTGCTGGAGTGGGTAGTGCTGGGGGGGTGCCTTCACTGATGTGGCCCCCAACTGAGAAGCAGAAAGACCCCATATTGCCCACGCATACATGAGAGCCCGGGGGTCGGGGGGCAAAAACAGATTTTGTGTGATCCATCCCTGGGAGTGGTTGGGGGAGGGGGAGCTGAAGCGCTATCGCGGGCTCCCCAGTGCTGCTGAGGGGAGCCCAGAGGCCAGATCCAGGCAAGCCAGGGGCCGCATCCGGCCCCTGCCCTGAGGTTCCCCACCTCTGGTTTACATGGACTATGAAGAGCAAGTGGCATTTTATGAATATGAAGACCCTGAGCCTGATGTTCAATGGTTCTTTGGCTGAGAAAATCTCTTTTCTCTCTGACCTCTTTGATGCCTGAGATCACTTTTTAAATTTCAGGGTAATCCAGGATCTACCCCGCCCCTTTCTGGAGGTCCTGCCCCTTCTCTGAGGCTCCGCCTACCCCAGCCCTCCCTCCCCATCATTTCCTCTCCCCCACCCTCAATCCTTTTCACTGAGCTGTGGCATGGAGCATGGGTTCTGTGGTGGGCTGAGGGGTTTGGGAGGAGGAAGAGGTGAGGGGTGCATGCTCTAGGAGGGAATTGGGGTGCAGGAGGGGCTTCCAGGCTGCAGCAGTATTGGGGTGCAGCACTGTGACATCCCCTTACAGCTGTTTGTGAGTCTCCCTTGTCCTCTCCCTCCTTTCACCTTCCCCATTTTTTCTTTATTTTGTTTTCATTATTTGCTATTTCATATATTGTACTTGTTCTGCAATGGGCAGGAAAGAGGCTGGAACGGGGACAGGACCACGGAGTGGGGACACCCTCGCCTCTGTCCTGACTGATGCCAAGTCTGGGGGGTTGAGCCCCACAAAAATCACGGGCCCAGCCTTTCTGGGATTATTGTGGAAGTGGCGACCTCAAAGTCAGGCAGGCACTGGATGAAGGGACAAGGGGAGAGGACTCAGATCCCTCTGCAAACCAATTCCTCCCGGTTAGAGCATGAGGCAAGACAGTTCCCCACAACAGAGGGACCCTGCCCCCCACTTTCCTCTGGGCGTATTTATGGGTCTGTTCTAAAGTTACTCACATAATTAAGGAAAAGTTTCCGAGCGGCCCCAGCGGGCGGGGCTGCCCCACTCTGAGGCCACCAAACATCCCCCCAGTCTGGCTGCTCCCGAGGGGTCTGTGAGCGGGGCAGAGCCAGGCCCAGGGGCGCAGCGCAGCGCGGATGGCGGGTGTCTCGCTAGGACCCAGCAGCAGCAGCAGCAGCAGGCGCGGGGGGAGCGATCGCTGGCTCCGGCCCGGCCGCAGGAAGCGACTCGCCGCCGCTGCTCGCGGGGACTCTGGGGCCAGGCTCCGGGCCGGATCCCCGAGCCCCGGCGGGGGCTGCTGCGGGGCCCCGGAGCCCGGGCTGCAGCCGGGAGGGGGAATCTCCGGCCGGGCCAGTCCCGCTGCTCCCTCCCCAGGAGCCTCTCCCCGGGCAGCGCCCCCAGCCCGGCCCGGCCCAGCCCCTGCCCCAGGGCGGGCAGCGCTTGGGGGGCAGGTAAGAGAGACCCCCCGGGAGCGGCGCCCCGGTGCCCCCGGGCTGCAGGGGGAGGGGTTGGCCCCGGGCTGCTCCCGGCGGAGCTGGCTGCGAGTCCCCGCCCGGGCCCGGGGCAGCTGCCGCCCGCCCCATGGATTTGGGGGCGGGGAGGAGCAGCCCGGCCGCGCTGGGGGCTCAGACTCTTCTGGTCCAGCAGGGGAACCGGCGGGAATTTCCCACGTGGCCGGGGCAGCCCGAGGCTCTGCCCGCCCCAGCCCCGCAGCCGGTGTTGGGGGGAGGCGGAGGAAGGCGCCTGGGGCCGGGCAGGAAAGCGGCTCTGCCCCCAGGGCTCTTTCAGGGACCGGCGGACGAGTTGGTGCCAGCTGGGGGCCCTCCCCTGGAGAGGGGGGAGGATGAAAAGGGGGCAGGGGAGGGACTGGAAGGGGCAGCAGGAGCAAGAAGTGAGGAGGGAGGCTCCTAGCTCCGCCCAGACCCATCCCTGGGCCGCCTGACTCTCCGGGGATCCTGGGAAGTGGTGAGAAAGGAAAAGCCACTTGCTGCTCCTGCTGACACAGCCCTACTTAGGGGGAAGAGGGAAGTTAGAGGGGGGTTACACTAGAGTGTGGGGCAAGACCCCCCCCCCCCTCCCAACACCAGCTCCGGCTTCAATTCTGCACCTTTTTTGGCTTGTCAGGAGAGTTTTAAAATATCCCTGGTAGGTTTAGTTCTGCTGGGTGGTAATAAACTAATTTTTTTTTCTCACCACAGCCCAGTCCTGAGCTCTGTCTGTAAGGAGACAGCTTGGGAGGAATCGGGGTGTGAAATGGACTCACACCCTGCCTGACACCCGCCTGGCCCTGACGTTGGTGTCCACGTTTCACTGGTCTTACATAACCTAAGAACATAAGAACGGCCGTACTAGGTCACACCAAAGTCCAACTAGCCCAGTAGCCTGTCTGCCAGCAGTGGCCTGCTCCAGATGCCCCAGGGGGGGTGGACCGAGGACGGTGATCAAGCAATTTGTCTTGTGCAATCCATCCCCAGCCTCTGACAGAGGCCAGGGACACCATTTCTATCCCCTGGCTAATAGACTGGTTTATGGACCTAACCTCCATGAAATTAACTAGCTTCTCTTTAAACTCTGTTATAGTCCTAGCCTTCACCTCCTCCTCTGGCAAGGAGTTCCACAGGGTGACTACACACTATGTGAAGAAGAACTTTCTTTTATTAGTTTTAAACCTGCTACCCATTAATTTCATTTGGTGTCCTCTAGTTCTTCTATTATGGGAACTAATACATAACTATTTTTTTATTCATCCTCTCCACACCACTCATGATTTTATAGACCTCTATCATATCCCCCCTTAGTCTCCTCTTTTCTAAACTGAAAAGTCCGAGTCGCTTTAGTCTCTTCATATGGGACCTGTTCCAATCCCCTAATCTTTTTAGTTGCCCTTTTCTGAACCCTTTCCAAGGCCAAAATATATTTTTGAGGTGTGGAGATCACATCTGTACACAGTATTCAGGATGTGGGCGTACCATAGTTTTATACAGGGGCAGTAAGATATTCTGAGTCTTATTTTCTATCCCTTTCTTAATAATTCCTACCATTCTATTTGCCTTGTCTTCAGATTATCCCGTCTTCTCAGGGCTGGGCAATGGCCGGGATGGAGCCAGTTCAGGTAGGGGGTTTCCAGGAGTTGCTGGGCGGGAGGAGGGAAGAGACAGGGTGGGATAAAGCTGCTGAGTTTCTGAGCAGCCCCATCGGGGCAAAGGTAGGAGTGGGGCACATCCCTCCTTATTTTTTACACAGGACACAACCCCCCTGGGCAAGGCTGGGAAAACGGAGCAGGGTCCCATGTCCGGCATCTGACCCCACTGGGTGCTGAGAAATACCCTGGGAAGCTGCCTGGGATCCTGTCCTTCTACCGTTTCAGAAGTTTGCTCTCTGTATCAGCCTGTGGCGGGCAGGCATGTGACCCTGCCTTCCTCTGTCGGTGGGAAGGGACAATTTGCTCTCATCTCCTCCCACCCCCTGAAGACTCCTGGCTGCTCTGTCAGCATTGGGGTGGGATTTGGCTACTCTGCCACCGTCAGAGAGCTTGAAGTAATTTTTTTTCCATCACATGATTAGCAGGATTGTGGCTGGGGCTGAGCGGGGGGACTCTTGTGGTTGCAGATGCGGGTGACCTTCGAGGAGGTGGCTGTGTATTTCACCCAGGGGCAGGGGGCGCTGCTGGGCCCCGCTCAGAGAGCCCTCTACAGGGACGTCATGCAGGAGAACTACGAGGCGGTGACCTCGCTGGGTAAGGGCGTCCTGGCCCGTCGGGGATTAGGAGCCGTGGGGTCTGCGTGTCTGACACGGGTCAGGTTCTTCCCTGCTCAGGTGGCCTGGACAGGAATGGGTTCCATGGGCACAGCTGCCGGGGGAGAGCGACTTGTGTCTTTGTACCCTTTCCAATGGGTCAAAAATAATGGACATGCTAAACTTTCCCCTCCTCTCTCCTCCCTTCCAAGTTTCTGTCTGTCTGTATCGATTGCCATTCACACGCACAATCCTGATTTACCTTCCATTTTGGAACCAGCTCCAGCTATAGGGCAGGCTCTGAGCTCTTCAGGTTTAGAAACAGGCAGGGGTTTGACTGCAGAGCTGTTTGTGTCAGCAAGGGCCCCAGACTGCCCAGATCCTGAGAACTCCTAGTGAGGGCGTCACAATTCCTCTCACCTCCCCACACGTCTGCCTCTCCCCAGGGGGCTCAGTGACCATGTTTCCGTCCTCTTGGGTTGCACATTCCCCAGCAGAGCCCGGGGACAGGTTCCACGCACGGAATGTCCCTTGGGACAGACGCTCTCCCCACCCTCCCCGTGCCCTGATCTGCTCTGATTTCACCCCCTGCGCAGGGTTTCCCGTTCCCAAACCTGAGCTGATCGCCCGGCTGGAACGAGGGGAAGAGCCCTGGGTGCCCGACTTCCAGGCTGGCGAAGAAAGAGAGATCCTGAGAGGTACCTGCACAGGTGAGGACTGACATAGTGACCATCTGATGGAGAAAGGAAAAAGTTGAGATTACCAATAATGTACTGTGAGTAAGTGTTCTGCCTCCTTTTACACAGTGCAGGGTGATAATCGCTTACGTTTCCCACCAGTCCTGATAGCTGCAGGAGTTTTCTTCCCAACTCTTCTTTCTCTGTGAGTGTTTGTGTGGGAATTGGAGGCAGAATCCAGTAGCTCAGTCTATTCCAGTGTTTCTTAAACTGTGTTCCTTCAGCTGGAGGTGTGCTGCAGAGAACAGAATTCAAAATGGCTGTCCTTAAAGCGGCAGGCGACCTTTTTTTTGTCGATAATTTCCCCCAACCTTTTTTACTTTTTTTTTTTTTTTTTGCTGAACCAGAAATCCTTGGTGTTCCTCATACAAAAAAATTATTATCTGGTGATCCTCAGTTTAAAAAAGATTAAGAAACACTGGTTGGTTCCAAATCACTGTGTTGGGTTTCCCCCTCCATGCTGTTCCTCTCTCTCCCCCCCAGCACAATAACTCCTGTCTAGATTAGGGACATGAAAGGTTTTCCAGTTAACCAATGAGGGCTAGAGCAACCCCTGTCCACAGCATTCCCGTGCATGCTACAGGCAGGGGCTGCTCCGGCCAGACTGAAGCGTTCCCTTCCTCGCCCGCTTCCCCTTCAGTCAGGAGCTGGTTAAATAACACATTTCACTGGATAACCAGTTAACTGGCATTTTAAATCCCTAATCTAGATTTTCTGTCTTTCTCTCTCCCAGCAGGTGGTGAGAGAGTGCGTGTAAAGGAGGAAGAGGATCCCCATCACGAAGTTGAGATCATGCATGTAAAGGTGGAAGAGACTCAATATGAGGACATTCCTGGAGAGATAGAACCGCAGGCGACCTTTGTGAGAAGAGCTGAAGGGAATGTTTCCCAGTGCTTGGAACAGGGAGAAGCCTGGGGAAACTGGCCCAGACCAGAGGGGCTACTGGGAAACCTCCCAGTGAAGAAAGAAGATGAATCTATTCCATGTGGGGCAGGAGATGAGGTTCTCCCATCCCAGGACACAAATCCAAAGGAAGAGAAACATTATTACTGCCTCCACTGTGGGAAAGGCTTCAGTGAGAGATCCCACCTTATCACACACCAGACAATCCACTCTGGAGAGAAACCCCTTCGATGCTTGGCCCCTGCGAAAATCTTCAGTAATCCTTCAGATTTTAATAACCCAGGAGGAAGTCACGCAGGAGAGAAACCCAACAGGTGCCTCGGGTGCTGGACCTGTTTCATTTGGAAGTCAGGCCTAATTTCACATCAGGCAGTCGACATAGAAGAGCAACTGCATAAGTGCTTGGATTGCGGGAAAAGCTTCATAGACAACTCAGACCTTGTAAAACATCAGGCCATCCACATATCAGAGAGACTCTTTAAATGTTTGGAGTGCGGGAAAAGTTTCATTGAGAAGTCAGACCTTGTTAAACATCAGGCCATCCACATATTAGAGAGACTCTTTAAATGCTTGGACTGCGGGAAATGTTTCAGAGACAGACCAGCCTTTCTTACCCATCAGGCAATCCATGCAGAGGAGAGACACCACAAGTGCTTAGACGGTGAGAAAAGCTTCATACAGAGGTCAGAGCTTGTGGATCATCAGGCAGTTCACAGAGGGAGATCCCAGAAGTGCATGGACTCTGAGACAACTTTTCCACGGAGGTCAAACCTTGTTAGGTATCAACCAGTTCACGCAGGAGAGCTACCCCATAAGTGCTTTTACTGTGGGAAAGGTTTCACACGGAAGTCGTTCCTTAATGACCATCAGAGAGTCCACACAGGAGAGCGGCCCCACAAATGTTTGGACTGTGGGAAAAGTTTCAGATGGAGTTCAGGCCTAGTTAAACATCGAGCAGCTCACACAGGAGAGCGACCCTGTAAGTGCTTACACTGTGGGAAAGGTTTCGTATACAGGTCGGATCTTATTAAACATCAAGCCATCCACACGGGAGAGGGACCCCATAAATGCTTGGAAAGTGGGAAAAGATTCAGAAACAGATTTGCCCTTCTGTCCCAGCAGGTGACCCATGCTGGAAAGAAAACCCACGAGTGCTTACACTGTGGAAAAAGTTTCACTCGCAGGTCAGACCTTGTTAGACATCAGGGCAGCCACACTGGGGACAGACCTCATCAATGCTCAGACTGTGGGAAAAGTTTCATCCATAGGTCAGACCTTGTTAGACATCAGGCCATCCACAGAAGAGCCAGACCCCATACATGTTTGGACTGCCCAAAAAGTTTCATAAATAGATCGGACCTTCTTGAACATCGAGCAACACACACTGGAGAGAGACCCCATGAGTGCTTAGATCATGGCATTGTTTAGGAAACTCTTGGCAGGTGCTCTGGATTTCCCTGAATGTTTTCCCTCAAACTGAGACAAGGCTTTTAACTACAACACAACCTGAGCATGTGGGATGTGATGAATTCAGAAGCTGGGAGCAGCACAGCCTTTGTGGCAGGAAGTGTATTGATGAAGAGAGGCGGGGTGATTAAACTTACAGAAGAATTGTCCTTAAGATTAACTAAGGATCATTAGATGCTCAAGAAAACGAAGATGATCATGAGCCAGTTTGGCTAGTCTGCTGTTACATAGAACGGAGACGTATCCACCTTCTGCTGTAACCCACTAGACACCTGTCTCCTCCCAGAGCTGAGAGAAGCCAGGAGTCCGGACCGGGAGGGTCTCTCTGCAGAGTTAGTAGGAAACTAAGAACATACATTTAATTTTTGAAACCTCACCCAGTGTCCTTTAAGTGACTTGCCACATAATGTCAGCACATATTTGTGTTAGAACGGAGTGGATCTCATGGTTATTTAATGTTTTTTCTTGTATATACGGATTAGATACATCTGCCAAAAATCCAGTGTTTGTATGTGCCTTACTAGCCCTTGGAAAGAGATGATGGCGTGGGGGGTATTTGTGAGACAAGTTTGCTCCTACCCTCCAGATTTGCTGCTTGGCTGCTACTGAGCATGCTCAGTAACACTGCAGAAGCTGCTATCCGTCCCCCCTCCCTCCCTGCGCCCACTCTGCCCTTCCCTACTATTACCACTTGCCCACTCTCTACTAAAATCTGAAATGGCGCCTTGCCCCCATGGACAGGAGGTGGGTTATTAAACTGAAGCAGAGCGACCTGAAAAAAGGATCTTGACTTCTTCCCAGCCCTAAGGCTTTGGTGCTCGCTTGGGTTCCCTCCCCAAAACAAGGGGTTTAGAGATGGTGGATTCTTTTTCGGGCGCCTCCCTGCAGGGATCTAAAGAGAACTACGAGAGATGTCAGCTGATCAGAGGAAAGGAGGGGATGTGGGCTGGTGCCAGGTAGATGAGACTAGAAATCTCCTGTCTACAACGCAAAGAACATAAGAACGGCCATAGTGAGTCAGACCAAAGGGCCATCTAGCCCAGTGTCCTGTCTGCTGACAGTGGCCAAGGCCAGGTGCCCCAGAGGGAGTGAACAGAACAGGGAATCCTCACATGATCCGTCCCCTATCATCCATTTCCAACCTCTGACAATCAGAGGCAAGGGACACCATTCCTACCCATGCTGGCTAATAAGTACAGATGGACCTAACCTCCATGAATGTATCTAGTAAAAGTCCTGGTCTTCACAACATCCTCTGGCAAGGAGTTCCACAGGTTGACTGAGTGCTGCATGAAGAAAAACTTCCTTTTGTTTGTTTTAAACCTATTACCTGTTCATTTCATTGGTTGACTCCTAGTTCTTATGTGATGGGAACAAGTAAATAACTTTTCCATATTCACTTTCTCCACACCTGTCATGCTTGTATAAACCTCTATTATATCCCCCCCCCCCATCCACCTTAGTCTCCCCTTTTCTCTCCCAGTCTTTTTAATCTCTCTGTTCCAAACCCCTAATCATTTTTGTTGCTCTTTTCTGGACCTTTTCCAATGCCACTATATCTTTTTTGAGACAAGGTGCCCATATTTATACGCAGTATTCAAGATGTGGGCATAACATGGTTTTACATAGAGGAAATAAGACATTTTCTGTCTTATTCTCTCTCCGTTTTTTAATGATTCCTAACATTCTGTTCAGCTTGGCCTTAACCAGTTTGCTTGTGCTTACAGACTAAGGTCTTGCTGCCCCATAACCACTGCTTGGTCTTCCTAAGGCTGTTCTGTAGATGGCTAACCAGTTGACTTTGCATCTTCCATCACAGGGACCCTGATGGTGTCCTTGTTCTAGCTTTGCCACCGGCTTTGTAATGAGTTTATCTCTACAGCAGTGCCGGTATCCTCCCAGGGGATGTTCTGAGCTGCAGCTGACACTAAAGCAGGGATGTGGAACCTTTTTTGAGTTGGGAGCCACTGACCCATGGAAAAATCAGGGGCCACACGCAGAGAAGCAAAAATAAATAAAAGGAAACCTCACTGACTTGGCCCCTATGTGGTGGGGGGGGGGGGGGGGGGAGGAGCCCTCACAAATGTGGCCCCCATTGGAGAAGCAGACCAAAAAAAAAAGATGTTAACCTCACTCCCTTGAAGTTGCACCCCCAGATCTTAGGAGGATGGGAGGGAGCATGCTGGCATTGGGATGTGGAGTCTGGGCAGGAGGGAGGGTGCAGGATGGAGGATGGGTTTTGCCTGCATCTTGGCAGGAGGGTGCATGTGGCTCTGTCAGCTGTTGGGGACCGCCCCCTGTCCCCCCACTGGCCATGATTCAGCCAATGGGAGCAATGAGGGGGAGGTGCCTACATGGACCCCTTCCCTTCAGTGTGCAACCGCTTCCTCCCCACCGCCAGGGTTATAGTTGGGTGAGGCTCACCAGACTTGAGGCCTGCTCCCCCCTCCCCATCATTTGCTCTCCCCCATGCTCAGTCCATTTCACTGAGTTGGGGTAGGGGGGCACGGGCTCTGGGGTGGGCTGAGGGGTTTGGGAGGAGGAAGGGGTAAGGGGCACGGGCTCTGGGAACGGCTTCCAGGCTGGGGCAGTGTTGGGGTGGACGTGCAGGGGGCTCCAGGCTTGGGCAGCGTCGGGATGCAGCAAGGAGTAGGACTATAACAGAGTTTAAAGAGAAGCTAGATAATTTCATGGAGGTTAGGTCCATAACAGGCGATTAGCCAGGGGGTAGGAATGGTGTCCCTGGCCTCTGTTTGTCAGAGGCTGGAGAGGGATGGCAGGAGACAAATCGCTTGATCATTGTCTTCTGTCCACCCTCTCTGGGGCACCTGCTGCTGGCCACTGTGGGCAGACAGGCGACTGGGCTAGTTGGACCTTTGGTCTGACCCAGTACGGCTGTTCTTCCGTCTGACATCCCCTTACACTGCAGAGACAGCTGTGTGGGGGTCCCCCTGTGCACTCCACTCCCTCCTTTTAGCTTCCCCATTTTTTTCTTTATTTTGTTTTCATTACTTGCTGTTTAATACATTGTATTTGTTCTGCAATGGGCAAGGAAGAGGTTGCAATGGGGACAGGACCAGGGAGTGGGGACACCTTTGCCTCTGCCCTGGCGGATGCCACGCTTGGGGGTCGATCCCCACAAAGCCCAGGCCCAGCCTTTCTGGTGTTCGGGGGATTATTGTGGAAGTGGCGTCCTCAAAGTCAGGCAGGCACTGGATGAAGGGACAAGGGGAGAGGATTCAGATCCCTCTGCAAACCAATTCCACCGGGTTAGAGCATGAGGCAAGACAGTTCCCCACAACAGAGGGACCCTGCCCCCCACTTTCCTCTGGGCGTATTTATGGGTCTGTTCTAAAGTTACTCACATGATTAAGGAAAAGTCTCCGAGCGGCCCCAGTGGTCGGGGCTGCCCCACTCTGAGGCCACCAAACATCCCCCCAGTCTGGCTGCTCCCGAGGGGTCTGTGAGCGGGGCAGAGCCAGGCCCAGGGGCGCAGCGCAGCGCGGATGGCGGGTGTCTCGCTAGGACCCAGCAGCAGCAGCAGGCGCGGGGGGAGCGATCGCTGGCTCCGGCCCGGCCGCAGGAAGCGACTCGCCGCCGCTGCTCGCGGGGACTCTGGGGCCAGGCTCCGGGCCGGATCCCCGAGCCCCGGCGGGGGCTGCTGCGGGGCCCCGGAGCCCGGGCTGCAGCCGGGAGGGGGAATCTCCGGCCGGGCCAGTCCCGCTGCTCCCTCCCCAGGAGCCTCTCCCCGGGCAGCGCCCCCAGCCCGGCCCGGCCCAGCCCCTGCCCCAGGGCGGGCAGCGCTTGGGGGGCAGGTAAGAGAGACCCCCCGGGAGCGGCGCCCCGGTGCCCCCGGGCTGCAGGGGGAGGGGTTGGCCCCGGGTTGCTCCCGGCGGAGCTGGCTGCGAGTCCCCGCCCGGGCCCGGGGCAGCTGCCGCCCGCCCCCTGGATTGGCGGCGGCTGGGTGGGGGGAGCACATGTGGGTGGGGGATCTGGGGTCACGTTACCACGTGTTACACCCCCCCCCCCAGCTGCTGCTTTGTGCTCCTGGCGCAGCGGGCGGAAGCTGCTGCTCAGAGCGATCTGCTGCCCCCCCCCCCCATCAGCTTCACCCACCCCCCGGAGTTGCTGGGAGTTGGGGGGGGCGCTCCATGTGGGGTGCGGGCTGGGGAGAGGGCGGGGCTCAGGGGGCACTAGGGAGATTAAAATGGGTTGATTTAGGTTTAAATGACCCCAGTGAGATTTTCAGCGGGTCCAACAATGACGGGGGGGGGGGGGGGGGTTGTGCCTACCCCTCCCTCCCCACCCTGCCGCCTCTGAGGCAGCAGTATGGGGGTGAAGGGGCTTGGTGTGACCTTTGCAGGGTTGCACTGCCAGATCGCTGGCAGAGACTCAGGGCTGGGGCAGAGGTGAGGGGTGGGCTGGGGGTGCAGGCTGTCTTGGGGGGACAGGACCCCCCCCACTCATTTTCACTGCAGGGGCTGGGGCCAGTGCCAGGCGAGGAGCGCTGGTCCCCCCCTCCCCATTACAGCAGGTACAAGTCACTTCCTCAGATACCTGAAGGCACCAGAACGGAATAAGGGAGGGAACGGAGATGGGGAGTGTGTGTGTGGGGGGGGGGGGAGGGGGGGTGTTGCTGTTACTAGACATGTTCTGTATGTGTTTCCCAACCTGCCTGGGATGTTTCCATTGGAGACAAGTCCCCTGCTGTGACCACGGGGGTTGCCCTCACTCTGTTTGCTTTGTTCTGTCGCATGTGATTTCTTCTGTCCTGTGTTGGTCTCGTGCTGTGTGTGTGCCTCAGTTTCCCTGGGCGCTGCACCTGTGCCCAGCTAGGGATGGGAGTGTTGGGTGAGACTCTGACAGAGGGGAGGCTGCCCTAGCCCAGCACCTGCCCAGTGTCACAGACTCTGTTGTCACCTGAGCCTAGGTGGGGGGTGCAACCAGGTGACACCTTTTGCCCAGGATGGATGGTTCTGTCTGTGCTACGCTGTGTCCCTGTGAACCAATAAACCTTCTGTTCTACCTGCTGCCTGAGGGGCACGTCTGGCTGCGGATGGGGGTGCAAGGCCTGGTGTCTCCCCCCGCCCCGCCCCCGTGACATCTGACATGGTCCCTCCTCTTGCTAGCGGAGGCAACCACCACATGGTGATGTCCGACAGCCCTGGGCCACAGAGTCCCAGGCACAGTGCCCTGGGCCCACTCTGAATGGAGCCAGGCAAAACGTGAGTGTGGGGGGTGACCTCTCGTGGCTCCCTCTCCCCACGGCAGGGAATCAATGGGATCGGGACCCCTGAAGGAGCTTCACATTCCCCTCCCAGGGACCAGGCTCCCACCTCGGCAGCCCTGGGGTGACTCTGGGCCGGCTGGGAAAACAGAAGGTGGGGAGGAGAGTGGCCGGGAACACAGCACAGAACAGATCTTGTCAGCACTGAAATCAGGCCCATTCCGCTCCATCCTGCTTGGGGTCTCCCCCCCCAGCGCTGGGCTCCCCCTGTTGAGTCCCAAAACAGGAGCCTCACCCACTCCCAGCCTCAGTCACTGCCCCTCCCTCATGCTTTGTTTTCTTCCTGGGCAAACCGATCACTTGGCCTGAGGCCTCCCCAATAACTTTGTTCCCCAACCCCTTGGGCGGGCTCCTTGCAGACGGTGGGCTCAGGGCTTCACTTGCCGGGGTGCCGCCTGTTGGCCATTCTGTTGCCCCGGCAGCGGATCTATGGTCCCACCCACGCTCTGGGGAGTTCCCACAGTAATGTCACTCCCGGAGCCCAGCCCCTCGGTATGTGAGTCACCCCTAGGGAAACTGAGGCACACACCGTGTTCAGAGAAAGATATATCTCTGAGACCAGACCCGGGAGCACTTTGTGCAGTGGCTCGAACCAGCCCCAGGCTCTGCCAGCATCTGCTTGCGTGAGGGAGGGGGCATTGCAGGGGTGAAATGACATTGGGGGGCAACAGCTCCTATGCTTTTTTCCCAGTGCGGGGCTCAGAGATGCTGCTGGGAGGGGGCGTTCAAAGGGGCTCGTGGGTTTTGTTCTGGTGGGAGGGGCCGAGCTGGGGGGGGGTAACAAACTAGTTGGGTTTCTTCCCAAAGGGCAGAGCCAGAGAGTCCCAGCGCGTGTCTGCAGGGGCAGGGCCTGGGGGACTCGGGGGGAGACAGGGACTCAGGCCCCTTCTGACACCTCCCCCATCGCCCCTCTCGCCCGACAGGCCGAGGAGACACGTCGAGAGTTCGCTCCAGAGCGCCCGTCTGCCAGGGGCCGGGGCCGGGCAATGGCCGGGATGGAGCCCGCTCAGGTAGGGGGTTCAGGGAGCTGCTGGGCGGGGGGAGGGAGGAGACAGGGTGGGATGAAGCTGCTGAGTTTCTGAGCAGGCCCATGAGCAGGGTGTGACCACACCCCTATTTCTAGCCCCCCAACCCCCGCCTCGGGCAGGACTGAGAAAATGGCCCAGACTCCCAATGCCCCCAGCCAGAGGTTGCTGGGAAACACAAAGGGAAGCTGCCGGGATTCCTGTCCCTGCCTGTGGCTCAGAGCTCGGCTTCCGCCTCAGCCTCTGGCTAGTAGGTGTGTGGCCAGGGAGAAGGTCCTGCCCTCTGTCTGCTGAGGGGGGAGGGTGACGAGGATCTCTGTGCCCATCCCCTGAAGCCTCCTGGCTGCTTTAAACAGGCTGAGAATGGGTGTTGTGGCTGGGGCCGCAGGCAGTGGGTGAGAGACTCTTGTTGTTGCAGATGCGGGTGACTTTCGAGGAGGTGGCTGTGTATTTCACCCCGGGGCAGGGGGCGCTGCTGGGCCCCGCTCAGAGAGCCCTCTACAGGGACGTCATGCAGGAGAACTACGAGGCGGTGACCTCGCTGGGTAAGGGCGTCCTGGCCCCTCGGGGATTAGGAGCCGTGGGGTCTGCGTGTCCGACACGGGTCAGGTTCTTCCCTGCTCAGGTGGCCTGGACAGGAATGGGTTCCATGGGCACAGCTGCCGGGGGAGAGCAACTTGCATCTCCGCACCCTGTGCAGTGAGACCAGGGTGTCAAACCCTAATGGACGTGCTAAATCATCCCCACCCGGCCCCTCTAGATTTCAAGGCGGAGGGGCCATGTATCCTCCCGTCTGGGTTGTTTCTCACTCACACCTAGAATCCCTGTTCCCCTCCCTCCTTGGGACGTGGGACGAGCTCCAGCCATGGGGAGGGCTCTGGGCTCTGCAGGTTTAGAAACAGGCAGGGGTGTAACTGCAGAGCTGTGAGTGTCAGCAAGGGCCCCAGACTGCCCAGATCCTGGGAACTCCTAGGGAGGGCGTCACAATTCCTCTCACCTCCCCGCACATCTGCCTCTCCCCAGGGGGCTCAGTGACCATGTTCCCGTCCTCTTGGGTTGCACATTCCCCAGCAGAGCCCGGGAACAGGTTCCACTCACGGAATGTCCCTTGGGACAGACGCTCTCCCCACCCTCCCTGCGCCCTGATCTGCTCTGATTTCACCCCCTGCGCAGGGTTTCCCGTTCCCAAACCTGAGCTGATCGCCCGGCTGGAACGAGGGGAAGAGCCCTGGGTGCCCGACCGCCAGGCCGGGGAGGAAAGAGAGATCCTGAGAGGCACCCGCACAGGTGAGGACTGACAGAAACCAGTTGGAAAATGAAGGAAAAATTTGAGAATCCCAAAAATGAGGTATCGGTAATTACCCTCGGGTCTTCCTCCTTTCATATAATTCAGGGTGTAGTCAGCAGATATTGCTCACAGTCTTTCAGCAGTCCTGTTACTGGCCGGAGTTTCCTTCCCTGTGAGTGTTTGTGTCGCACACGGAGGCACAATCCCAAAGATTCAGTCTGTGCAACTTCAGTGTGTTGCGGTTATCCTTAGTGCTGCTCCTCTTTCTCCCCAGCTCAATGACTCCTGCCTCTGTGTCTCTCTCCCAGCAGGTGATCCTATAAAGGAGGAAGAGACTCAATATGAGGAAGATCCAGGAGAGATGGAACCGCAGGCGACCTTTGTGGGAAGAGCTGAAGGGAATGTTTCCCAGTGCTTGGAACAGGGAGAAGCCTGGGGAAACTGGCCCAGGCCGGAGAGGCTGCTGGGAAACCACCCAAGTGAGCAAATGGATGAATCTCTTAAATGCGGAGAAGGATGCAAGAATCCCACAGCCCAGCAGAGAAACCCCAAGGAAGAGAAACACCAGGAATGGCTCAGATATGGGAAGGGATTTATTGTGAGCCCAGAGCTTATTACAGTGCAGACAGTAGGTGCTGGGGAGAAACCCCTTCAGTGCTTGGACCGTGGGGAAAGCATCAATAGCAGCTCAGATCTTAATACTGATGGGAGAAGCCAAATGGGAGAGAGAGGCTCTCAGTGCCGTAAGAGAGGGAACTCTCTGAATTGGAAGTCAGCCCTGAGGACGCCTGAGAAAACCCACACAGGAGAAAGCCCCAATAAATGTGTGGAGTGTGGGAAATGTTTCAAACGGAGATCAGCCCTGATTAAACATCAAGCCGTCCACCTAGGAGAGAGTCCCCATAAGAGATCCGATAGTGGAAAAACTTTCCGGCAGAGATCAGTCCTTGTTAAACCTCAAGCAGTGCGCACTGGAAAGAGACCCTATAAATGCTCAGACTGTGGGAAAATTTTCAAACGGAAATCTGCCCTTGTTTCACATCAGAAAATGCACACAGGAGAGAGCCCCCATCAGTGCTTAATCTGTGGGAAAAGTTTAAAATGGAGGTCATCCCTTGTTTTACATATGAAAATCCATACAGGGGACAGACCCTATAAGTGCTTAGACTGTGAGAAAAGTTACATACAGAGGTCAGATCTCATTAAACATCAGGCCATCCACACAGGAGAGAGACCCCATAAATGCTTGGAGTGTGGGAAAAGTTTCATACAGAGGTCAGATCTCATTAAACATCAGGCCATCCACACAGGAGAGAGACCCCATAAATGCTTGGAATGTGGGAAAAGTTTCACAGAGAAGTCATCCCTTTTCTCTCATCAGAAAATCCACACTGGAGACAGACCCTATAAGTGCTTAGACTGTGGAAAAGGTTTCATTTGGAAGACATCTCTTGTTTCACATCAGGTAATCCACACAGGAGAGAGACCACATAAGTGCTTGGAGTGTGGGAGAAGTTTCATACATAGGAGACACCTTCTTAAACATCAGGCAGTCCACACAGAAGACAGACCCCATAAGTGCTTGGAGTGTGAAAAAGCTTTCAAATGGAGATCGGATCTTGTTAACCATCAAGCAATCCACACAGGAGAGAGACCACATAAGTGCTTGGAATGTGGGAAAAGTTTCATACGGAGGATTGGCCTTGTTAAACATCAGGCACGTCATACAGGAGAGAGACCCCATCAGTGCTTAGATTGTGGAAAAACATTCATACAGAGGTCTCACCTCAATCAACATCTGGCAGTCCACACAGGAGAAAGACCCCACAAGTGCTTAGACTGTGGGAAAAGTTTCCTACAGAGGTCATCCCTTGTTTTACACCAGAAAAGCCACACAGGTGAGAGACCCCATCAGTGCTTGTACTGTGAAAAAAGTTTCATAAGGAAGACAGCACTTATTCAACATCAGGGAATCCACACAGGAGAGGGATCCCACAAGTGCTTAGACTGCGGAAAAAGATTCATGTATAAGTCAAGCCTCAATCAACATCTGGCAATGCACTCAGGAGAAAGACCCCATAAATGCTTAGAGTGTGGGAAAAATTTCAAAAGGAAGTCTGCGCTTATTCAACATCAGGGAATGCACACAGGAGAGGGAACACTCAAGTGCTTAGACTGTGGAAAGGTATTCATATATAGGTCAAACTTCAAGCAGCATCTAGCAATGCACTCTGGAGAAAGACCCCACAAGTGCTTAGAGTGTGGGAAAAGTTTCATAGTGAAATCTGCCCTTTTTACACATCAAAAAATCCACACAGGAGAAAGACCTCATAAATGTTTAGACTGTGGGAAAAGTTTCATGAGGAAGTCAGACCTTGTTGTACATCAGAAAATCCACACTGGTGAGAGACCCCATAAATGCTTAGACTGTGGGAAAAGTTTCATACGGCGGTCAGACCTCATTAACCATCAGGTAATCCACACAGGAGACAGAAACAGTAAGTGTTAAGCTGTAGAGAATGTTTTGCATGGGCGTCTAACATTCTTAAAGAACAGGCAATGCACACAGGAGAATCACCTCATGATTGCTTTGACAATGGGAAAAACATTTTACATGAAGGTCAGCCCTGGTTTTACATCAGAAAATCCATACTGTAGAAAGATCCTATAAGTTCTCCAACTGGAAAAGCTTCACGTAGAACTCAACCCTTCTTGGTCATCAGGCCATCCAAACAGGAGAACCCTCATCAACGCTTAATCTGTGCACTAAGTTTCATGTGGAAGTCAGAGCTTTGTAAACATCAAGTACTCCACAAAGGAAGGAGACCCCATTGGTTTTTGGAATGTGGGAAGCGTTTCACAGGAAGATGAAATGTTATAACTCTTCAGAGGATCCACAGAAGAGAGAGACCCCATGAGTGATCGGAGTGTTAGGAAAGTTTGATATGGAGGTCAAGTTATCGTAAGGATCAGGAATCCATCCAGAAGGGAAATCCCATATGTGCTTGGACTGTGGGAAAATTTTCATATGGACTGCTTGGGCTGTGGGAAAGTTTTCAGAAACAGATAAGCCTTTCTCAACATCAGGCTGTCCACATGGGCGAGAAACCCAGTAAGTGCTTAGGATAATTTCAGAAACTGATCACTCTTCATTTTACAAACGGGAGAACAGGAAAGTAAAGACAATGGGTTTCAGGAAGGCAGACTTTAGTAAACTCAGAGAGCTGGTAGGTAAGGTCCCATGAGAATTAAAACTAAGAGGAAAAACAGTTGAAGACATTTCTGTTTTTCAGAAGGGCATTACAACTATTCCACTGTGTAGGAGAGATAGGAAGTAAGGCAGGAGACCACTTTGGCTTACCTAGGAGATCTTACTGGTCTAAATATCAAAAAGGAGTTGTATAAAAAGTGGAAAGGAGGTCAAAATACAAAGGATGAATATAAGCAAACAACACAGGTGTGTAGGGTCAACATTAGAAAGGGGAAGCGCAAAGTGAGCTCAATCTAGCTAGAGATATAAAGGGGAACAAGAAAACATTCTACAAAGGAGGTACCTGAGCCATTAGTGATCATCTTTGAAAAGTCATGGAAGTGGGGAGAGATTCCAGAAGGCTGGAAAATGGCAAATCTAGTGCCCATCTATAAGAACAACCCAGGAAATTACATTCCAGTCGGTTTACCTTCTGTGCCAGGGAAGATAACGGAGGAAGTAATTAAGGAATTCATCTGCAAACGTCTGGAAGAGAATAAGGTTAAGAGAATGGGCTTAAAGTGCAGCAGGGGAGGTTTAGATTGGAAATTAGGAAAAAATTCCTAACTGTCAGGGTGGTCAAATATTGGAATAAATTGCCAAGGGAGGTGGTGGAATCTCCCTCTCTGGAGATATTTAAGAACAGGATAGATAGACATCTGTCAGGGATGGTGTAGACGGAGCTTGGTCCTGCCTTGAGGGCGGGGGGCTGGACTCGATGACCTCTTGAGGTCCCTTCCAGTCCTATTATTCTATGATTCTAAGGTGACTGGTAACACCTTATTGATTTGTATAGAACAAATAGATATTTGTATAGAATAGATTTGTAAAGAACAAATCACGTCAAAGCAATCGGACAGCTTGCTTTGATAGGATAAGTCTTGTGGATAAGGGTGAAGAGGTGGACGTGCTATACCTATTTTGACCATACGTCCCTGATTTTCCAGGACAGTCCCGAATTTAAATACTCTGTCCCAATGTGCCCATCAGTTAGTGAAATGTCCCGGAAAACCCTGCCGGACATTTCACTATTTGATGGGCAGTGGAAGAAGCGACCAAGAAATGGCTCCCCCGGCCCGGCTGCAACTCCTCCTCCTCCATGTCGCTTGTTAGTACAGTGGCAGCCGCTGCCGCCACTGCTACTGGAGTGGGGGGAAAGTCCAAGGCAGAACCTGGCGGAGCCGCTCCCAGATTACTGCGCATTGGAGCTGAGAACCACTGAAATAGAGGCACTTCCGGCCTCTCCCCCTGAGTTAATGCAATGCAAGTTGTGTTAATGCAATTGCAGCATACTTGTATAGGGGGTTCTTATGGGGCCCAAACCCCTCCCTATTGGTAGAGGACAGTGGGAGGACTTTTTAGAGGGGTCACACGACTCGCTTTACTGCCGGTCATGTGTCCTCCTTGACCCCGGGAGTACTACCTCCAGGGATGGGACTTCTTGTGGCAGATGGGCATGGTTGACAGGGTCAGGGCACGTGGCTGACTTGTCACTGATTTGGGTTTAGAAAATGTTGTCACCATAGGAATTTAAATTTACTAACGCATTTGATGCGGACTCACATGTCCTTATCAATAAACTGGGGAAATACAATCTAGATGGGGCTGCTATAAGGTGGGTGCATAATTGTTTGAATAACCGAAAGCTCATCATCTAATAAACCATCTTGTTAGTCTTTAAAGTGCTACATTGTCCTGCATTTTGCTTCAGCTACCCCAGACTAACACGGCTACATTTCTATCACCATTCTCAGAGAGTAGTTAATAATGGTTCACAATCCTGCTGGAAGGGCATAACAAGTGGGGTTCTACAGAGATCAGTTTTGGGACTGGTTCTGTTCAATATCTCCATTGATGATTTAGAGAATGGCAAAAAGAGGACGGTCATGAAGTTTGCAGATGATACCAAGCTGGGAGGGGTTGCACATGCTTTGGAGGATAGGGTCATAATTCAAAATGATCTGGACAAACTAGAGAAATGGTCTAAGGTAAATAGGATGAAGTATAAAAATGACAAATGCAAAGTGTTCCACTTAGGGAGGAGCAATCTGTGTCACACCTACAGAATGGGAAGTGACTATCTAGAAAGGAGTCCTGCAGAAATGGATCTAGGGGTCAAAGTGGATCACAAGCTAAATATGAGTCAGCAGTGTGACGCTGTTGCAAAAAAAGCAAGCATGATTCTGGGCTGCATTAACAGGAGTGTTGTGAGAAAGACACGAGAAACCATTCTTCTGCTCTATTCTACGTTGATTCGGCCATAATTGGAATATCGTGTCCAGTTCCGAGCACCACACTTCAAGAAAAAGTTGGAGAAGGTCCGGAGAAGAGCAACAAAGAATATTAAAAGTCTAGGAAACATGACCTAGGAGGGAAGGCTGAAAGAATTGGGAGCTTTTAGTTTGGAAAAGAAAATACTGAGAGGGGATGTGAATACAATTTTCAAGTACTGTACCTAAAAACATTTTACAAGGAGGAGGGAGAAAAATTGTTCTTCTTGACCTCTGAGGATAGGACAAGAAGCAAGAGGCTTAAATTGCAGCAAGGGGGGTTTAGGCTGGACATTAGGGAAAACATCCTACCTGCCAGGGTGGTGAAACACTGGAATAAATTACCTAGGGAGGTTCAGGAATCTCTATCATGAGATCTTTAAGAGCAGGTTAGATGAACATCTCATCTGGATGGTGCATGGTACTGCCATGAGGGCAGAAGACGCCAGTTCTAGTATTGTAAGATTCTATCTGAGAAGTCAGACAAGTGTGAGAGCCCCTCCTCATCCCCCCAGCGCTGACTCCTGCATCCCCAAGGCCCTGCCCTGAGCCCCTCCTTCAGAACCTGAACAATGCCAGTGAAATAGGCTAGTGAAAGAGAAATATAAAGCAGTCATTGTACTTTGAATTCTGCATTGCCGCTCTACTCTGCACTAGTTAGGCCTCAGCTGGAGTACTGTGTCCAGTTCTGGGCGCCACATTTCAAGAAAGATGTGGAGAAATTGGAAAGGGTACAGAGAAGAGCGACAAGAATGATTAAAGGTTTAGAGAACATGACCTATGAAGCCAGGCTTCATGAACTGGGCTTGTTTAGTTTGGAATAAAGAAGATTAAGGGGGGACATGAGAGCGGTTTTCAAATATCTAAAAGGGTGTCACAAGGAGGAAGGAGAAAATTTGTTCCTCTTGGTTTCTGAGGACAGGACAAGGAGTAATGGGCTTAAAGTGCAGCAGGGGAGGTTTAGATTGGACATTAGGAAAAAATTCCTAACTGTCAAGGTGGTCAAATATTGGAATAAATTGCCAAGGGAGGTGGTGGAATCTCCCTCTCTGGAGATATTTAAGAACAGGTTAGATAGACATCTGTCAGGGATGGTGTAGACGGAGCGTGGTCCTGCCTTGAGGGCGGGGGGCTGGACTCGATGACCTCTCGAGGTCCCTTCCAGTCCTATTATTCTATGATTCTATGATTGCAGCTGAAATCAGTATTTTTCAAAATGCAGAAAACATCCCAAAATATTTAAAGAAATGGTATTCGATTATTGTTTAATCGCCCCATACATCACCATTCATTTTTTAATTGTTCATTTTTTAACTAGAAGTTAGTAGTTGTAGTAGTCCCTTTTTACCTATCTCTTGTTGCTGTCTAGGAATGTATTTTGTTAATTCACAAGTCAAAAGGAAATATTAACACTTGGGCTACGTCTAGACTGCCATGATTTTCCAGAAATGCTTTTAACGGAAAAGTTTTCCGTTAAAAGCATTTTCGGAAAAGAGCATCTAGATTGGCACGGACGCTTTTCCGCAAAAGCACTTTTTGCAGAAAAGCATCCCTGGCCAATCTAGATGCGCTTTTGTGCAAAAAAGCCCCGATTGCCATTTTCGCGATCGGGGCTTTATTGCACAAAACAAATCTGAGCTGTCTACACTAGCCCTTTTGCGCGAACGGGAGCAGCATAGTATTTCCGCAAAAAGCACTGATTTCTTACAGTAGGAAGTCAGTGCTTTTGCGGAAATTCAAGTGGCCAGTGTAGACAGCTGGCAAGTTTTTCCAGAAAAGCGGCTGATTTTCCGGAAAAACTGGCCAGTCTAGACACAGCCTTGGGTTATACTTGGGTGTGATGATGTCACTGTATGTACATCTCTCTCTTGAAAGTTTATGGTAACCTGCCTATCAACGGCTTTATGGATCATTGTGTGAATCCATGTAGCCGAATTCCCTGTGATGGGTAAGAAATAGGATACTTCCAACACGTGTTGGTCCCCTAAAGGATGCCTGGTGTTGAGAGGCTGCAAAAAACATCTATAAAAGCTCTTAGCACCTGATCCTTTTATCTCAGACCTTCTTCAGCTTCATTGGGGGGCATTGGGGCTGTAAGACTGAGCTCTCCCCTCCCATCTGGACTGCCCAGTTATTTGGACACTGAACTACCCCTAGAATGGATGATTCTGAAAAGGGCTTCGGGAAATTCTAAAGCAACATCTCCACAGTGCACCTGACCTACGGATTCTGTTCCTGTCTCTGTGTGCAATGATCCCGTGACCAATATTCTGTCTTTCAATAAATCTGGGTTGAGTTGATAAGAATGGGCTGTGAGTGCGTCTTTGGGTAAGAACTGAATTGTTCATTGCCCCGTTAACTTGGCGGGTGATGCGTCTGATCCTTTGGCACTGGCAAAATTCTTTGTGATGAACAAGGTTTTCAGTAACCATCTGATGTGAAACTGAGCTGTCTGGGAGGAAGGCCAAGGCCCGGAAGCTTTACAGCAGAGCCAATTAATAGGCAGACTGGGGGCAAACCTGATTTCCTCCCTTGGGGCCAGATTGTCTCATTCTCTGATACTCTCACATAACTCTGGGCAGGGCCTCCTGAAAAGCCATTTGGATTTTTACATTTTCTCCCTTATGGGCCAGAACTACTCAGATACTGAAGGCAGGGCCGGACGGAGGCATGGGCAAGCCGGGCAGCTGCCCAGGGCGCCAACCGACGGGGGGCGCCTGATGGCAGCTGTAAGGGGCATGCGGCGTCCCTTACAGCTGCCATCAGGAGCCGCGCGCCCGGCCAATGTTGTTGAATTTCCATTAATGCTGCATCTACACTAGGGTCACTTTGACCATGCAGAGTCTGAAATAGCGTCACCCCTGCTGAAAAGCAGGAATACAGGATCAACGTCTGTGACGGCACGTTGGGGGTTCCCCGTCTCCTGCACCCCGAAATGGCTCAAACAGACTGTACCAGCCAGTGGAATTGAGGGTGGTTTATTGCTCCTCCAGCACAGCACAGCACAGATGTAATCTGGTTACAGGAACTGGGCTAGGATGCCTCAGGCCCCCTTGAGATGGGGGAGACTGGGCCCCTAAACTCCAGCTCCTCTCCCTAGGCTGTCTCATCCATCCTCCCAGACAGCCACCAACCAACTAACCCACTTCCAGCCCTGCCCCCCAGCCAGGGCCGCATTCACCTTCCTTTGTTCCTCTCCATGGGGGGTGTCTGGCCACTGGTTCCACAAGTTTGGCCTTACCTCTGCCTAGTGAGGTTTTCCCTGCTGGGTCTTGCTCCAGACAGCAGGGGTCACCACAGCCCAGCAAGTACCCCCACTACGTCACAACGTCAGCGCCCCAACAGGATGGGTAGAGCAAATGCATCACTTTTAGATAATTGACTGTGCATGGCTAAATTCAGTGCAATGTCCTAGTATAGATTAGGCCTGTGATTGTAGGTCAGACTTCAGAGGGCGGGAGAAGAAAGTGGCCCAGCCCTGGAAGGGAATCCAAATGAACCAGATGGCATGTTTTAATCTGTCTGATTTAAAGCCCTGTTTCCACCTCTTGGTAGAACTGCTTCCAGTTTTTGTCTAGATGACTCCAGATCATTTGTAGCTGTGATTCTGCTTGGTTTGTTTGGGTTATTTTATGATGATGGTAAAACTTTTCTTACTACCATGATGACCAAACACTGAGGCAAGTTTAGCCCCTTTAGGGAAAAAACGGCTCTCCTCATTTTCTGGAGTTTGAGACTTGAGATTGTCTGGGACGTCACTTCATGAATGTGACATTGATTTACAGCCATCCTGGATTGCGGGTTTTCCTCTGTTCCCAAAGGTTATTTGGGCACATACTTGGATATGAGGTTAGTGACAGGACGTAGTTCATATGTTGGGAGGGTTTCATGAGACAAAATGTGCTTTTGCTAGAACAGCCCTTTTCAATTTCATCTGAACTTTTTTCTACCCCCTTGTCGAATGATTTTTTTTTAAATCTCAACAATGACAATTGTCATTCTTTGTGAGCACAGACACTGAGGGGCAGGGCTAAATTAACACTTCCAGAGGTCAGGCAGGCATCGACGTAAAGGGAGGGGGAGCGAGGACCCGGATTCTTCTGCTATTTAATTCCGCAGGGGTAGTGTCTAAACCAGGAAAGTTCCTTGTAACAGTGGGACCCTTTCCCCTTTCTCCTTCCACTTACCCAGGTGCATATTTATTGGGTTCTCCTAAAGGTAACTAGGACTGTGTCTGCATTGGCAAGATTTTGCGCAAAAGTGCCTGCTTTTGCGCAAAATCTTGCCACCTGTCTACACTGGCCACGAGTACTTGCACAAGAACACTGACGTTCTAATGTATAAAATCAGTGCTTCTTGCGCAAATACTCTGACGCTCCCACTCAGGGATAAGCCCTCTTGCGCAACTGTTCTTGCGCAAGAGGCCAGTGTAGACAGGCAACGTTAATTTCTTGCTCAAGAGAGCATCTACACTGGCACAGATGCTTTTGTGCAAAAGCACATCTCTTGCGCAAAGGCACATGCCAGTGTAGACGCTCTCTTGCGCAAATACTTTAACGCAAAAACTCTTGCGTTAAAAGCATTTGCGCAAAATCTTGCCAATAGAGACGTAGCCTAAGGCTACGTCTAGACTGGCATGATTTTCCACAAATGCTTTTAATGGAAAAGTTTTCCGTTAAAAGCATTTGCGGAAAAGAGCGTCTAGACGGGCACGGACGCTTTTCTGCAAAAGCATTTTTTGCGGAAAAGTGTCCGTGGCCAATCTAGACGCGCTTTTGCGCAAAACAAATCTGAGCTGTCTACACTGGCCTTTTTGCGCAAAAGCTTTGCTGCTCCACCCTGTGCCCACCAAACATCCCCCCCCCCCTGGGCTGGCTGCTCCCGAGGGGTCTGTGAGCGGGGCAGAGCCAGGCCCAGGGGCGCAGCGCAGCGCGGATGGCGGGTGTCTCGCTAGGACCCAGCAGCAGCAGCAGCAGCAGGCGCGGGGGGAGCGATCGCTGGCTCCGGCCCGGCCGCAGGAAGCGACTCGCCGCCGCTGCTCGCGGGGACTCTGGGGCCAGGCTCCGGGCCGGATCCCCGAGCCCCGGCGGGGGCTGCTGCGGGGCCCCGGAGCCCGGGCTGCAGCCGGGAGGGGGAATCTCCGGCCGGGCCAGTCCCGCTGCTCCCTCCCCAGGAGCCTCTCCCCGGGCAGCGCCCCCAGCCCGGCCCGGCCCAGCCCCTGCCCCAGGGCGGGCAGCGCTTGGGGGGCAGGTAAGAGAGACCCCCCGGGAGCGGCGCCCCGGTGCCCCCGGGCTGCAGGGGGAGGGGTTGGCCCCGGGCTGCTCCCGGCGGAGCTGGCTGCGAGTCCCCGCCCGGTGCAGGGCAGCTGCCGCCAGCCTCGGCAGGGCGCGGTGGGGGGGGGTCAAGCGGGGAGTGATGGGGAGGGGGCGGGCGCAGGGGGCACCAGGGATATTAAAATGGGCTGATTTGCTTACCACGAACCCAGTGAACTGTTCAATCATGACACCCGGCGGGGGTGGGGGGGCTCCTCTCCGCACCCCCTCCCCGTGTTGCTGCTTCTGGTACTGAGGCAGCAGCGTGTGTGTGGGAGGGGAGGCGGGGGGGACTGGGTGTAACATTTGCAGGGTTGCACTGGCACATCGCTCGATGGGGGGGACGTGAGGCTAAGGGCAGAGGCGAGGGGATGGGGAGGGGTAGGCTTGGGCTGTGGGGGGCGTGCAGGGGAGAGGATTGGGATGTGGGGTGCAGAGAGAGTCCTCCCTACACACACTCACTTTCACTGCACCACCTAGGGCCAAGGGAGAGGCATCTCTCCCGGGCCGCAGCTCCAGTGGGCCATGCTGGGAGAGGGGTGCCGGTCCCCCCCATTACGTGTCATTTTCTCAGATGCCTGAAGGGACCATAACTGAAAAGAGAGGGGACAGACATAGGGAGCATGGCACTTGCATGCAGAAGGCGGCAGGGCGCGGGGGGAGGAGGGGATGGCTGTTACTAGACATGTTGTGTATTTGTTTCCCAGCGGGTCTGGGATGTTTCCATTGGGGGCAAGTCTCCTGCTGTGACCACGTTCAAAGGGGCTCCATGGGTTTTGTTCTGGCGGGAGGGGCAGGGCAGGGCCAGTCGGGGGGGGGGGGGGTGTGTGACAAACTAACTGGGTTTCTTCCCAGCAGGGCAGAGCCAGAGAGTCCCAGCGCGTGTCTGCAAGGGCAGAGCCTTTCGGGGGGGCGACAGGGACTCAGACCCCTTCTGACACCTCCCCCATCGCCCCTCTTGCCCAACAGGCCAAGGAGACACGTCGAGAGTTCGCTCCAGAGCGCCCGTCTGCCAGGGGCCGGGGCCGGGCAATGGCCGGGATGGAACCCGCTCAGGTAGGGGGTTTAGGGCGCTGCTTGGCGGGGGGATGGAGGGAGGGGCAGGGAGGAGACAGGGTGGGATGAAGCTGCTGAGTTTCTGAGCAGGCCCATGGGCAGGGTGTGGCCGCGCCCCCATTTCTAACCCAGCCCCCCTTGGGCAGTGCTGGGTAAATGGCCTAGACTCCCAATGCTGGGACCTGAGCCCCCAGCCAGAGGTTGCTGGGAAACACAAAGGGAAGCTGCCGGGATTCCTGTCCCTGCCTGTGGCTCAGAGCTCGGCTTCCGCCTCAGCCTCTGGCTAGCAGGTGCGTGGCCAGGGAGAAGTAGGGATGTGAAGGACTATCCAATAAGCAACAGGATAGTTGCCTAATCATAGAACCATAGAGCTAGAAGAGACCTCAGAAGGTCATCAAGTCCAGCCTCCTGCTCCAGGCAGGACCAATCCCAACGAAATCAACCCAGCCAGGGCTTTGTCAAGCCGAGACTTAAATACCTCTAGGGATGGAGACTCCACCACTTCCTTAGGGAACCCATTCCAGTGCTTCACCACCCTCCTACTGAAGTAGTTTTTCCTAATATCCAACCTGGACCTCTCCCATCACAACTTGAGACCATTGCTCCTTGTTCTGCCATCTGTCACTACTGGGAACAGCCTCTCTCCATCCTCTTTGGAACCTCCCTTCAGGAAGTTGAAGGCTGCTATCAAATCCCCCCTCGCTCTTCTCTTCTGCAGACTAAAACCCAAATCCCTCAGTCTCTCCTCATAGGTCATGTGCTCCAGCCCCCCAATTGCTCCCATGGCCCTTGTTGCCTGTATCAGATAGAGGCAGCAGGGGCAGAGGAGAAAGGGGGGGGGGGACTTCAAAGTGGCAGCATCTCACAGAGCCCCAGGATCAGCTCCCCAGGCTCTGCACAGTGCTGCCGGTTTGAAATGCCGCACGGAGCCCCCAGCTGACCCCGGGCTTCGGTGCTTTCGCCTTTGAAATGTAGCAGCAGCCATACGGATATTGCTGCACTCCAAAAGAGGAGGTGCCCTATCCAATATTGGATTAGTCAATTACCCAGTACTTAGCATCCTTAACGAGAAGGCCCTTATCCTCTGCTGAGGGGGATGAGAATGTCTCTGCCCATCCCCAGAAGCCTCCAGGCTGCTCTAAATAGGCTTGGGATGGGATTTTACAAGTATTGTGGCTGGGGCTGCAGGCAGTGGGTGAGGGACTCTTGTTGTTGCAGATGCGGGTGACCTTCGAGGAGGTGGCTGTGTATTTCACCCAGGGGCAGGGGGCGCTGCTGGGCCCCACTCAGAGAGCCCTCTACAGGGACGTCATGCAGGAGAACTACGAGGCGGTGACCTCGCTGGGTAAGGGCGTCCTGGCCCCTCGGGGATTAGGAGCCGTGGGGACTGCGTGTCCGACACGGGTCAGGTTCTTCCCTGCTCAGGTGGCCTGGACAGGAATGGGTTCCATGGGCACAGCTGCCGGGCGAGAGCGACTTGCATCTCCGTGCCCTGTGCAGTGAGACCAGGGTGTCAAACCCTAATGGACGTGCTAAATCATCCCCACCCGGCCCCTTTAGATTTCAAGGTGGAGGGGCCATGTATCCTCCTGTCTGTGTTGTTTCTCACTCACAACCAATTTAACAGCAGAGCTGTGAGTATCAGCAAGGGCCCCAGACTGCCCAGATCCTGGGAAATCCTAGTGAGGGCATCACAATTCCTCTTCCCTCCCCACACGTCTGCCTCTCCCCAGGGGGCTCAGTGACCATGTTCCCATCCTCTTGGGTTGCCCATTCCCCAGCAGAGCCCAGGGGCAGGTTCCACTCACGGAATGTCCCTTGGGACAGACGCTTTCCCCACCCTCTACGCGCCCTGATCTGCTCTGATTTCACCCCCTGCGCAGGGTTTCCCGTTCCCAAGCCTGAGCTGATCGCCCGGCTGGAACGAGGGGAAGAGCCCTGGGTGCCCGATCGCCAGGCCAGGGAGGAAAGAGAGATCCTGAGAGGCTCCTGCACAGGTGAGGACTGACACAGAAACCAGCTAGTGAATGAAGGAAAAAGTTAAGAGTCCCAAAAATGAAGTATCAGTAATTGCCCTCAGTACTTCCTCCTTTTATGCAGGCAGGGTCTTGTCAGCAGATATTGTTCATGGTTTCTCACCATCCTATTACCTGCAGGACCTTCCATCCCTTTGAGTGTTTGTGTGGGAAGAGGTGGGAAGATTCAGTTGCTCATTCTGTACAACTTCAGTGTGTCGGGTTCACCTTGGTGCTGTTCCTCTTTCTCCCCAGCTCAATGACTCCTGCCTCTTTTTCTCTCTCCCAGCAGGTGTTCAGACAGTGCATATAAAGGAGGAAGAGTCTCAATATGAGGAAGATCCAGGGGAAATGGAACCGCAGGCGACCTTTGTGGGAAGAGCTGAAGAGAATGTTTCCCAGTGCCTGGAACAGGGAGAAGCCTGGGGAAATTGGCCCAGGCCGGACAGGCTGCTGGAAAATAACCCAAGTGAGCAAATGGATGAACCTGTTAAATGCGGAGAAGGACACAAGGATCCCACCACCCAGCAGACAAAGCCCAAGGAAGAGAAACACCAGGAATGGCTTGGTTATGGGAAGGGATTTATTGTGAGCCCAGAGCTTATTTCAGTGCAGACAGTAGGTGCTGGGGAGAAACCCCTTCAATGCTTGGACCATGGGAAAAGCATCAATAGCAGCTCAGATCTTAATAGTGGCAGTAGAAGCCAAATGGGAAAGAGAGGCTCTCGGTGTCCCAAGGGAGGGAACGGTTTGAATTGGAAGTCAGCACAGGTGACACATGAGACAAGCCGTACAGAAAAAAACCCCAGTAAGTGTGTCGCGTGTGGGAAATGTTTCAAAGGGAGATCAGCTCTGATTAAACATCAAGCCGTCCACCCAGTAGACAGTCCCCATAAGACTTCAGGTTGTGGAAAAAGTTTTCTTCAGAGCTCGGTCCTCCTTAAACCTGAAGCGGTGTGCTCTGGAGAGAGACCCTATAAATGCTCAGACTGTAGGAAAAGTTTTAAATGGAAATCTGCCCTTGTTTCACATCAAAAAACTCACACAGGAGAGAGACCCCATCAGTGCTTAATCTGTGGAAAAAGTTTTACACGGAAGTCATCCCTTGTTTTACATCTGAAAATCCATACAGGGGACAGACCCTATAAGTGCTTAGACTGTGAGAAAAGTTTCATACAAAGGTCCGACCTCATTAAACATCAGGCCATCCACACGGGAGAGAGATCCCATAAATGCTTGGAATGTGAGAAAAGTTTCACAGAGAGGTCATCTCTTCTCTCTCATCAGGCAATCCACACTGGAGAGAAACCCTATAAGTGCTTGGAGTGTGGGAAAGGTTTCATATGGAAGGCATCTCTTGTTTCACACCAGGCAGTCCACACAGGAGAGAAACCCCATAAGTGCTTAGACTGTGGGAAGAGTTTCATATTGAGGTGTGAACTTATTAAACATCAGGCAGTCCACACGGGAGAGAGACCCTATAAATGCTTGGAGTGTGGAAAATCTTTCAATTGGAAATTCAAACTTGTTAATCATCAGGCAGTCCACACAGGAGAGAGACCACATAAGTGCCTGGAGTGTGGAAGAAGTTTCATACGGAGGAGAAACCTTCTTAAACATCAGGCCGTCCACACAGCAGAGAGGCCTCATAAGTGCTTGGAGTGTGGAAAAGCTTTCAGATGGAGATTTGATCTTGTTAACCATCAGGCAATTCACACAGGAGAGAGACCACATAAGTGCTTGGAGTGTGGGAAAAGTTTCATACGGAGGATCGACCTTGTTAAACATCAGGCAAGTCATACAGGAGAGAGACCCCATCGGTGCTTAGACTGTGGAAAAACATTCATTCATAAATCAAACCTAAATCAACATATGGCAGTCCACACAGGAGAAAAACCCCACAAGTGTGTCGATTGTGGGAAAAGTTTCCTACAGAGGTCATCCCTTGTTTTACATCAGAAAATCCACACAGGAGATAGACCCCATAAGTGCTTGTACTGTGGAAAAGGTTTCATAAGGAAGTCAGCGCTTACTCAACATCAGGCCATCCACACAGGAGAGGGATCCCACAAATGTTTAGACTGCGGAAAAAGATTCATATATAGGTCAAACCTCAATCAACATCTGACAATGCACTCAGGAGAAAGACCCCACAAGTGCTTAGAGTGTGGGAAAAGTTTCAAAAGGAAGACAGAGCTTATTCAACATCAGGGAATCCACACAGGAGAGAGACCCCACAAGTGCTTGGAGTGTGGGAAAAGTTTCACACTGAGGGCAGCCCTTTTTACGCATCAGAAAATCCACACAGGAGAAAGACCTCATAAATGCATAGACTGTGGGAAAAGTTTCATACAGAGGTCAGACCTTGTTTTGCATCAGAAAATCCACACAGGAGAGAGACCCCATCAGTGCTTAGACTGTGGGAAAAGCTTCATAAGGAGGTCCGACCTCAGTAACCATCAGTTAATTCACACAGGTGACAAAAACAATAAGTGTTAAGCTGTGAAAAGTCTTTCACATAGAGGTCTGACATTCTTCAACAACAGGCAATGCACATAGGAGAGAGAGCTCATAAGTGCTTAAGGCAGTAGAAAAAAATTTCATATGGAGGTCAGCCCTGGTTTCACACAGGAAAATCCACACAAGAGAAAGATTGCATAAGAGTTGCAACTGGAAAAGTTTCATGTGGCTCTCAACTATTCTTGGTCATTAGGCCATCCGCACAGGAGAGAGACCTCACCTGTGTTTAATCTGTGCAAAAAGTTTTATATAGAGTCAGAGCTTTGTAAACATCAAGTACTCCACAGAGAAGGGAGACCCCATAGGCTCTGGGAATATGGGAAATTGTTTCACTCTAAGGGTGTGTCTGGCCTACAGAGTTTTTTTCGAAAAAAGTGGCCTTTTTTCGCAAAAACTTCACCTGCGTCCAGACTGCTGCTGCGTTCTTTCGAAATTAAATTGAAAGAATGCCGCGGTTTTTTCGACAGCAGTAAACCTCCTTTTACGAGGAATAACACCTTTTTCGAAAAAGTTATTTCGAAGAAAGGCGTGTGTGGACGCGGGGAAACTGTTTTTTCCGAACAAAAAGCCTCCAGGAAAAAGCCCTGGTGGATACACTAGCTACATTCCTCGCACCTCTATTGTTCCTGTCAGCAGCCATGTTTTAAAGGCACAGGCATCCGGGCAGCTGTTTGTGTCAGGAAGCCAGCCACACCGCACAGCTCTTCCTGTCACAGTGTGACCCAGCCATGTCACAGCCCCAAGACCTCTCCTGGCCCTTCCAGGGAGACGGTCGAGGATGCACTCGGGCACCAGCATGGTCAGGACCATAGATCAAGATTCTGCTTGAGCTCTGATCGGAGGAGGAATCCTTGCAGGCCCTCCAGTTGTGCTGCAGGAATGTGGACATTTATGGGTGCTTGGCCCAGGGACTGGCCAGGAGAGGGCAGCACCCCCGCACCTCAGACCAAATGCAGGCCAAGCTGAAAGAACTGAGGCAGGGGGTGCGCCAAGGCCTGAGATCAGAACTCCTACGATCTGGATCACATTCTGGGCGTTGGGGAAGCCCAGGCTCCATTACCGGAGCATAGAGTTGAGCAACCCCAGCAGCAGCAGTTAGGAGAGACAGGAGAGTGTCAGCTGGAGCTGGAGGAGGAGGACAACGACACAGTGACCCTGATCCCGAAGCCGGTCCCCCAGGCTCCAGAGGCCGCCTAGGCATCTTCGGACACCGGGGAGGGAACATCAGGCGAGTGCTGTGAGGTTGCGCCACACGCAGGGCAGGGGAGGCGGGTACCCAGTGGCCGATGCGCGAGCGACACGTGTAATGCTCAGCTTGGATAGCGTGCAGCTAGCCGTGCACGTGCAAACACGTACAGAGCAGTGTGTGGCACATGCGTGTGCGAGACGTGGTGCCGGGAGCCTTTCCCGGAACACACAGGGACGGGTTGGCAGTGTGCGGGGGAGGGGGACATATGGTCCCATTGGCACTTTGGGGGCCCTATGATGCTACGGCTGCTGCCCAGCTCACACATAGTGTTACTTACAGACTCTCTGGGTCCCCTGTCTGAAGGAGAGTTCCTTAAAGCAAAGGCATGCCCTCGGGGACAGCGGGTGCATGCATGAATGATTGTCTCTTCCTGTTTTCCTCCACAGCCGGACCAGCCACGCTAGAGGGTCGCAACATGCTAGCCCCACCACCATCCCGGACACATGGCACCCGCAGGCACTGGCGTCTCTACACAGACGCTATAAAACAACGTGGAGTGGCCCTGCAGGAACTTAACAAGACTCTGCAAAAGAGGGCACAGGCAGAGGCCGTGTGGCACAAACAGCTGCTGGACGAGCTTGTCCAGCAGCGGACTTGCATCTGTCCCTGGTACCCGCTTCTCCTGCACGCCATGACTTTGCTCCTCCAAACCCCCGCTTCCCCCTTTGTACCCCCTCTCCCTCGGCGCTCCCAGACCCCATTCCTATCCAGCACACTACTATCTCTCGCCCCACCCGATCCCAAGACCATGGAGGTCCCCGGACGCAAGGCGGCAGGAAACTGTGGTCAGGAAGCACCGTGTGATTAGAACCCCCTCCTGTCTCTGTTTTACAGCCCCCCCGTCCAGGTTTTCAGCCCCCTCCCCCGCCCAGTTACAGAAAGTTGTGTTCATGTCACAAAACATTTATTTTTTAATAAAAACTTTGCTTTAGCAGAAAACTGTACAATGACAATATCGAGGTATATTTTAGCAACATTTAGCAATTTTTAGTTATTGATATTGATTAAAATATAACACGAATTTTTGTTTACAAACAAAACCTGGTGTTTCTCTCTTATTTCTGGAAAGAGGGTCAGGATGAGGGTTGTGGAGGGAAAGGTATTGGTGGGCCAGGCCCAAGCCTGCATAGGGGAAGCCATGGGGAGAGTCATTGGGCTCCTGAGAATCTCTCCTTCAGGGCCTCTCGGATGCAAAAGCCAGACCGGTGAGCCTGGCGGATGGCAGCTGTCCGGGGCCGCTCGAATTGTGTCCCCTCGCCATCAGGAACATTATTAAGGACCCAAAAGTAAACTATTCCACTGCATAGGAATGATCAGAAGTATGGCAAGAGACCACCTTGGTTTAACCAGGAGATCTTACATGATCAAAAAATCAAAAAGGTGTATAAAAAATGGAAACATGGTCAAAGTACAAAGGCTGAATATAAGCAAATAACACAGGTTTATAGGGTCAACATTAGAAAGGCGAAAACCCAAAGGGCGCATCTACAGTACAGCATTATTTTGAATGACACACGTTATTGCAAAATAAGGGGAACATCCACACAGGAAGCCTGCTATTTCAAAAATATGTTGATATAGTGGGTGTCTTATTCCAAAACCATCACCCCACATTTCACGAGGATTAACGCCTCTTTCGAAATTGTTCTTTCAAAATAGGGTGGACACCGGTGCTGTGCTTATTTCGGAATAATTGGCCTCCAGGGCTTCTCACAGCTGCCCTAGTGGCCACTCTGTCCACTCACATCAAAACTCTATGGTTTCCCTTCCCCTGCAGCCTTTAAAGGTGCAGGCAGAAGGGAAAGTGTTTGTGGCACCACATCGACCCTACCAGTCCCATGCTACCCAGCAAGACCTTTCCCTGTTGCCATGAGCGACTCCAGCACTCCCACTGAGCCCCTCCCCACCATGGCTGTAAGCACTCCGGCAGCCAGCTCCAAAGCCCCAGGCCAGGGGCAGAAGAAGAAGGCTCCTTCCTGGTCCGATGTGGAGATCCTGGATCTCATTTAGGTCTGGGGAGAGAAGGCTATTCTCCAGGATCTCCGCACCAGGTGCAAGAATATCAACATCTTCAGAAGGGCCACATGCACATCCAGGAGTAGGTGCGCTTGAAAATAAAAGAACTCAGGCAGGTCCTACACCAAGGCCAGGGCACAAAGTTCCCAATCAAGATTGGCATCCCAGACCTGCCACTACTTTGAGCAGCTGTATCATATCCTGCGGGGGAAGGGGGGGGAGTTAATCCCTTCCCCTCTTCTCCCCCCCCCCATTGTTGGCTGTGGCCTGGAGATGCCCATCGTCAGCCTTCAGGAGGGCAGGGCTGTGGAGGAGAAGAAGAAGGAGGAACCAGACAGGACACGATGCCATACATCTAGGAGATCATCATCCCAGGATGTCTCCCAGAGTTTGGACGATCCCAGGGAAGGCCCATCAGGTGAGTTCCATTACTTTCTCTAGAAAGGCAGTCGGAGGTGTGCTGCGGCAAACAACAGAATTCAAAATGGCCACTCTTAAAGGAGCAGGCGATCTTTTTTTTTCTCAGTAACTTTTCCCTCCACCCTTTTTTTTTTTTTTTTTACACTCAACAAAAAATTCTTAGTGTTCCCCATAAAAGAAAGAAATTGTTTGGTGTTCCTTGGTCTTAAAAAGTTTAAGAAACACTGCTCTAGATACATGTGGGGTTCTTCTGAGCCTGGGGCTCATGCGACAGCCTGTTATTTTGAAAGAAACCCCTTTGTTCAAAATAACCCTTACTCCTCAAAAAACGAGGCTTAATTTAATTTGAAAGAAAAAGGGGTTTCTTTCAAAATAATCGTATCTACATGGAGTTCTTTATTTCAAAATCGGGTATTTCGAAACAATGGCGGTCCACAATTATGCAAATGAAGTGCAGGAAATTCAAATCCATGCTTCGTTTGCAATTTCGCTCATCTGCATTTGCATTCCTCTCTCGGAAGAGGAATGCAATGTAGACATACCTGGGTTTTTCTCTGTTCCAAAAGGTGATTTGGTGCCATACTTGGATATGAGAGGAGTGTGACAGGATGTAGTGCAGATGTACAGAGGGCGTCATGAGACAAAATGTTCATTTGCCAGAATGGCCCTTTTCAATTTCACCTTTTCTACCCCGTGTCAGCTGGTTTGGTTTGGTTTTTTTAAAATGTTGACAATGGCAGTGATCAATCTCCATCAGTCCAGACTCTGAGGAAGCATCATTAGCAGTTGCAATTTGCCCTAAAGAGCTTTTACCATTACACACTCTGTCTATGTCTACACTAGAGGGTTTTGCGGGCAGAGTATGCTAATGAAGTGCTCATTAGCATGTGTTGCACTGTCATTAGCATATTCTCTGCCCGAGGCTTTTGGCGCAAGAGGTTTTTGCACAAAAACAAGCAGCGTAGACAGATCTGTTTTGCGCAAAAACTTTCTTTTGCGCACGATCCTTATGCCTCAAAACCTTCTAGTGTAGACGTAACCGCTGCATTTTCCAGTCCCGCCCCCATACTTAGCATTGGCACCCTTGACAGGGTGATCATCCTCTGAGCTCCCAGTAACAGCATTCACACCAAAGGGGGTAGCATCGGGGTATGTTTAGCTAGACTCAGACAACTGCCCAGAGTCACACACACACCCCTTCACAAATCTCCCTGTTAGTTCCAGGTAACACAAAAGAGTCACATTCATACTGGTTTGGGGGCTGATTGATGACATCAACCTGATATCTGCCTCATTACAATCAAAGCACTTTCCAACACTGTTATATATTGGTCTTCCAGAAGGATACAGCCTCTCCTCTTCTTCCCTTTCTGTTTTGATTTTAAGCTTACATCTGGCAACTTTCTCCGCAGCTATCCTGCCTCTTGTTCCATTTGCCTTTCCTAGGCTTTTGTAACTGGGCAGGCCAAGTCCTGTAGCTAGACAGGGTCATAGAGAAGTCCTCCAGACTGGCTAGAGGAGCTGGGAAGAAAGCAGCCAATCAGGGGCCAGAAAGGACTACATAAGAAGATGCAGTGCTGACCTGAAGGAGAGAGGACGAGGGATAACTGGCCTGAAGGAGCGTCCCTGTGGGGAAAGCTGCTTAGAGACTATGAACTGGATGAGAGAGTCCTGAGCTAAGGGCAAAGGGAGCTGTCTCCAGCAAGGGGAGCCCTGGGGGTACCACTCTTGATGGAAGAAGGGCAACAACCTACGAGACGTGTCTGGATTCAGAGACGGTCCACAGAGGGCACCCTTGTTAGAGGTGAACCCTGGCAGGGGTTGTGATTTCACACAGGAGCGAGCCACAAGGCTTTTAAAGAGACAGTGCAAACACACTCAACCAGACGGGTGCTCGCCAGGGCAGAGGGGGGAGAGGAAGGGAAGCAGGGGTGCCAACCCTGTTCCAGCTTTTCTTTCAGTGCTTTTGCGGAAACGCGTCTGCGCCAATCTCGATGCTCTTTTCCGAAAATGCTTTTAACGGAAAACTTTTCCGTTAAAAGCATTTCCGGAAAATCATGCCGGTCTAGACGTAGCCTCGTTGTTTTTTAAGTTTATCCTGTACAAACAAACTTGGCTGCTTGTGAATCATTTTGTGATCTGTGACAGTAAAATTTTTCTTAGCACTAACATGACAGTGGACTGGACGACTCGATTTTAGTTTTGTTTGAAATATTTTATGAACTCTAATAATAAAAGTCTTGACTCCCCCATGAACAAAGAGAAATAATTATTTAAACCTTTTAGCCAGCATGTTGTGGTGTAGAAAGTGGTGCAGTCAGCGAATTGAAGTGACCGGGTGGTTTATGCAAAACGTGGTATCTGTTGGTAATCGGCAGGTATGACTTGAATTTGCATAAATCCGAAAACTCTGCAAAATAGGGAGGAGATTGGAGAAAATAGAGTCCGCGCGGACCCACTCTGAGGCCACCAACATCCCCCCCAGTCTGGCTGCTCCCGAGGGGTCTGTGAGCGGGGCAGAGCCAGGCCCAGGGGCGCAGCGCAGCGCGGATGGCGAGTGTCTCGCTAGGACCCAGCAGCAGCAGCAGCAGCAGCAGGCGCGGGGGGAGCGATCGCTGGCTCCGGCCCGGCCGCAGGAAGCGACTCGCCGCCGCTGCTCGCGGGGACTCTGGGGCCAGGCTCCGGGCCGGATCCCCGAGCCCCGGCGGGGGCTGCTGCGGGGCCCCGGAGCCCGGGCTGCAGCCGGGAGGGGGAATCTCCGGCCGGGCCAGTCCCGCTGCTCCCTCCCCAGGAGCCTCTCCCCGGACAGCGCCCCCAGCCCTGCCCGGCCCAGCCCCTGCCCCAGGGCGGGCAGCGCTTGGGGGGCAGGTAAGAGAGACCCCCCGGGAGCGGCGCCCCGGTGCCCCCGGGCTGCAGGAGGCGGCTCTTTCCCCAGCGCGGGGCTCAGAGATGCTGCTGCGGGGGATTCAAAGGGGCTCGCTGGGTTTTCTTCTAGCGGGAGGGGCGGGGAAGGGAGGCAGGAGCCGGGCAGGGGCAAAACTGACTGGGATAGGAGAGGGAGGGGCCCAGGGGCAGAGAAGGGCTCTGGGCACTGCTAGCTGGGGGGCTGTTGTGGGTGCCAGGCAGCCTCTTTGTGGTCCCCGCTGCCCTCTGGGTGGTGCCCACGGTAGTCTCACACCCAGATGCCAGCCCCTCGGCACGTGAGTCTCCCCCTGGGGAAACTGAGGCACACACAGTGCTCAGAGAAACGTTTAGAATGTTCCCGCTTCGTCACACTCCACTGAGACCGGCCCCGGGGGCAGTTTGCGCAGGGGCTGGAAGCAGCCCCGGGCTCTGCCAGCATCGGCGCAGAGGCTGCTGCTGATGGAGAGACCTGGGGAAGGGTCCAGAGCCAGGCAGGAGAGTGAGGCTGGGCCCTTTCAGGGACCGGCGGACGAGTTGGTCCCAGGTGGGGAGGGGCTCCCAATGTGTCTGAGAGTCCCAGGGCTGCTGCCCTTGGCAGGGACCCAGCCCGGTTCAAAGCTGTGCCAGTGGCTGATTGGCCTAAAGCAGGGGTGGGCTCCATGCAGCCCATGTGTGGAATCCGGCCCATGTAATACTTTGGCTGCTTTCTATAAACATCCTGCTCCCCTTGCTGCCGAATGTCCCGGCAGTAGGATCCTATTTACATGGCTCCCAGAATTGGTGCTACCCCGGGCAGGAGCTAGAGCTACAAGCCCTTTAAATACCCGCAGCAACCTCTGGGCAGCTGCCCAGCCATGTGATAGCAAATGGGGCTGGGAGCTGTGAGCCCTTCGCTGTGCTTTTCCTTCAAAAACTCCAGCCCCAGACAACGCTAGGGGGAAGCCTAGTCCCCAGCCCCGCCCCTTGCACCCCAGACCCCGCCTCTTCTGGCGGGTGCAGCCAGCCCATGACCGTGTGCCAAAATTCATTAAGGGCCCCCCGGCTAAGAAAATGATTGCCCAGTCCGGCCGAATGAGAGCCAAGGCCCATGTCCATGGGACACTCACCGTGGCTCCCTTGGAGCGGGAGGATGAAGGAAAGGGGCAGGGGAGAGACTGGAAGGGGCACCAGGAGCAACAAGTCAGGAGAAAGGCACCCAACCCTGCCTGGATCCATCCCTGCAGCCCCTGGGCAGCCTGCCTCTCCGGGAAACCAGGAGGCGCTGAGAGAGGAAAAGAACATAAGAGCAGCCATACTGGGTCCATCCAGTCCAGTATCCTGACTGCCGATGCCAGGTGCCCCAGAGGGAGGAAACAGAACAGGGCATCGTCAAGTGCTCCCTCTCCTGTCACCCATTCCCAGCCTCTGACAAACAGGCCAGGGACACCATTCCTACCCATCATGATTACTAGCCATTGATGGACCTCACCTCCATGAATGTATCTAGTTCTTTTTTGAACCCTGTTAAAATCCTGGTCTTCACAACATCCTCTGGCAAGGAGTTCCACAGGTAAACTTTGCATTGTGTGGAAATAATCTTCCTTTTGTTTGTTTTAAACCTGCTGCCTATTACTTATATTTGGTGACCCCTAGTTATTATGGGAACTAGTAAATAACTTTTCCTTATTCACTTCTACCAGACCTGGCTTGATAACATAGGCCTCTATCATAACCCTCCCTCCCCCCCCCAAGTCTCCCCTTTTCTAAAATGAAAAGTCCAAGTCTTTTTAATCTCTCTTCATATGGGACCTTTTCCAAAACACTAATAATTTTTGTTGCCCTTTTCCAAACCTTTTCCAATGCTAATATATCTTTTTTGAGATGAGGTTACAACATCTGTACACACTAGTCAAGATGTGGGCGTCCCATGGTTTTCAATAGAGGCAATAAGATATTTTCTGTCTTATTCTCTATCCCTTTTTAATGATTCCTAACATTCTGTTTGCTTTTTTGGCTGCCGCTGCACATGGAGTGGATGTTTTCAGGGGTGACTCCAATCTCTCTTAAGTCGTTGTAGTTAAATTAGCCCCCAGTTAACCTCTATTTGGGTGGGGGAGGGAAAACTAGCTGGGGAGACACAACACTGGGGGGAGGGAGCACAGCCCAAAATGGCTCCTTAGATTCTGCTGTTTCCCCAGCTCGGGGCTCAGAGATGCTGCTACAGGCGGACTTCAAAGGGGCTCGATGGGTTTTGTCCTGATGGGAGGGGCCGGGCTGGGGAGAACAAACTAACTGGGTTACTTCTCATAGGACCAAACCAGAGAGCCCCAGCATGTGTCTGCAGGGGCAGGGCCTGGGGGGACTCGGGGTGCAACAGGGACTCAGGCCCCTTCTGACACCTCCCCCATCGTCCCTCTCGCCCGACAGGCCGAGGAGACACGTCGAGAGTTCGCTCCAGAGCGCCCGTCTGCCAGGAGAGAGGACCGGACAATGGCTGCGATGAAGCAAGCTCAGGTAGAGGTTTCAGGGAGCTGCTGGGCGGGGGAGGGAGGAGACAGGGTGGGATGAAGCCGCTGAGTTTCTGAGCAGGCCCATGGGCAGGGTGTGAGCGCGCCCCCATTTCTAACCCAGCCCCCAGCCCCAATGCTGTGACCTGAGCCCCCAGCCAGAGGTTGCTGGGAAACACAAAGGGAAGCTGCCGGGATTCCTGCCTGTGGCTCAGAGCTCGGCTTCCGCCTCAGCCTCTGGCTAGCAGGTGTGTGGCCAGGGAGAAGGCCCTGCCCTCTGTCTGCTGAGGAGGAGGGGGATCTCTCTGCCCATCCCCTGAAGCCTCTTGCCTGCTGGAAACAGGCTGGGGATGGGATTCTACTTCTCCCGCCCTCTCAGAGTTATTTTTCCCCATAACGACTGGGATTGTGGCTGGGGCTGCAGGCAGTGGGTGAGGGACTCTTGTTGTTGCAGATGCGGGTGACCTTCGAGGAGGTGGCTGTGTATTTCACCCAGGGGCAGGGGGCGCTGCTGGGCCCCGCTCAGAGAGCCCTCTACAGGGACGTCATGCAGGAGAACTACGAGGCGGTGACCTCGCTGGGTAAGGGCGTCCTGGCCCCTCGGGGATTAGGAGCCGTGGGGTCTGCGTGTCCGACACGGGTCAGGTTCTTCCCTGCTCAGGTGGCCTGGACAGGAATGGGTTCCATGGGCACAGCTGCCGGGGGAGAGCGACTTGCATCTCCGCACCCTGTGCAGTGAGACCCGGGTGTCAAACCCTAATGGACGTGCTAAATCATCCCCACCCGGCCCCTCTAGATTTCAAGGCGGAGGGGCCATGTATCCTCCTGTCTGGGTTGTTTCTCCAGCCGTGGGGAGGGCTCCGGGCTCTGTAGGTTTAGAAATAGGCAGGGGTTTACCTGCAGAGCTGTGAGTGTCAGCAAGGGCCCCAGACTGCTCAGATCCTGGGAACTCCTAGAGAGAGTGTCCCAATTCCTCTCACCTCCCCACACGCCTGCCTCTCCCCAGGGGGCTCAGTGACCATGTTCCTGTCCTCTTGGGTTGCACATTCCCCAGCAGAGCCCGGGGACAGGTTCCACTCACGGAATGTCCCTTGGGACAGACGCTCTCCCCACCCTCCCTGTGCCCTGATCTGCTCTGATTTCACCCCCTGCGCAGGGTTTCCCGTTCCCAAACCTGAGCTGATCGCCCGGCTGGAACGAGGGGAAGAGCCCTGGGTGCCCGACCTCCAGGCCGGGGAAGAAAGAGAGATCCCGAAAGGCACCTGCAAAGGTGAGGACTGACACAGAAACTAGCTGCTGAATGAAGGAAATGTTGAGTCCCAAAAATGAGGTGTCGGTAATTGCTCTCGGTACTGCCTCATCTCATGAAGGGCTGGGGTAGTCCAGCTGATATTGCTCATGGTTTTCCACCAGGCCTGTTACCTTCAGGAGTTTCCTTCCCTGTGAGTGTGTGTGTGGGAAGCAGAAAAACAATCCAATTGCTTTTTCTGTGCAATTTTAGTGTGTTGGGTTTTCCCTTGGTGCTGTTCTTCTTTCTCCCCACCTCAGTGACTCCTTCCTTGATTCTCTCTCTCAGGAGGTGACGGGACAGCGAGTGAGAATAAAGAGGGTAATCAAAAGCAGGAAGTTTCTGTGGAAATAGAACCGCAGGCAACATTTGTGGGAAGAGCTGAAAGGAATTTTTCCCAGTGCTTGGAACAGAGAGAAGCCTGGGGAAATTGGCACAGACCCGAGAGGCTGCTGGGAAACCACATAAGTGAGCAAATGGATGAATCTGTTAAATGTGGGGAAGGACTCAAGGAAAAGAAACTGATGATACATGAGACAAGCCACATAGGAGAGAGACCCTATAAGTGCTTAGACTGTGGGAAGAGTTTCGTAAAGAGGTCATGTCTCACTAAACATCAGGCAGTCCACACAGGAAAGAGACCACATAAGTGTTTAGACTGTGGGAAAAGTTTTAAAAGAAGATCTGCCCTTGTTTTACATCAGAAAATCCACACGGGAGAAAGACCCCAGAAGTGCTTGGACTGTGGAAAAAGTTTCTTACAGAAGTCAGCCCTTTTTATGCATCAGAAAATCCACACAGGAGAACGACCCCATACATGCTTAGACTGTGGAAAATGTTTCATCCAGAGATCAGACCTCAATAAACATAAGGCAATCCACTCAGGAGACAGGCCCCATAAGTGCTTAGACTGTGGGAAAAGTTTCAGATGGAAGTCAGCCCTTGTTTCACATCAGAAAATCCACACAAGAGAAGGGAAACCCAGTCAGTGCTTAGACTGTGGAAAAATATTCATTCAGAGGTCAGACCTTATTATTCATCAGGCAGTCCACCTAGAAGAGAGACCCCATAAATGCTTGGACTGCGGAAAGAGCTTTATGTGTAGGTCAAACCTCGTTCAACATCAGAAAATCCACAGAGGAGAGAGACCTCACAAGTGCTCAGACTGTGGAAAAAGTTTCATACGACGGTCTTCTCTTGTTAAACACCAAGCAATTCACACAGGAGAGAAACCCCATAAGTGCCTGGACTGTGGGAAAAGTTTCATACATAGGTCAGATGTTGTTAAACATCAGGCTATCCACACAGGGGAGAGACCCCACACGTGCTCCTACTGTGGAAGAAGCTTCAAGTGGAACTCGTCCCTTCTTAGTCATCAGGCAAGCCACAAAGGAGAGAGACCTCATCACTGCTTAGAGTGTGGAAAAAGTTTCATACATAGGTCTGCTCTTGTTAAACACCAGGCAATCCACACAGGAAAGAGACCCTATAAGTGCCTGGACTGTGGGAAAAGTTTCATACATAGGTCAGATGTTGTTAAACATCAGGCCATCCACACAGGAGAGAGACCTCACAAGTGCTCCGACTGTGGAAAAAGTTTCGTACAGAGGTCAGCCTTTGTTATGCATCAGAAAATCCACACAGGAGAGAAACCCCATCAGTGCTTAGACTGTGGAAAATGTTTCCTACGGAGGGCAGATCTCAATAAACATCAGGCAGTCCACTCAGGAGACAGACCCCATAAGTGTTTAATCTGTAGAAAAGGGTTTACGATTAGGTCACAGCTTGTTCAACATCAGGCAGTCCACACAGGAGAGAGATCCAATACATGCTTGCAATGTGGGGAAAGTTTCACACATAGGTCCACCCTTCTTATTCATCAAACAATCCACAATGGAAAGAGACCTCATAACTGCTTAGACTGTGGAAAAAGTTTCCTGTGGAAGTCCGCTCTTGTTTCACATCAGGCAATCCACACCGGAGAGAGACCGCACAATTGTTTAGACTGTGGAAAACATTTCATACAGAGGTCGGACCTCAAAAAACATCAGGCAGTCCACACAGGGGTCCGACCCCATAAGTGCTTGGACTGTGAAAAAAGTTTTATACGGAAGTCCAACCTTGTTAAACATCAGGCTATCCACACAGAGGAGAGAGATCCTATAAATCCTTAGACTGTGGAAAATCTTTCATATGGAGATCATAGGGTCATAAACATTGAGCAGTTCACAGAGAAGGGAAACCCCATAAGGTTTTGGACTGTGGGAAAAGTTTCACACAAAGATTAAATGTTAACACATCAGAGGTTCTCCTTAGGAGAGAGACCCAATGGGTGATTGAAGTTTGAGGAAAGTTTCATACAGAGGTCAGACCTTGTTAAATATCTGTCAGTCCATACAGGATTTTAACTCTGAGACAGTTTGGGCTGTGGGAAAGGTTTCAGAAAGTGATCAGCCCTTCTCAACATCAGGCTATCCACAATGAGAAACTCTGTAAGTGATCAGACTGGGATAAATTTCAGAAACGAATCAGTGTGAGACTCCCTAAATGCCTGGACTGAGAAAAAGTTTCACTCAGCAAATATTGTAACACGTGAGGTAATCCACTCAGAAGTACTTGGACTGCAAGAAAAGTTACAAAATCAGATCAGCCCTTGTTTTACATCCATGCTTGGGAGAGACCCCATAGATGCTTGGACTATTGCAAAAGTTGCACACAGAGGTCACACTTCATTAAACATGGGGGAATTCACACAGGAGCTCAACTTTTGTGACTCATGGTCAAAAAGGGTTGAGAACCTTGGAGGCTAATTGACCTAGATTAAACCTTTAGGGTATGTCTACACTGTGAGGCTTAACTCGAAATAAGCGACGCAAATTGAGCTATGTCAATTGCGTAGCTTATTTAGAAATTGGGAGCGTCTACACAGCACTTATTTTGAAACAGAGCACTCTTCCTCTGATTTCCCTTTCTCGTACAATGAGGCTGCGTCTAGACTGGCATGATTTTGCACAAATACTTTTAACGGAAAAGTTTTTCCATTAAAAGTATTTGCTCAAGAGAGCGTCTACACTGGCATGTGCTTTTGCGCAAAATAAGTGCTTTTGTGCAAAAGCATCCGTGCCAGTGTAGACGCTCTCTTGCGCAAGAAAGCTCCGATGGCCATTTTAGCCATTGGGCTTTCTTGCGCAAGAAATTAACGTTGCTGTCTACACTGGCCTCTTGCGCAAGAATACTTGCGCAAGAGGGCTTATCCCTGAGCGGGAGCATCAGAGTATTTGCGCAAGAAGCACTGATTTTGTACATTACAACGTCAGAGTTCTTGCGCAAATACTCGCGGCCAGTGTAGACAAGCGGCAAGATTTTGCGCAAAAGCAGCCACTTTTGCACAAAATCATGCCAGTCTAGACACAGCCTGAGAGTTATAGAAGTTGGAATAAGAAGTCCTCCAGCTTCACCGTATTTTGACACTATTTCAAAATAACTGCCTGCTGTGTAGACATGGACTAAGTTATTTCAGAATAGCACTAGTTATTTTGAAATAGTTCACAGGGTAGATGTAGCCTTAGAGACATGTTAGACAAGCATATATTAGAAGCTACTGCATGTTTGCTAATTAGAACTTTGAAATAGGAACTCGTAAAGAAAAAAGGAAGAACATAGTACTTACGATTAATCACCGTTAAGTTGCATGATTAACTCCAACACTGGATGTAGTTAGAAAACTGAATCTCTGTGAGTCACATTGTTAAACATTAGAATACCAGTTGAAATTTCTCAATAAATGTACATTTTTCTGCGTGTTCAAATATATTGAATCCTAACACAGCAAAGAATAGGAAGTGTACAGGACTCGCTTTATATTTTTTTCATTACAAATATTTCCACTGTAAGCATGATAAAGAAAAGAAATGGTATTTGTGACTTCACCTCCCACATGTACTATAGGGCGATTTCCTTTTCATGAAAGTATCATTTACAAAATGTTGATAATTTTTGTTACACCGCTTCAGTCCACGCCCTAAGCTGTTTATTTCTTTGTCTAGCTGGGTCATGATTATTTGGGTGGCTTGAGGGATTTCTTGCAGCTGGACATGAAGACGGAGGAGTGAGGGTGAGACAGTGAGGGGGCGGGGGAGCCTACTCGGAATGAAAAAATGCGCTTCTCTATATGGATCGATCCAATCCTCTATGATCCCAAGGATTCCCATCCACCCAGCATTCTAGCTCAGCTCTATGCCCTGGAGGACTGGGGGGGGGTCTATCCAGATAGTTACAGCAGAAATGACGTTGTCCCGACTCTCTATTATCTTGTAACGTGGTGGGGGGAGGGAGGAGACGGTTGTCTAATACTTCTCTGCCTTTAGAGTTGGGGGTGAGGTGCTTTGTGCGTGGTATGAAGTGTAAAGTGCTTGGGAATATAAACAACAAAAAAGAGAGGTGATGTCTGGACTCAAGACTTCGAATTCCTGTTTTGCTGCACTTTGCCACTGGTAATGGAATTTTCTATTTGCTTTTTGAACAGTCTATCACAGGGCTAAACTGAGGGGCAGGTGATCCAAGTACCCCTCCAGTGCCAGGTTTGGGGCTGCAGGATGCAGGGGTCTGTTCATGTTGTTAGAGCAGTGTTTCCCAAATGATGTTCGGTGGAACCCCGGGATTCCACAAAGTGAAAATAGGGGTTCTGCGAGAAAATTCCATTAGTCACATTTCATGATTTTAAAAACAATAATTAATATTTAACCATTTATGAAAACAATTTTCATTTGTGTTGATCTCATGACCTTGTTTAGCATTTGTTTATTATTATCCTTACTTATTTGTGGTCTGTTTTTTCAGCTCCATATATAAGACTGTTATTAGGGGTTCTGCAAAATTATTTCAAGTTTAAAAGGGTTCGGTGGCCAAATACAATTGGGAAACGTGTTAGAGTAATAAAAGTTTAACAAATGAATTTGGAGGCCCCTGGAACGCTCCTTGCCTAGGGTGCTTATGTGGTTTAGGTCTAGGCCTGGCCTCTCACACATGTCTCTGGAAAGCTGCCTGCTTTTGAAGCAAGACAAAAAAAACCCCAAACAAACAAACAAACAAACAAACAAAAAAACCCCACTGAAATCAAAGCAAATAAACTTGCCACTAATCTGGTAACTTGGGAGTTCCAGTGCTTATATAGAACATAACAACATAAGAACGGCTGTACTGGGTCAGACCAAAGGTCCATCTAGCCCAGTATCCTGTCTACCGACAGTGGCCAGCACCAGGTGCCCCAGAGAGGGTGGACCGAAGACAATGATCAAGCGATTTGACTCCTGCCATCCTTCTCCAGCCTCTGACAAACAGAGGCCAAGGACACCATTTTATCCCCTGGCTAATAGCCTTTTATGGACCTAACCTCCATGAATTTATCCAGCTTCTCTTTAAACTCTATTATAGTCCTATAGTCCTATGCTATATGGTGCTGGTCTTCCTTCTTTCCAGTTGGGAAGTCTACTGTATATTGGAGAGAGTTTGTCATCTTTGTTTGTTCAAGAACTGCTCCTAAACGGTAAGAACTAAGACGGCTTCCTCGTATCCTAACTTAAAGCAAAGTAAGGGTTCGATTGCACCAGGACAGTAGGTTGTGCCTGGAATGGGAGTGTTTTTCATACAGCCATACAGAAAAAAAGACAGGATCACCTGTATGGCACCCTCCCATATGCATCTGGGACAGACCCAGATCCTAGCCTCCCACCCCCCCTCAGCCTCCAGGTGCCCCACCCCCAAATTTGTATGGGGACATTGTGAGCTGTTCCCGTTTGTCGAGGAGTGGAAAGGAAAGCGCACGCTTTGCTGGAGCTGCTGCAGCCATGGAGAGATGCTTCTCACCTGTCCCCAAGCTGCTGCGGTACTCTGTCCCTGGGGCAATCTGCACACCGAACCCCATCCAGAGCGATGATTTACATGAAGCAGGGACATTTTGATTTTATATTCCAAGCAACAAAAATTAACTCAGCTAAGGACCTGAGCAATGTCAGGTAAATCTTCTAGGGCTGAATACAAACCTTTCCAGTAGATTCAATTGCAGGCCAGACTTGGGTTAAATCATAAACCCTTTGGGGGAGGTGAAGCTGGGAAGAAGGGCCCTGCCACCCAGGCCCTGAGGGTCTGGGGCCCCCACGGCAACATGTGTGTCCTGCAGCATCACCAGGGCTAGGACATGTGGACTGTGAACACATGAGCTGTGAACCACCTTACATGCCAGAGATGCGGTTTGTGCTTCCCTGTAGCCCACAGCCTGGGGCTGAGTGTTTTCCTTTTACCTTCCCTGTTTTTCCTTATTTCTCCATGCGCTGCTGTTTCATACATTGCATTGAATCTGAGCTCTGGGCAGGGAAGGGGCTGGCACAGAAGGAGCCGGTGGGGGTGGGAACCTCTTAGTCCCTGTCCACGTGAACCCAGCAAGCCAGGGCTTGGAGCCCCCTGGAATGCTGGGCCCCGCCTTGCCCCTATGAGCCCCCCCTTCGGGCTGGCTGCTCCCGCGGGGTCTGTGAGCGGGGCAGAGCCAGGCCCAGGGGCGCAGCGCAGCGCGGATGGCGGGTGTCTCGCTAGGACCCAGCAGCAGCAGCAGCAGGCGCGGGGGGAGCGATCGCTGGCTCCGGCCCGGCCGCAGGAAGCGACTCGCCGCCGCTGCTCGCGGGGACTCTGGGGCCAGGCTCCGGGCCGGATCCCCGAGCCCCGGCGGGGGCTGCTGCGGGGCCCCGGAGCCCGGGCTGCAGCCGGGAGGGGGAATCTCCGGCCGGGCCAGTCCCGCTGCTCCCTCCCCAGGAGCCTCTCCCCGGGCAGCGCCCCCAGCCCGGCCCGGCCCAGCCCCTGCCCCAGGGCGGGCAGCGCTCGGGGGGCAGGTAAGAGAGACCCCCCGGGAGCGGCGCCCCGGTGCCCCCGGGCTGCAGGGGGAGGGGTTGGCCCCGGGCTGCTCCCGGCGGAGCTGGCTGCGAGTCCCCGCCCGGGGCAGCAGATGCGCTGGGCTAAGAACGGGGCCCGGGCACGGCGGGGGGCGGGACACAGGAATTGGGGGCGGGGCAGAAAAGTTGCCCCGGCTGGGTTGAGCCAGCTGTGGTGGTTGCAGACACGGGGGAGGGGGCAGAGGGGGGTTTCCTCCCCACCCTGGCAGGCTCTTAACTCCCTTTTCCCGGGGCCGAGGCCTTCCAGGTGCAGGGCAGCTCTGCAGTGTCCCCTCTGGTTGAGCCTGACCCTGTGAGGAATGAATTTTGTTCTGTGCACCAGCGTGGAGGAGAGGGGTGGGGCTCATCACGTCCCTATTGGTGCACAGAACAGACTTGAGACCACACACTTAGGGGTTGGGGCCAGGGGCTTCAGAGTGTGGGAGGGGGCTCAGGGCTTGGGTTGAGGATGCGGGCTGTGGCGTGGGGCTGGGGATGAGGCATTTGGGGTGCGGAGGAGGCTCAAGGCTGGAGCAGACAGTGCTGGCAGGATAGTGTGACCCACAAAGGCCTCAGGGGCTGTCACCGCTGCCCCACATGCCAACGGGCGGGGCAGGGAGTCTGTGCCAGGCCCAGTCTGTGCAATACAAACGTGTGTCAAGGGCATCACACACTGGCCTGGTGTGTCTGGGCTGCCTGTGGGGCCCAGCTTGTTCCAAAGCATCCAGAAAGAGAGGGGGGGCAGCTACTAGATATTCTCTGTATTTGTTTCCAAAGCGGCCGGGGATGTTTTCATTAGAGGCAAGTCACCTGGCTCCTCCTCCCCACCCCTCCACTCACCTGCTAGGAGAGGCAACCAGCGCTTGGCCGGGACATGGGGGTGTCCGACATCCCTGGGTCACAGAGTCCCAGGCCCGGTGCCCTGGGCCCGCTCTGAATGGAGCCAGGCCAAACTTGGGTGTGATATGTGTCCCATTAGGGCTCTCTTTCCCCAGGGCCAGACGTCCCCGGGGTCTGAGTTCGGAGCGTCCAGTGCCCTTTTCGCACCGTGAGCTCCCTGCCAAACAGGTCACCTGGCCTCCCCCTGCCTCTTTGTTCCCCAACCCCGTGGGCAGGCTCTTTGCAGAGGCCTGCTGCGGCCGGTTGCTCCAACCAGCCCTGTCGTCCTGGGAAAGGGGTCTGCTCTGGCCAGGCTGGAGCGCCCCAGCCCGAGACGGGTCCTGTGGTCTGGCCTGGGGCAGGAAAGCGGGCTGCCCCTACCCCCTCTGATTAACTGTTAAGCAGTTAACCGATTAACCACTCAGATCCCTAATTAATAGTGTTAGTCATTTCTATGAAATGGGTGTAACTTTGGGTGTGTCTACACTGCACCCTGAGCTGGAAATAAGCTACACAAATCACGTAGCTTATTTCGAGTGTATTTTGAAAGAGCTTTTTTCATCATTTGACGCTGCCGAGACAGCACCACATTTCAAAGGAAACTGCTCCTCTGAAATGTCCCTTAATCCTCATGGAACGAGGTTTACCAGGATGTCGGAATAGCGCGTGGCTGCTATTTTTAAAGATGTTTCGAATAATAACGGGCGCACCATCAAGATGTGGAACAGCTATTTCGGGATACCGGAAATATCCTGAAGGAGCGCTGCAGTATAGACATAGCCTTTATGAGCTAACGATGTCTAAAACTTTAACTATAATCTTAGGGAAATAGGGGAAATTACTTGGTTCCCCATCAAAATGGCCTACTTGGCAGTAAGAAAGACATTTGGATTTGTGACAGGATATTCCAAGGGAGCTTTTCATGGCTCACCATGCAAAACTGGCCATTTTCAGACAAGGTTCCCCTCTCTGTCGGAGTCTTCAACTTGGCCAGTGTCACCACACATGACGAAGATGATTGATTCCAGAACTTCGCTCCCTGCAGGACCTCAGAGAGGGAAAACCCTGCAGAGCCCGAGAGTCCCAGCACGTGACTGTAGGGGCAGGGTCCGGGGGGACTCAGAGGGCGACAGAGACTCAAGCCTCTTCTGACACCTCCCCCATCGCCCCTCTCGCCCGAACAGGCTGAGGAGACACGTCGAGAGTTCGCTCCAGAGCGCCAGGGGCCGGGGCCGGGCAATGGCCGGGATGGAGCCTGCTCAGGTAGGGGGTTCAGGGAGCTGCTGGGCGGGGGCAGGGAGGAGACAGGGTGGGATAAAGCTGCTGGGTTTCTGAGCAGGCGCATAGGCAGGGTGTGACCGCGCCCCTATTTCTAACCCGGCTCCCCTGGGCAGGGCTGGGAGAATGTCCCAGACTCCCAATGCTGTGATCTGAGCCCCCAGCCAGAGGTTGCTGGGAAACACAAAGGGAAGCTGCCGGGATTCCTGTCCCTGCCTGTGGCTCAGAGCTCGGCTTCCGCCTCAGCCTCTGGCTAGCAAGTGTGTGGCCAGGGAGAAGGCCCTGCCCTCTGTCTGCTGAGGGGGAGGAGGATCTCTCTGCCCATCCCCTGAAGCCTCCTGGCTGCTCTAAACAGGCAGGGGGTGGGATTCTACTCCTGCCTCCCAGAGTTTTTAACCAGTGACAACTGGGATCAGAGCTGAAAGTAAGTCCTGTGCCCTGGTGTGTTGTTCTGGCAAGAAACTGGCCAGCTGGGGCACTTAGCTGCGGTGGGAGAAGCGAGGGGTTTCTAGGGCTTCCTGCAGGCTGCCCCACTAGAAGGAGACAGCCTGGTAGGTTATAAGGGCTGGCTGGGAGGGCGGGGAGTCTAGAATCAACCCATGCAAGAGCTGTATTGTATGGGGCAGAGGTGTCCCTGAGTTGTTGTGATAGGACAGTACCTATAAAAGAATATAAATTACTTCCACCTCTGGGATTGTGGCTGGGGCCGCAGGCAGTGGGTGAGGGACTCTTGTTGTTGCAGATGCGGGTGACCTTCGAGGAGGTGGCTGTGTATTTCACCCAGGGGCAGGGGGCGCTGCTGGGCCCCGCTCAGAGAGCCCTCTACAGGGACGTCATGCAGGAGAACTACGAGGCGGTGACCTCGCTGGGTAAGGGCGTCCTGGCCCCTCGGGGATTAGGAGCCGTGGGGTCTGCGTGTCCGACACGGGTCAGGTTCTTCCCTGCTCAGGTGGCCTGGACAGGAATGGGTTCCCTGAGCACAGCTGCCGGGGGAGAGCGACTTGTGTCTTTGTACCCTTTCCAATCGGTTAAAAAATAATGGACATGCTAAAGTCTCTCTTCCCCTCCAGGTTTCAATCCTGTGTGCATTGATTGCCATTCACACACACAATCCTGATTTATCTTCCTTCTCGGAACTGGCTCCAGCCGTGGGGAAGGCTCTGCAGATTTAGAAATAGGCAGGGGTGTAACTGCAGAGCTGTGAGTGTCAGCAAGGGCCCCAGACTGCCCAGATCCTGGGAACTCCTAGGGAGGGCGTCACAATTCCTCTCACCTCCCCACACGTCTGCCTCTCCCCAGGGGGCTCAGTGACCATGTTCCCGTCCTCTTGGGTTGCACATTCCCCAGCAGAGCCCGGGAACAGGTTCCACTCACGGAATGTCCCTTGGGACAGATGCTCTCCCCACCCTCCCTGTATCCTGATCTGCTCTGATTTCACCCCCTGCGCAGGGTTTCCCGTTCCCAAACCTGAACTGATCGCCCGGTTAGAACGAGGGGAAGAGCCCTGGGTGCCCGACCTACAGGCCGGGGAGGAAAGAGAGATCCTGAGAGGCACCCGCACAGGTGAGGACTGTCACAGCATCCAGCAAATGAAGGAAAAAGTTCAGAATTCCAAACATGAGGTATCAGTAATTGCCGTTTGTTCTTCCTCCTGGCACGCAGGGCAGGGTGTAGTCCAGCTGATATTGCTCACAGTTTCCCACCAGTGCTGTTAGCTGCAGGAGTTTCCTTTCCTGTGGGTGTTTTTGTGGGAAGTGGAGAGACAATCCAGTTGCTTGGTCTGTGCAATTTCAGTGTGTTGGGTTTTCCCTTGGTGCTGCTCCTCTTTCTCTCCAACTCAGTGATTCCTGCCTGGATTGTCTGTCTCCCAGCAGGTGGCAAGACAGGGAGTGAGAATGAAGAGGGGAATCAACAGCAGGAGGTTCCTAGGGAAATGGAACCGCAAACGACCTTTGTGGGAAGAGCTGAAAGGAATATTTCCCAGGGTTTGGAACAGGGAGAAGGATGGAGAAATTGGCACAGGCCGGAGAGGCTGCTGGGAAGCCACCCAAGTGAGCAAATGGATGAATCTGTTAAATATGGGGAAGGACACAAGGATCCCACCACCCAGCAGACAAACCCCAAGGAAGAGAAACACCAGGAATGGCTCAGTTATGGGAAGGGATTTATCATGATCCCAGAGCTTATTACAGTGCAGACAGTAGATACTGAAGAGAAATCACTTCAGTGCTTGGACCATGGGGAAAGCATCAATAACAGCTCAGATCTTCATAGTCCCAGGAGAAGCCAAGTGGGGGAGAAAGCCTATCAATGCCTTAATGGAGGGAACTGTTCAAACTGGAAGTCAGCAGTGATTATGCATGCGACAAGCCACACAGGAGAGAGACCTTATAAGTGCTTAGATTGTGGGAAAAGCTTCATACAAAAGTCAGCCCTTGTTTCACACCAGAAGGGCCACACGGGAGAGAGACCTCATAAATGTTTAGACTGTGGAAAAAGTTTCATACAGAGGTCAGGCCTCACTAAACATCAGGTAATTCACACAGGGGACAGACCCCATATGTGCTTAGACTGTGGGAAATGTTTCAAATGGAAGTCAGGCCTTGTTTCACATCAGAAAATCCACAAAGGAGACAGACCCCATAAGTGTTTCGACTGTGGAAAAAGTTTCATACGGAGGTCAACCCTTGTTTCACATCAGAAAATCCACACAGGAGAAAGACCCTATAAATGCTTAGACTGTGGTAAAGGATTCATACAGAGGTCAGCCCTTGCTTCACATCAGAAAATCCACACAGGAGAGAGACCCCATAAGTGCTTAGACTGTGAAAAATGTTTCAGAGAAAGGTCAGGGCTCTTTAAACATCAGGCAATCCACAGAGAAGAGAGACCACATAAGTGCTTAGACTGTGGAAAAAAATTCATACAGAAGTCAGCCCTTGTTTCACATCAGAAAATCCACACAGGAGAGAAACCCCACAAGTGCTTAGACTGTGGAAAAAGTTTCAGAGAAAGATCAGGGCTCTTTAAACATCAGGCAAATCACGCAGAGGACAGACCCCATAAGTGTTTAGAATGTGAGAAAAGTTTTCTATGGAGATCAGCACTTATTTCGCATCAGAAAATCCACACAGGGGAGAGATCCCATAAATGCTTGGAGTGTGGTAAATGTTTCATACAGATGTCAGGTCTCTTTAAACATCAGGCAATCCACACAGGAGACAGACCCCACAAGTGTTTAAACTGTGGACAACGATTCATATGGAGGTCAGCCCTTATATCACACCAGAAAATCCACACAGGGGAGAGATCCCATAAGTGCTTGGAATGTGAAAAAACTTTTATACATAGGTCAGCCCTTGTTACACATCAAAAAATCCACACAGGGGAGAGACCCCATAAATGCTTAGACTGTGGGAAAAGTTTCATACAGAGGTCAGGCCTCATTAAACATCAGGCAATCCATTCAGGAGACAGGCCCCATAAGTGCTTAGACTGTGGGAAAAGTTTCAAATGGAGGTCAGGTCTTGTTTCACATCAGAAAATTCACACAGGAGAGAGACCCCATAAGTGCTCAGACTGTGGAAAAGCTTTTATTCGGAGGCCAGACCTTCTTAACCATCAGGCAATCCACCGTGGGGAGAGAGACCATCAGTGTTTACACTGTGAAAAAACTTTCATACGGAGGTCAGCCCTAATTTCACATCAGACAACCCATACAGGAGAGAGACCCTATAAGTGCTCAGCCTGTGGAAAAAGTTTCAAACGGAAATATGACCTTATTTTTCATCAGGCAGTCCATGCAGGTGAGACAACCCATAAGTGCTTAGACTGTGGAAAAAAGTTCCTATATAAGTCAGACCTCATGAAACATCGGGCAATCCACACAGGACACAGAAACCATAAGGCTGTGTATAGACTGGCCAGTTTTTCCGGAAAATCAGCCGCTTTTCCGGAAAAACTTACCAGCTGTCTACACTGTCCGCTTGAATTTCCGCAAAAGCACTGACTTCCTACTGTCAGAAATCAGTGCTTTTTGCGGAAATACTATGCTGCTCCCGTTCAGGCAAAAGTCCCTTTTGCGCAAGACTTCATGGAGTAGTGAGACCTTATTAAACCTCAGGCAATCGAGACAAAACACAGAAACCATAAGCTTTAATATTAAAATTATACGGAGGTCTGACGTTAAATAGCATGCAATCCACTCAGGAGACAGAACCCACAAGTGCTTAGATTATGGAAAAAGTTTCATACGGAGGTCAGAGCTTCGCAAAGATCAAGCACTCCACAAAGGAGGGAGACCCCCTAAATGTTTGGACTGCGGGAAAAGTTTCACACAAAGATCAAATCTTAGCACATGAGAGGCTCTACATACGAGAGACCCCCATGAGTAACTGGACTGAGGCTGTGTCTAGACTGGCCAGTTTTTCCAGAAAAGCAGCCGCTTTTCCGGAAGAACTTGCCAGCTGTCTACAGTGGCCGCTTGAATTTCCGCAAAAGCACTGACGATCTCGTGTAAGATTCTCAGTGCTTTTGTGGAAATACTATGCTGCTCCCGTTCAGGCAAAAGTCTTTTTCCGAAAACTTTTGCGCAAAAAGGCCAGTGTAGACAGCAGAGATTTGTTTTCCGCAAAAAAGCCCCGATCGCGAAAATGGCGATCGGGGCTTTTTTGCGGAAAAGCGCGTCTAGATTGGCCACGGACGCTTTTCCGCAAAAAGTGCTTTTGGGGAAAAGCACCCTGCCAATCTAGACACGCTTTTCCGAAAATGCTTTTCACAGAAAACTGTTCCGTTAAAAGCATTTCCGGAAAATCATGCCAGTGTAGACGTAGCCAGAGTGAAGTTTCATCCCGAGGTCAGATCTGTTTGAATATCAGTGAGCCCACGCTGGAGTTTGATCCCGTGGGTTCTTGGGCAGTGGAAAATGTTTTAGAAACTGATCAGCCCTTCTCACCATCAGGGTATGTTTGAGTTCACCTCTTACACGTACTATAGTGCTATCTTTTTATCATGAAAGTGGAAATAAAAAATGTTGATGATTTTTCTTAGCCTCCATCTATTCCTCAAGGTGTTTCTTTAGCTCAGTCATGGTTGCTTTGGCTGCTTGAGGGCTGTCTCTCAGCTCTCCATAAAGACCGAGGATTTGGGGATATTTCTTCTCAACTCTAGTAGAGCGTTAGTGCCAAAGGTCACTGGTGAACTCTGTGTCTGCAACTTTATGTAGACTGGGGTTTTTAAACCAAAAGGCGCTTAACCTGTTCTTTCTCCACCGAGGGCTGCCCACCTCCTTTCCATACGGTGTTGCCTAATGCAGTAATCTGGGAGCTGACCTTGTCTGTGAAGACGGGCAAAAAAAGCGTTGAGTATTTTAGTTTTTCCCAGGTCATCTGTCACTAGGTTACCTCTCTCATCCAGTAAGGGCCCCACACCCTCTCTGATCACCCTCTTATGCAGGGGGCGGGGGGAGGGAGAGAAGGATAGCTCAGTGGTTTGAGCATTGGCCTGCTAAACCCAGAGCTGTGAGTTCAATCTTTATGGAGGCCATGTAGGGATTTGGGGCAAAAATTCATCAGGGATGGTACTTGGTCCTGCTGTGAAGGCAGGGGACTTGACTCAATGACCTTTCAAGGTCCCTTCCAGTTCTAGGAGATAGGCAATCTCCATTATAAAATAATGATAGAAATGTAGCCGTGTTAGTCTGGTGTAGCTGAAACAAAATACAGGACTATGTAGCACTTTAAAGACTAACAAGATGGTTTATTAGATGATGAGCTTTCGTGGGCCAGACCCACTTCCTCAGTTTTTGATCTGAGGAAGTGGGTCTGGCCCACGAAAGCTCATCATCTAATAAACCATCTTGTTAGTCTTTAAAGTGCTACATAGTCCTGTATTTTGTTCCATTATAAAAAAAATAAATTGCTAACATGCCTGTAGAAACCTTTCTTGTTACCCTTCACATCCCTTGCTAGCTGCAATTCCAATTGCGCTTTTGCCTTCCTGATTACTCTTCTGCATTCTCGAGCAATATATTTATACTCCTCCCTAGTCATCTGTCCAAGTTTACTCTTCTTATAAGCTTCCGTTTTGTGTTTAAGCTCACCAAGGATTTTCCCGGTAAGCCAGTCTGGTCGCCTACCATATTTGCTTTTCTTACTGTGCATTGGGATGGTTTCTTCCTATGCCTTTAATAAGGCTTCTTTGAAATACTGCTAGTTCTCCTGGACTCCTTTCCCCTTCATGTTAGCATCCCAGCGGATCCTGCCCATCAGTTCTCTGAGGGAGTCAAAGTCTGCTTTTCTGAAGGCCAGTGTGTGTATTTTGCTACTCTCCTTTCTTCCTTTGGGCAGGATCCTGAAATCAGCCATCTCATGATCACTGCTTCCCAGATTGCCACTCACATCTACTTCCTCTACTAGTTCAAGCAAAATGCAGGACAATGTAGCACTTTAAAGACTAACAAGATGGTTTATTAGATGATGAGCTTTCGTGGGCCAGACCCACTTCCTCAGATTCCTCCTTGTTTGTGAGCAGCAGGTTAAGCTGCGCATGGCCCCTGGTCGGTTCCCTCAGCACGTGTACCAGGAAGTTATCCCCAACATTCTCCAAAAACTTCCCGGATTGTCTGTGTACTGCTGTATTGGTCTCCCAACAGATGTCAGGGCGATTAAAGTTCCCCATGAGAACCAGGGCCTGTGATCTGGAAGCTTCTCTTAGTTGTCTGAAGAAAGCCTCATCTACCTCATCCACCTGATTTGGTGGTCTATAGCAGACACCAAGCACAACATCACCCCTGTTGCTTCCGCCTCTAAACCTAACCCATAGACCAGGGGTGTCCAAACTTTTTTCAAAGAGGGCCAGATTTGATGAAGTGAACATGCGTGAGGGCCGACCATTTTGCCTGACATTCTTGGAACCATTAAAATTAAATGCAAATTAACTATTTTATGCAAAGTTTATTGCAAACGGCATACTTTTCATTTCGTCACATGGATGACAAATCTAAACAGGTGTTAAATCACTCTGCCTTTCATATCTGAAGGCCAGATGGAAAAAAAAATCCAGGAAGCTGAAATATATGTCAGGAACATTGTAAAGTACATTACATATTATTGGTAATAAAGGTTGTCTGTCAACTTTTAAGTTCAAAAAATATGAACAGGAACATAACACCAAGTATATATGTTGTGTCCAAATATATTTATAACTGATTTAGACCAACTGACATTAACTGAGATTTTACAATGTATTCATCTCAATACATATGGATTCGGTGGGGGCCATAAAAGATAGATATTGCCAAATTACCTGTGGGGCCGTATTAAACCGGAACACGGGCCGCAATTGGCCCGCGGGCCGGACTTTGGACATGCCTGCCATAGACTCTCAACAAGCTTTTCTCCCTCTGTATACTGGCGCTCTGAGCAATCATAGTGCTCTCTTAGGCTGTGTCCAGACTCAGGGGTTTTTTCGGGAAAAGTAGCCTTTTCCCGAAAAAACTTCCCCTGCGTCCAGACTCAAGCCGCGTTCTTTCGAAATTAATTCGAAAGAACGCGGCTTTTCTTTCGATGGCGGTAAACCTCAATTCACGAGGAAGAACGCCTTCTTTCGAAAGTTCCTCTTTCGAAAGAAGGCGTTCTTCAATGTAAATAGGGCTTCTTCAAAAGAGAGCATCCAGACTCACTGGATGCTTTCTTTCGAAAAAGCAAGCCGCTTTTTCGAAATTTCTCTGTGCAGTCTAGATGCTCTCTTTCGAAAGAGGCTCTTTCGAAAGATGCTTTCAAAAGAGCCTCTTTCAAAAGAGGCTTGCAGTCTAGACATAGCCTTACAGTGCAACTCCTCCTTTTCTCCCCCGCCTGTTCTTCCTGAAGAGTTTATACCTTCCATGACAGTGCTCCGGTCATGTGAGTCATCCCACCAACTCAAATCATATTCTTTCACTGGGCCAGGGCTTCTAATTCTTCCTGTTTGTTTCCCAGGCTTCTTGCATTTGTGTACAATCACCTTAGATAGCCAGTTGATTGCCTTACCTTCTTCATTTGAATCAGGGGTCCTCCTTTGTTGCTCCTTCCTCCTTGTGTTTCTTCCCAGTATCCCACTTCTGGGCTTAGGTCACTGTCCCCTAATGAACCTAGTTCAAAGCCCTCCTCACTAGGTTTCCTCTCCTTCCTCATTAGCATTTCTCGTGCTCTCATTTGCATAGTTGCTTCCGATCTGTTTTGTGGAAGAGGTTTTTGAGCAAAAAAACCGCAGCGTAGACAGGGCAAAAAACCCTTTTGCTCAAGATAAATTATAAATAAATTAATGGAGATTGCCTATTTCCTAGAACTGGAAGGGACTAGTTGAAAGGTCATTGAGTCCAGTCCCCTGCCTTCACAGCAGGACCAAATACCATCCCTGACAAATTTTTGCCCCAAATCCCTAAATGGCCGCCACAAGGATTGAACTCACAACCGTGGGTTTAGCAGGCCAATGCGCAATCCCTCTCCCCTGTCTCCCTGCTTTTTTGAGGACTAAGGGTTCTTGCGCAAAAGGTTTTTTTCTGCCAACTGGCCCCATCTACATTGCATTGTTTTGCACAAAAACCTCTTCTGCGAAACGGCTTGGAAGAGACTATGCAAATGAGAGCACGAGAAATGCTAATGAGCGCTTCATTTGCATTGCCTCTGCCGACACATTTCTGCAGTGTAGACATAGCCTTGGTTAGGTGGATCCCATCTCTTCCTAGCAATCCTTGGGCCCCGAACAGAGTCCCATGCTCAAAGTAACCAAAACCCTCTCTCCAACACCACCTGCACAACCACTCATTTACTTCCTCGATTTGACGATCCCAACCTGGACCTTTTCCTTCAACAGGGCAGCTGGACGACAACACCACTTGCGCTTCAAATTCCTTGATCCTTCTTCCCAGCGCTACATCATCTGCAGTGACCTGCTCAAGGTCATTCTTGGCCGTATCGTTAGTTCCCACATGGAGAAGCAGGAAGGGGTCGCGATAGAAGAGGATAAACTACGGATGAGCTCTGATGCGGCACAGATGTAAAAGAGTCCCTCCTCTTTCCCCCCGCAGTCTGATTTTTGCAATGGCAGGCGGCTAAAGAGTGACCGGTTTTGAACATGCTGATGTTCGATTGCCAGGTCAGGGGCACAAGAGTGGATTGTATTTGTGGTGGCACGTCGGGTACCCCCCCCCCCGATCCTGCACCCCGTCTGCAGCAAGATGAGACTCCGCCAACCAGTAGTATAGAAAGGGTTTATTGCTCCTCCAGGATACAGCACAGCATAGACGTGATGTGGTTTCAGGAGTCAGGGCCAGGATGCCTCAGACCTCTTGGATTAGGGAGTCCATTGTCATCGGTAGACCCTCAGCCTTCAGCTAAGGCTGCTTCCTTCATGTTTCCCAGCCAACAACTGCCCCTTCCCCCGAAACCTGGTGTTGGTCTCCGCCTCTCTCCTCCTGGGAATCCCCTGTTAGCTCCTCAGGCTGAGCCTAGGTGTCTGGGTTAATACACATTTGGGTGAGTCAGTGGGAATCACACATCACAGAGCAGGGGGATCCCGGGTTACAGAGCAGACAGCACCCCCACTACACCACCGTATTAAATGAGGCTGGCCACAGAATGGGCATTGCACAGACTTGGTGGAATGAGGATAATCCATGGGACTCAGTAATACCAGAATACGAGATCCACTGGAAGGAGAAAACAAGCCATTTTGTCAGGCTAGACAGGCCAGGAGGGAGCACCCAACAAGTGCACAACGTGGATTAGTCCTCTCCCGGGAGGAGTCACCTGGGGAAACGCAGCCCTAGCCCCTCTGAGCCACTGGCCGGGGAGCTCTGCCACGGTCCCCTTCTGCCCCCCCACCTCCTTCCCCCGCCCTTAGCTCTGCACACCTTCCAGCCCTTAGCAGCCCAGTCCCTCACCCTCACTCCAGCTTTCCATTTTTTCTTCGTTTTTAACAAATGCAATTATTGAGATAAAGCAGTGGTCCCCAACGCGGTGCCCGCAGGTGCCATGATCTGGGCCGACCCCACCCCCGGCACGCGGGCGGCCCTGCCCACGGGCGCGTGGCACACGCGTGGTGCCGGCCCTGGGCGCACGGCTCATGGGCGGCCCCTGCCCTGGGCGCACGGCAGATGCGCGGTGCTCGCCCCAGGCGCATGAACGGCCCCGCCCCTGGGCACGTAGCGCGTGAGCGGCCCCGCCCCCAGACGCCCGGCATGTGAGCAGCCCTGCCTCCGGGCGCCCGGCAGCCCCGAAAGGCTGGGGACCACTGAGATAAAGCATGGACATTTTTCACTTATTCCCTTCCCCTCCCCCCAAAAACACCAATTTCAGTTAAAGACCCGAGCAATGCTAGGTACACTGGCTAGTTCAGTGTTTCTCAACGTTTTTTATACATTACCCCTCTTTCAAAAAAAAAAAAAATTATAAGTACCCCCAGTACATACAGTTTCCAGACACACAATTTTTTTTTCTACCATTGCAACACGTTTGTTTAAACAATCGTAGCCGGGTGGATGATGAAATTTGTGGGTGTAAAAAGTACAAAAATAATAAAACACTGTAAAACTTAAATCCAAAATTCAGTTTTCTCCAAATTTCAGTTGTGTTGATGTATCCCCCAGACTTCTCTTGAGTACCCCTAAGGGTACTTGTACCACTGAGTGAGAAACACGGGGCTAGTTTATAGGAGAACCGGAAGCCCTGGGAAAGGGGTGGGTTTTCCATAACATGCAAGGGGAGGAGGTGCTGTTTGGAGGGAAGCAATACAAGAGCAGCCACTGGGGGCAGCTGTACCACCAAGGGACAGGCCAGCAAGACTGAGGCTCTGCCACCTTGCCCCAAACTCTTTGCCCCCTCCCAACACTTGGCCCATGGTTGGGCTGCAGGACAGAGTGGCCACTGGAGCCTCCCCCTCCCCTACAGCCTGCAGACTGTAAGGGGGGGGGGCGGATAGTGCTGCAGACCTGGTCCAGGTCCCAGACCCTTTACACACACCCAGTGCAGACAGCCTGCAGGCTGGGAGGAGGCACAGGAGGCCAGGGCCAGCCCTCGGAGCCTTGACACCCCCCCCAACCAAGTGCAGGAAACGGGGGGCAGGAAGGATTAGAAGCTGGGACTGGCCCCCAACCTCCTGCCTCCCTAGACAGGCTGCAGGCCATGGGGTGGGCATTAGAAACTGCTCCCCCCCCCATCAAGCTGGAAGATCTGCATGCCGCAGCTCACTGCCATGGACCCCTGGGATGAACTGCTGGCACAGCGGCACCATGCTCGCTGCCCCCCATGGGCCTACTATCTGCCCCCTGCCCTGTGTCCCGCACTCCGCCCTCACTCCGGCACCCCAACTCCACACCTAATCCAAACCCTTCCCCCTCCCCTCCTCTGCTTTGAGCCCCCTTAACCCATCCCTTTGCCAAACAACAATGTAAACAAAGCGGCTATGTCTACACTGGCATGATTTTCCAAAAATGCTTTAAACGGAAAAGTTTTTCGTTAAAAGCATTTTCAGAAAAATCGCGTCTAGATTGGCAGGATGCTTTTCCGTAAAAGCACTTTTTGCGGAAAAGCGTCCGTGGCCAATCTAGACGCGGTTTTCCGCAAAAAAGCCCCCATCGCCATTTTCGCGATCGAGGCTTTTTGGCGGAAAACAGTACTGTGCTGTCTACACTGGCCCTTTTGCGCAAAAGTCTTTCGGAAAAAGACTTTTGCCCGAACGGGAGCAGCATAGTATTTCCGGAAAAGCACTGATGATTTTACATGAGATCCTCAGTGCTTTTCCGGCAATTCAAGCGGCCAGTGTAGACAGCTGGCAAGTTTTCCCGCAAAATCATGATTTTGCGGAAAAACTTGCCAGTCTAGATACAGCCAGCATGTCCATTTTCCTTTCCATTTACAACAACAAACCTCAAACATGACCACCCTTAGGGACCTGAGCAATGCCCAGGGACTTCTGCTAGTCTGCTGTACATTTCAGCGACTTTTCTCTGTCCCTCTATCCCCTCAAGAACACCTCTTTAAACGGTAAAAGCCAGGACCACCACATTGGATACCTGGCTCCCCCTTAGGACGTAAGGTTTGGAGGTGCCAGGAAAATGGGCTGAGCCGGAACTGGGATTGGGTCTCATGAAACCCCACGGGAAAAAGAGAAGAACAGGGCAGAATAAAGGGCTGGTGGGAGACAGGGGGACCCCCACCACAGCACAGGTCTGACCCGCAGCACCACCAGGGCCAGGCCCAAGGGCTGGGTGTGAGGAAATGGCTCTTATATCCCAGAGATGCTGTTTGTACTTCGGTTTCCCCCCATTTCTCCATTAGCTGTTTCATACTTTGGACTGAATCTGAGCTGGGGGCTGGCACAGAAGGAGCCGGTGGGGACATCTTAGCCCCTGTCCCAGTGACCTCCACAAGCCTGTGGGTGAATCCTGGGCCCAGTCTTCTCCCCTCTGAGGCCCCCACAACAGACTCAGGCCCAGCAAGGCAAAGCTCAGGGAGGCGGGTGTCTCGCTAGGACCCAGCAGCAGCAGCAGCAGGCGCGGGGGGAGCGATCGCTGGCTCCGGCCCGGCCGCAGGAAGCGACTCGCCGCCGCTGCTCGCGGGGACTCTGGGGCCAGGCTCCGGGCCGGATCCCCGAGCCCCGGCGGGGGCTGCTGCGGGGCCCCGGAGCCCGGGCTGCAGCCGGGAGGGGGAATCTCCGGCCGGGCCAGTCCCGCTGCTCCCTCCCCAGGAGCCTCTCCCCGGGCAGCGCCCCCAGCCCGGCCCGGCCCAGCCCCTGCCCCAGGGCGGGCAGCGCTTGGGGGGCAGGTAAGAGAGACCCCCCGGGAGCGGCGCCCCGGTGCCCCCGGGCTGCAGGGGGAGGGGTTGGCCCCGGGCTGCTCCGCTGGCTGCGAGTCCCCGCCCGGGCCCGGGGCAGCTGCCGCCCGCCCCCAACTTGGGCCGAGAGGGGGAGGAAAGGGCAGGGCAGTAACTGGGTGCGGAGCCAGCTTGTGATGACAATTCATGGTGTTGTTTTTAAAGGAGGCATTGAGGGTTCAATGGGTGGGTTTTTTAAAGTGAAAACGGATTTAAATGTGAAAAGTCCGATTTTTCATGTTTTTTTCTTACAAAAATCACCCTTTTTAATCCAGCCTGGTTCTGATGGGAGGGGCCGGACCGGGGGGGTAACACTCACTGGGTTTCTTCCCACAGGGCAGAGCCAGAGAGTCCCAGCGCGTGTCTGCGGGGACAGGGCCTGGGGAGACTCTGGGGGCGACAGGGACTCAGGCCCCTTCTGACACCTCCCCCATCGCCCCTCTTATCCGACAGGCCGAGGAGACACGTCGAGAGTTCGCTCCAGAGCGCCCGTCTGCCAGGGGCCGGGGCCGGGCAATGGCTGGGATGGAGCCCGCTCAGGTAGGGGGTTCAGGGAGCTGCTGGGCGGGGGAGGGAGGAGACAGGGTGGGATGAAGCTGCTGAGTTTCTGAGCAGGCCCATGGGCAGGGTGTGACCGCGCCCCCATTTCTAACCCAGGCCCCAGCCCCCCTTGGGCAGGGCTGTGAAAATGGCCCAGACTCCCAACGCTGGGACCTGAGCCCCCAGCCAGAGGTTGCTGGGAAACACAAAGGGAAGCTGCCGGGATTCCTGTCCCTGCCTGTGGCTCAGAGCTCGGCTTCCGCCTCAGCCTCTGGCTAGTACAGGACTGGGGAAGATGCAGCTGGATCCAGCCCGCCTAACTGTTCCTATCTTGCTGTCCGTGCCACCGAATGTCCTGGCAGCAGAATCCTTTTTAAATGGGTCACGGCTCCCAGTTGCGCTGCGACCCTGGCAGGGGCCGGAGTTGTGAGTCCTTTAAACAGCTACAGCAACCCCGGGTATCTGCCAGGCAGTGTGGGACCAGCACAGCCTGGAGCCGGGAGCTCTTTGCTCTGTTTTTTATTCAAAGCTTCCCACCTCAGTCTGGTGGGAGGCTAGTCTCCAGACCTGTCCCCTGCATTCCAGCCTCCGGCCGTTCCAAGGGAGAAGTGGAGCCAGCCTATGACCATATGCCAAAATTTATTATGTGGACCTCCCCTGCGAAAATTATTACCCACCCCTAGTCTAGTAGGTGTGTGGTCAGTGCAAAGGCCCTGCCCTTCTTCGTCAGCTGAGGGGGAGGAGGATCTCTCTGCCCATCCCCTGAAGTCTCCTGGCTGCTCTAAACAGGCTGGGGATGGGATTCTATTTCTCCCGCCCTCTCAAAGTTATTTTTCCCCATAACGACTGGGATGGTGGCTGGGGCTGCAGGCAGTGGGTGAGGGACTCTTGTTGTTGCAGATGCGGGTGACCTTCGAGGAGGTGGCTGTGTATTTCACCCAGGGGCAGGGGGCGCTGCTGGGCCCCGCTCAGAGAGCCCTCTACAGGGACGTCATGCAGGAGAACTACGAGGCGGTGACCTCGCTGGGTAAGGGCGTCCTGGCCCCTCGGGGATTAAGAGCCGTGAGATCTGCGTGTCCGACACGGGTCAGGTTCTTCCCTTCTCAGGTGGCCTGGACAGGGCACAGCCGCCAGGGGAGAACGATTTGCATCTCCCCATCCTGTGTAGTGAGACCAGGATGTCAAACCCTAATGGACGTGCTAAATCATCCCCACCCGGCCCCTCTAGATTTCAAGGCGGAGGGGCCATGTATCCTCCTGTCTGTGTTGTTCCTCACTCGCACCCAGAATCCCTGTTCCCCTCCCTCCTTGGGACGAGCTCCAGCCATGGAGAGGGCTCTGGGCTCTGCAGGTTTAGAAATAGGCAGGAGTGTAACTGCAGAGCTGTGAGTGTCAGCAAGGGCCCCAGACTGCCCAGATCCTGGGAACTCCTAGTGAGGGCGTCACAATTCCTCTCACCTCCCCACACGTCTGCCTCTCCCCAGGGGGCTCAGTGACCATGTTCCCGTCCTCTGGGATTGCACATTCCCCAGCAGAGCCCGGGGACAGGTTCCACTCACGGAATGTCCCTTGGGACAGATGCTCTCCCCACCCTCCCTGCACCCTGATCTGCTCTGATTTCACCCCCTGCGCAGGGTTTCCTGTTCCCAAACCTGAGCTGATCGCCCGGCTGGAACGAGGGGAAGAGCTCTGGGAGCCTGACCTCCGGGCCGGGGAGGAAAGAGAGATCCTGAGAGGCACCCGCACAGGTGAGGATTGACAGAAACCAGTTGGGGAATGAAGGGGAAAAAAATGAGAATTCCAAAAACAAGAGATCAGGGATTGCCCTTGGATCTTTCTCCTCCCATGCAGGGGAGGGTGTAGTCAATCGATATTACTCACGGTTTTCCACCAGTCCTATTACCTGCAGGAGTTTCCTTCCCTGTGAGTGTCTGTGTGGGAAGCAGAGGGACAATCCAAATATTTGGTCCGTGCAATTTCAGTTTATTGAGATTTTCCTTGGTGCTGCTCCTCTTTCTCCCAAATCAGTGACTCCTGCCTGGATTTTCTCCCTCTCCCAGCAGGTGATGAGACGAGTGAGAATGAAGAAGGGAATCGACAGCAGGAAGTTCCGGGGGAAATGGAACCGCAGGCGACCTTTGTGGGAAGAGCTGAAGGGAATGTTTTCCAGTGCTTGGAACAGGGAGAAGCCTGGGGAAATTGGCCCAGGCCGGAGAGGCTGCTGGGAAATAACCCAAGTGAGCAAATGGATGAATCTGTTAAATGTGAGGAAGGACACAAGCATCCCACATTCCAGCAGACAAACCCCATGGGAAAGAAACACCATAAATGGCTCGTTTATGGGAACAGATTGATTCTGAGCCCAGAGCTTATGACCATTCAGACAGTAGCTACTGGAGAGAAACCCCTTGAATGCTTGGACCGCGGGGAAAGCATCAGTAACTGCTCCGATCTTAATGCTCACGGGAGAAGCCAAATGGGAGAGAGAGGCTCTCAGTGCCTTGAGGGAGGGAACTGTATGAATTGGAAGTCAGCACTGATGACACATGAGACAAGCCACACAGGAGAGAGACCCTATAAAGGCTTAGACTTTGCAACAAGTTTCATTTGTAGATCAGATCTTATTAGTAATCAGCCAGTCCACACAGGAGAGAGATCCCATAAATGCTTAGACTGTGGAAAAAGTTTCATACAGAGGTCAGGCCTCATTAGACATCAGGCCATCCACACAGGAGTCAGACCCTATAAATGTTTAGAGTGTGGGAAAAGTTTCATATGGAGGTCAGCTCTTGTTGCACATGAGAAAATCCACTCAGGAGACAGACCTCATAAATGTTTGGACTGTGGGAAAACTTTTACAAGGAAGTCTTCCCTTGTATCGCATCAAGCAGTTCACACAGGAGAGAGACCCCATAAGTGCTTAGACTGTGAGAAAAGTTTCATACAGAGGTCTGACCTCATGAAACATCAGACAGTCCACACAGGAGTCAGACCCCATAAGTGTTTAGAGTGTGGAAAAAGTTTCACAAGGAAGTCAGCCCTTGTTCAACATGAGAAAATCCACACAGGAGACAGACCCCACAAGTGCTTAGACTGTGGAAAAAGTTTCAAAAGAAAGTCAGTCCTTGTTCAACATCAGAAAATCCACACTGGAGAGAGATCCCATAAGTGCTTAGACTGTGGGAAAAGTTTCATACGGAGATCAGATCTTATTAAACATCAGGCAGTCCACTCAGGGGAGAGATCCCATAAATGCTTAGACTGTGAGAAAAGTTTCATACGGAGTTCAGATCTTATGAAACATCAGGCAGTCCACTCAGGAGACAGACCCCATACGTGCTTAGACTGTGGAAAAAGTTTCAAGAGGAGGTCAGCTCTTGTTTCACATCAGGCAGTCCACACAGGGGAGGAGAAACCCCATAAGTGCTTAGACTGTGGAAAAAGTTTCATATGGAGGTCAGCCCTTGTGTCACATCATAAAATGCACACAGAAGAGAAACCCCATAAGTGCTTAGACTGTGGAAAAAGTTTCAAAAGGAGGTCAGCCCTGGTTTCGCATCAGGCCGTCCACACCGGAGAGAGACCCCATAAGTGCTTGGTCTGTGGAAAAAGTTTCGCACGTAGATTCAACCTTGTTTTTCATCAAGTAGTGCACACAGGAGAGAGACAGCATAAATGCTTAGTTTGTGCAAAACGTTTCACATGGAGATCGGTCCTTGTTAAACATCAGGCGGTGCACACAGCAGAGAGACCCCACAAGTGCTCAGACTGTGGAAAACGTTTTATGTTGCGCTCAGCCCTCCTTCATCATCAGGCAGTCCACACAGGAGAGAGACCCCATCAGTGCTTAGTGTGTGGGAAAAGATTCATATGGAGGTCATCCCTTGTTAAACATCAGGCCGTCCACACAGGAGAGAGACCCCATAAATGTCTGGAATGTGGAGAAAGTTTCACACAGAGGTCAATCCTTATTACTCACCAGGGAGTCCACACTGGAAAAAGACCACCATAAGTGCTTGGACGGTGGAAAGGTTTTCATATGGATGACAGAGCTACATAAACATCAAGCACTCCACACATAACGGATACTGCATAAGTTTTGGATTTAGGGAAAAGTTTTACACAAAGATTAGATCTGATCACACATCAGGGGTTCCACATAGAAGAGAGACCCCATGAGCAATTGGACTCTGAGGAAAATGTCATATGGAGGCCAAGTGCCCATCATAAGCATCAGGGAATCCATACACAAGATAAACCCCATTCGTGCTTGGACTGTGGGAAAAGTCTTATCTCGTTAAATATCAGTCAGTCCACATTGGCGTTTGACCCTATGGGTGCTTGGGCTGTGGGAAAGGTTTCAGAAACAGGTCAGCACTTCTCAGCTGTCCACACTGGAGAAAGACCCTGTCCATACTGGAGAAGGACCCTGTAAGTGATGAAAATGTGGGAAATTTTAGAAAGCGATCAGTGTTTTGTGTTTATATCAGAGAAGTCACACAAGTTTGAGACTCCCTAAGTGCCTGGACTGTGAGAAAAGTTCACGGAGAGATCATGTATTCTGTAACACATCAGGAAATCCGCACGTCATAAGTACTTGGAGTGTAAGAAAAGTTACAAAACCAGATCAGCCCTTGTTTTACCTCAGAGAATCCATACTTGGGAGAGACCCCATAAATGCTTGGACCGTGGCAAAAGTTGCTTATAGAGATCACATGTCATTAAAAATGGGGGAATTCACACAGGATCTCAGCTTTTGTGACTTGGGGTCAAAAACGGTTGAGAAACTTGGAGGTTAATTGACTCAGATTCAACCTTTAGAGACGTGTTAGAGACGTGTGTGTTTGGAGCCATTGCATGCAAGGTAGATTAGAACTTTGAAGTTATAAACTCAAATTGTTAAAAAATTGGAAGAAGATAGTAGTGCTGTTGATTAATTGCAGTTTAATGGCGGGATTAACTCCAAAAACTGATCGTAGTTAGAAAACTCAATGAATCGCATTGTTATACAATAAAAAAAAATATTTCTCAAAAATATCTGGCAGTTTTCCTACGTGTTCAAATAAATTGATTTCTATGGCAGGAAAGAACAGAAACTGTACAGGGCTCACTTTATATTTTATTGCAAATATTTCCACTCTAAACGTGACAAATGCTATTTTTGAGCTCATACACGTACTGTAGTGAAATCTCCTTAGCGTGAAAGTTTAACTTAAAATTTTTGATTCTTTTTGTTACATGGCTTCAGTCCACTTCTCAAGGGCTGTGTCTAGACTGGCAAGTTTTTCCGCAAAATCATCTGATTTTATGGAAAATCTTGCCAGCTGTCTACACTGGCTGCTTGAATTTCCGGAAAAGCACTGACGATCTCCTGTAAAATCATCAGTGCTTTTCCGGAAATACTATGCTGCTCCCGTTCGGGCAAAAGTCTTTTTCCGAAAGACTTTTGTGCAAAAGGGCCAATGTAGACAGCACGTAGTGTTTTCCGCAAAAAAGCCCCGATCGCGAAAATGGCGATGGGGGCTTTTTTGCGGAAAACCACGTCTAGATTGGCCACGGACGCTTTTCCGTAAAAAGTGCTTTTGCGGAAAAGCATCCTGCCAATCTAGACGTGCTTTTCCAAAAATGCTTTTAATGGAAAACTTTTCTGTTAAAAGCATTTTCGGAAAATCATGCCAGTGTAGACGTAGCCAAGCTGTTTATTTTTTTCTTTAGTTGAGTCATTGTTATTTTGGCTACTTGAGGGATGTCTCACAGGGATATTTCTTCTCGTCTATAGTATTTGAGATAGTGCCGAAGGTCACTGAGGACTCTGTGTCTGCAACCTTGTGTAGGCCGGGGATTTTAAACCAAAAGGCACTGCCTCTCTGGCCTTTGTTTGTGTCTTTTCCAAAGGCCAGAGCCAGCTCCAACAGCCTTTGGGCCAGCTCAGGTTGGTTCCATCTTGGGCTTAACTGCTGTAACTCGTTCTGCAAACTTCTTGAAAGAAGAGGATTGCAGCCTTTGCTGACAGCGATTTATCCTGCTCGTTTCGAAGAGATGCCTGGCAGCCTTGGCCACGTGGTCTAAATCTTATTCTCCTCCTGGCAGCCAGTATGGCTTTTCTCAGGAACGAATTTCGGGAGCTGGTCTAGCACGTGTTTTGGCCGGTCCTCTTGTTTGTCCCGTGTTCCAGCTGCACATTGGATTCCATCGTTTGATCACTGCAGCCTGGAGAGGAGAATATTCCCATTCTGAGCCCTCTGGCCATCTGTTAGCGATAGCTCCTTGGCTTTCTGTTGGAATACAATGGGCTTTTCTTTCCGTGTGGCGTTATTGTTCCCAACGATGGCCGTGCTGTCTCTGGTAAGCAGAGGATCTTCTTCCAAGGTCCTGGATTCCTAGAGAGAGCCGGTCCGTCTGCCTGGACAGAGGTGAAAGTAAGGCGCTACAGGCTGCTCCAGAAAGAGCCAGTGGTGTTCTGGCAAGGGGCGCGCGCTTGTTCAAAAGCTGGCTGGCATAAGCAATGTGTGGGGGAGGGGCAGAGGATCAAGTGCTCTCCTTGCCCTTGTGAGGGGGAGGAAGAGAAAGGGGAAGAAGGGCAAGGGGCCAGCAGGCAAAAGCCACTCTGGCTGCCTCTGCTGGCGTGGTCTGAGAAAGACACAGGAGATGCTGTGTCTCAGGCAAGCCCCCCCACTGCTGTCAGGTAATTGGATGGGGAGGGGATGGGAGAGCTGGACCCTATGGGGGGGGGCGCCAAGGGGCACAGCTGCTTGGGGGAAGGGGAGAAAGGGGGCATCTGCTTGGGTGAAGGAGGGCTATGGGGAGAAGGGCCCTATGGAGAGTGGAAAAGGGGCAGCTGCTGGGGGGGGTAAGAGGAGCTTTTTGGGGAGCTTTTCTTAGCAAGGCAGCCCGTGCAGGGGAGGTGAAGGGGTGAGGGGGGTCAGCAGCCCGAGACCACCCTGCCTGCTGCTTGCACCCGCTGTCCGAGAAAGACACAGGAGACGCTGCGTCTCAGACAGGTCCCCCTCCCGCACGGACATCCGATGGCGTGGGATGGGGGGGAGGGGGCTAGATGAGAGAAATAGAGGACAGGCGGGGTGGGGGGGGTTGGGCTGCCCCAGGTTTACACTGGAGGCGTTAATGGCTCAAAAAGGAAAGGATTTGCTTAACGACATAACTGGCGTTTTGTAGCTATTTGAAAACGGATCCTATTTTTCTTTAAAGTGGGGTTACTTTACTAATTCATGCATGGTACATTTCAGACTGGAAGGACAGGCCAGCCAGGGGTGCTGTAGGGCTCTGGATCCTTTGGCGGCGGGGTGCGGAGGGGGAGGAGAAATAGACCGCCCCTGCACTCCCCTGTGAGAGCAGAGTGACACAGTGACTGGGGGTACAAAGCAGCGGGGGCCCCTTATTCCGCTTCCCCCAGCCTCTGCTGGCAAGTGCAGGGGTGTGTGGGGCAGTGGGTCCCTGCTGCTGGCCCAAGCCTCCGACTTTGGTATTTTCCCCAGGCCGCCTTGGTTAAGGGAAGAGGTGAGGTAGGGGGAGGAGGCAGGGGGAGGGTGGGGCCTGCAGTGGAGGGGGCTTGTCCCAGCCCTTCTCAGGGCTGGGGGGCTCAAATGTCTGATGGCCCCCTGGGTCCCCACTTGTGTTCCCTCTAAGATTTTCCAACCATGAGCGGAGTGAGTTTTGGCTTGTGCACCAATATGGAGGCCATGTGCTCTGGTTTGGATGTGTGCCACCGCAGCACCCAGTTTATTAACACCCACGCCCGTTCCCGGCTGCCGGAGCAGAAACCACCCCTCTTCCCCTGCCAGGCAGCATGTCCCGTTTCCAGCCACGGGAGCAGCCTCCCCCACCTTCCGCCAACCATGTAGCAGGTCCCGTTTCCGGCCCCAGCCACCAGAACAGGCCCCAGACCCCCGGCCATGGGCAAGTCCCGACCTCCCCACTCCAGCAGCTCCCTCACTGTGCCGTCTTAGTCAGCCCCGCCCACCGGAGCAGCCGCCTGCCGCACGGCTCCCCAGAGGAAGTGGGTGGGGAAAGAATTCTTTTGTGCTCGGCCGTGCAGGCGCGCACCTTAGCAGGAACTACGGTTCCCCCCCACCGGTTGCCTCTAATTGGGGGATAGAGTTGTGGAAGCTGGAGGAAGTGCTTTGTGGGGTACTCATGGGGTGAGAGCAGCGTTGGCCACTGTCACAGGGGACGGGTGCCGGTACAGCCTGAGGATGCAGTGACCACCCTGCGTCAGTGCCTACCTGCGGGACCAGGCCTTGGGTGGGTGGGATCGGGCAGCAATCATAGAATCATAGAATCATAGGACTGGAAGGGACCTCGAGAGGTCATCGAGTCCAGCCCCCCGCCCTCAAGGCAGGATCAAGCTCCGTCTACACCATCCCTGACAGATGTCTATCTAACCTGTTCTTAAATATCTCCAGAGAGGGAGATTCCACCACCTCCCTTGGCAATTTATTCCAATATTTGACCACCCTGACAGTTAGGAATTTTTTCCTAATGTCCAATCTAAACCTCCCCTGCTGCACTTTAAGCCCATTACTCCTTGTCCTGTCCTCAGAAACCAAGAGGAACAAATTTTCGCCTTCCTCCTTGTGACACCCTTTTAGATATTTGAAAACCACTATCATGTCCCCCCTTCATCTTCTTTGTTCCAAACTAAGCTTCCAAACTTCTTTTTATCCATCAGCTGCCAAGGCAGGGGCATGGTTCTATCTGCTGTGGATGCTCACTTTGGAGCTCACTTACCCCACGGGGTTGCCTGTCCCCCTGACCCAGCAAAGACTTTTTCAGTATGAAGTATAAATGGGCGGAGGGGGGGGGGGGAGTACCTCTGCCCATCTCCCCTTCCCCATCTCTACTCATTGCAGCAAGATCGCTTGAAAGACAATAGGAGCATGGCTGAATGGGAGGGGAGGGATTCTAGCTGGAAGTGTGCGCCACGGAGAAACACGATGCGGCGGGTCAGGAGGGCAGAGCAGGCTGCTGAGCTGCTCTGGCTCCTAGTGCCTGTGTGGTGTGTGTGTGGGAGGGCATCTGCTGTACCATGCCCCCGTCATCCTGCATTGTTCAGGGGAGAGGGGAAGAGAGAGAGGTAGGGGTGGGGCAGATCCGTGGCAGGATAGTTTCCCAGGGCCCTACACCTGGGGGTGGGAGACACAGTACACCAAACCATGGGACGCCCACATCTTGAATCCTGTGTACAGATGTGGTTGCCTCATCTCAAAAAAGATATATTGGCACTGGAAAAGGTTCAGAAAAGGGCAACAAAAATGATTAGGGGTTTGGTACAAGTCCCGTATGAAGAGAGGTTCAAAAGACTGGGATTTAGAAAAGAGGAGATTAAGGGGGCATAGGATATAGAGGTCTATAAAATCATCACTGGTGTGGAAAAAGTGAATAAAGAAAAGTAATTTACTTACTCCCACAATATAAGAACTAGGGATGACCAAATGAAATGAATAGGCAGCAGGTTTAAATCAAACAAAAGGAAGTTTTTTCTTCACTCAGTACCCAGTCAACCTGTGGAACTCCTTGCCAGAGGATGTGGGGAAGACTAGGACTTTAACAGGGTTCAAAAAAGAGCTAGATAGATTCATGGAGGTTAGGTCCATCAATGGCTATTACCCAGGAATGGGTAGAAATGGTGTCCCTAGCCTCTGTTTCTCTGGAGGTGGGTGACAGGAGAGGGATCACATGAGGATTCCCTGTTGAGATCCCTTCCTCTGGGGCAACTGGCATTGGCCACTATCAGCAGACAGGACACTGGGCTAGATGGGCCTTTGGTCTGACCCAGTGTGGCTGTTCTTATGGTTGCCCAGTCCTGTTCCATCCTTGGGATGGCCCGGCATAGAAACAGCACTTTCCCCAGCAGCCAGGTATTAGCTAGCAATCAATGCATTCCAATTGCCACGTGTATATGTGAACGGGGATTGCTGGCCCCTTCCTGAATCTTAATGGGGGCTGGGTTAGTTGGCCTTCTCCCAGTACCAAAACAAAGGGGGGAAGAGTCAATGAGAAATCAGGATCCTCAGGCTGATCATGGGGCGGGGCCAATGTTTTAGGTCAGCCTGACTGACAGGCAGGCCGGCCCATGAGGGAGATGGGGAGTGGGAGGGTTGGTCCTCTGCTAGCTGTGGCTGGTTGGGCTGGGGACACTAAGGAGAGAGCAGTGCTGGAGGAGCCCAGAGATGGGGGAAGCTAGGGGGACCCTGGGGAGATACCCCCCAGCCAATTGGCCTTGCAGGCCAGATTGGCAGGGAGGACACGATCCCAACAGGAAGGGGGCTGGTGCTGGGAACAAGGGTCCTACCACCGTAGAGACTGAGGATGTGGGGCCACCACCGGAGCACGGCTCAGACCTGCAGCTCAGCCAGGGTCTGGCCAGGAGACCCAGGGTATATGAGGGACAGACTGTGATCCGGGTGATGTGTTTTCCTGTCCCCTTTCCCATGTTTTTCCTTTCTTCTTTTTTTTTTTTTTAAATTACTTGCTGCTTAATACATTATTCTGAACTCTGGGCGGGGAAGCAGCCAGGGGAGAGATTGTCCCACCGTGGGGGCATCCTTGCCCCTATCCTGAGATGTCACTCAGGAATCTGGGGACGAGCCTGGAGGTTGGAGGGGGGGGGGGGGGACACCAGAGTGGAAGGGGAGTCCTTGAGGTCAGGGAGGTCTCTGGTTAAAGGGAGTAGGAACCTTCTGCCATTCAGTTCCCCTAGGAGGGGGGGTAGGTAAGTTAGGAAAGTTCCCCACAACCCTGGGATAGGTTCCCCCTCTTCCCTGTGCACATAGGTAGGGGTTTGTCCTACAGTTAATAAAGTATTTTAGGGAAAAGGGCCCCACTCTGCGGCCACCAAACATCCCCCCGGGCTGGCTGCTCCCGAGGGGTCTGTGAGCGGGGCAGAGCCAGGCCCAGGGGCGCAGCGCAGCGCGGATGGCGAGTGTCTCGCTAGGACCCAGCAGCAGCAGCAGCAGCAGCAGGCGCGGGGGGAGCGATCGCTGGCTCCGGCCCGGCCGCAGGAAGCGACTCGCCGCCGCTGCTCGCGGGGACTCTGGGGCCAGGCTCCGGGCCGGATCCCCGAGCCCCGGCGGGGGCTGCTGCGGGGCCCCGGAGCCCGGGCTGCAGCCGGGAGGGGGAATCTCCGGCCGGGCCAGTCCCGCTGCTCCCTCCCCAGGAGCCTCTCCCCGGGCAGCGCCCCCAGCCCGGCCCAGCCCCTGCCCCAGGGCGGGCAGCGCTTGGGGGGCAGGTAAGAGAGACCCCCCGGGAGCGGCGCCCCGGTGCCCCCGGGCTGCAGGGGGAGGGGTTGGCCCCGGGCTGCTCCGCTGGCTGCGAGTCCCCGCCCGGGCCCGGGGCAGCTGCCGCCAGCCTGGGCGGGGGGGCAGGGTGAGATGGGGCCGGGGCGATGCAGGGGATCAGGAGAGACAATAGGGGCGGATGGGAACGGGGCTGCAATAGAGGGAGGTTATGTGGGGGGGGGGGGGGGAGGCTGTGGGAGCCGGGAAGGGGGAGAAACAGGGAGGGGTCTCGGAGGAGAGGAGGTGGCACAAGTGCAGCTCCCCCACCCTGTGGGGCAGGAGAGGGGGAGGGGCTGCCGTCAGCGGGCAAGTCTTTTACCCCCCCAAGAGCCAGTGAAGCTTTGGGGGCGGGCGGAGGCATCTGCCCAAAGCCGCCGTTCCCAGCCTCATTGGCCTCCCAGCTGTTGGCTAAAAGAAGTTCAAGATTTGCCCCTCTGGCCTGGCCAGGGGTGGACTCTGCTGCTGCCTACAGGGGGCTGGAGGGGGCAGGGGATGGGAGTGTGGCGCTGTGGGTATCTTTGGGGCAGTGGCTCTGGACCTTCATCATATGCTGAGGGCGGGGGATGCTGGGAGCTGGGGGGGGGGGGGGGGGATGCTGCCCAGCCCCACCAGGCAGTGGGTCCAAGTTCCTGCCTGGTCTCATTAAAAGAGGCTACAGCTCCAGGTGCCAGCTCCTGTCTGGCGCTCAGGGTCCATTTCAGTGTGAGGAAACAGCTCTCTCTAGTGTGGAGGCAGGAAAAGGGAATAAGGGACGCAGAGTGAGGACAATGTTTTCTTCCACACTAGGAATATGCTAGTTCAGTGTTTCTCAACCTTTTTTTTTTTTTTAAGTACCCCCTTTAAAAAAAAGTTATAAGTACCCCCACTACCTACAGTTTTCAGACACGCAATTTTTTTTTCTACCATGGTAACACATTTGTTTAAACAACTTAATGGTAGCTGGGCGGGCGATGGCATGTTTGGGTGTTAAAAGTACAAAAATAAGAAAGCGCTGTAAAACTTACATCACAATTTCAGTTGTGTTGACGTACCCTCCCCCAGACTTCTCTCAAGTACCCCTAAGGGTACTCGTACCACTGATTGAGGAACACTGTGCGAGTTGTAGCAATTACTAGGTGATGGATTGTAGAAAACTGGTATTGTAAAGAGCTGCCATGTTAAATAGCAATGTCCCACACCTTGGTTCAGGGATGGGGAAGGCCAGATGCGGCCTCCAGCTTGCCTGGATCTGACTCTCCCGAGGCTGAGAACCCGCCCCCCCCAGCATTGGGGAGCCCGTGCTGGTGTACCAACCGTCCCCCCATTTCCCCATGAAGCTGGAGCACACAAAATCTACACGCTTGGGCCTTCCCAGACTCTAGTGCACAAGGGGAATTCTCCTTCTCAGACAGGGGCCACGTCAGTGAGGGGGTTTTGCTTTTTTTGTTTCTCACTTGTGAGCATCTCCCCGACTGCTTTTTCTGTGGGTCAGTGGCCCCTGACCCTAAAACAGTTCCCCCATCCCCACTCTAGCCTGTGTCAAATTGCTTTCTGTAGGGACTGGTGAGAGCACACTGAGCATGCTCACGCCAAGGGCGCACGCTCAGCCACACCTCTTGAAGCCTCTGCCCTTAGGTGGTGTAAGATTCTGCAGGCTTCTGTTTACAGGGTTTAAAAAGGGACAAAGTGTTTGTGTGTGCGGGAGGGGAGGGAGCAAACTGGAGGAGAGGGATGGGCAGAGTGTGGCTTGTGAAAACGTAAATTGACCAGCGTAGCCGCATGCATCTGCTAGGGTTGCCAGATACTTAAAAAAAAATACCGGCGGTGAAAAAATTGGTGGAGCAAAACCAAAAAACACGGGGGAACAAAATTATGGAGGGGAAAAAAAAACGGCATGAAAGAAAGAGGCACTGCGCCTTTAAATCCCCACGCTCACCGTTCCCCCCACCACCGCCAGATGCGGCGGGGAGGAATGTCCCAAGCGGCCTTCAGGTCAAGAAAAACAGACATTTTACATGCCCGGTATTTTCTGGGTTTTTTTACTGTACAGAAGCTGCAAATACCAGACTGTCCGGGCCAATACCGGATGCCTGGCAACCCTAGCATGTGCACAGTAATAATGTGCACAGTAATAACGATGACCTGCTAAGAAGGGATTCAACAAGTCCCAGCTGCAGAGAAGACAGATGGGTGAACGGCTGTGAGCTGTTATGCAGTTAGGGGTGTAATAGTGTAGTCGATTAACCAATAAGCAAAAGCAGAGGTCGGAATAAGTTGCAGTTTTGAAACAACGGAATGGCTGTGTGGGCGCTCGCATTGTTATTTTGGAATAACAGGTGTTATTCTGAACATAAGAACGGCCGTACTGGGTCAGACCAAAGGTCCTTCTAGCCCAGTATCCTGTCTGCCCACAGTGGCCAGCACTAGGTGCCCCAGAGAGGATGGACCGAAGACAACGATCAAGCAATTTGTCTCCTGCCATCTCTCTCCAGCCTCTGACAAACAGAGGCCAAGGACACCATTTTATCCCCTGGCTAATAGCCTTTTATGGACCTAACCTCCATGAAATTATCTAGCTTCTCTTTAAACTCTGTTATAGTCCGAGCCTTCACAGCCTCCTCTGGCAAGGAGTTCCACAGGTTGACTACACGCTGTGTGAAGAAGAACTTTCTTTTATTCATTTTAAACCTGCTACCCATTAATTTCATTTGGTGTCCTCTAGTTCTTCTATTTAGGGAACTAATAAATAACTTTTCTTTATCGGCCCTTTCCACACCACTCATGATTTTATAGACCTCTATCATATCCCCCCTCAGTCTCCTCTTTTCTAAACTGAAAAGTCCCAGTCGCTTTAACCTCTCCTCATATGGGACCAGTTCCAAACCCCTAATCATTTTAGTTGAAATAATGCTGTTGCGTAGAGCAGGTGTGAGAAACCTGCTGGCATATATCCAACCTGGGCCTAATCTTCTGAACAGGACTCCTCTTTTTTTTTTTTTTTTCTTTTAAATTACAGACTAACATGGCTTCCTCTCGGAGACTGTTTCACATCCCTAGTGAGTAGGCATCGGGAGGCGTATTCCTTTAAGATTCCAGCCCTGGAAAGCCCTTGCTGAGATGTGTGGCCTATGAGAGGGGAAATAGCAAAGCCCCTCTGAGCAAATAGAAAAGCCCCCCTCCTCTCACTCCGTTTTTGCAAACACTAGTGTCTCGGTTCACTGGTAGAGCTGTTACCTCCTCTGCCCCTGCCAGTTTCAAGGTGTTACCCTTCAGCCCCTATCCTAATCCTGCTTGTAGCTCCCTCCCCAGCCAGTCAATTTCTGCCCCCTTTGCTCATACCCTGGCCACCCCCTCCTCTTTTTAGCCCCTGTAAAAAGAAGCAGTTCTCAGAATCTTATTGCCAAGTGAGGGCAGGGGGAAGGGCAGCATGCTCAGTGTGTGTGCGCCTACCCTGTGCCCCCGAGCTAACCAATTCCTAGAGAAAGCCGTTTCTCATGCTGCACCTGGAGGAAGCAGGAGGTGTAGAGAAGACGGGGGAACAGGGATGTAGGAGGCAGATGCAGGGGACGGTGGGATGGGGAAGGGACGTGCTAAAAGAATGGGGCAGTGTATGGGAATCGTGGAGGTTTATGGGGTCTTTGGGACCAGGGGTGCAAGCGTGTTTGCAGGGGCAGGGCCTGGGGGGTTATCGTGGGGGGGTGACATGCACTCACGCCTCTTATAAAATCTCCCCCGTCGCCCCTCTTGCCCTGACAGGCTGAGGAATCACGTCCACGTTTCGCTCCAGAGCGTCCCATCGGCCAGGGGCCAGGTCCGGGCCATGGCTGGGATGGAGCCAGCTCAGGTAGGGGAATTTCAGGGAGCCGCTGGGGAGAGAGGGTTGTTGTGCAGGGGAGGGACAGATAAGACACAAGGGGTGAGGCAGGGAGGGGACGGGGGGTGAGAAACCTGCTGGCACATATCCAACCTGGGCCTAATCTTCTGAACAGGCTATTCCCGCATTTCTGAACCAGGAAACACCCCCTGGGCAGAGCTGGGGAAACTGCCCCGAGTCCCCGGGCCGGAGCCTGAGCCCGCCGGCCAGAACCTGCTGGGACATAACAAGAGAAGCTGTCGGGATTCCTATCCCCGTTCCCGGCTCAAATCTCTGCTTCCCGTTTCAGTTACCCCCTGATCTTTAGCTTGTGTATCAATAACATAGATTACTGAAGAATCCCCAGTGTGACAGGTCCCAGTGCCCAGATCAGGCCCAATATTATTCCCATTATTATGCAGTTGGGGTCGCCGATGCGCACAGTCGCAACAACTCACAATGTGGGAACAATTACCTGTTGCCAGTGTAGTGTATTGATACATTTAGCACAGCCAGAATCACACCCTGCCCCCCCCAGAGTAGAGACCCACCGGTCCTACCTTGGACTCGCCCTGTCCCGCCACCATCTTCCTCATCGGCATGCCCTTCCCCAGCCTTGGTGTCTTTCTAGCACCTCTCCAGGACTCCATCTTCATCCTCTACCGACCCTAGGCTACGAGGCTACTTTTATAAAATGTTACTCGCAATGGGCTCTGTAAGCTGAGAGCTTGGGCAGCCCCCCATCCCTCCAGGAGGGAATCCAAATGCCACTTGGCTGATTAGCAGAGCGCCCACAGCCAGCCGCATGTATTTCTACTGGTAGTGCACATTCAGACATGCCGCGGTGCACATAACAAAACTTATTCTGCACACAGATGAAGACAATAGAGGGAACATTGTTTACACTGGCACCATCGTGTTTGATGCATATTCAGGAGGAGATCTTTTCCCCTGTTCCTTATTTGTATTTCCTTAGTTTAGTAATGTGTCTGTCTTTTTCCTGTACTACATCAATGATTTCAACTTACTATCAGAGAGGTCCATTGGTTACCATGACCCTATTGTGGTGAGGTATCATGTTGCTTATTTACATAAGAACATAAAAGCAGCCATACCGGGTCAGACCAAAGGTCCATCCAGTCCAGTATCCTGTCTGCCGACAGCGGCCAATGCCAGATGCCCCAGAGGGAGGGAACACAACAGGTAATCCTCACGTGATCCCTCCCCTGTCACCCACCTCCAGAGAAACAGAGGCTAGGGACACCATTCCTACCCATTCTGGCTAATAACCATTGATGGACCTAACCTCTATCTAGCTCATTTTTGAACCCTGTTAACGTCCTAGCCTTCATCACATCCTCTGGCAAGGAGTTCCACAGGTTGACTGTGCACTGAGTGAAGAAAAACTTCCTTTTGTTTGTTTTAAACCTGCTGCCTATTCATTTCATTTGGTGACCCCTAGTTCTTATATTGTGGGAATAAGTCAATAACTTTTCCTTATTCACTTTTTCCACACCAGTCATGATTTTATAGACTTCTATCCTATCCCCCCGTAGTCTCCTCTTTTCTAAACCGAAAAGTCCAAGTCTTTTTAATCTCTCTTCATATGGGACCCGTTCCAAATCCCTCATCATTTTTGTTGCCCTTTTCTGAACCCTTTCCAATGCCAATATATCTTTTTTGAGATGAGGCAACCACATCTGTATGCAGTATTCAAGATGTGGGCATACCATGGTTTTCAATAGAGGCAATAAGATATTTTCTGTCTTATTCTCTATCCCTTTTTTAATGATTCCTAACATTCTGTTTGCTTTTTTGACTGCTGCTGCACACGGGAGTGGATGTTTTCAGAGAACTATCCACAATGACTCCAAGATCTCTCTCTTGAGTAGTTGTAGCCAAATTAGTCCCCATCATATTGTATATATAGTTAGGATTATGTTTTCTGATGTGCATTACTTTACATTTATCACATATTTCTGTCCTGACCAGTTATTTTGATTCTTTCCAAGTTGCAAGGTATGTTCTATCTGTAAAGTTTTAAAGGGCAGGATCTTAAGAAAGCCCTGATGCCAACCTGCTTGACCACATCTTCGGTGTTAAAGGTCTTAGTCGTACATGGGCTGTATGCTTTTTAGCTCATCACCAGCTGAAAGGTCCTAAAGATACACATGCTAAGTGCCTTAGCTCAACACACAAAATGTGTCCTTCCGTTGTCTCGTGTTACAGCCAAAACAGATGCTAATAGAAACCTGTCAACCTATTCATAAAACAAATAAGCAAACCTGTAAGAAAATAAGAGACCATAAGAAAAGATATATAGTCAGGTGTCCCCACTTCGAGTGCAGAAGTTGGGAGCCCACAAGGCTTCTGTGTAAAAACTCCCCAAGGTCACAAATTCCCTGACCCTAGATTGGTGTCACTGCTACCACCCAAATGCAAAAATTCCTTTGAGAACCCAGGAAAACACATTTGGGAATTTCTTTCTGTGGGATACCCTCAAGCTCTTTAACCCTCCCTCTGGAGAGAGCTTAAAAAAACAACTATAATTTCTTAATAGCTGACCTTGCCATCTTAGGCACGTGCACATCATACCTCCTGCCTTCTAGGACACTGGCATCAGATCAAGGTGATTTTTATTAACAAAACAAAGAAAACATACTTGGTAAACATTACTTGGCTGCTAGGAGTTAACAGTGCAACTAAAAAAGAAACATTTAAAACACAGTGAATTGCTTCCCTGGGATTCAGTTTAAATGTTACAGTGAATGGGGGGTGAGGATGAGTATTATGTGGACTCAGCACAGAGAAGTCTAACAAACCCCAAAATAAAGGAAATAACCTGATCGTGCCTAACTAAACATTCCCTTTTCTACTTACATATCTGTGGTTCCAAGGCTTAGTTCTTCCCTAGGCATAGATGTTGCTGACTTCTCCATGCCTGTTTTCCTGCTTAACTCATGTCTGTCTAACTCTGCTCTGGTCACAGAAAGCCTGCTTCGAATTCAAAACCCCACACTCTATTTTTATTGGCTTTCCTGTTTCCCTAGCATTCATGGGGGCTCTCCAGGACCCACTGTCTGTGGTTTTAATCCTTACTGGTAATTTAGTTAACTGAATGGCTGGGATGTCCACTAAATTTGTGGCTGGCAGGTGTGTGGGTAATGACAAGACTCTGCCCTTTTCTGTCTTTTGTGGGGGGGGACAAGGAATGCTCACTTTCTGCTCACCCCCTGAGGCCACCTGTCTGCAGTGATTTGGATGGGGGTGGGGAGTTGTGCTTTTCTGGGACCTCTCCCCCATGAACAGCAGGGGGGGAAGCAGATGCTGAGTGGCGGACTTTTGTTGTTTCAGATGCGGGTGACCTTCGAGGAGGTGGCTGTGTATTTCACCCAGGGGCAGGGGGCGCTGCTGGGCCCCGCTCAGAGAGCCCTCTACAGGGACGTCATGCAGGAGATCTATGAGATGGTGACTTCGCTTGGTAAGGGAGTTCTGGCCCCTTGGTTATCAGAAGTCCTGGGGTCTGTGTGTCTGAATCGGGTGAGACTCTTCCCTGGTTGGTTAGATTGGAGGGGGCGGGTGTCATCAGGGGAGTCAGAAACCTAACAGACATGTCAATTCATCTCTGTTGCTCCACTTCCAAGGGGCCAGAAGCTGGGCATTGCTTTGCCTAAATTATTTCTCCTTCACACACTGTTCACCTGCCATTTTGGGACTCGTTCCAGCCAGTGGGGAGGGCTCTAGGACCCGCTGGCTTGGAAATAGGAAGGAGCTCTCATCACATCTGTGTGTGTGACGACAAGTTCCCTGGAATGCAACTCTCCTAAGACCTCCTAGTGACATCATAACAACCGCACCCTCTCGACCCCCGGTTGTCTCTTGCTCCTGAGGATCTGAATTACCACAGTCCCATGTAGGGTCAGGTAACGCTCAGGGAATGTTCCTCGTGATAAATACTCCACCCAAGCACTAGGCATCCTAACCGTATCTGATTTCATCCCATGCACAGGATTCCCCGTTCCCAAACCTGAGCTGGTCGCCCGGCTGGAACGAGGGGAAGAGCCATGGGTCTCGGATCTCCAGGCCATCGGGGAAAGCGAGAGCCTGCGAGGCACCCACACAGGTGAGGAAAGAGGGAAACGGGGAGAGAACTATCTGGCGAATGAAGGAAAAAGCTAGGACTCCCAAAATGGGCTGTGAGTGACAGCCCTGTCTCGCCCAGGTCAGGGTTGCAGTCAGCAGGTGTCATAGCATGTTGGGAAAGATCAGCTCTGGCTTCCCACCCATCCTGTGAGCTGTCAGGAATTTCCTTCCTGATTTGCCTTCCCCGGGCGTGTTTGGGTGGCATGTGGAGGCAGAATCCAAAGTCTCCATCTCCCCCAACAGTAACTGTGTGGTGTCTTTCTTCTTTGCTAGTCCCCTTTCTGTCCTTTCTCCCCATCACAGGCAGTGACTCCTGTCTGAATTCTCTCTCTCAGCAGGTGATAGGACAGGGAGAGAGATCAAGGAGAATCAGCAGCAGGAAGGCCCTTGGAAAGTGGAACCGCAGGAGATGTTTTTGAACTTGGAACAGAGAAATCCCTGGGAAGATGGACACAGGTCAGAGCTAGGAAATTATCCCAGAAAGAAACGGGATGAAGCCATTCCATGTGGCGAAGGATGCAAGAATCCCAAAGAAACCACAGTCCAGCAGCCAAGTCACAATGAAGAGAAACTATACAAATGCCTTGACTGTGGGCAAAACTTTCCGGAGAAGTCACACTTTATTACTCATCAGAGGCTGCACACAGAAGGGAGACCCTATCAATGCCTGGAGTGTGCAAAAGAATTTATCAAGAGGTCACAGCTGATGGCACATCAGAGAACTCACACTAGAGAGAAGCCCTACAAATGCTTAGAGTGCGGGAAAAGCTTCAGCAAGAATTCATATCTTCTTATACACCAGAGAGTGCATACAGGAGAGAGGCCCTATAAATGCCTTGAGTGTGGGAAAAGTTTTATACAGAGCTCACACCTTATTGAACACCAGCGGACCCACACAGGAGAAAGACTGCATAAATGCCTTGTGTGTGGGAAAACTTTCAGTCAGCGCTCCTGCCTCACGAAACATGGGATAATTCACACTGGAGAAAGACCCTTTAAATGCCCTGTGTGTGGGAAAAGTTTCAATTTGAAATCAGCCCTTAATACACATCAGAAGACCCACACAGGAGAGAAACCCTATAAATGCTTAGACTGTGGGAAAACTTTCAGGCAGCGCTCAAATCTTACTAAACATGGGAGAATCCACACAGGGGAGAGACCATATAAATGCACAGAGTGTGGGAAAAGTTTTAATGAAAAGTCACAATTGATGGCGCATCAGAGAACCCACACAGGAGAGAAGCCCTATAAATGCTTAGACTGCGGGAAAAATTTTAGTCGCATCTCAAACCTTATTTCTCATCGAAGACTACACACAGGAGTGAGATGCTATAAATGTCGTGAATGTGGGAAAAGTTTTATACAAAGTTCAAACCTCATTGCACATGAGAGAACCCACAGAGAAGAGAGACCCTATAAATGTCTTCAGTGCGGGAAAAGTTTCAGGAAAAATTCGTCCCTTTTTCAACATGGGCGAATCCACACAGGAGAAAGACCCTATCAGTGCCTTGACTGCGGGAAAGGTTTTATCCAACGTTCATCCCTTACTAAACATGGGAGAATCCACACAGGAGAAAAACCTTATAAATGCCCCGAGTGTGAGAAAAGTTTTAGCCAGAGCTCAAATCTTATTGCACATCGGCGAACCCACACAGGAGAAAGACCCTATAAATGCCTGGAGTGTGGAAAAACTTTTAATCAGCGCTCTTGCCTTACTGAACATGAGAGAATCCACACAGGAGAAAGACCCTATAAATGCCTGGAGTGTGGGAAAACTTTTAATCAGCGGTCTTGCCTTATTCAACATGGGAGAATTCACACAGGAGAGAGACCCTTTAAGTGCCCGGAGTGTGGGAAATGTTTCAATATGAAGTCAGCCCTTAACATACATCAGAAAACCCACACAGGAGACAAACCCCATAAATGCTTGGTCTGTGGGAAAACTTTCAATCAGCGCTCCTATCTTACTAAACATGGGAAAATTCACAGAGGAGAATGAGACTTTTATAAATGCCTTGAGTGTGGGAAAGGCTTCAGTGAGCGCTCAGAACTTACCAAACATCAGAGAATCCACAAAAGTAAGCCCACCCCTTAGGAATAGCCCGACTGAAGGAAAAGATGAAATCTGACTTCACAAATCAGTGACATCCACAATAGAAGAACCTTGTATGTGGGAAGCTTCATTTGGTGCTTCCAGAGGCTCAGGCAACCGCAAATCTGCACATAGAAGAAACCTCAGAGATTTTTCTCAGTGGAAAATGTTCCAAGTGGAGCTCACACCATGCTGAACATCAGAAAAATCTTCCATACAGCAAGAAAATTCTCTCAGGGCCCTGACTAGGGCTGGCCTCAGGAACAGTTTTCCTCATTCCCATACACATCAGGGGCATTTTGCTCACAAGAACGTACTAGATCAGGCCAAAGGTCCATTTAGCTCAGTATCCTGTCTTCTGACAGTGGCCAATGCCAGATATCCCAGAGGGATACACAACAGGGACTCATCAAGTGATCCCTGCCCTGTCACCCATTTCCAGCCTCTGACAAATAGAGGCTAGGGACACCGTTTCTACCTATCCTGGTTAATAAGTATTGATGGACCTATCCTCCATGAATTTATCTAGCTCTTTTTTGAACCCTGTTAAAGTCCTGATCTTCACAACATCCTCTGGCAAGGAGTTCCACAGGTTGACGGTTTGCTCCCAAAGATCCAACTGCCCGTGTGCTGGGGTGAGGATCCAGCAGCAGCTGGTCAGTGACCCTCTGGCTCTGCCTGGTCTCAGCAAATCTCAGGCAGAGGAGGGGAAGCCCCCATCAACCCCATCTCTCTGCTGCTGGGCCATAGGTTGGGGAAGGGAGAAAGAGAAACTCCTCCAGATGCTCCCTCTGCCTGGCTGAAGTTCCCTTCTCTTCCCCACCAGGATTCCCCCTGCCATGGAGATGAAGAGAAGGACATTTGGGACGGGCTCCACCTTCACTCTAGTCACCTGTCCCCCCTCCCCATCTTCCACCAGCACCTAGGCTGGGCTCCCCCACTGACCTAGAGCTGTTCCCTGCAGGGGGCTGTCCCTGGAGCTAGTAACTCCTCCTCTCTCTGAATTCCCCAGGGTGCTGTGCTCTGGGGGGAGGAGGGGGGGAAGGGTCAGACATTAAGGGACCAGGCCAACAAGTTAGGGGGAGGACACTGGGGATTGAATAGTGGGGGCTGATGGAGCTGGAAGCTGAGGCTATCGAGTGTTTGGGAATCGGGATAAGGAGTGGAGGAGAGCAGAGGCGTAGAGAGGTGCCTCCTCTCGTCACTCTCCCCCTCTGCCCCTTCTCCCTGCCCCCTCGGCATTCCCACAGCCCCACCTCGAAGGGCTGATCCCCACAGGGCCTTTTCTTGGAAGCTGAGACTTCCCACCTCTCTTCCAACAGCATCTGCCGGTGAGAGGGAAGCAGCGTTACCTAGTGGATAGAGCACCAGCCCGGGAGGCAGGAAACCTAAGCTCTGTATTCTCAGCTCTGCCAGCAGCTTGTGGGGTGACCTTAGAGTAATCTGCCTTTCAGAGAAGGCATCAATTGGGAGGGATAATAGCCTTTGAGCATCTATCTAGGGCAGGAAAAGGGGTTAGGATTAATTAGTCTCTCTCCTCTGTTCCTCCTCCCTTGTCTCTAGTTTTGTTGACCTTTAGCACTTTTTACAACCTCCCCCCCTTAGCAAAGTGATTGTTCCAGTCACTAATCTCTCTGGAGTGAGATTATCTCGTTCCCAGATGTGCTTCCATTACTCCATATGATTCTGCAAAGCATTTCATTTTAGTTTCTTCCTTATACACAAGGATTCCATAACCTCTGCAAAAGCTGGAGCAGAGAATATTTTTTTATGTTGAAAATGTATTTATTTTTTGGTGCTTTGTTATTTGAGGGGGATGGGATGAATCTGGGGAATTCCTGCCTCCCTCTTGCAATCTCACACATCTTTGATGAACAGCCTCTGTGTAAACCATAGAGAATTTATCCTCCCCCCCCCCCAGTTATGCCCCTCCACTTTCATGTGTGTCATTTCCCACAGTGGCTTTTGCTCCTTAGAAATCGGGCTTTGATTTCTTTCATTCTGTCAGGTCCCCGAGGGTTGGAGAAGAAAATGTCATGTTCCCGACGGGAGAATTCAAAGGAATCCCAAAGCATAATTTGAGGTCAAATCCCAACCTCTGTCTATTGGCAAAGTGGCATCTGCAGTTTTCCCATCCAGCCATAAACGAAACAAGCCCAATTCTTTCAGTCTTCCTTCATAGGTAAAACATCTACATGTTTTGTTAGTCTCTAAGGTGCTGCAAGACTAATTGTAGATAGGAAGGTTTTGGTTAACTTCTGTTTTTATTCCTTAGTTTCAGAGGGGTAGCCGAGTTAGTCTATGTCGAAGCAAACGCCTCACTCAGTTTACGCGGCTAAACAGACAGTTTTATTGGCCAATAAAAGCAAAGTGAGCCAAACGTGGTCTCAGCAAAGCTGGGTCCAGTAAGGCTACCTAATACAATCAATCCTAGTATCTTTATACCCTTAACCAAACAGTCTGACGTCAGGGCATCCAATTACAGAAATAATCAATTAGACTAGGAAAAACAAAGCCTTATCAACATGATGGCGGACAGGTACGAGGGAGTACCTCTCCTCTCTGAACCAGCCCAATTAACACATTTCAATAGCACATCTGTCTTGGCCTGGCGCATGGGGTGATAGAAAGTTCACTCTGGCCTACGTGCAAAGACAAAAAGCTGAAATGGTTTCTGTTATACAAGATGGCTTCTAGCTAAACATAAACTAGCTTCATCATCTATAACTGGAAAAATTTAAAAAACAACAATTAGTCTTGCAGCACCTTATAGACTAACAAAACATGTAGATGTTTTGACCTATGAAGGAAGACTGAAAGAATTGGGCTTGTTTAGTTTGGAAAGGAGAAAACAGAGTTTTCAGGTATCTAAAAGGGTGTCCACAAGGAGGAGGGAGAAAAATTGTTCTCCTTAGCCTCTGAGGATAGAACAAGGAGCAATGGGTTTAAATTGTAGCAATGGAGGTTTAGGTTGGACATTAGGAAAAACTTCCTACCTGTCAGGGTGGTTAAACACTGGAATAAGTTGCCTAGGGAGGTTGTGGAATCTCCATCTCTGGAGATATTTAAGAGCAGGTTAGATAAACATCTATCAGGGATCGTCCAGATAGTACTGGGTCCTGTGATGAGGGCAGGGGACAGGACTCGATGACCTCTCAAGGTCCCTTCCAGTTCTAGTGTTCTATGATTCTATGTTATCATGAGCTTTCGTGGGCACAAAGCCACTTTTCATCTGAAGAAGTGGGCTGTGCCCACAACGGCTCATGATACCATCTACATGTTTTGTTACTATTTAAGGTGCTGCCAGACTGTTTGTTGGGTATTTTTGTTTTTATGATGATGTTGCTTAGACTTTTGTCAGTAACACAGCCAAAAGCAGCTTTAGCCTGTTCTGAAGAAAATGGGTAAATTTGTTCTCCAGATTTTGAGTCTTTAGGGTCTCTGAGATATCTCTGATGCATGGGAAAGAGGTTTGAAGCCCACACTTCACTGTGGGTTTTTCTGTCTTTCCCCTGTTCTGTCCCATATTTTTTATATGAGTTTAGTTTGATAGGACGTAGCGCAGATTTCATGTGGGGATTTCAAAACCCCCATCATTTGCTAGATAGTCCTTTCGGATTGGCTTTTGCTTAAGCCCCCGTCATGAGATTTTCTCGTCCGTTGGGCATTGAAGATGAGCATTATCTGTCACGAGGAACACTTGAGGACGAGTGCTAGATATGCACTCTGTGTAGCAGAGACTGAAATGAGCAAGGAAGATACTGCCTGACCCCTGTGAGATACAGTCAAGAACGGGAGAGAGTGGGTACGTCTAGACTACCGCGTTTTGTCGACAGAAGTTTTGTTGACAGTATCTGTCGACAAAACTTCTGTCGACAAAGAGCGTCCAGACACATTGAGTTCTGTCTACAAAGCAAGTTGCTTTGTCGACAGAACCCTGTAGTCTAGACGCAACCCTACAGGCAATAACACCTTCTGTCGACAGAACTCTGTCGACAGAAGGTGTTATGCCTCGTAAAATGAGGTATACCAGCGTCGACAAAACTGCTGAGTCGACAGAACTCAGCGGTAGTGTAGATGCTGGTATAGTTTTGTCAACAAAAGTCCACTTTTGTCGACAAAACTCAGTAGTCTAGACGTACCCAGTGGGTGGGCAGATAGGAAAAGGGCACTGTTTCTGTGATGGCATTGTCGAAGCAAAGACTTCAATCAGTTTACGCGGCTAAACAGACAGTTTTATTGGCCAATAAAAGCAAAGTGAGCCAAACATGGTCCCAGCAAAGCCGGGCCCAGTGAGGCTGGCTAATACAATCAATCCTAGTATTTTATACCCTTAACCAAACAGTCTGACATCAGGCCATCCAATTACAGAAATCATCAATTAAGCTAGGAAAATAAAGCCTTATCAACAAGATGGTGGACAGGTACAAGGGAGTACCTCTCCTGCCTAAACTAGCCCAATTAACACATTCCAATAGCACATCTGTCTTGGCCTGGCACATGGGGTGATAGAAAGTTCACTCTGGTCTACGTGCAAAGGCAAAAAGCTGAAATGGTTTCTGTTATACAAGATGGCTTCTAGCTAAACATAAAGTGGTTTCTGCGGCTTCTACAGCATGAATCACAGAAGTCCCCCATAAGTCTGTCCCCTGGCCCTGGTCTTCACTAGAGCTTTATTTTGAAATAGCCCCCCCAAGGTTGAATTTATAAGTGTAGCATCCACACTACCAAGCCTGTTACTTCAAAATAATAGGCCGTGGAACTCGAAATCTGTACTCCTGCTTTTCATAGCGGCTGCGTCTAGACTGGCATGATTTTCCGCAAATGCTTTTAACGGAAAAGTTTTTCCGTTAAAAGCATTTGTGGAAAAGAGCGTCTAGATTGGCACAGACGCTTTTCCGCAGAAGCACTTTTTGCGGAAGAGCATCCGTGCCAATCTAGACGCAGTTTTGCGCAAGAAAGCCCTGATCGCCATTTTCGCCATCATTTTGTGCGAAACAGTTTTTAGCTGTCTACACTGGCCCTCTTGCGCAAAAACATTTCCGGAATAGGGCTTTTGCCTGAACGGGAATGTCAAAGCATTTGCGCAAGAAGCACTGATTTCGGACAGTAGAACGACAGTGCTTTTGCGCAAAATCAAGCGGCCAGTGTAGACAGCCGGCTGCTTTTGCGGAAAAACTTGCCAGTCTAGACGCAGCCCAGGAGTAACAGTAATGCTGAAATAGTTATTTCGAAACAGCTGTGGTGTGGATGCTCCAGTGCCACTCTTTTGAAACAATTACTCCCCAGAGCAATTTGAACTAGTTACTCCCCAATGTTTCCTAGGGTTGCCAGATAGCTTCACAAAAAATACCGAACATGACAGGAAAAAAATAGGTTGAGCAAAAAAACTAGGGACCAAAGTTGTTGAGCATTACAGAAAGGATGTGGACACATGGGAGAAAGTCCAGCAGAGGGCAACAAAAACAATTAGGGTGCTGGAGCACATGACTTACGAGAATTGGCAGCGGGATTTGGGCTTATTTAGTTTGCACAAGAAAAGACAAGTGCGCGGGGGGGGGGATTGGGTAGCAGCCTTGAACTATCTGAAGGGAGGGTCCAAAGAGGACGGAGAGAGGCTGTTCTCAGTAGTGACGGATGGTAGAACGGGGAGCAATGGTCTCAAGTTACAGCGGGGGAGGTCTAGGTTTGCTATTAAGAAAAACGATTTCCCTAGGAGGGTGGTGAAGCACTGGGATGGGTTCCCTAGGGAGGGGGTGGAATCTCCATCCCTAGAGGTTTTTAAGTCCCAGCATGACAAAGCCCTGGCTGGGATAATTTAGTTGGGAGTTGGTCCTGCTTTGGCCAGGAGGTTGGATTCGAGTGCTCCTGAGGTCTCTTCCAGCCCTAGGATTCTATGATCCAGAAGTTTTTGGTTTTGAGTTTTGAGTCATTAAATATCTGACGTATCACTAGTGTCCTCCAGTAACACATTTAGCACTATAACCAGCGTCACGCCTCATCTGTCTAACTTCACATGCAGGAATGATACATGTTCAATGTGAGACTATGCAGATTTAGGGGATTGTAAGTGTAAAACTGATAGGTTACATGATCTGTCTTTGCATAAAGCATCTTTGAGTCGTGCATATTCATCACCCAGTTCTCATAACGCAAGGGTGAGTTGTCGCCGTTTGCTGCGGAGAGCCAGAGAGCTGAGAACTCGTTGCGTGTGTCCCAGAGAGCCAGGCAGTGTCCTACCAACGCTGGGTGAAGTCATACTATAAAGTGCTACCCATGAAGCGTCAAGAGGAATGCGGTGGAGAGGGGTCGGCATCTCCCCATGGCTGAGTGGGAGACATCAGGCAAATACCCCCCCTCTCGTGGATTGTGAGCAATTGTTTCACTTGCGTGTTCCCTTTTCCCGGGTGCGTGTATGTAGCTGGAGCAGCAAAGTGCTGGACGGTGGCTGAAATGCACCATCTTGGGCTTTGGGTGGGAGGGGAAGGGGCATTTAGCTTTCATGTCTTGCTTTGAATAAAGTAGAATTCAAGTTTCTTGAACTTCCAATGTCCCTTGTCTTGGGTAATAAGGGGTCAGGGAGAGATGATCTATAATGGACACAGCAGCTGCTTGGAAGCCCTGTAAAGGTGTTGTTTTGCTGCGCCTGAGCCCCATACGCTGTAGACTCTAGGGTTGTGTCTAGACTGGCAAGTTTTTCCGGAAAATCAGCCGCTTTTCCGGAAAAACTTGCCAGCTGTTTACACTGGCCGTTTGAATTTCCGGAAAAGCACTGATGATCTCATGTAAGATCGTCAGTGATTTTCCAGAAATACTATGCTGCTCCCATTTGGGCAAAAGTCTTTTTCCGAAAGACTTTTGCGCAAAAGGGCCAGTGTAGACAGCACAGTACTGTTTTCTGCATAAAAGCCCCGATTGCGAAAATGGCGATTGTGGCTTTTTTGCGGAAAACAGCGTCTAGATTGGCCACGGATGCTTTTCCGCAAAAAGTGCTTTTGCGGAAAAGCATCCTGCCAATCTAGACGTGCTTTTCCGAAAATGCTTTTAACGGAAAACTTTTCCATTAAAAGCATTTTCGGAAAATCATGCCAGTGTAGACGTAGCCTAGCTGTGATGTTTTCTCAGGGGGCCCAAGACTGTGACTCTCCTTGTTACCCCCCGGGCTCAGCACACAGCACGGCTACTCAACTTTGGAAGCCCTGAGAGGCCACAATGATACTCTCAGCGCATGTCGAGGGACGCAACTTAAATGCAATTGCATTATACATGCAAATATATGCAAATAGCTTCGTTCACACTGACGGGCATGAATACAAAGCACTTCCCGCAATGTCCTGCGGCTCCTGGCACCTCGTCCTTGGGGGCTAGAAATGTTGACACCCTGTACCCGTCTGTTCCAGCCAGTCCACCCGCTTGTGACTTTCGATGCTCACCCCGCCTGGGAAACGCCTCGCTCTTGGGGAGCATGTTCCCAGTGGAGGCCATGTTCAAAGGATCCCACCCGCAGGCCATGTGTTGAGCCCCATGTAACCCGAAACCGCACCGTGAGCAGCAAACAAACTCAGAAATGCCCAGGTAAGCCGGCCCTAAAGGGACAAGGCCAGCTCATGGGAGGATCCGCACCAATGTTACATCACAGCATTGATTAGTGAAGACCAACAGGAGAAAGTTAACTAAGGGTCTGTCTACACTGCACCCTTATTTCGAAATAAGCTGATGCAGAAGAAATATTCCAAAATGGCTTATTTTTAAATAGCGCGTCTATGCTACAGGGAAGCCTCAAAATTAGTCTGAGGCAGGCTCCCCTAATGTGGCACCCCTACCCAGGAAGCACTGGGGAGTAATTAGTTTGAATGGCCCTGGGAAGGAGCTATTTCGAAATAGAAGCAGTGGAGCGTCCACACGACTGCTATTCCGAAATAGCTGTTTTGGAAGAGGCCTTATTCCTCGTGGCATGAGGTTTACAGAAGTCGGAATAAGCTGGAAATTCGAAACAACGGAATTGCTGTGTAGATGCTTACATTGTTATTCCAGAAATAATGCTGCTGTGTAGAAGCTCCCTAAGATTTCAGGTACCTATCTATAGAGTTATGAGCTTTCGTGGGCAAAACCCATTTCCTCAGGTGAGTGGAGCGGAGAGAAAAGGGGGACTCTCACAATTTAGAAAAAGAAGGGAGGGTGGGGGGTCCCTCCTTGCTCATCCCCCGGGCTCACATGGCCCCTGTAGATGCTGTGAGCAGTACAGGGGCATGGAAGGCAGGAACCCTGGTTAAGGAACCTGCTGGGCTGCTGGCTGGGAGCCAGCCCTCCCTCCCCCAACCCTCTGTCCCCCTCCTTCACTCCTACCCCATGTAACCCAAACCTTCTGCACCCCTATTCCAGCCTCCATACCTCTTCCCAGACACTGCATCCCCTCCTGTGCCCCTCCTCAGGTCACAACCCCCTCCCAGACCCTGCTCCCCAAACCATTATCCCTGGTCACAATCCAAATCCCTGCACCCCCTTCTATCCCTCCACCCCACAACCCCCTCCCAGACTCTGCTCCCCAATCTGCTATCCCTGGTCACAATCCAAATCCCTGCACTCCCTCTTGCACTCCTACCCTAGATTATGACTCCCTCCCAGACCCTGTACTCCGGAGGGCCAGACAGCCTCCATGGGCCGGATTCAGCCCACCAAGACCTTTAATCCAGCCTGTAGCTGCTCTGCTGCTCCCCTGCCCTAAGGCCAATCGAGACCTGGGGACGGGGGAGCCCGCAAAGTCTCCTCCATGCTGCCAGGGGCGCATGGCACCCGAGGGAACAGCCAGCTGTTCAAAACAGCTGGCGGTTCTTTCTAGGCATTGTGCGCCCATGGCAGGGCGGCAAAGACTTCACGCACTCGCTCCCCCTCTCCCAGGCCAATCGGGGTCCGTGGGCAGGGGAGCATGTGAAGTCTCCTTAGCCCACATCCGCTTCTAAAATTCATGGAGTGGCCCCCCCTCGAAAAGGATTGCCCATCCCTGCGCTATGCCCACACCCCCAACCCACTATGCCAAGCCCCCCACAACCCTTGTGTGAAGGGCCGGCAGTGGCCCATACTCGCGCCGACAGGAGTGAAGGAGAAGTGAAGGAGAAGTAAGGGAGACATGAACAACAAGCCGACAGAGTCGGCAAAGGTAAACTGAGGCTCGCGGAACTAGCAGCCGGGAATTGAGGGGCTTGCTGAGCACGTCCGCACTAAGGTCAGGTCTGGACGGTTGCTCGTGCCCAGTCTTAGGGTCCGTACAGCCGAGACAGGGGGCTCGCTGGGCTGGGGTCCTGCTCGCTGGAGAGGCCCCGGGCTCACGCCTGGACAAAACCTGTCACACCTTCCGAAACAAATACACGGTGCCATGCTCCAAACCCCACCTGCATCCTAGTCACCCAGCGCACCACACAGAACCACCCCTTCCTAGTGTCCCTACAGAGGCATCGCGAGGGTGTTATGCGCCCAGGGGCAAAAGCAAAATTTGCGGCCTCCCCCCATCGCCATTGCTGAGCCCGACCCTGGGAGGGTGGGGGGAGTTTGTACTGCATCTTCCCCCACCCCCTCCAGTTTGGGGCCGGGCCCCTACACTCACTAACCCGCCAGCAGAGATGGAGGAGGGTGGGGCTGGGGGCGGAGAGGAGACTCCAGCCGGTGACGGTGGGTGGCGGAGGAGCAGGCGAGTCGAGGGATGATGGAGGGAGTGGAGCGGGACTAAATTGGCGCCCCACTGGCGTGACACCTGGTAGCAACTGCCTCCCCTGCCCCACTCTGGCTTCACCCCTGTATCCCTATACATACAGATTTCCCCTCACTTACCAGTGCCTCTTCCCACAGCCCGGATGAAAAAGAGAGATGGAGCCAGCCTCCTCTGTCGGCGCAGGGCCCTCTGGGCACAACAACAGACTCCCCAGCCACCCCTAGCCCTGGAGGGGTCCAGACACAGACAACCCAGGCACAGACAACCTAGGAGGGAGGCTGGGGCTCTGTTCCCTGTGAGGGAGTAGGGGCTGACCCACAACAGCGGTAAGAAGGAGCTGTGTTGGCTGCCCCACTGCCCACTCAGGTCTGGCTTAGGTTGGCCCCCATTTCAGGCAGGGCGGGAGGCACGCGGCTGGCATGGAGCGAGAGGTGCTGCGAGCTGGCCCGTGCCTGGGCTGACGTTCCGTGAATGAGGCCGTAAGTTCGTGCCCAAGGCAGGGCTGTCGCTAGGGGGGTGTTGGGCTTGGAGAACTCCTCCCTCCACCGCAGGCCCTGCCCCACCCCATTCCCACCCCACTGCTTCCCCTAAACCTTGTCCCACCTTGCCCCCGCTCTGCCCCCTTGCCCAAAGCCCCCTCCCTTGAGCGACACAAATCTGTGGGGCCAAGAGGGGCCTGGCGTGGGGCAGCAGTAGGGGGTGTCCCCCCCACATGCACCCGCCCTGCCATCCTCTCCCAGATCTCTGGGCTCTACTGGAATAGACATGCCCTGGGGTTGGGGTGCTTTCCACTGTCCCTGTGAAGCCTGCTCCCACCTCTGGAAAAATAACCCCAACTATCCGTACAGTATGATGGGGGCTAATTTGGCTACGACAAATCAGGAAAGAGATCTTGGAGTTAGCGTGGACAGTTCTCTGAAAACTTCCACGCGGTGTGCAGCGGCGGTCAAAAAGGCAAATAGGATGTTAGGAATTATTAAAAAGGGATAGAAAATAAGACCCAGAATATCTTACTGCCCCTGTATAAAACTATGGTACGCCCACATCTGGAATACTGTGTACAGATGTGGTCTCCTCACCTCCAAAAAGATATTTTGGCCTTGGAAAGGGTTCAGAAAAGGGCAACTAAAATGATTAGGGGTTTGGAACGGGTCCCATATGAGGAGAGGTTAAAGCGACTGGGACTTTTCAGTTTAGAAAAGAGGATACTGAGGGGGGATATGATAGAGGTCTATAAAATCATGAGTGGTGTGGAGAGGGCCGATAAAGAAAAGTTATTTATTAGTTCCCTAAATAGAAGAACTAGAGGACACCAAATGAAATTAATGGGTAGCAGGTTTAAAACTAATAAAAGAAAGTTCTTCTTCACCCAGCATGTAGTCAACCTGTGGAACTCCTTGCCAGAGGAGGCTGTGAAGGATCGGACTATAACAGAGTTTAAAGAGAAGCTAGATAATTACATGGAGGTTAGGTCCATAAAAGGCTATTAGCCAGGGGATAAAATGGTGTCCTTGGCCTCTGTTTGTCAGAGGCTGGAGAAGGATGGCAGGAGTCAAATCGCTTGATCATTGTCTTCGGTCCTCCCTCTCTGGGGCACCTGGTGCTGGCCACTGTCGGCAGACAGGATACTGGGCTAGATGGACCTTTGTTCTGACCCAGTACGGCCGTTCTTATGTTCTTATGTTCAGTGAGCGGGGGGGGCAACAGGCCCCCCAGAAAATCCTCCCAGCAGCTTCTGGGCCCCGGGTGTCATGCCCCCCACCCCAAGAGGCGGGGCCTGAGGCTGCCACTGCCAACTATCCTAGGATGCTCTGGCCTCAGGTCACATGGCTGCTCACTCTGTTTTGGCCCCCAGCACCCCCCCCTTTATAATAGGGGGGACCAGAGTGGGCAAAGGGAGCTTTACTGCTCACAGGCAGGTGAGGGGCAAGGAGCTGCAGGCAGGGATCCAGGCAGCAGAGGGCATCTCTGGGTGGGGAGGGGGGCTGATCTGGACCCACAAGAGAAGGGGACCCACAAGGGAGGGGCAGAGCGCAGGGGCCAAACTCCGGCAGCGCCATGGGGCGAGGGGGACAGAGCAGGTAGCTCGGCCCAGACCTGGCAGCCGGGTAGGGGTGGGGGGCAGTCAGGACCCGCTCTGGCCAGCTGCTCCCTGCGCCCAGCTGTCCCCAGAGTGTCCCGGCTCCCAGCGCCCCCGTGTCCCTGGTGGTCTCGGGGTCTCCCTGGGACAATCCCCGGTCCCCATAGAAGCCCCCCCTTTCTGCTCCCCGAGCGCCGCGCCCAGGGGAGGAGCAGCCGCCAGGGGGCAGGGTGTGGGGCAGGAGGGGGGCTCAGGGAAGTTAGTGTCTCGCTAGGACCCAGCAGCAGCAGCAGCAGGCGCGGGGGGAGCGATCGCTGGCTCCGGCCCGGCCGCAGGAAGCGACTCGCCGCCGCTGCTCGCGGGGACTCTGGGGCCAGGCTCCGGGCCGGATCCCCGACGGGGGATGCCGCCGGGATTGGAGGCTGCAGAGGTGCGGGGGGCAGGACTGGGGACAAGCAGGGAGGTTGGGGCGGTGCAAGGGGAATCAGGCTGCAGAGGAATTAAAGGGAAGGAGGCTGCAGAGGGGGAAGGAGGGTGGGGGGCAGCACTGGGGAGGGGGGGAGAAATGGGCTGGGGGGCTGGGGCAGATGGTCAAAGCAAGAAGAGACTGGCTGGAGGAGGGGGAACCAGGTTGCAGGGAGGAGGCAGAGGGGTGGGGGAGACACAAGGCACCCCCCTCCCGTGGGGCAGGAGAGGTGAGGGGCTGCCCTGCCCAGTAGCCTGGGGGGGGGGGACTTTTCCCCCTGGGAAAGGTCAGACAGGCAGCGGGGTGAGCTGGCGGATGAACAACCCCCTCCCCCAGGGCTGGGAAGCTACACAGCAAATCTCCGCGGGCAGCCCCCTCCCCTTCTTATTGGATTAAAAAAATAAAAAGTAAAAAAATAAAAATTTGGGGTCTGCCCCTGGAGTGTTCGGGGGCTGCCCAGGGCCCTGCTGCGATTGCTGGGCAGGGTTCAGATCTTAGCCGCACCAGTGTCAAACCGGAGTCACTGCTGGTTCAGGCAGGGATGTGTGTAGATGGGCCAATAGGATCAGCCTCTGGCTGCCTGTTCCGGGGGCTGTGTGAGGCCCTGCTCCGATTGCTGGGTGGGATTCAGATCTCAGCCACACCAGTGTCAAACTGGAGTCACTGCTGGTTCAGGCAGGGGTGTGTGTAGATGGGCCAGTAGGATCAGCCTCTGGCTGCCTGTTCCGGGGGCTGTGTGAGGCTCTGCTCCGATTGCTGGGTGGGATTCAGATCTCAGCCGCACCGGTGTCAAACCGGAGTCACTGCTGGTTCAGGCAGGGTGTGTGTATGTAGATGCTCCAGCCTCTGCTTGCCTGTCCCTGGGGGCTGCAGGGCAGGGCAGGGAGGCTCAGACAGGAGCTGCTGCCAGCAGAGGGCTCCGGGCATGTGTCTCTCCCTGCTCCTGTTATCACAGCCCTGAGGGGCAACGCCCTGGATCCATTTTGACCTGGGGTCCCAGATTGAGATGCTACTTCTTAGCTAGCAGGGGAGAAACCTTTGTCCCAGCCCCTCTGGGCCCAGCCCAGCAGGGGACTTTCACAGTGGCTGGAACCAGCCCCCTAGTGCAGCCCCAGGCTCATGAGCTGATGCCTGGAGGAACTGGGAGGGGCAGTAAGTGGGGCAGCTCCCAGCCCTGTCTGGATCCATCCCCGCACAGGTGATCCTGCTGGGAACAAGGGAGAGGGGGCGCTGAGAGAGGAAAGGCCAGGCCCTGTCTCTCTTGAATCACCGGGCTGCTCTGAGCATGGGGGGACGGGACCCGCTGCCTTTGGGGGCAGTGCCGGGAGGAATCCCCCCTCTTTTACCAGCATTCGCCTCTAAGGCTCTGGGACGGGGAGGGTTTAAAAGTGTTCCCCCCAGGGCTTCAGTTCTGGGAGGGGCCTGACCTAGGCTTGCCAGATGCTTTCACCCAAAATCCCGAACATGACAGGAAAAAAAAATAAAAAAAGGAGACCAAACTTGTTGACTGAAAAACAAAACAAACCAAAAACCCCAAAACAAAAACTGGGAGAACAAAATTGTACGTGTCCGGTATTTTTTTTTTTTTTAAACCCAGAGAGGGGCCAGAAATAACAGACTGTCCGGGTGAAAACCAGACACCTGGCAACCCTAGTCCAACCTAAGTGGTAGTAGACAGCCTTGGGGTTCAGAGCATCTGTCTGCAAGGAAGAGGGGATAGGGGTGTGACAGCCTTTTCTGAGACTGTCCCTCTCCCCCCGACAGACTGAGGAGTCAAGTCCACGTTTTGCTCCAGAGCGCCTGTCTGCCAGGGGACAGGGCTGTGCAATGGCCAGGATAGAGCCCGCTCAGGTAAGGGATTTTCCAGAGCTACAGGGTGGGTTGTTATCAAGGCTGGGGGGAAACACACGGGGTGAGGCAGGGAGGGGACAGGGTGTGAGGAGCCCTCTAGCACATGTCCAATGGTGGTGCAATATCATTGAGGGGTTTGGAGGTGGGGGTGCCGATTGCAGGGTTCGCCTAGGGCGCCAGTTGCTGGCAGCTAGTCTAGGGCCGCCCCTGTCCCTGGGCAGAGCTGAGAAAACCATCCCGACTACCAGGGCCGGAGTCTGACCCAAAGGCTGCGGTGAAATACCAAGGAAGGCCGTCGGGATTCCTGTCCCCAGCTCAGAGCTCGGCTTCCCATCTCAGTCTGTGGCTGGCGGGCACGTGGGGAATAAGAAAGACCTGCCCTGCCCTGCCCTGCCCTGCGCTGCCCTGCGCTGCCCTGCCTGCTGGGGGCACAAGGAGCTCTCCTACCCCTCAGACATCCTGGCTGCTCTGAGCAGGGTGTATGTGTGTGGAGGGGGATTCTGCTCCCCCATGAGTAGCAGGATTGTGGCTGGGGCTGCAGGCAGTGGGTGAGGGACTCTTGTTGTTGCAGATGCGGGTGACCTTCGAGGAGGTGGCTGTGTATTTCACCCAGGGGCAGGGAGCGCTGCTGGGCCCCGCTCAGAGAGCCCTCTACAGGGACGTCATGCAGGAGAACTACGAGGCGGTGACCTCGCTGGGTAAGGGCGTCCTGGCCCCTCGGGGATTAGCACGTGTAGGGCCTGCATTTCTGAATCCAGTCACTTCTGAGTCAGCTAGACCAGTGTATCTCAACCAGAGGTACGACCCTTAGGGGTACTCGAGAGAAGTCTGGGGGATACGTCAACACAACTGAAAATTGAAGAAAACTGAATTTTTGTTGTAAGTTTTACAGCGCTTTATTATTTTTGTACTTTTTACACCCAAAAATTTAATCGCCTGGCTGGCTACAATTAAGTTGTTTAAACAAATATGTTGCAATGGTAGAAAAAAAAATGTGTGTCTGAAAACTAAGTAGTGGGGTACTTGTAATTTTTTTTGTTGAAAAAGGGATAATTTATAAAAAAGGGTAGAGAAACACCGAGCTAGACCAGAGGAGAATGGGTTTTATAATTCACAGCTACTGTGTGAGGGAGACTTGCATTTCCGTACCCTCTACAAGGGGACCCGGGTGTGAAAAACCTAATGGAGATGCTACAGCATCCTCACTCCTCCAGCTTTCAAGGGGGTGAAAGACATGTATTGTCCGGTCTGTGTTGTTTCTCTGCTCCACACAACATTGCTATTTACGTCCCTCCTTGGGTACGTTTACACTTCATGCTTATTTCGGAATAAGCTATTCTGGAAGAAATACTCTGAACTAGCTTATTTCAAAATAGAGCATCTATACTACTAGGAAGCCTCAAAATTAGTTCAAGGCAGGCTCCCCTAATGTGGATGTGCTATCTCGATTTAGAGCCCCAGGAAGCAGTGGGGAGAAATTACCTAGAATGGCCTTGGGGAGGAGATATTTCGAAATAGCAGCAGTGAAGCGTCCACCCTGCAGCTATTTCGGAAAAGGAGTTATTCCTCAGGGAATGAGGTTTACAAAAGTCAGAATGAGCCGTCTGTTATTTCGATATTATTTCAAAATAGCGGAATGGCTGTGTAAACGCTCGCATCGTTATTTCAGAATAACGCTCGTCATTCCGGAATAGCGGTGTGGTGTAGACGCACCCCTTGCGATGAGCTCCAGCCGTGGGGAAGGCTTTGCAAGTTTGGAAATAGGCAGGGATTTAACTTGAGCTGTGTGTACATTAGCAGGATGCCTAGAATACATAGACTACGTAAAGTTCTAGTGAGGGCGTCATAATTCTCCCCACCTTCCCAGAGGTCTGCTTCTCCTGAGGGGGGCTCCGTGACCACGCTCCTGTCCTCTTGCATTTCATGATCCCCCCCACCCCTCCCCAAGCACAGGCACGAATTCCACACACAGAATGTCCTTTGGGACAACTACTCCACCAGCCCTCCCTGCGCCCTGATCTGCTCTGATTTCACCCCCTCTGCAGGGTTTCCCGTTCCCAAACCTGAGCTGATCGCCCGGCTGGAACGAGGGGAAGAGCCCTGGGTGCCCGACCTCCAGGCCGGGGAGGAAAGAGAGATCCCGAAAGGCACCTGCACAGGTAAGGAGTCAGCAAAACCGACACCCAAACTTTCTGGCAAGTGCAGGAAAAAGTTGAGAACCCCAAAAATGTGGTGGGAGTGAGCGCCCTTTCCTTCTGCCTCATTTCACTCAGGATACATCTAGACTGCGAGGATCTATTGGAAAAAGATACGCAACATGGGGAGCGCATTTTGCGTATCTTTTTCCGATACTTTTGTCGGAAGAGGCTTTTCTGAAATTTGGCCCATCTAGACTGGGCCAAATTTCTGAAAAACCCCCTCTTTCAAAAGCCCCCTTCTTCCTCGTGGAACGAGGAATACAGGGGCTTCCGAAAGAGTGCGTTTGCTCTTCTGCAAAGAAAAGCTAGACACAGAGGAGTTTTATTTGGATACCTCCGCAGTCTTGCCGTGCCCTCTGAGTCAGCTGTAGTTAGCAGATATCACTCACATCTTTCCTCCACAGGAGTTGTTTGACTTCTATATTGGGAGGTGGGGGGGGAATTCCATGTCTTTTCAATATGGGGGGGGGGGTAATTTTGACTGTGATTCCAAGGCAGTTTAGGCAACTGGAAACTGCTGGTTTTGCAAATAGTACAGGTGGCCCCCGAGTTGCGACGTGATCAGTTGCTGGGGAAGCGTTACAAGTTGGGGGTGTCGTAACTCGAACCTGCATTTACGAGAGGCACCATGCACTGTCGTAAATGTGGGCCGAGGACGTAGGTTGTGGATTTTCAGCCCCTTCTGCACTTACAAAAATGGTTGTAAGGGCGGGGGGGGGGGGTCGCAAATCAGACCATGGTAAGGCAGGGGTTTCCCGTAACTTAGAAATATCTGACAGCTAATTAATGGGAAACCAAGGCTAGTGAGTGGGCTGCATGAGTGACCCTCCTTCATCTTGGGGGGCCGCAAGATGGCCGTAACCAAGACGGCCTCCCAACACAGGATCGTTTTGCTACCTGCGCGAGCGTGCCCAGATTTTTTTTGGTGTGCCAACGGAACCGTAGCAGCGCTTTGATGCGATGTGGAGGGAGTGCACGGCTCTTGCAGTCCACGCCGCGTGCAATCGGCACACCCCTCACGTCACGTGCTCTTGTTTTTACGTGCATGTCACTGTACGACACCAGTAGGGGAAAAAAACGACACGGCGGGAAACCAGCGGAATCTGGCCCCTTTATATTGCTTCTGGAATGCTGCTCTGCGGGCTGGAGGGAGCACACTGCGGAAAGGGGAGTGCTAAGGGCTCACTTCCCTCAGCCCCGCCTCTTCTGCCTGAGGCCCCGCCCCTTCTGAGAGCATGGAGTCCTGTTCCGTCCCCCCATAGCCTACCTTGGCCTGGGATCTGCAGTGGGGCTCTGCCCTGCTGTATAAAGTGTACTGGTGGAATTTAAAATGGTAATCGTCATTCTTTTTCTGACACTCTTACTAAAGTCAGAAGGGAACCTCCTAATCACCTTCCTCGTCTGACCTGCCTTGCCTACCCACTGCTGTAATAGACCCCTAAACTCTGGTTAGGATTGCCATGTGTCCGGTGTTTGCCTGGACAGTTCGTAAATTGCGCCTTCTGTCCAGTAAAAAAACTCCAGAAAATACCAGACATGTAAAATCTCTGATATTTTCTGTTTTCCTCACTTGGAAGGCTGGCAGGGAGATTTTCCCCCTGCTGCATCTGGCGAGGGTGGGGGGGAGCAAGGAAAGTGGAAATTTAAAGGTGTAGTGACTTTTTTTTTTTTTGCTTAACAAGTTTGGTCTCCCGTTGTTTTTTATTTTGTTTTGCTCCAGCAATTTTTTTCCCCTGCCATGTTCAGGATTTTTTGTGAAGGTATCTGGCAACCCTAACTCTGGCTGAGTTGCTGCCATCCTTAAATCACGGTTTAAAGCAGAGGTGGGCAATAAAAGGGCTGTGGTTCACCAGGGTTAACACTTGGTGGGCCACTGCTGCTCTATTTTATCTGCGTCTCCGCAGACATGGGGGATCGCCGTTCCCATGAGCCGGGAACAGTGATCTGCAGCCAGCAGAGCTGTGATTCCCCTGTACTTGTGGAGGCGCAGGTAAGTACAGTAGTGCAGAGGTCCACAGGGGCTAACCTTGGCGGATGGAATCCGGCCCACGGGCCAGTATTGGCCCACCTCTGGTTTAAAGACTTCAGGTTGCAGAGAATTCAACACTGACTTAGAGGATAAGTGACCTCCTCCCCCACGTGTTCTCTGCCAATCTGCCCTGGGGGAAAAAACCTTCCTGATCCCAAATAAGAAGACTACTTAATCCCTGAGGATGCGGGGAAGACCCACCAGGCCGATACGGGGAGAGAATTCTGTGTAGTGACTCAGAGCCCTCCCCATCTAGCGTTCCGGCTCTAGCCATTGGGGATTTTTGCTACCGGCTGTCTCCCGTAGATGCCTTTGTAAGCAAACCTATTGTAACCATCTCCATAAACTCATCGGGTTCCTCCCCACACACTTTTTCTCTTGGGAGATTACTCCAGAATTTTCTCCCTCTGGTTAGAAACCCTCACCTCATTTACAACTCCTCTCCCTCCAAGGTGTTTATGCCTCTGATGTATTCAGGGCCGACTCGAGCCATTCCTGTGCACCGGGCAGCGGGCGCGCAATGACAGTCCAGGGATTTAACTACTCAAACACATCTCAACAGAAGACCGTTATATTGACTACTTTTTGTTTTGGCTCCCAGTCACAGGCCATGTGTTGAGCCGCTCATAAACCCAAACCGCACTGTGGGCTTCAAACAAACAAGCTATGGACCATGTGTTAAGTAGCCCTAGGTTACACTAAACAAGCCAGCCTCTTTGAATCTCTCCTCATAAGATAGGTTTCCCATTCCTCAGATCATCTTAGTAGCTTCTCGGCACCTGTTCGAGTTTAGATTCATCTTTCTTCACCATTGGGGTGCATCTCCACTGCATCATAGCTCGAAGTACGGTACCCAGTTTGAGCTATGCAAATTGCGTATCTTATTTCGATGCTATTTCGAAGTAGCTTATTTTGTCATTTAATTTGGAAATAAAGCTCTATTCTGAAACGTCCCTTACTCCTCATAGAATGAGGTTTACAGGGATGTCGGAATAGCCAGCCCAAAATAATGGGCTTGATGTGAAGATGTGGGATAGCTATTTTGGGATACTCCTGCATCCCGAAATAGTGTAGCAGTGTAGACGTACCCCGGGAGACTAGATCTGCACATGCTACTCTAGATGACATCTCACCAGGGCCGTGTACAATGGCACTAACACTTCCCTGTCTCAACTGGAAAAACCTTGCCCGATGTTCAAGATTGTATTAGCCATTTCGTGACTGCATCACATGGATGGCTAATAGTCATTCCATGATCAATCAATACACCCAAGTCTTTCTCCTCCTCCTCTCACTTCCAATTGTTAAGTTCCCATTTTAGGGCTAAAATTATAGCCAATTTCTCCTCCCTTTAACATCCGCATTTCCACATCAAATGCTATGAATGGAATACATCCAGCCCACTTAATTATCCTCATCCACATAGGTTCTACAGCAGACAGGTACTTCTTCTTCTGTTATATATATCTTTTGGTTTCTGTTATTTCCACTCCAACTCATCTGAGAAAGTGGATTTTACCCATGGAAGCTCAAGATTCTATATATATTTTAGTCAGTCTCTAAGGTGCCTCAGGGCCACTCATTTTTAAAATTACAGACAAACACGGCTACCCCTCTAAAATTCTTGATTTCAGTCCCTAAATGCATGGCCTTGCACTATTAACTGTCATCCCCATTCTATTACTCCTGTTTGGGTGTGTCTAGACTACAGAGTTTTGTCGACAAAAGTGGACTTTTGTCGACAAAACTATACCAGCGTCTACACTACCGCTGAGTTCTGTCGACATAACGTCGACAGAACTCAGCAGTTTTGTCGACGCTGGTAAACCTCATTTTACGAGGCATAACGCCTTTTGTCGACAGAGTTCTGTCGACAGAAGGTGTTATTGCATCTAGAGGTACGTCTAGACTACAGGCTTTTGTCGACAAAGCAGCTTGCTTTGTCGACAGAACTGAATGTAGTCTAGACGCTCTTTGTCGACAGAAGCTTTGTCGACAGTATCTGTCGACAAAGCTTCTGTTGACAAAAGCCTGTAGTCTAGACGTGCCCTTTATGAGGTCATCCAGATTAGGGATGTTAAATGACGTTTAACATCAGTGGCGGCCCGTCAATACAGGCGAACTAGGCGGTTGCCTAAGGTGCCAAGATAAACAGCCATTGAAGGCTTTGGAGGCGGGGGCGCCGATTGCACATTTCGCCTAGGGCACCAGTTGCCGGCAGTTTGTCTAGGGCCGCTCCTGGGTAACAGGGTAACTGCAGTGAAGCCACCTCCCGAGGAGTGGGGCACAGTTTAACCAATGAGCATCATCTTCTCAGTTAAACTCTTAACATCCCTAATCCAGATCTTCTTGTAGGATACTCCAGTTCCCCTTGGTTTGGGCAGTTTAATTTCTCATTTCTCATGTGAATCTGTATCTGATGCCTTCCTGACTAGGGATGTAAAAGTATAACTGGTTAAATGGTTAATGGATAAGCTTCGGGTTATTGGTTACTGTTCACAGTTACACAGAGGCTCCAGCCCCACCTCTGGGGAGCTGGCTGCTGCCCCGTGCTGCTGCTTCTGTATCAGAGGCAGCAGCGCAGGGCGGAAGCTGGATTCCTTAGAGCCGGATAGCACGCAGGAGCTGGTGCACGCCAGCTCCCAGGGAGCCGGCTGCTGCCCTGCAGATGCGAGTAACTATGTAACCGCTGAGATTTTCAGCCGTCCCATGGTTACTCATTTACCTACTTTTGAACATCCCTTTTCCTGACATCCAGGTAGATTATTAGCTCTACCACATTTCCTTTGTTGAAAAAGAGCAGTTGTCGTCTCAAAAAAAGATATCAGCAACTTTTGTTACCCTCCCCTTGTAGAAAATCCTTCAATTGCTTTCTATTATTTAGGCTTCTTCTTTTTTGCAGTTCACCACGCTTGGAAGAGATCATTTAACTTCCGGATACATTCAAGCAGCCATGCCTTATCTTAATCACAACTGCCCTCCTCAGAGGCACAAATTCTACCTTCTCTCCGGAACTGAGCACATTTCATGCTCAGGCTGCCTGCCACTGAGGCTTGCAGTTTTGGGGGACAACATCCTCACTCTCCCCCCCCCACACACATGCCACCTATGCTTTCCAGCCTTCCGGTTAGCTGAAGCAGGAGTTTCCTTCCAAACGCCACTGCCAAATGACTCTTAGGGTGTGAGGGGGATGGCAGAAACCAATGGCTCAAGTCTGCAAAACTCTATTGCAGGGCTGGGCAAAATACGGCCCGTGGGCCGCATCCGGCCCACCAAGCCCCTGGATCTGACCTGTGGGTGCAGTATGGCGCCTCAGGCAGGCTTCCTGCCTGCCCCACCCCCCGTATGCCGCTCAGAAAAGCGGCTGTGGTGCTGTTAGTCTTTGAACAGCTGTGAGCCCAGGGGAGTGGGGAGAGGCTTTGCGTGCAGCCCCTGCCCCCAGCACAGTCCCATTGGCCTCCCTTCACTCTCGCAACTACTCACAGACCCACATGGCCCCTGCAGCTGGTGTGGGAGTGAGGCAGAGAGAGCTTACCTGAGAAATCTGCAGGGCTGCTGGCCAGGGGTCACCCAGGAAGTCTCCCGGCCAGAGCCTGCCTCTGACACTCCAGCTGCTCCCTCCCCACAACTCTCTCCCTGCATCCCTACTCCACATAACCCAAATCCTCTGCCCCCCCGCACCCATATCCCCTCCCAAACCCTGCACCCCAAGTCACAACCCCCTCCTTCACCCAAACTCCCTCCCAGATCCTGCATCTCAATCCCTTACCCCAAGCTCTCTTCTGCACCCAACCTCCATGCCAAACCCTTAATATCATGGAGGAGTGCGGCCCTTGACCACTTACCAAATTCTTGGAGTTGCCTCCCCCGTCAAAAATTATTGCCCACTCCTGATCTATTGTGTTTGGTTTTCCCTCTCTTTCCCCCAGCAACTGATGAGATAGTGAGTGAGAACCAGGAGAGGAATCAACATCAGGAAGTTTCTGGGAAAGTGGAAGGACAGAGGAGAGGAGCTGACGGGAATATTTCCCAGTGCGTGGAACAGGGAGACGCCTGGAGACATCGACACAGGTCAGACATGCTTCTGGGAAATGACCCAAGGAAGAAAATGGATAAAATTACCAAGTGTTGGAAAGGATGGAAGCATCTCAAACAAACCTCAGAACAGCGGACAAACCCCAAAGAAGAGGAAGCCTTCCAGTGTCTGCAGTGCAGGGAACAATTCGTTCTGAGATCACACCTTATTGCACATCAGATAATCCATTCTGGAACAAAACCCCATAAATGCCTGGACTGTGGGAAAAGTTTTAGCCGTAGCTCACACCTCATTGGACATTGGAGGATCCACACCGGGGAAAGACCTTATAACTGTGTTGACTGTGGGAAAAGTTTCATCGAGAGCTCCCATCTTATTAGACACCAGAGAATTCATACAGGTGAGAAACCTCATCAGTGCCTGCACTGTGGGAAAAGTTTCATTCAGAAAACGGACCTTATCTCTCATGAAACAATCCACACAGGAGAGAAGCCCTACAAATGCTCAGACTGTGGGAAAAGCTTCAATAACCGCTCAAACCTTACTAAACATCAGCAAATCCACACAAGAGAGAGACCCAATAAATGCCTGGACTGTGGAGAAATTTTCAGCCACAAGTCAGACCTTACTGAGCACTGGAGAATCCAGAGGGGAGAGAGACCCTATACATGCCCTGATTGTGGGAAAAGCTTCACACAGAAATCAGGCCTTGTCACACATTATAGAATCCACACAGGCGAGAAACCCCACAAGTGCTTGGACTGTGGGAAAAGTTTCACACACCGATCAGCCCGCAATAGACATCAGACAATCCACACAGGAGAGAGACCCCATAAGTGCTTGGAGTGTGGGAAAACATTCACAAGGAGGTCAGCCCTTATGACACATCAGGCAACCCACACAGGAGAGAGACCCCATAAGTGCTTGGATTGTGGGAAAAGTTTCCCACACAGATCATCCCTTACTAGACACCAGGCAAGCCACACAGGAGAAAGACCCTATAAATGCCTTGACTGTGGGAAAAGTTTCATGCACAGATCAAACCTCATTTTACATCAGAGAATCCACACTGGTGATAAACCTCATCAATGCCTTGTCTGCGCGAAAAGATTTAGTAAGAGCTCCAACCTTTCTAAACATCGGAGAACCCACAGAGGGGAAAGCAATCCTACAGATAACTTGACTGCAGGAAAAGATTCATTCTAAGCTCACACTTCAGTGATCAACACACCGGAGAGACCTCAAATGTGGTTCATTATGAGCTTCCATAATATCAGACATCAACAAATCTACATAGGGAAGACACTCCTCCCCCTCCCAGCTCTTTTCAGGGTGGAAAATGCTCCAAGTGGAGCTCACACCTTGATAGACATCAGAGACTCCCCCCACAACAAGGCCAATCTTTGGGGCCACAGTGACAGACCCATCCCCTTGTTCCCACACACATCAAGGACATGGGGATCCAGGGTCCCAGCTGCCTGGGGCTGAGGTGAGGACCCAGTAGCAGCTGGTCAGTGACCCTCTGGCTCTGTCTGGTCTCAGCAAACCCCGGGCAGAAGAGACGAAGCCCCATCAGTCCCTCCTCCCTGGCTGCTGAGCTGATGGGCCACAGATGAGGGAAGGGAAAGAAACTCCTCCAGATGCTCCCTCTGATCAGCTGAAATTCCCCCCTCTCCCTTTCCTTCCCTGCCGGGATCCCCCTGCCTTGGATATGAGGAAAAGGAAAGTTGGCCCAGGCCCCACCTTTATTCTAGACAACTGTCCCCATCCCCCATTTTCCTCCAGCCCCTGGGCTGGGTTCCCCCACTGACCAGGTGATGTTCCCTTCAGAGGGAGATTCCCCCCACAGCCTGAGGTTCTGGGGGATTGTCATGAACATGAGGGTTAGCCAGCAGCCTGGGGACTAAGGGGTTAACTTTACTGAACTCAGGTAGAGTTAGCCAATAGGAATGTAGGTAGGAATCTCAAACTAGGACAAAGGAATTTTGGGGTTTTTTTTCCTCCTTTATCTCTGGGGCAGTTTCTCTCCAGCTATTGAAAGGGACAGGCTGTCTTCCCCCTAAGAAAATACTCTTCACAGTCAGTAAGTAGGATAAAGTTTAGATAAATCCATTAGGTTTTATTGTTTTATGGTTTGGGACATGGGATCTAGTGTCTGTGCATTTAAAAATGGGTTTTGTTCTCCTTTGTAACTAAGTTCCTGGCCCATGGTAAATTTCTCCTCCATGGGTATATTATTTTGTTACTGTTCCATCTAGTCATCATGCTTGCAACAGGAATATTGTGTTGATAATAAAAGTTCTTTCCCGTTTCTTTTTATTAACCTGGTATTGATTAATGTTTGCATCCTGGATTGTACTTTAGGGGTGAGATTTCCCAAGTAGTCTCTCCCTGGTTGCTTTATTAATATTTGGGTAGTGGCAACGGAGATTTTATCCCCAAAATCTAGGTTGTTAAGATTTTTGGGGGAAGTTTTATACCAAAGCCTGGTAGATAAGGTTTTGGGGTACTTTTCCTGGCTCCCATTCCTGCATTTATCGTGCCAGAGTGGGGAATGAGCCATGACAGGGATGAAATATTGAGAGACCAGGAAGATGGGTTATGTGGAGGAAATTGGTGATTGAATGGATGGTTCTGGTGGAGTTTGGGAGATGGAACCTGGGGCTATCAAGTGTTTGGGGCACATGGGATAAGAGGCGAGGGAGAGCACAGAGTTATGAAGGTGCTGCCTCTTCTGACTCACCTTTTCTGCTTTGTCTCCTTGCCTCCCTCTGCATTCAGACCCCACCACTGAGAAGGGCTGATTGCCACAGGACCTTTTGGGGGGGACATAGAGATCCCACCTCTGTCTCTGCAGCATCAGCCTCTCAGGTTCTTTCTGCGCTTGGCCATGTGGTCATAAGAACGGCCGTACTGGGTCAGACCAAAGGTCCATCTAGCCCAGTATCCTGTCTGCCGACAGAGGCCAGCACCAGGTGCCACAGAGAGGGTGGACCGAAGACCATGGTCGGAATTAGCTGGCTCCTTAACCCTTCACCAGGTTTCCTGATGTAAACCGTGTGGCCCTGGCAAACCAGATGCCACCTCATGCTAGAGATCAAATGATTGTTAAATATGTAGGGGACTGGACTCGATGACCTCTCGAGGTCCCTTCCAGTTCTAGTATTCTATGATTCTATGTGCGTGTGTAGTTGATATTTAAACTTCATGACAACTAGCATTGTTTTCACTTACCTCTATCTTGTAGGCTACGTCTACACTGGCATGATTTTCCGGAAATGCTTTTAACGGAAAAGTTTTCCATTAAAAGCATTTTCGGAAAAGCACGTCTAGATTGGCAGGATGCTTTTCCGCAAAAGCACTTTTTGCGGAAAAGCGCCGTGGCCAATCTAGATGCGGTTTTCCGCAAGAAAGCCCCGATCGCCATTTTCGCCATCGGGGCTTTTTTGCGGAAAACAGTACTATGCTGTCTACACTGGCCCTTTTGCGCAAAAGTCTTTCGGAAAAAGACTTTTGCCCAAACAGGAGCAGCATAGTATTTCCGGGAAAGCACTGATGATTTTACATGAGATCGTCAGTGTTCTTGCGGAAATTCAAGCGGCCAGTGTAGACAGCTGGCAAGTTTTTCTGCAAAATCATCTGATTTTTGCGGAAAAACTTGCCAGTCTAGACACAGCCGTAATGTATTTGCAAACATCTCCATTGCGTATACCCCTGTCATGCAATATCCCCTCAAATGAAGAAAAAGCCTGGTCAAATGCAAATGCAGAACTTGAGCAGAAAAGAGCTCATTTCAGAACAAGTAGGCCTTGCGGGTGAGGATCGGAGGTGAAAGATTCAAATTGCATTCCTTCCTCTCTGCCATCAGAAGAAAAGCCCACATTGCCACTCACCCTCTCAGCCTGTTTTCTGTGAGGAAAAGCCGTGACTATGTATTCAAAGAAAGACCCTTCATTTCAGGCCTGTCTGGACTCGTACAGGGAAGTGTATCAGGTACAAAGCAGAGGACCCCAGTGATAATCTGGTGACTATATAAAGTCTATGGGGAAACTGGAACTTTATAACATCACTCTCATCATTTGGAATTACAAACTGCGACTCACCTGTGTGTCTATTTTACCCACTTTAACCTCTCACTAACTCTCACTTTTCTTAGCTGACGAACATTTAGGGTACGGCTACACTGCCGCTTCACCCCCCCCCCCCCCCCCAAAAAAAAGCTATGCAAAATGTGGAGCGCATTTTACGTAGCTTTTTTCAATCCTTTTGTTGGAGGAAGCTTTTCTGATATTTGGCCTGTCTGGACTGGGCCAAATGTTGGAAAAAAACCCTCTTTTGGAAGCCCCCTTATTCCTTGTGGAATGAGGAATATAGGGGCTTCCGAAAGAGCGCATTTGCTCTTCTGGGAAAAAAAGCAGAAGAGCAAACGTGTCCCTGGATGCGTAAGAGTTTTTCTGGGCTATCTACGGGATACCTTAGTTTGTTTACTTCAGGTTTGGCTGCCTGTATTGTCTTGGGTTTGGGCTCTATGGTATCAGCTGATGTATAGTAAGCGACTGGTCGCTTGGGACTGGGAGCGATGTGATGTGATGATTTGGTTTCAGTGATTTTTCATCAGAAAGTCCAATTTGGCTGGGTGGCGAGACAGACTGAAGACTCTAAGGGGGCTGTCTGCAAGTCGGGAGTCAAACTGGGATAGTGACCCAGCCAATCACATTTGTCACTGGCATGGTGGAATGTAATTCCCGAACACAGCCCCAACTTGGCCAGTCTTCCCGGAGGATGACACTCAAAATTGTGAATCACTCCAGCCAGCATGACAAACTCACTTGGGTCATTTTGTCTCCTCCCCCCCACCCATTAGCAGAATGATCTTAGTCCGGGGTGGGCGATAATTTTTGATGAGGGGCCACTCTAAGAATTTGGAAAGTGGTCGAGGACCTCACTCTTCCATGATATTAATGGAGGAGGTGTTGGGTCTGGGATGGAGGTTGAGTGCAGAAGGGAGCTTGGCGTAAGGGATTGGGATGCAGAAGGGAGATTGGAGTCTGGGAGGGAGTTTGGGTGAAGGAGTTGTGACCTAGGCCAGGAGACTTACCAGCCATCAGCCAACCAGCCTGCCTGCAGAGCTTAAAATGTTTCTGCCTGCTCAGCCATGTACTTGAGTAGGAAGTAACTGAGTAGAAGCGTTGTGCTTCGTGACTTCCTGTTATTCAAACAGGCAGCTCCCATTGGCTAGTTTCTGTCCAGAAATCGGCCAATCGGATTGAGCTGGTGGTGGGAGCAACACCTGAATCTTCCCCTCTCCCCTCCAGACTCATAAAGAGAAAGTACCCCACAGCCACATTTCTGAGCAGCATGTAGGCCTGCAGGGCAAGCAGGGGAACCTGCCTGGGGCTTCCCACTGCCTCCATGGGCCGGATCTGGTGGCTTGGCAGGCTGGATTCGGCGTGCGGGACAGATTTGCCCAGGCTTGTCTTATTCCCTGATTTCCCCATTTTGGGGCACATTCTCTCATTTCTAGATTTTCACGTTACTCCAGGTCCTGTTGAAAAGCATTTAGGGCACATCTATACTTACAAGAAGATCAGTGCTCCAGAGATCAATCTTCTAGCATTTGATTTAGCAGGTCTAGTATAGATCCACTAAATCGATTGCTGAGGGCAGCCCCTGCTGGTGTCGGGTACTCCTCCTCCTGCGAGGAGTAAGGGAAGCCAATGAGGCCATGTGCTCCTGCCAGCCTTCTGCTGGGTGGATGCCACCGTGGCTCAGCTTAAGGTGAGACAAATCCAGCTACGCATTTTGCATAGCTGGATGGTGTACCTTAAGCCAATCTGCCTGGTTTAATATAGATCTGGCCCCTAGTGTGTATACATTTTCTCCCTTTTTGGCTAGAATTGAACAGCTGGTAAAAAAAAAAAAAGTATGAACAGGGACAGCGAAATGTGGTTGTGATATTCTAGATTTTGAGGGTGTGTCTAGACTACAGAGTTTTGTCGACAAAAGTGGACTTTTTTGTTTTCTGCAAAAAAGCCCCGATTGCGAAAATGGCGATTGGGGCTTTTTCGCGGAAAAGCGTGTCTAGATTGGCCACGGACGCTTTTCCGCAAAAAAGTGCTTTTGCAGAAAAGCGTCCGTGCCGATCTAGACGCTCTTTTCCGCAAATGCTTTTAACGGAAAACTTTTCAGTTAAAAGCATTTGTGGAAAATCATGCCAGTTTAGACGTAGCCAGGATGGGAAACCTTTTTTGGGTCAGGGGCTACTAACCCACAGAAAAATCATGCGGGTGTGGGGGGGGGAAGCACATAAAAGTGAGAAGGGGGAAGGGGCTCGGGGGCTTCCCTTCCCTTCCTGCAAGTGGCTCCCTCCTCCCCCGCCTTTCCTTCTGGGTCCTGCACACCTCCTTATCCACAGGAGGAGGAGTTACTGGCAGCACCTGGCCGGGCCTGGCTGGTGCAGGAAGCAGCAGCCCAGCGTAACTCCCTGCTGCAGCTGCTCCAGGCCGGGAACAGGCTCCTATTGTTTCCGCACCGCCCCTTGGTGCAGGGAAGGGGCTCTGGAATATGATGCCATGTAGCTTCCTTTGGCCTTCTCTCCTGCGCTCGCCTCCTCTCCTATGTACAGGACAAGAGCCGGAAGCATCTGGCCAGTGCTGCAGGAGAGGTGTCTATGCATGGACCCCCCCTCCTCTCCCGGGGGCCAGACTGAATTTTTTGTGGGGCCGGAGGTTCCCCACCTTTGCCCTAATTATCTCTTCCACAAGCAAAGCGGCCTCCTAGCTTGGGCCCGATCCTTCCTCCGTTCAATCTTAGAGGTTTCCAGCAGGCATCTGAGTTGGTAAGAGGAAAGGGAAGGAGGGTGTCTCTTGGCATCTGCCCTATTGTGTGCTTTTCCCCTTTCATATCCCTTTTGCCCAAGGGGCAAATTCTTATTGCCTAGGGAGGTTTTGGAATCTCCATCCCTGGAGATATTTAAGAGCAGGTTGGACAGATTATTGGGGTAATCTAGACCAGTGTTTCTCAACCTTTTTTATATAAAGTACCCCCTTTTCAAAAAAAAATATAAGTACCCCCCAGTACTTACAGTTTTTAGACACGTGAAATTTTTTTCTACCATTGCAACACATTTGTTTAAACAACTGAATCATAGCTGGACATTTTTGGGTGTAAAAAGTACAAAAATAATAAAGCGCTGGAAAACTTACAACAGAAATTCAGTTTTCTCCAAATTTCAGTGGTGTTGACATATACCCCCCGACTTTTCTCGAATAGCGCTAAGGGTCCTTGTACCACGGGTTGAGAAACACTGATCTAGACGGTTCTGGGTCCTGCCATGAAGGCAAAGGACTGGACTCAACCTTTCAAGGTCCCTTCCAGTTCTTGTGTTCTATGATTCTTTGTGCTCAGGACTGAAAATGGGTTTCGGCATGGGGTGGCCACATGTCTGTCTGGGACCAACCACAGTCGTGCAGGCCAAACAAGACTACGGATAGGCCATTGATTTGAATACTGAGTCATTACGATTCGGCGCATCAGTAATGATCCCCATTTGCACCTTCGGAATTATAAACACACTTCATATTTCTAACGTCACATACGAGAGTGATACATGCACAGCAATAGGATACACACATTCAGCGGGTGACAATCTTTAAAATGACAGGTCACATGATCGGTTTTGCATAAAGCGTCACGGAGTTATGCATATTCATAACCCCCATTTTCATAAAGCACAGGGAGAGCATGGCCCTTACGTTCTTACTTGTGAGGTCTCTCTCCTGTGTGGGTTACTTCATGTCTTAGAAGGTGGGACTTCCGAATGAAACATTTCCCACAATGTAAGCACTTATGGGGTCTCTCTCCTGTGTGACTTGCCCTATGAATAACAAGGTTAGACCTCCGTGTGAAACTTTTCCCACAGTCCAAACACTTATGGGGGCTCTCTCCTGTATGGAATGCCTGGTGCTGAACAAGGTCTGACCTCCACAGGAAAGTCTTTCCACAGTCCAAGCACTTATGGGGTCTCTTTCCTGTGTGGACGGCCTGATGTTTAAGAAGACTTGATCTCCTTTTGAAGGATTTCCCACAGTCCATGCACTTATGAGATCTCTCTCCTGTGTGGAATGTCTGATGTTCAACAAGGTCGATCCTCCGTATGAAACTTTTCCCACAGTCCAAGCACTTATGGGGTCTCTCTCCTGTGTGGATGGCCTGATGTTTAGCAAGCTCAGACCTCCTTATGAAACTTCTTCCACAGACCAAGCACTTATGGGGTCTCACTCCTGTGTGGATGGCCTGATGGGCTACAAGGTGTGACTTCCGAATAAAACATTTTCCACAGTTTAAACACTGATGGGGTCTCTCTCCAGTGTGGATTTTCTGATGTTTAACAAGCTCTGACCTCCATATGAAACTCTTTCCGCAGTCTATGCACTTGTGGGGTCTCTCTCCTGGGAGGACTGCCGGATGTTTCAGAAGGGGTGCTCTGTTTCTGACATTTTTCTGACAGTCCAAGCACTTACACGATCTCTCTCCGGTGTGGCTCATCTGATGTGGATCTAGCACAAGCTTCCAATTCAAACAGTTCCCGCACTCAAGGCACTGAATTGGTTTCTCTTCCGTGTGGCTTCTCCCATGGTTATTGAACCCTGAGTGGTCATTCGTGCTTTCCCCTAGGTCCAAGCAACGAAGGACTCTGTCTCCAGTGTGGATTGTCTGGGGTGTCACAAGGTACGATCTCAGAATGATGCCTTTCCCATCCTGAAGGCAGTGGTAGAGTTTCTCTTCCTTGGAGTTTGTCTGCTGGGCTGCGGGATCCTTGTGTCCTTCCCCGCATTTAACAGGTTCATCCATTTGTTCACATGGGAGGTTTCCCAGCAGCGTCTCCGACCTGTGCCAGTTTCCCCAGGCCTCTCCCTGTTCCAAGCACTGGGAAACATTCCCTTCAGCTCTTCCCACAAAAGTCGCCTGTGCTTCCATCTCCCCAGGAACTTCCTGCTGTTGATTCCCCTCTTCATTCTCACTCCTCTCATCACCTGCTGGGAGAGAGAGAATCCAGGCAGGAGTCACTCACTGTGCTAGGAAGAAAGGGAAAACCCAACACACTAAGTTCCATGTTAACACTAGGAAAACTATTTCGAAATTCCTAAATTCTACTTAACTCCCTTTGAAATAGCGTGTCCACAGTATGGGGAAGCATTGAAATTAGCCCGAGGCAGGCTCCATTAATCTGGATGCGCTACCTTGAACTTAGAGGCCCAGGAAGCACTGGGGAGTAATGAGTTCGAATTACTCTGGGGAGTCGTTTTTTCAAAATAGTGGCACCGGAGCGTCCACACTTCTGCTATTTCAAAATAGCTATTTTAGAATTAGCGTTACTCCTGAGGAAAATCAGGCGTACAGATTTCGAATAAAGCAGCCTGTTATTTCAAAATAACAGGCAGGGTAGTGTGGATGCTCCTGCTTACCGTTATTTAAAAATAACGGGCAGGGTAGTGTGGCTGTTCCTGCTTATAAATTCAACCTAAAGGGGGTTATGTCGAAATAAAGTCCTAGGCTTTGTCTACACTGCAGAGTTTTTGCGCAAAGCCTTGAGAAGCATCCACGCTACAAGCGTGCTTTTGCGCAAGAAAAAGTACAGTAGATCGTCAGAAGACAAGGCATTTGGAGCAAGAGTCATTCCTCTTTCTATGAGGAATAAGCCTTTTTGCGCACGAGCTCTTGTGCAAAAAGATGTGTGTGGACAGACAACAGGGGTTTCTTGTGCAAGAAACCCCTATCAGAAAAAACACAGGTGCTCTGAGGGCCATTCTGTGAATGGCCCTCAGAGCTTTCTTGCTCAAAAGCCCATGGCAGTGTGGATGCGCTCTTACGCAAGAACTTTTTGCGGAAGAGAAGCCTGCAGTGTTGACGTAGAATCATAGAATACTAGGACTGGAAGGGACCTCGAGAGGTCATCGAGTCCAGCCCCCCGCCCTCAAGGCAGGACCAAGCTCCGTCTACACCATCCCTGACAGATGTCTATCTAACCTGTTCTTAAATATCTCCAGAGAGGGAGATTCCACCACCTCCCTTGGCAATTTATTCCAATATTTGACCACCCTGACAGTTAGGAATTTTTTCCTAATGTCCAATCTAAACCTCCCCTGCTGCACTTTAAGCCCATTACTCCTTGTCCTGTCCTCAGTAACCAAGAGGAACAAATTTTGAAGCGGGGGGGATTTAAATCACAAATGAAAATGTACAGTGCACAAGAAAATGTACAGTGAATCGACAGAACAGAAGGGGTTTTGTGGTGTAGGTCTTCCTCTTTCTATGAAGAATCATTTCTTTTTGCGCAAGAGCTCTTGCGCAAAAAGGTACGTGCAGATGGGCAGCAGGGTTTGTTTTTTTTTGGCACAAAACCAGCCAATTGGAAGAAGCACAGGTGCCCTGGTGGCCATTCTATGAATGGCAATCAGGGCTTTTTTGCAAGAGAACGTCCGTGCAGTCTGGACGCTCTCTTGTGCAAAAGCGCCTCGCTTTTCCGATGCGCTTTTGCAGTGTGGACGCGCTCTTGCGCAAGACGCCTGCAGTGTAGACATAGCCTGGGGTAGGGAGTGCGTGGGGCAGTGGGGAGACAGTGTGTTTTGAGGGATGCCTGTAAGTTCAGACAGCAGCACGAAACAACCCCTCCTGAGGCAGGAGAATGGGGAAACCCTGACACCTCAGCCCCTCTTGCTGCCCTCCCCAGGTCATTGCACAACAATCTATCGCTGTGTCTCTCCCTGTCTCACACTCACACACGCTGGCTGTGTCTAGACTGCATCCCTTTTCCGTAAAAGGGATGCAAATTAGACACATCGCAATTGCAAATGAAGCGGGGATTTAAATCCCCCCCCGCTTCATTTGCATAAACATGGCTGCCGCTTTTTTCTGGCTCGGAGCTTTGCCGGAAAAAAGCGCCAGTCTAGACGGGAAGATCTTTCGGAAAAGGCTTTATTTTCCGAAAGATCCCCGTCTAGACTGGCGCTTTTTTCCGGCAAAGCTCCGAGCCGGAAAAAAGCGGCAGCCATGTTTATGCGAATAAAACGGGGAGGATTTAAATTGCGATGTGTCTAATTTGCATCCCTTTAACGGAAAAGGGATGCAGTCTAGACACAGCCACTCTGAAAGGGGATAGGCACGTGTCTGCAGGGCAGACAGCCCAGTGAGTTCCAAACAAAGCGCAGAGGGGACTTGAGGGATTATGGGCCATTTCCGAAGGCCAGTTTTAAGACAGTAAACAATCCAAGTGTTTACACTCACCCACCAGCACTGTATCCAGAGTGCAGAAAGCTCTACCCTTCTAATTGTGGTGGCTTTTTTAGCATATAGAACTGTGGAGCTAGTGTACACTAAGCCTAGGTCTACATTAGACCAGGCAGGTTGGCTTAAGGGACGCATTTTCCATAGACGCATTCAGCTTACCTTAAGCTGAGCCATCTACACTACAGGAAGCCAATAGAAGCACATGCTTGTGTCAGCTGCCCTTACTCCTTGCAGAAGGAGAAGTACGGGATGCCAGCGGGGCTGCGCTCAGCATTCGATTTGGGGGGGTCTACACTAGACCACTGAATCGAACGCTAGCAGATCGACTTCCAGAGGGTCGATCTTTTCCGTACAGTAGACATGCCCTAAGTGCCTTGACAGTGTGGAGATATAAGGGCTGAGAGTTCTGGGAGCTGATTTACTGAGCTGTAACTATCCAATATAGACTTGGACTCAGTCACTGGATTGTACCTCCACCTCTTACCCAAACATGCACAGAGAAGGAAAGCCCTTTCCTGGGTGAGAGGAGGAAGAACTGAATGGCAATTAGTGACACCACTTTTTAGAAATGTTCAACTTTTTTTTCATTCCCCAGCTGGTTTCTGTGTCAGTCCTCACCTGTGCGGGTGCCTCTCCGGATCTCTCTTTCCTCTCTGGCCTGGAGGTTGGGCACCCAGGGCTCTTCCTCTCGTTCCAGCCGGGCGATCAGCTCAGGTTTGGGAACGGGAAACCCTGCGCAAGGGGTGAAATCAGAGCAGTTCAGGGCGCATGGAGGGTGGGGAGAGCGTCTGTCCCAAGGGACATTCCGTGAGTGGAACCTGTCCCCGGGCTCTGCTGGGGAATGTGCAATCCAAGAGGACGGGAACATGGTCACTGAGCTGTTTTGGGAACAGCAGACATGACAATTGTTGCACTCTTATTAGGAGTTCCCAGGATCTGAGCACTCTGGGAGCTTTGCTGATTCTCACCACTCTGCAGTTCAACCCCTGCCTATTTCTAAACCTACAGAGCTCAGAGCCCTCCCATGGTTGGAGCTAGTGTCACCCAGGGACGTGAACAAGGATTTTGCATGTCAAGAGAAAAACAACACTGATGGGCCAATGCATGACTTCTGCCCCTTAGAAAATTAGAGGCGCAGGTGTAGTTTTGCATGTCCATTAGGTTTTGACACCCAGGTCCTATTGGAGAGGGAATGGAAACGCAAATCTCTCTCAGACCATAGCTCTGCATCATGGAATCCATTCCCCTGACATCTAAGGGTACGTCACCGCAGCAGGGCAAAAGTCAAACTAAGCTACGCAACTTCAGCTCCCCCAATTGCGTAGCTGAAGTCGAAATGGCTTAATTCGACTTTTGGCGCTGTCTACACCAGAGTTTCTCAACCAATGATACGAGTACCCTTACGTGTATTCGAGTGAAGTCTGGGGGATACGTCAACATAACTGAAATTTGGAGAAAACTGAATTTTTGTTGTAAGTTTTACAGTGCTTTTATTATTTTTGTACTTTCTACACCCAAAAATGTCATTGCCCGCCCGGCTAGAATTAAGTTGTTTAAACAAATGTGTTGCAATGGTAGGAAAAAATGTTGTGTGTCTGAAAACTGTAGGTACTGGGGATACTTAAAATTTTGGGGGTACTTTATAAAAAAAGGTTGAGAAAGGCTGGTTTACACGGCAGGAAGTCGAAGGAAGAGCACTCTTCCTCCAACTTTCCTTACTCCTCATGAAATGAGGGTTACAGGAGTCAGAAGTCCTCCAGTTAGATCTTATTTCAAAATAATGGCTTGCTGTGTAGACGTGCACTTTGTTATTTTGAAATAACATCACTTATTCTGAAATAACACTGCAGTGAAGACGTACCCTAACAAAACAGGGGAAAATCTGACCAGAGTCAGAAATGCAGGCCCTACACTTTCTAATAACCAGGGCTCAAGACTCCCTTACCCAGCGAGGTCACCGCCTCGTAGTTCTCCAGCATGACATCCCGGTAGAGGGCTTTCTGACGAGCATCCAGCAACACCCCCTGCCCCTGGGTGAAATACACAGCCACCTCCTCGAAAGTCACCCGCATCTGCAACAATAAGAATCCCCCGCTCAGCCCTAGCCACAATCGCACTAGTGATGGGAAAGAAAGCAAGCTCCGGAAATCTCAGCATTGCAATATCCCACCTACCCCCCATAGCAACAACTAGGATTTGGGGTGGGGAGGTAGGGGATCACTCTATGATTTCCTGTTCTGTTCACTCCCTGTGGGGCACCTGGAATTGGCTGCTGTCGGCAGACAGGACCCTAGGCTAGATGGATTTTTGGTCAGACCCAGCATGGCTGTTCCTATAGGCACCTGCTGAATGGGATCAGTTATGGTTTGCTAGCCCTATCTCTTGTCATCAAATTTAAATGAAATATTGTGATTTCTTAGTTTGGTTCCCCTTGTATGGTTACTACCTTGAAATAAATAAGGTTTCTGGATAAGCTGGTTCCTTTGCTTTCAGCTTAGAAGAGAGGAGACTTAGGAGGGCTATGATAGAGGTCTATAAAATCATGATGGATGTGGAGAAAGTGAATAAGGAAAAATTATTTACATATTCCCAGAATATAAGAAGTAGGGGTTGCCAAATGAAATTAATAGGCAGCAGGTTTGAAACAAAAGGAAGTTTTTCTTCACTCAGAACCCAATCAACCTATGGAACTCCTTGCTGGAGGATGCTGTGAAGGCCAAGTCTTTAACAGGGTTCACAAAAGAGCTAGATTGTTTCATGGAGGTTAGGTCCATCAGTGGCTATTAGCCAGGATGGGTAGGAATGGTGTCCCTAGCCTCTGTTTCTCTGGAAGTGGGTGACAGGAGAGGGATCACGTGATGTTTCTCTGTTGCATTCTCTCCCTCTGGGGAATCTGGCATTGGTCACTGTTGGCAGACAGGATACTGGGCTGGATGGACCTTTGGTCTGACCCGGTATGGCCGCTATGTTCCTCTCTCTGCCCTCCCCCTTCTGCGTCTTTTTGGCTTCCCCGTTTGCCCTGCAGAAACGCTCCTTGTCCCTAAACGGAAGATCCCGGCAGTGCCCCAAAACCCTGTGGGGTTTGCTCTTGGAGCGGGTTACTAGCAGAAGAACTGAAGCGGGAAAGTGGGGAGAGGGACATGCTGAATTTGGAGGATGGCAACTTGAAACTGTGGTTTACGCCAGCCGGCAGAGTCCAGGGAGCGATCAGCTTGCGGATGAACTCGGTCATCTCAGCCGGGCTCTGTTACTGTGTGCGGGTCCATCTGAGCCTAGGGCAGGAAGAGCCCTGCAGGAGAGCGCCATTGGAGGGCACTGGCAGAAGGAAGCAGCAGAGGCCTGCATGGGACCCCAATTGGGTGACAACTGGGCGGTGGTGGGGGGGTTGTAAAATTCGACCCAAGAGCAACCCTAATAAGTGAGCACACCCCAAAGACACAGGCAAATCTGGTAACACTCCTGCACCGCCAATCGGCCTGCTCAGAAACTCAGCAGGTTTATCCCACCCTGCCTCCTCCCTCCCCCCGCCCAGCAGCTCCCTGAACCCCCTACCTGAGCGGGCTCCATCCCGGCCATTGCCCGGCCCCTGGCAGACGGGCGCTCTGGAGCGAACTCTCGACGTGTCTCCTCGGCCTGTCGGGCGAGAGGGGCGATGGGGGAGGCGTCAGAAGTGGCTGGGACCTGCTGCTTTGGGCCCACCCCACCCCCACAGCTTCACAGGCTATTGGGGTAAAAGACTTGCCCGCTGGTCCCTTCCCCCTCTCCTGCCCCATGGGGTGGAGGAGCTGCCCCTATGCCACCCCCTCTCCTCCCAGACCCTCCCACTGTCTCCCTCTTCCCCAGCCAGACTCCCCCAGCCTCCCCTGCCGCCAGACCTCCCTTCCCTTCCCCCCAGCCTCCCTCTATTGCAGCCCAGTTCCCATCCGCCCCTATTGTCTCTCCTGATCCCCTGCATCGCCCCGGCCCCATCTCACCCTGCCCCCCCGCCCAGGCTGGGGGTGGGCGGCAGCTGCCCCGGGCCCGGGCGGGGACTCGCAGCCAGCTCCGCCGGGAGCAGCCCGGGGCCAACCCCTCCCCCTGCAGCCCGGGGGCACCGGGGCGCCGCTCCCGGGGGGTCTCTCTTACCTGCCCCCCAAGCGCTGCCCGCCCTGGGGCAGGGGCTGGGCCGGGCCGGGCTGGGGGCGCTGCCCGGGGAGAGGCTCCTGGGGAGGGAGCAGCGGGACTGGCCCGGCCGGAGATTCCCCCTCCCGGCTGCAGCCCGGGCTCCGGGGCCCCGCAGCAGCCCCCGCCGGGGCTCGGGGATCCGGCCCGGAGCCTGGCCCCAGAGTCCCCGCGAGCAGCGGCGGCGAGTCGCTTCCTGCGGCCGGGCCGGAGCCAGCGATCGCTCCCCCCGCGCCTGCTGCTGCTGCTGCTGCTGGGTCCTAGCGAGGCACCCGCCATCCGCGCTGCGCTGCGCCCCTGGGCCTGGCTCTGCCCCGCTCACAGACCCCTCGGGAGAAACCAATAAAGGCGCCCAAAGGCCCAGGATCTGGCTAATGCAGGGACCTTTCCTGGCTTGGGAACTGCCCCTGGGGAAGGGAACAGCCGAGGAGTGAAGTCCCCCCCCTACTCGATTTCCCCAATGCCTGCCTGACCTTGGGGGTCTCCCCTTCCACTCTGGTCCCCCTGATCCGGGTGAAAAAATTCCTAACTGTCAGGGTGGTCAAATATTGGAATAAATTGCCAAGGGAGGTGGTGGAATCTCCCTCTCTGGAGATATTTAAGAACAGGTTAGATAGACATCTGTCAGGGATGGTGTAGACGGAGCTTGGTCCTGCCTTGAGGGCGGGGGGCTGGACTCGATGACCTCTTGAGGTCCCTTCCAGTCCTATTATTCTATTATTCTATGATGCTGGGCCCAGGATTCCCCAGGGACTCAACCCCCTCCCCCGCTGAAACTGTTGGGAGCACTCAGGGCAGGGGTGAGCGTGTCCGACTCCAGGTACCCTCTGTGCCCTGGCTGCTTCCCGGCCCACTGCACAGAGTTGAGAGCACAGGGACCATGTATTAAACAGCCAGGAGCATTGACAAAAGGGAAAGTGGGGCAGGCGAAAGGAAACACCTGGTCTCGCTTGGCAGACACGTGGGACCCACAAACAGCATCTCTGCAACGGAAGGGAAAGTCACAGGCTGTTCTTTACAGTTGCCGCCAGGCCAGGCTGTGCTGCAGAGGTGCCACGGGCTGGATAGTGGCTCTGGGGGTGGCTGCATGTGACAGGACCCTTCTTCCTGGCATCAACCCCCACTGATCCCCTCCAAGTCCGAGGCTGGGGGCATCTCCCTGCATTGGGCCTTCTGCTCAGGCTCCCCCTCCCTCCATCCTGCTGCTCCCCACTGCTCCAACCCCAGCTCTTCTCTGCCTCCAGCCCACCTCCCTGGGCTGCACCTCTCTGCTTTCTGCCTGGTGCTGCTTTGCCCCCAGCCCAGCCCAGCCCAGCCCAGCCCTGTCCTCAGCAACTCTGCCCTGGCCCAGCTCACACAAAGGATGGGACCCTCGGGTCCTGGTTCCCTCATTGCTCTGCCTGCCTGACCTGAAGAGTTGGACCGTCCCCATTGCCAGTCACAGGCTCTTGATTTCTCACTGGCCCTTTCCCTTTCTTTTGGTACTGGGGAAGGGCCAATCAACCCCCCACTACGAAGTTTCAGTGAGGGGCCCTGACCTCGTCCCAGGGACTAGTGGTGGAGGGCAAAAGGGGCAGTTGTTCCAGGTCCTGGTGATTCAAATTCAACATCTGAGCCTCAGCTGTCTGGCTCTGAGGAGCAAACCCTGCACTTTCTCAGATCTCGTCCCTTCACATCCCCCCACCCCTGAATTGTATCGCTGCAGGACTCAGGCCGTAACTTTATTCCTTCTTTCAGTCTCTGCCTCCGGCAGCGTGAATCATGTGCCCACGAAAGCTCTTGCCCCCATCTGTGTGTTGTGTTAGCCTCCAAAGTGCTACAAGACTATTTGTTGTTTTTTAAGTCTCACTATGTGCGGTTGGGCTGAGAGATATTGACCGCTGTCGTCATTCAGAATCTCACAACAATGTGTGAGCTACAGATTACAATCAACATTTTAAAAGGGCTCTTCTGGCAAATGAGCATTTGTCTCCCAAAGTCCTCAATAAATATGAGTTACATCCTGTTAAACTAAAATAATATCTAACTATGTGACCTAACAGCCTTCTGAAGAGAGAAAACCCCACAGTCCAGGGCAGATAATAAAATGCTTTCATATTCATAATGGCTGTGTCTAGACTGGCCAGTTTTTCCAGAAAATCAGCCGCTTTTCCGGAAAAACTTGCCAGCTGTCTACACTGGCCGCTTGAATTTCTGCAAAAGCACTGACTTCCTACTGTAAGAAATCAGTGCTTCTTGCAGAAATACTATGCTGCTCCCGTTCAGGCAAAAGTCCTTTTGCACAAAACTTTTGTGCAAAAGGGCCAGTGTAAACAGCTCAGATTTGTTTTGCGCAAAAAAGCCCCGATCATGAAAATGGCGATCGGGGTTTTTTTGCGCAAAAGCGCATCTAGAATGGCACGGACGCTTTTCCGCAAAAAGTGCTTTTGCGGAAAAGCGTCTGTGCCAATCTAGACGCTCTTTTCCGAAAATGCTTTTAACTGAAAACTTTTGCGGAAAATCATGCCAGTCTAGACGTAGCCAATGCGAACTCTCAGGCTACATCTAGACAGTGGCATTTTTGCAGAAAAAGCTACGTAAAATGTGCTCCGCGTTTTGCGTAGCTTTTTCTCCTTTTTTTTTTTTTTTGGAAGAGGCTTTTCCGCCATTTGGCCCCGTTTAGTTGGAGCCAAATGGTGGAAAAGCCTCCTCTTTTGGCAGCGCCCTTATGCCTTGTGAAACGAGGTATACAGGACTCCCCGAAAAAGTGCATTTGCTCTTCTGCGAAAAAAGTGGAAGAGCAAACACATTCCTTGGATGTGGCGGGATTTTTGCGGGATACCTCTGTTATCCCGCAAAAACCACATAGTCTAGATGTAGCCTCAGAGGATCCTTTAAAACTAAAATATCAGGAAGATAAATGTACCCGTTTTTTTCTGACGCAGCAAAACCTCTTCACTACTCCCCTCATTATTCAGTTGTATTAGTAGCAAAAGTTTTAGCAGCATTATAATAAAAAAAAGAGAAAGACAAATCATCCCATCTACAGAGGATTTGGACTAAACTTGGAAAAAAGCAGAGAAGTAATTTTCCCAGTACATTGGAAGAGATTTATAAGCTTGAGTGTTTGTGACTGTGTTAAGTGTATTAAAAAACCTCATTTGTAAATATACAAGAGTTCTGATAGTGTGAGCATTGAAACCGTGCGCATCAGGGTTCCCAGCCATTCACTGACTGAAATACTGGGCCTGATCCTGGGATAAAGGACCTATCAGCCCTCAACTGGAAATTTGTAAGTCCTCTATATAATTATATACAAGATTAGACAAGGAAAGTAAGGGGGGAAACATTTCAGGTGGGGTTGGGATCACTGTTCCTTCTAAGATTTTCCATCCGCGAGTGGAATGAGTTTTGTCTTGCGCACCAATACTGACATCGTGCACTCTCGATCGGATGTGTGTCACCGGGGCACCCACCAGTTACTAACCAATATCTTAGCTACATGTTATGGAAGAAAGAATACTAAAACAAGGGCTAATTAACACTGTGCTGTGGCTATTCTCTGTGGGGATGTTAAATTTTGATTAATCAACTAATTGAGTAGTTGATGGAATTACTCGATTAGTCGATAAGGGAGGTGCTTGCTATCCAGCTGTGCCTCTCCCCTTGAAATGTACAAAACCCGCAGGCGGCTCTTGTACATTTCAAAGGGGGGAGGAGTATCAGTCAGGATGGTACAAGCGGGAATGTTTCAATCCCCACTCGTGCCATTTTCCCACTGCCCTCTGCTTCCCCTGTCCCCCCCCCCCCACGGAGACAGTGCTGGGGGGGGAGTGGGAGCCAGCTTCAAACCTGGCTCCCTTCAGGACCAGCTCATGCTGTCTCTCTCTGATAGAGGCAGCAAGGGGAGGGGGAAAGCGACTAGTCGAGTTCTTACTCGACTACCCCATAAGCGTATACATACCAGGTAGTCGGCTAGTCGCTTACATCCCTAATTCTCTGCCCCCTTGTGATGGGGTGTACCACCCCACCCCCCGCACTGAGCAGGAAGGGGTTAACTCAGCCCTGAAAGCAGAGGAGGCCACACCCCCTGTACCATACTGGGCATGCTCGGGCTGCACTACTATAAAAGGGAGCAGCTCAACTCCGTTGGGACTGGCAGCCAGAGAGAGAAGACGTGTGGAGCCAGCTCCCAGCAAGCCCCAGTGACTACCTAAAGGCTGGGATGCTACCACATGGGCGGGAGACCAGACGCCTCTAGAGACCTTGCTGGATTTGGAAATAAGGGGAAGTAGCCAGGACGCAGAGGGAGGTGGTGAAACAGAGGCTGTGTCTAGACTACATGCCTCTGTCGTCAGAGGCATGTAGATTAGACACATAGGCAAAGGCAAATGAAGCCGCGATTTAAATGATCGCGGCTTCATTTAAATTTACATGGCTGCCGCGCTGAGCCGACAAACAGCTGATCAGCTGTTTGTCGGCTCAGCGTGCTAGTCTGGACGCTCCCCTGCCGACATCAAAGCCCTTTGTCGGCAGCCCCGGTAAACCTCATCCCACGAGGACAAACAGCTGATCAGCTGTTTGTCGGCTCAGCGCGGCAGCCATGTAAATTTAAATGAAGCTGCGATCATTTAAATCGCGGCTTCATTTGCCTTTGCCTATGTGTCTAATCTACATGCCTCTGACGACAGAGGCATGTAGTCTAGACACAGCCCTAGACTCAGCAGTGAGCTGAGACCCGGGGGAGTAGGAGGCAGCCCAGGAGTAGCAACGGCTACCAGGTGAGTGAGCCGCTGTTGAGGAGTCAGCGTGTTGTGGTTTGGATTTCCTTGCTGACTCAGTGGTGAGAGCAAGTCACTAACAGGGCCCTGGGCTAGGGTCCAGTGGAGTGAGAGATCCTGGACCCTCTCCTCCCCCGCTGGGGGAATATGAACCTTTCCCCTGTCTGCTAACTCTTCAACAGACTTCTACCTTGGGGTTACTGTGGGACTTTTGAACTGTGCTGCCCTGACAAAAGAGGATGAGCATTGGACTTCGACCTTTGGGTCACTTAGGGGACTATAGGACAGGGTTGTCCTGTCAGTAGGGGTGAGCTTTAAATCGAGCTGGGTGGCTTGAAGGCAGAGAGAGAGAACAGACTCCTAGGCAGAAATAGAGGCACCGGCTGGGGAGGACAAGGGAGGGGGCTAAGTGCGCGAGCGGCGAGGTGGGCCACCCCACTCTGCCTAGGAGAAGATCATCCCCATGCTCATGTGGCACCCGCCCAGGGCTAATAGGGAGCAGATGGGGCACAAAGCATGAGGCAGACTCAAGGCGCTGGCTATGTACAATGTGAGGAGCACATGGAAACGAGCCAGGGCCAGAAGATGCACCAACTCAGGGAAGGTATGAAGACATCAGGACTGGGACCAGAGCAGTGCAACTGAAGCTAGGAATTAAAAAAAAAAAAAAAAAAAAAAAAAAAAAAGTGAAATCATTGCCCCCCTCTAGACCACAAAACTATTTTTAAACTTGTTTGTAAGAGCGAATCGCTCCGCCTGTGCTCTCTCCCTCCAACAGTCGTCAGTAACAGACAGCCGCTGCATTAAAGTGACACTGTCGGCTCACATCCTCGTGGTTAGCGAGACCAACCACGTCTCCAGTTACAAACGACAAAAACGATCCCTGGGGTACACACCCACGCTAACGTGCACACGCTTTCTTCTCATGGGGAATGTTTTCATCCACCCCTTAGAAAACTAGAGAACAGAAATAATCTTAACGAAGTGCTCGTCTCATTAAAGTGCACTCGGCCAGATTTAGAAATCTGCATATTAGACTATGCGCCATGTCCCTATGTTACAGAAACACATCTTGGGCTCTCCTTCACATGACAGTTATCAGACACGCCTTCTGATTAGCATGTGGAGCACCGGGCAGCCAATCAAAATCTCTTGCTTTAACTTCCTGACTCTGCGGTGCCTCAGGCTCCCTTACAACACAAGACAGTGATGCTGATGGGTTAGACTTCTTAGCCGTCTCGGCCGCTGTTTCTCCCACTTGCTCTCCTTCTGCTCTAAAAGCTTTTGCACAATGACGCACTGCACTAAATGAGCAGCTTGCCACTTTACAGCCACCTGTGCCCCTTTGAGGAGTCCGATTTATCTTGCCTAGCACCAACGGTCACTTCATTTCAAGCCAACTTGCTCACCAAAATCTGACATAACACACACGTGTCAAAGCTTTGCCCGCTGTTACTGAGAAATTGTTTGCTTTCTCATTTTTGCCATATAAAACCAAACCAAACCAAAGCAACTGAAATACAGACATTGTGCTCACACATCAGTGTAGACCAGGGCTACTCAACTTTGGAAGCCCTGGGGGCCACAATGATACTCACAGCACATGCCGAGAGCTGCAACTTAAGGGTGTGTCTAGACTACAGAGTTTTTTCGACAAAAGTGGACTTTTGTCGACAAAACTATACCTGCGTCTATACTACCGCTGAGTTCTGTCGACATAACGTCGATAGAACTCAGCAGTTTTGTCAACGCTGGTAAACCTCATTTTACGAGGCATAACGCCTTTTGTCGACAGAGTTCTGTCGACAGAAGGTGTTATTGCATCTAGGGTTGTGTCTAGACTACAGGGTTTTGTCGACAAAGCAGCTTGCTTTGTCGACAGAACTGAATGTAGTCTAGACGCTCTTTGTCGACAGAAGCTTTGTCGACAGTATCTGTCGACAAAACTTCTGTCGACAAAAGCCTGTAGTCTAGACGTACCCCAAGTGTGGTGGCATAGACATGCAAATAGCTTCTTTCACACTGATGGGCATGAATACAAAGATTAAGGCATGATTACACAACATGCAGGCCCCGTTTAAGTCAGTTCTGCTGATATTAATAACATGCAATAGTTACCCTATTTCCACCCATATGACAGCACTTTTCATGAGCAAAGACAGTCCAGGAATTTAACTACTAAAACACATAGCAACAGAAGACCATTACAGTAAAACCTGCGTTATCCGGCATGCTTGGGGATTAGAGCATTCTAGTTATCTAAAAATTCTGGTTATCCGAGGGTCCCATCAACCTAGGAAAAACCAATGGACAATAATAGTAAAACTCAAGTTTTGAATATTGGTCGTTTTGTAGCGTGAAGCAGTTGGTCTCACATTTCTATTTTGAGTTAAAGATGATTACAGGCAGTCCCCGGGTTATGTACAAGATAGGGACTGTAGGTTTGTTCTTAAGTTGAATTTGTATGTAAGTCGGAACTGGTACATATTGTAGGGGAAACTCTAGCCAAACATTTCTCCAGAGCTCAGTTTTATTCTCCCACACCTCACTTCCCTCAGTCCTTTATTCTCAAGCTGAGGTGTCTGCTGAGAAAAGCCGCTCCGCGTCTCCCTGGTCTGCTGGGGGGGGCGCTAGCTTCGCGTCTCCCTGGTCTGCTGGGGGGAAGCAGCTAGTGCGGGGTTGCCTCACCCCGTTTGTAAGTAGGGATCCGATGTAAGTCGGATCCATGTAACCCGGGGACTGCCTGTAGTATTTCTGTAGCCATGCAGGAACCCTCCACTGTAACATCTTGCTTGCCTCTCTCTGAGATGCCTGGAGCTTACAGGGCATAGACAGAGCAGTAAAATTAGCATAGTCTTTGAAGCCTTGACAGAAGGCCCGGATATGCTGGCTGCTGTGACCCTGGATGGCTGTAAACAGAGATATGCCAATTGTTGACCTGGAGGCTGCGAGAACTTCCTTGACTGAAACCTATGTTGATACGAATACACACTCGTCTGGGGGGGGGGGGGGGAGAGAAGGAATCTCCCGCCCAGTAAAGAATGTCCAGTACTCACAATTTAGTTCTCTCTCTTGCAAGTGTAAATTAAGTTGAAACTCCCTTGTAAGAACTGACATCACAAAGACGGACCAACATAATTTAGCATCTTAGATAAGAAAGAGGATAGGGGCTCCTATGGGTATACAGATGGTGCCAGCAGCACACTTACTCTGAGCGTCAATCTACCATCTATCTGCTGGTCGGGTTAGGTGATTGGCCTCCCGAGGTTCCACGGGGACGCCCACCTCATATTCGTCGTTCCTAGGAATTCAGGGACTGGCCCTGGCCTGATACACTGGAGTCGAGAGGCACAGAGGGGGATAAAAATTGTACCTGGATGAGTCCTTTGTCTTAAGTATACACATAGACTTAGAGCTCTTTAAAGAAAGCTGTCACTTGGTACCATTATTTCTATTTTCTATCTTTATTTTCTTTGTAACCATTTTAAGATTTGTATTTGCTAGCAGTTAAGAAATAGCCATTGTAACCATATGATTTATAAGCTTCTTTAATAAACCTGTAACTGTTTAAGCTTTAACCGGACTCCTTCAGTTGCTGTAACAGAACCAAGCACAATTTAAAAGAACTCCCGACAGTCATAGGGAGCAGATGCAAGCAGAGCTGGGAGTTTGGATCGTGTTGCCTCCAGGGGACAGATCCGTAGGGGCGCCCGTCAGCCTCCCCTAAGGCCGCCCGTTGTGACAGGACTTTGTGTCCCAACAGTTGAAGACTTGGGTGTATAACACACACACCACGCACTGCCCTGATCATCAGCTGACAACTTAAATAAAAAATTTAAGAGGGGGAGCCTTGTTAGTCTGTAACTTTAAAAACAATGGGGAGTACTGTGGCACCTCAGCCCTGGTCTACACTAGAGAGTTATTTCGGAATAGCTCCCCCCTTATTTTGAAATAAGCAGAGCGTCCACACTCCCAAGCCTGTTGTTTCAAAATAACAGGCGGGTTATTCTGAAATCTGTACTCCTGCTTTCCTCAGGGAATAACACTATTTTGACATTGTTATTTCAGGAGTTATTATTCTGAATGTAGCTATTTTGAAATTTCCTAGTGCAGACATGCCCTGGCTTAGAGACTAACAAAAATGTATGTAGCATCGTGGGCTTGTGTGGGCAAAACCCACTTCTGCAGATGACTCCCAGTCCCAAGAGAGCAGTTACTTATCCTACATCAGTGAGTACCCTAGATCCCACACCCACGCCGATGCAAGTAGCCAAATCGACTAAAAGTTAATCAGCGAAGAAAAGGACGTGAGAGTTCTAGAGAGGGTACAACAGGTAAAATATATGCACAGATGAGTCACAGTTTGTAATTCCAAATGGTGGAATTATTTAACGGTCAGTTTCCAAGAAGTCATTTCATGGTACCCATATTGTCCCTGGGGGTCTTTCTTTGTCCCTGTTATACCTTCCTGAGAGAGTCCAAACAGCCCGGAGATGAAGAATCCTCTTTCAATCCACACTCATGGCCTTGTCTCAGAGAAAACAGGCTGACGGGGTCACTACTCATGTGGGCTTTTCTTCTGATGACAGAGCGGGAGGGATGCATTTTGAGTCTCTGACATCTGGTCACCCGGCACAATGCCTGCTGGCTTTGAAGTGAGCGATTTTCTATTAAAAGTTCTTCATTTGCATGCCACGGGGTGGCTTCCTCCATTGAGGGGATATTTAGTTACAGGGCTATACACAATGGAGACGCAGGGAACTACATTATAAGAAGATATGGTTCAGGGAAAACAATGCTAGTAACATCTCATTAGTTTTCATGAAGTTTAAACACAAACTACTAGTCACTGACATCTCCTAACCAGTTGTCTCTCTAAGTTGAGGGGAAACACAGCTTCACAGAAGATTAATCAGCCCCTCGCAGTCAGAGGCTCAGGGCTACCCAACTTAGAGGGAACCCTGCTCCTAACCCACATGTGGCCTACAGCTCTGGCATGCGCTGGAACATGGTCTGTCAGTCACACACTTTACAGCAGGAAATCTGGTGACAGGGTAAAGAGATGGGCCCAGCTAATCCTGACCACATGGCCTAAACACAGAAGCTGTGTCTAGCCTGGCAAGTTTTTCCGCAAAAGCACCTGCTTTTGCGGAAAAACTTGCCAACTGTCTACACTGGCCGCTTGAATTTCCACAAGAACACTGACAATCTCATGTAAGAAATCAGCGCTTCTTGCGGAAATACTGTGCTGCTCCCGTTCGTGCAAAAGTCCTTTTGCGCAAAAGTTTTGCGCAAAAGGGCCAGTGTAGAGAGCAGAGATTTGTTCTGCGCAAAAAAGCCCCGATTGCGAAAATGGCGATCGGGGCTTTTTTGCGCAAAAGCGCATCTAGATTGGCACGGACGCTTTTCCGCAAAAGTGCTTTTGAGGAAAAGCGTCCGTGCCAATCTAGACACTCTTTTCCGCAAATGCTTTTAACGGAAAACTTTTCCGTTAAAAGCATTTGCAGAACATCATGCCAGTCTAGACGCAGCCAGAGGGAACTGTGGAGGCTGATGCGGTATGGGCAGAGGGAACAGGACCTGTGGGAATCACACAGCCTCGGTGGTGCTGTCTGAATGCTGAGGGGGTAGAGTGGGTGAATGAGGAGAGGCAGCACCTCTCTGCCCCTCTGCTCTCCCTCACCTCTTATCCCATGATCCCCACTCAATAGCCCCCACACCCAATTCCTCGATTCGCAGCCCCCACTATTCAACCCTGTTTCCTCCCCAGAAACCAACCCCCTGCTCCCTCCATATTTCATCCCCCCAGAACACAGGCCTGTGGAGGATGAGGGAAGGGAAGGGAAGGGAAGGGAAGGGAAGGAAAGGGAAGGGAAGGGAAGGAAAGGGAAGGGAAGGGAAGGGAAGGGAAGGGAAGGGAAGGAATGACCAACCCCAGGGACACTCTCCCTGAAGGGAACAGCCCCAGGTCAGTGGGGGGGGGGGGCAGCAGATGTGAGCAGGTGAATGGAATAAAGGTGGGGTCCGGTCCAAATGTGTTCTCGTTCCTATGGAAGGGTAACACTGCCCGCAAAGGGAAGGGAGGGGGAGTCTCTGATGTCTCACATGGTGTGAGCTCCACTTGGAGCGTTTTCCATACCGGGAACAGCTCAGAAGTTACATCCCGCGTGCAGCGTTCGGGATGGTTGATATTACGGGCACCCCAGACGAATCGTTCTCCATATTTCACGTCTCCACAGTGTGGGTCACTGATGTGTGAGGGCGGATTGAGTCTTTCCCGGCGCTCAAGCTGTTGCTTGGGTCCCTCACTTTTGGATTCTCTGATGTTTAATGAGGTGTGACGGCTCCCTAACTTCTCCCACTTTTCCAGAGAAATGAGGAAGATGCTTGAACAAGGACCCACCTTTACTCTGGACCCCCTTGTCCCCCCCGGCCTCCATCTTCCACACTTTTTCCCACACTGCAATTGCTCAATTAGCAAACTGCAAATCAGGGGGCCGACAATTTTCCAAACTGGGTGGACACAGGTTGGACCTCCCTGGTCCAGCACCTTTGAAACCTAACCGGTCCTGAACAAGGGGGTTTGCTGGACCAGAGGGGGTCACATCCAGCCGCTGCGCTCACAGACCCTGGCTCACGGAGGGGCCAAGTTCTCCTCCTGGCCACAGGACTTTGTGCTGGCCAAGGCCACCAGCCCTGGCACCAACCCCGGCTTCCAGACTCCTTGCCAGGCTCCATGCCCCTTCTTCTGCTGGTCTCAGCTGCCAGGCTCGATTGCCAGCCAGACCCCCTGTCCTCAGGCCACTGGCCCCACTGCCAGTCCTGGCCGCTGCAGGACTCTCTGGTCCAAAAACATCTGTGGTCCTGCCTGCACAGTAATTACTCACTTAACACGTGCCCGCTTAACATGTTTTCGCGATAGCACGATTTTTTGGGTGGAACGTTTTTTGAACAACAGGACCGTCCCCGAAATAACACGGTTTCCCCAGCCGGCCGGTTGCCGGCGGCTGCGCGGGGCTTCCACCGCCTCCCTTCAAAGCAGCGGAGGGTTCCATTCCCTGGACACCCCCTCTCACCGGACGCCTTGCTCCCTCTCCTCCAACCCAGCTTGCAGGCTGGCGGCTGGGTTTCCCCATTCCCCAACGCTTGAAACGCAACCCCCACCTTTTCCATTATTTTCAATGGGAAAATTGCTCCCGCATTACACATTTTCACTTAATACGATCATTTTCTGAAACTTATCTACTGTGTTAAATGAGGAATTACTGTACTTCAATTCGGCAAGACAGCAACAAAGAGATTCTATAAAACCTTACTGGCTTCCCAGTAAAATGTGATGGGGTTTCCTGAAAATCTGGTTCATGGGGTTTCCTGAAAATCTGGAACAAAATGTTCGACCAGTCCCAAAGGATCGGCCCTCTTACCTCCCACAAGTTCATGAATTCTTCAACTCTTACATGCTCATAGCTGATTCTCATTAACTCAATTTCCTTACAAGAAGAAAAGAGAAGGAGATTTGGTTAAAAGATCACTACTCATACGGACGTGAATAGAGTCCTTAGGTTAGCTTCGTAGCAGAGATGGTGCTTTGGAATTGAGAAAGGATTCTTTTCAGAATCATTTCATCCAGTGATTCATCCAGTGTCCAAATATTCATTGTCAGGATGGTCCAGATGTGGCTGTCGATTCAAATGCCTCCATTCCAAATAAAGCTTAAGAAGATCTAAGATGCAAGGTTCAGGTACCGTACCAAGAGTATTGCTACGAGTTTTTGCAGCCTCTCACTTATCTGACTTGGAATACTGACCCTAATTACTATTTACACACTTATCTAACATTTCTAAAAGTTGAATCTGAGTCAATTAGCCTGAAAGCTGCTTAACTCTCTTAATGTGTTACAGAAATTTTGCTATTGTGTGGATTCTCTCATGTTTAATAAGGTATGATCTCTGTGCGAAACTTTTCCCGCAGTCCAAGCACATGTGGGGTTTCTCTTCTGTGTGGATGGCCTGATGTCTAACAAGCTTTGCCTTCTCTATGAAACTTTTCCCGCAGTCCAAGCACTTATGGGGTCGCTCTCCTGTGTGGATTGCCTGATGCTTTACAAGGTCTGACTTCCGTATAAAACTTTTCCCACATTCCAAGCATTTATGGGGTCGCTCTCCTGTGTGAACGGCCTGATGTTTAACAAGTTCTGACAACTCTATGAAACTTTTCACACAGTTCATGCACTTATGGGGTTTCTCTCCTATATGGATGGCCTGATGGTTGACAAGGTCTGACCTCCATATGAAACTCTTTCCACAGTCAAAGCACTTATGGGGTCTCTTTCCAGTGTGAATTGCCTGATGTTTAAGAAGGCTTGATCTCCTTTTGAAGGATTTCCCACAGTCCAAGCACTTATGGGAACTTTCTCCTGAGTGGATGGTCTGGTGATTAACAAGATCTGATCCGCTTTTGAAATTTTCCTCACAGTCCAAGGACTTTTGAGGTCTCTGTCCTGTGTGAATTGCCTCATGCTTAGCAAGGTCTGACCTCCGTATGAAACTTTTCCCACACTCTAGGCACTTATGGGGTCTCTCTCCTGTGTGGATTCTCTGATGTGCTGCAAGGTGTGACCTCCAAATAAAACATTTTCCACAGTGCACACACTTATGACGTCTCTCTCCTGTGTGGACTGCCTCATGTTTTACAAGCTCTGACCTCCATATGAATCTCTTTCCACAGTCTAAGCACTTATGGGGTCTCTCTCCTGTGTGGATTGCCTGATGTTTAGCAAGATCTGATGTATGTATGAAACTCTTTCCGCAGTCTAAGCACTTATGGGGTCTCTCTCCCGTGTGGGTTGCCTGATGTTTAGTGAGATCTGACCTGCGTATGAAACATTTCTCACAGTCTGGGCACTTATGGGGTCTCTTTCCTGTGTGGATTGCCTGATGTTTAGTGAGATCTGGCCTCCGTTTGAAAAGTTTCCCACAATCTAAGCACTTATGGGGTCTCTCTCCTGTGTGGATGGCCTGATGTATAATCAGCTGAAACCTTCGTATGAAACTTTTCCCACAAATCAAGCACTTATAGGGTCGCTCTCCTGTGTGGATTGCCTCATGGGCTACAAGGTGTGACTTCCGAATAAAACATTTCCCGCAAGTTAAGCATTGATGGGGTCGCTCTCCTGTGTGGATTCTCAGATGTCTAACAAGATCTGACTTCTGTATGAAACTCTTTCCACAGACTAAACATTTGTGGGGTCTCTCTCTTGGGAGGACTGCCGGATGTTTCATAAAGGCTGGATGGTTTCTGAAATTTCCCTGACAGTCCAAGCACGTACATGGTCTCTCTCCTGTGTGGCTCATCTGATGTGTATTTAGTAAGAGCTTCCAATTCAAACAGTTCCCATACTCAGGGTATTGAATTGCTGTCTCGCCCATGTGGCTTCTCCCAGGGTTACTGAAGTCTGAGGCGTTACTGACACTTTCCCCACAGTCCAGGTATTGAAGGGTTTCGTCTCCCGCGTGGATTGTTTGAGGTGTTACAAAGTGCAAACTGAGAATTAAGCCTTTCCCATCCTGGAGGCAGAGGTACGGCTTCTCTTCCTTGGAGTTTGACTGCTGGGATGCGGGACTATTGTATCCTTCCACACATATAATAGACTCAACTATTTGCTCCTTCGAGTGGGTTCCCAGCAGCCTCTCCGACTCCTGCCAATTTCCGCAGGCTTCTCCCTGTTCCAAGCACTGGAAAAAATTCCTTTCTGCTCTTCCCACAAAGCTCCCCCGTGGTTCCATTTCCCCAGGGACATCCTCATGCCAATCCCAGGCCTCGTTCTCCCTCAGTGTGTCGTCACCTGGTGGGAGAGAGAAACAATCCAGGCAGGAGTCAGTATGTTGGGGCAAAGAAGAACAGCCCCCAGGGGAAATCCGAGACAATAAAGTTGTGAACACTGAGGCTATGTCTACACTGGCGCGATCTTGCGCCAGAAGTATGCAAATGAGGCTAAGCGTGGCATATCGCCGAGCCTCATTTGCATATCTAATGAGGTGCCATTTTTGCGGAAAAGGCTCTTGCGCCAGAAGGAGCTGTCTACACTGTCTACAAGAAAAACCCTCTTGCGCAATGCCATTATTCCTGAAAATAATGAGCGTAACAGCATTGTGCAAGAGGGGGTTTTTGCGCAAGAAGGGGCAGTGTAGACAGCTCCTTCTGGCGCAAGAGCCTTTTCTGCAAAAATGGCGGCTCATTAGATATGCAAATGAGGCTCGGCGATAGTCCACGCTTAGCCTCATTTGCATAATTCTGGCACAGGATCGCGCCAGTGTAGACATAGCCCGAGTGACTGAATGGTACCTCCACCTCCCATCCAAACACTCACTGTCCAGAGGGAGAGGAGGAAGAACCGAGGACAATTAGTAAAACAACATTTTAGGAATTCTCAGCTTGTGCATTCATTCACCGGAGGGTTTCTGTGTCGGTCCTCACCTGTGCGGGTGCCTCTCAGGATCTCTCTTTCCTCCCCGGCCTGTAGGTCGGGCACCCAGGGCTCTTCCCCTCGTTCCAACCGGGTGATCAGTTCAGGTTTGGGAACGGGGAACCCTGCGCAGGGGGTGAAATCAGAGCAGATCAGGGCGCGGGGAGGGTGGGGAGAGCGTCTGTCCCAAGGGACATTCCGTGAGTGGAACCTGTCCCCGGGCTCTGCTGGGGAATGTGCAATCCAAGAGGACGGGAACATGGTCACTAGGGAGGTGACCAGGGAGGTGAGGAGAAATGGTATGTCCTCACTCTGGGGCCCTGGTGACACACTCCCACCTCTGCAGTTTAACCCCTGCGCCTCTTTCTATATCTGCAAAGCCCAGATCCCTCCCCACGACTGGAGCTCGTCCTAAGGAGGTAGGTGAGCAGGGATTTGGTTTCTGAATGTGAAACACCCCAGGCAGGACAATGTAGGACTTATGCTTCGTTGAAAGATGGAGAGGTGAGATAGTTTAGCTTGCGCATTAGTTTTTCTCATCCACATCCCATTGGAGAGGGAATGGAGATACAAGTGTGTGTCACACAGCTGTGCCCCGTGACACCCATTCCTGTCCAGGCGACCTGAGCAAGGAAGAACCAGACACGTGTCAGACACGCAGACCCCGCGGCTCCTAATCCCCGAGGGGCCAGGACTCCCTTACCCAGCGAGGTCACCGCCTCGTAGTTCTCCAGCATGACATCCCGGTAGAGGGCTTTCTGACGAGCATCCAACAGCGCCCCCTGCCCCTGGGTGAAATACACAGCCACCTCCTCGAAGGTCACCCGCATCTGAAATAAGAGTCCTGCACTCAGCCACTGCAGCCCCAGCCACAATCCCACTAGTGGTGGGAAAGAAAAAAAAAAAGCTCAAAGCTTTCCACCCACACCCTTCAGAGGGACTTGGAGACTTTCAGGAGGTGGAGGGGGAAGGTGAGAGCTCTTCCTCCCCATTCGCTTTGCTCCTTGTACCTAAGCTAAAGCACCCCAAAATCAGGTGGGTTACGACCAGAACAATTGTAAGGGGAAAGGAGGGAGAGGGATGTGCTGATCTAGGGGTGTTAAAATGCGATTGCGTTCCTAATCGATTGGTTGGCAGATTATCTGTTGACTAGTCGATAAGGGTAGGCAGTTCTAGTGCTCAATCTGGCTAGCGCCAGTTCAGAGCATAAATCTCCCCAGTGGCTGCTCTTCATTGTACGGCCTAGGGAAGCCACACGCAAAGGCGCTGAGTCTGTCCCTGCTCCATGCGTTTCTTTTCATTCATCACCAGACAGACAGACAGACACACACGGAAAGAGTGGAGCAGGGACCGAGGTAGCAACTTCACACGCAGCTCCCGTAGGCCGTGCAATGCAGAGCAGCAGCTGGTGTGCGTGCGTGCACGTGGTAAACCTCATAAGAATTGTCCTGTCTGCCCACAGTGGCTGATGCCAGATGCCCCAGAGGGAAGGATCACAACAGGGAATCCTCATGTGATCCCTTCCGTCACCCACTTCCAGAGAAACAGAGGCTAGGGACACTATTCCTACCCATCCTGGCTAATAGCCATTGATGGACCTCACCTCCATGAATCTATCTAGCTCTTTTTTGAACCCTGCTAAAGTTCTAGCCTTCACCGCATCCCCTGGCAAGGAGTTCCACAGGTGATGGATGATGAATGAAAAGAAACGTGTGACGCAGGGACTGACTCAGCGCCTTCACATGTGGCTTCCCTAGGCTGTGCAATGCAGAACGGCAGCTGGTGTCCGTGTGTGGTGATGAAGGAAAAGAAACGCGTAGAACAGGGACCGACTCTGCGCCTTCGTGCGCTGGCTACTCTCAGTTGTGCAATGCACAGGGACCGCTGGGGGGATGCAACTAATCGACAGTGCTCATCGATAAACTCCTGCTTATGGGTTAGCCGACTAGTCGATTGGTTGCTAACATCCCTATGCTGGGGGCACATGAGGGAGGCAGCTTGAAATGGCTGTTTCGGCTGAGTCCAGACTCATATAAGGGAGTGCTAATTAACCCGGTTGTCTCAGACGTGCTCTGTTCATGGGTGTGTGTGTCTACCTGGTTCTAGGGTAGGAAGAGCTCAGGAGCCCTGGAGAACGTGCTCCATTGGAGAGAAGGGAGAAGCAGAGCTCCATGTAAGACCACAAGCGGCACACTGATACAATTACAGAACCCCTTCCCCTCCCCGCAAAGAGTAACCTTAATAAATGAGCACATCCCAAAGCAATGCACAAATCTTCTAACATGCTCTCCTCCCATGTGACTAACAGGCCTGCTCAGAAAATGAGCCGGTTTATCCCACCCTATCTCCTTTCAGCCTCGCCGTCTCCCCCTGCCCAACAGCTCCCTGGAAATCCCCTACCTGAGCTGGCTCCATCCTGGCCATTGCCCTGGAAGACAGGAAAATCTGGAGCAAAATCTGGATGCGATTCCTCAGCCTGTCAGGGCGAGAGGGGTGATGGGGGAGGTTATAGAGGGAGCTGGATCCAGTTCCCACCCGGCTTCCCTCCACCCTTCCAGGAACAGAATCTCTCAACCAAATGCCAGAGAAAGAGCAGAATCAAAGGAGCCTGTTTTGTGGCTTGCTCTATTTTGCGGTGTGACTGTCCTCTCCTTGCTCTGGTGGCAACACCTGATGAACGAGCTACCTGGACTCCCCCATCATCCTCCTGGGACAGGCAGGCAGAGTCCGATTCCATTGGCCCATCCGCGCCCCGCCCCTCCATCAGAACCAGCAGTGATGCTGGTCTGGCCGAGATCTGAAACGTATCCAGAAATGAGAGCAGGGCTCCAGGCAGCCCTGAACACTCAGGAGACAGGCGTGATGATTACAGCCCCCTTACTCCTCTTTGAGAGCATCCACACAGGGGGGCTATAGCCCGGGAATTTATACACAGTAATTTCACACCCTAAGCATCAGACCAGGCACAGAAGCCGTGAAGAAGAAAATGAAAAGGGGAGCGGGTGTGTGTGATGGGAAAGTGTAAGCAATGACAAGTGTAACCATGTCATTGCTTACACGCAGGCTCCGGGTATATGTGGGGAGCTGGCTAAGCCACCTGCCACCCCACCGCAGGGTGGAGCCAGGACACGCCTCCCACGTAACCACTGACATTTTCCAGCAGTGACGCAGTTACTGAGTTCCACGTATTTTAACACCCCGTGGGTACAAGTGGGTGAAGCGAGGCAGAGTCGTCTCTGCTAACTCCTTTGGTTTATTTTGTTTCCCATGAAACCCACCCAGCTGGGGGCAGGTGCTCAGATGCAGCGCCTGGCCAAGAAGCTGAAGCAGCAGCCACACAACCAGAATTGCCAGGCCATAAACATTCATAGGTTGTTTTAAAAGAGAGTTCGGCAGCACAGCCTGGATCGCTAAGAAAATGGGAGGGGAGGGTTTTCCATGGGGTCACCAACCCACATTCGCTGTCCCCCTGCAAAAGCAGAACGGAGGCAAAGCACTTGAATTCCACCAAAATGTAAATGAGGTGAGATCAGAACCATGTGCTCTGCTCCTCCCCTCCTCCTCAGTCCACGCACCTGATCGCTGCGGAGATCAGAGCAATCCATTTTAAAAACTCTGACTCTGGCCGTACAATCAGTGCGTATATCACAATGAAGAACATTCCTGAAATGCATCTTTTGTCAAAAGCTAGGAATGGGCAACAGGGGACAGATTGCTTGACGATTCCCTATTCTGTTCACTTCCACTTGGGCACCTGGGTTTGATCAGAAGACAGGACACAGGGCTAGATGGACCTTAGATCCAACCCAGTCTGGCCATGCTTAGGTTCTTATCACAGCAAAAAAGATATTAGTTAGTTAGTTACAATATTTTTACTCCTCCTCTTTATTTAAAATATTCGAGGCAGCTTACACAATTTTTAAAATGCAACATATATATATATATACACACACAAATTAAAAATCGAGATCCCAGGGGGACATAAAACCTGCTAAGACATCGTAAGAGGAGGGAGGGACACACACACACCGCAAGAGGAGGGACACACACACACACACACACACACACACAAAATATCCCAGGGAAGAGAAACCTGCTAAGACATCACAAGAGGAGGGACACACACACACACAAAATATCCCAGGGAAGAGAATTCCACAGCCTGGGAGCAAAAGCTGAGAAGGCCCTGGTCTATGTAGATGTTAATCTTATCTCTAAAAGTAGAGGAACAGGGAGCAGTCTCCCAAGCTGATCTCAATCCCTGGGGCAGGTTCACGTGGGAGAAGACGGTCCTTCAGATACCCCAGACTCAACCCGTTTAAGGCTTTATAGGTCATAACCAAGACCTTAAAATGTGCCTAGAAACATACTGGAAGCCAGTGCAGCTATCGGAGCACTGGCATAACATGCTCCATATAACAAGCATTAGTTAAAACTCGAGCAGCCGCATTCTGGATCAGGTAAAGTTAGCATCCATAAAAGGCAGTGAACTGAAAATAGGCAAGCTAGTATAAACAACACGGTAAAAAAAACAACATAAATGAATGGTCTAGCTAGCAGCACCTTAACCTAGACCAGGGGTGTCCAAACTTTTTTCAAAGAGGGCCAGATTTGATGAAGTGAACATGCGTGAGGGCCGACCGTTTTGCCTGACATTCTTTGAACCGTTAAAATTAAATGCAAATTAACTATTTTATGCAAAGTTTATTGCAAACAGCATACTTTTCATTTCGTCACATGGATGACAAATCTAAACAGGTGTTAAATCACTCTGCCTTTCATATCTGAAGGCCAGATGAAAAAAAAAAATCCAGGAAGCTGAAATATATGTCAGGAACATTGTAAAGTACATGACATATTATTGGTAATAAAGGTTGTCTGTCAACTTTTAAGTTCAAAAAATATGAACAGGAACATAACACCAAGTATACATGTTGTGTCCAAATATATTTATAACTGATTTAGACCAACTGACATTAACTGAGATTTTACAATGTATTCATCTCAATACATATGGATTCGTTGGGGGCCATAAAAGATAGATATTGCCAAATTACCTGGGGGGCCGTATTAAACCGGAACACGGGCCGCAATTGGCCTGCGGGCCGGACTTTGGACATGCCTGACCTAGACCATTTGTGGGGGGGGGGGGGGTTTCAAGTTTTTCCAGTGACCGACTAACTCGGCTATCCCTCTGAAGCTTTTCAACACACATGAAGTCCTAGAAAAGTCAAGTGTGCCCCTCAGCATGTGCCGAATGGGGAGCTACTTGGAGAAACATGGTTTTAAAATCAATTTTCAATTGCAAGTGGTGGAGGGCAATCAAACGCATGGTCCCAGAAGTGCCAAATGACATCGCGTGTTACAGGACTGTACAACCACTGCGGTTCTATGCCTCCTTTGGAAGGATAGTGATAGAAATGTAGCCGTGTTAGTCTGGGGTAGTTGAAGCAAAATGCAGGACAATGTAGCACTTTAAAGACTAACAAGATGGTTTATTAGATGATGAGCTTTCATGGGCCAGACCCACTTCCTTTGATCTGAGGAACTGGGTCTGGCCCACGAAAGCTCATCATCTAATAAACCATCTTGTTAGTCTTTAAAGTGCTACATTGTCCTGCATTTTGCTCCTTTGGAAGGGAGAGCAGTACAAGTATGAAGTTAGGATGCCCGAAAGGCTCAGCCACAAAAACTAATAAAAAGAAAAAAAAATCTTTTTTCTTTTATTTCAGTTCCAGGCTTTGGGGTGCGTAACTCATGGGGTTTGAATTCTTGCGGTTCTCCATTTATCGGGGCATACGACAAAATACCACAAAAAATTCCTTCTCAGAAGCAGTTCATCCAAGTTGCTCTAAAGCCCATAGGGACAGGTGTTTACAAGGATTTCGGCCAGTGGTTCCCTATTTAAAAAGTATCTAAGTGGCCATGAGCGAATATTTGGGTTATACACACAAAGGGGGCATGAGAAAAGACAGCGGGCCGCTGGGCAGACGAAATAACAATGGGGTGACAAGAGAAGGCCAACACTGCCTGGGACCAGAACAGGGCACGTGGATGAAACGCTGGGGTGGGGGATGCTGACAAAGGAGCTGAGATCCGGATTGTTTCAAACACTAACACGGGGAGGAGCACTGGCCCGTGGCTCCTTTAACATGACACAGGCGGGGCGAGCGACCCTAGGAGGGCCCCGCCATGCACCGGGCCTGGAGGGAAATGGGAGCTAAGAGCCTGGGAAAGGGGGCAGGGAAAACCCCTCTCCCCCCGCAACCACTGCAGCTGCCCCGCCCAGGCTGGAATCGCAGCCCGGGGCCAAACCTTCCCCCTGCAGCCCGGGGCGCCGCTCCCGGGGGGTCTCTCTTACCTGCCCCCCAAGCGCTGCCCGCCCTGGGGCAGGGGCTGGGCCGGGCCGGGCTGGGGGCGCTGCCCGGGGAGAGGCTCCTGGGGAGGGAGCAGCGGGACTGGCCCGGCCGGAGATTCCCCCTCCCGGCTGCAGCCCGGGCTCCGGGGCCCCGCAGCAGCCCCCGCCGGGGCTCGGGGATCCGGCCCGGAGCCTGGCCCCAGAGTCCCCGCGAGCAGCGGCGGCGAGTCGCTTCCTGCGGCCGGGCCGGAGCCAGCGATCGCTCCCCCCGCGCCTGCTGCTGCTGCTGCTGCTGGGTCCTAGCGAGACACTAACTTGCTTGCGCCCCCCCTCCTGCCCCACACCCTGCCCCCTGGCGGCTGCTCCTCCCCTGGGCGCAGCCTGCAGAGAAGCCGGAGGGTCCGTGGGGGGACGGAAAGCAAACACCCAGATCCCGGGAGGGGCAGAAGGGGGGTTTCTATGGGGAGACCCCCGAGACCACCAGAGACACGGGGGCGCTGGGAGCCGAGACACTCCGACTGGGACCCGCTCTGGGCACAGCCGGGCGCAGGGAGCAGCTGGCCAGAGCCGGGTCTTAGTCGGTGTCCCCCCCCCCCCCCCCCCGGCTGCCAGGTGTGGGCCGAGCTACCCGCTTTGCTCCCCTCGCCTGCCCCTCCCTTGTGGGTCCAGACCTGCCCACCCCTGGCTTCCAGGCAAACCCCCCAGGTCTGCCCCCGCCCCGCTGCCTGGAAGGTCCAGGCCTGGCGCAGGTTCTGCCCGCCCAGGTGCGCCCGCATTGATGGAAGCGCGGAGCCAGGCGCAGCGCAGCGCGGATGGCGGGTGTCTCGCTAGGACCCAGCAGCAGCAGCAGCAGCAGCAGGCGCGGGGGGAGCGATCGCTGGCTCCGGCCCGGCCGCAGGAAGCGACTCGCCGCCGCTGCTCGCGGGGACTCTGGGGCCAGGCTCCGGGCCGGATCCCCGAGCCCCGGCGGGGGCTGCTGCGGGGCCCCGGAGCCCGGGCTGCAGCCGGGAGGGGGAATCTCCGGCCGGGCCAGTCCCGCTGCTCCCTCCCCAGGAGCCTCTCCCCGGGCAGCGCCCCCAGCCCGGCCAGGCCCTGCCCGGCCCAGCCCCTGCCCCAGGGCGGGCAGCGCTTGGGGGGCAGGTAAGAGAGACCCCCCGGGAGCGGCGCCCCGGTGCCCCCGGGCTGCAGGGGGAGGGGTTGGCCCCGGGCTGCTCCCAGCGGAGCTGGCTGCGAGTCCCCGCCTGGGCCCAAGGCAGCTGCCCCCAGCCTGGGTGGGGAGCTGGGTACGGGCCCTGCTAGACACGGCAGAGGGGATCGCAGGAATAGGGGGCAGAGCGGATAAAAGTTACCTTCGATTGGCTGAGCCAGCTGCAGTGGTGGCAAAACTAGAGGGAGGGGGGCAGGGGGCTTTTCCTCCCCCCTTTCCCAGAATTTCAGTTCCCATTGTTTTGACGCTGGACTCTTCCTAATCCTCAGTATCATTGCGTGGAGGGACGTCTGGGTGCCGGAGAATTCATAGTTTTGATTGAAAAATAGACATCGTAGCCCGTGGCTTCAATACCCCCCCCCCCCCCCCCCACGGTTGTGCTGGGACCATTTCTGTTTCTGTGGCGCTGCTGTCATAGGCGTGCAGTGCTGAGTGACTTCCTGGGCTTCCCTCAGATCTTCTACAATTTCCTTTCAGCCACCCATGGGGCTTGCTGCAGCCAGTTATTTGGTCTGTCTCTGCAGCAATTCAGGAAGACTTGGTGACCCAGGGCAATTCAAAAAAATATGTGAATGGCTCCTTAAGAGCCACCTGTGGAGACAGCCGGCAACCCCTTTGAACTGTCATGCTGTCCCGTATTTGGGTCCAGACCCCTAGGTTGGGAAACCCTGTTATAAATCCTAAATATCTGTCCCTAGGGGCATAGTAGTGTCTGGCATGAAATGATCCTCAAAAGGCAATTTCTATGGTATTTATTTATTGTAATAAGTATTGGAAGCAAGCAGGAGGGTGTATTACACACAGCGCGGGTGGCGTGTCCCTTCGCTTGTTAGGCTTGGTGGACACTGCCAGACAATAGGTTACAATGGATTATATAAGATGCTGATGGGCAGAGGAAGTAATTGTGGGGGAGAGATCCCAGACCCCCCTGGATCGGTGCTAACCGTGAAGCAAAATGGTAGTGCATAGTGTTTTCTGCCCATAGCTTAAAGAACACTTACATCAAGTTAAACAAGTACTTCAACAAAGCAGACATCAATTGTCAATTATATATTAAGTGGCGATGTGTCTGTTAGTGTCAGGAAGGTATCTTTGCACAGATGTGACCCATTGGTGTTGCACCTGGGGGATTAAAGCAGATGCAGTAAGGGTACATGACAATTGCGCATTTATTCCTAGTTCCATTGAATGTGTTATGTCCCGTAGGGCCTTTCCCTGGGATGTAATTGTCTGGGTAGTTATCTTTATGATGACCTTCTTCTGATGAGCTAAGCAGGGGGGTGGGGAAGGGTAACCTTCATGTGCTGTGCCTTTGGCATAGGTGTTCATATGCCTGTTCCAGACTTGAAATTTAGAATAGGGGTTCTTAACAGAATATCATAGCCTACCTCAGAAATTTTTACCCTACAATAAGCAGAAATACACAATTAACAGGAGTGTTGTGAGCAAGACACGCGAAGTCATTTTTCTGCTCCACTCTGCACTGATTAGGCCTCAGCTAGAGTATTGTGTCCAGTTCTGGGCACCGCATTTCAAGAAAGATGTGGAGAAATTGGAGAAAGTCCAAAGTAGAGCAACAAAAATGATTAACTGTCTAGAAAACATGAGCTAGGCGTCTGAAAGAATTGGGCTTGTTTAGTTTGGAAAGGAGAAGATTGAGAGGGGACATGGGAGAAGTTTTCAAGTATCTAAAAGGGTGTCACAAGGAAGAGGGAGACAAATTGTTCTCCTTGGCTTCTGAGGATAGGACAAGGAGCAATGGGCTTAAACTGCAGCAAGGGAGGTTTAGGTTGGACACTAGGAAAAACTTCCTACCTATCCAGGTGGTGAAACACTGGAATAAATTGCCCAGAGAGGTTGCGGAATCTCCATCATGGGAGATATTTAAGAGCATATTAGACAGAGAGCTGTCAGGGATGATCTCTAGACAGTGCTTGGTCCTGCCATGAGGGCCAGGGACTGGAGTTGATGACCCCTTGAGGTCCCTTCCGGTTTTGTGATTCTGTGTGAACCCCAAGAATTTAAACCCCCATAACTCACACACCCCAAAAATCTAGAATTTAAATCAAACAAAACCAAAAAACCCATGTCTTTATTTCTTTATGTAACTCAGCCTTTGGGGTGCACCAGCATCCATACCTTTACCTTCCAAAGAATCTGTAGATATAGAATGATTGTATAATCTTGTAACATGAGTAAACCTCCTACCCCCCACACTGTGCACACTAATTTTCTAGGATTTCATTTTTCAATGGATCTGTTTCCACTTCTCGTTGCCTGTATTCCGTTCCCAGCCTTTTCTGCATGCTACTTTCTTTCTGGCAATGCATTTTGGGGCTGTTCTTCCCTCTGGCAAATGCACTAATCTGCATGGCCAAAGTGAAATCATTTTGAAAACGAGTTACTTGATTTCGCCTTTGCATTGGCCAGGCAGGGGGGCACAGACCTGGCCTCACCCTTTATGTTGTCGTAGTGGGACAGCAAAAGGCAGGTTAGTTGCCCCATGGTGAAACCCACCATTTTCTTATAGACAGCGACTGTACTGCTGACTTGTATGGTAAAAGACCCATTTTTGTACATGGGCTAAAAACTCTGGTTCTGCTTGGGTGGCTGCTCTTCCAGCTCTGTTCCCAAGGACTGCACCGGTTTGCTCCCATGCATGGGGGCATGATAGAAAGCAAATTAAAACATTTAACACACAGGGGCTGGTTCTAGACTGGCAAGTTTTTCCGCAAAATCATCTGCTTTTGCGGAAAAACTTGCCAGCTGTCTACACTGGCTGCTTGAATTTCCGCAAAAGCACTGACGATCTCATGTAAGATTGTCAGTGCTTTTGCAGAAATACTATGCTGCTCCTGTTCGTGCAAAAGTCTTTTTCCGAAAAACTTTTGCGCAAAAGGGCCAGTGTAGACAGCAGAGATTTGTTTTCCGCAAAAAAGCCCTGATCGAGAAAATGGCGATCGGGGCTTTTTTGCGGAAAAGCACGTCTAGATTAGCCATGGACGCTTTTCCGCAAAAAAGTGCTTTTCCAGAAAAGCGTCCTGCCAATCTAGACGCGCTTTTCCGAAAATGCTTTTAACGGAAAACTTTTCCGTTAAAAGCATTTCTGGAAAATCATACCAGTGTAGATGTCGCCAGGGAGTGAGCAGACTGGCCCTGCCTAAACTTCTGCACTAAGGGCCTGCAAGTGAGTCCACCCGAGGTGTGTTGGAGAGGGGGGGCTCTCCCAGTGTGTCTGAGAGTCCCAGAACTCCCTTTTCAGACACCGCCAGGTTCACACTCCTGCTGGCAGCGGTTGAGTGAGAACAAAGGCCCCTGGCAGTGGGAAAGCCCCCGCTTCTCCCACGGCTGTGGTTCTCACCTGGTGGTCCATGGTGAGTTTTTCGGTGGTCCACAGGAACATTGTCCAAAGTCACACGGCATGGGCAGGCATAAAAAAAATCTGTTAGTAAAAAATGGATTTCAAACCAAAAATGTTCATTGTCTGCTCTTTTTTATCATGCCTCAAAAAGGAGGTGGTCCACGAAAATTGTTTGATTGGCCTGGTGGTCCGTGGACTGAAACGAGTTGAGAACCACTGTCTTAGGGAGTGGGGGGAGGATGGAAACGGAGAGACTGGAAGGGGCAGGAGGAGTGACAAGTGAGGAGGAAGGTTCCCAGCTCCCAGCCCTGCCTCGATCTATCCCTGCAGCCCCTGGGAAGCCTGACTCTTCTGGGTACAATGGGAAGTGCTGAGGGAGGACAGACCAATGGCTCATGCTGCTAAATGCAGCACACCTGGGGGAGAAGGCAAGCTGGAGGGAATCACTCTACAATAGCAGGACCCCCCCGCCCCCATCTCCTTGCTTTGATTCTAGTCTAAGGAGCCTGGGGATGGGGGAAGTCAGGGTGTGAAATGGACTCCAGGCCCTTCTGTAACCCCAGGCACCTCTCTCGCCCCGACAGGCTGAGGAGACACGTCGAGAGTTCGCTCCAGAGCGCCCGTCTGCCAGGGGCCAGGGCCGGGATGGAGCCCGCTCAGGTAGGGGGTTTCAGGGAGCTGCTGGGCAGGGGGAGGGAGAGGCAAGGAGGGGACAGAATGTGACAAACCTGCAGAGTTTCTATGCAGGTTTCATGGCGACAGGGAAGGAGGGGACGTTCCCATTTTTTCCAAGCAGGACACAACCATCCTGGGCAGGGCTGGGAACATTTTTCAGACTCCCCATGCCGGAGTCTGACCCCACTGGGCAGAGGCTGCTGTGAAATACAAAGGGAGGCCATCGGGATTCCTGTCCCCGACTCAGAGCTCGGCTTCCCCTCTCAGCCTGTCAAGTGGATGGGGAATGAGAAAACCCAGCACCGCTCTGTCTGCTGTGGACACAAGGAGCTCTCCCCTTCTCTCAAACCTGCAGCCCCCTGGCTGCTCTGAGCAGGGTGTAGGGAGCTTGTACTTCTCTGGGACTGCTCCCCCATGACTAGCAGGATTGTGGCTGGAGCCGCAGGGGCTGAGCAGGGGACTCTTGTTGTTGCAGATGCGGGTGACCTTCGAGGAGGTGGCTGTGTATTTCACCCAGGGGCAGGGGGCGCTGCTGGGCCCCGCTCAGAGAGCCCTCTACAGGGACGTCATGCAGGAGAACTACGAGGCGGTGACCTCGCTGGGTAAGGGCGTCCCGGCCCCTCGGGGATTAGGAGCCGTGGGGTCTGCGTGTCCGACACGGGTCAGGTTCTTCCCTGCTCAGGTGGCCTGGACAGGAATGGGTTCCATGGGCACAGCTGCCGGGGGAGAGCAACTTGCATCTCTGTGCCCTGGGCAGTGAGACCAGGGTGTCAAACCCTAATGGATGTGCTGAGCCCACGTATAATACGATCACACCCAGTGCTGCAGCACCTCCTGCTGGCCGGTCCAAGAATTAGCTCTTGAAGCTCTGGAACCTCCTCCTCCCGCAGTGTCCCACTTACTATTTCCTGACTTTCCCCTCTCCACCATTCCAGGCCCTGCATCCCTCCCAGATGGCAGCCTCCCTTTCCACAGGTACAGCCCCATGGCTGTGTCCACTCTCGGGTCCTCACTCACCTCCCTCTGAGCTGTAGGGCCAGTGCAGTAGTAGCTCAGGGCCTGAGCCTGGAAGCTAGCTGCTCCATCTTCCTGTTTATCTCTCTAGGCAGCAAGTCCTTCTCCCTCTGGAGTTGGAAAGAGAGTGAGCACCCACTTCCTTCAGTTTTATATCCCCCAGCCAGGCCCTGATTGGCTGCCTCAAGCCTTCGCCCAATTGGCTCCATCTCTCTTCCAGGCCTGTTTTAACTCCTTCTTAGCCAGTTCACTGGTCCCACCCTGTCACATCTTCCCCCCTTCCATCCTTCAAAGGGGCAGAAGTCATTCTAGGGATATAAGCATCTAGTTGACTAGTCGCTTTCCTCCCCCCCCCCCTCTTGCTGCCTCTGTATCAGAGGCAGCAAGGAGGGGGAAGCAAGAACCAGTGCTGGGGGGAACTGGCTTAAAAGCCAGTTCCCCCTAGTACTGTTTCCGAGCGAAAGGGAAGGCAGAGGCACAGTGGGAAACAGCACAAGGGAGACGTAAGCAGTCCCTGCTCGCACCGGTCCCACTGCTGTATCTCTCCCTTTGAAATGTAGTAAGAGCCCTACATTTCAAAGAGCTCTCCTACATTTCAAAGGCAGAGGCGGTGCACTAGGGAACCCCGGGCAAGCAGGGACTCAAGCAGAACCCACTCATCCTGGGTTCCCTGTTGCACCCCTGCCTTTTAAATGTAGTAAGAGCCCTGGGCGGCACCTACTACATTTAAATATCAGAGGCCCAGCTGGGAGAGTGAGTGCCCTGCCCCACCCCTTATTGACTAATCAAAATGTAACACCCCTAAGTCATTCATTGTCCAGTCTGTGTTGGCTCTCATTCACACAGAGAATCCTTATTTACCTCCATTCTTGGAAGTAGCTCCAGCCATGAAGGGAACCTGGGCTCTCCAGGTTTAGAAACAGGCAGGGGTGTAACTGCAGAGCTGTGAGTGTCAGCAAGGGCCCCAGACTGCCCCGATCCTGGGAACTCCTAGGGAGGATGTAAAAATTCCACTTTTCTCCAAAGCCATTTGCCCCTTCCCGGGGGCTCAGTGACCATGTTCCTGTTCTCTTGGATTGCACATTCCCCAGCAGAGCCCGGGGACAGGTTCCACTCACGGAATGTCCCTTGGGACAAACGCTTTCCCCACCCTCCATGCACCCTGATCTGCTCTGATTTCACTCCCTGCGCAGGGTTTCCCGTTCCCAAACCTGAGCTGATCGCCCGGCTGGAAAGAGGGGAAGAGCCCTGGGTGCCCGACCTCCAGGCTGGGGAGGAAAGAGAGATCCGGAGAGGCACCTGCACAGGTGAGGACTCACACAGAAACCCACTGGGGAATGAAGGGAAAACCTGAGAATCCCAAAAATGTGGCGCAAGCAAGTGTCCTGAGTGCTCCCTCCTCTCACACAGAGCAGGGCTGTCACCAGCAGATATCACTCAGAGCGCCAGGAGTTTCATTCCTGTTTTCCCTCCTCGTGTGTGGTTGTGTGGGGAGTGAAGACGGAATCCCATTGCTCATCCTGTGCAATGTCAGGGCTTGTCTACACTGGCCCCTTTTCCGAAAGGGGCATGTTAATTTCACAGGTCGTAATAGGGAAATCCGCGGGGGATTTAAATATCCCCCGCGGCATTTAAATAAAAATGTCCGCCGCTTTTTTCCGGCTTTTAGAAAAGCCGGAAAAGAGCGTCTACACTGGCCCTGATCCTCCGGAAAAAAAGCCCTTTTCCGGAGGATCTTATTCCTACTTTGAAGTAGGAATAAGATCCTCCGGAAAAGGGCTTTTTTTCCGGAGGATCAGGGCCAGTGTAGACGCTCTTTTCCGGCTTTTAGAAAAGCGGCGGACATTTTTATTTAAATGCCGCGGGGGATATTTAAATCCCCCGCGGATTTCCCTATTACGACCTGTGAAATTAACATGCCCCTTTCGGAAAAGGGGCCAGTGTAGACGTAGCCTTAGTGTGTTGGGTTTTCCCTGGGTGCTGTTCCTCTTTCTCCCTAGCTCAGTGACTCCTGCCTGGATTGTCTCTCTCTCCCAGCAGGTGATGAGACAGCGAGTGTAAAGGAGGAAGAGAATCCCCATCAGGAAGTTCCAGGGGAAATGGAATCACAGGGGACCTCTGTGGGACGAGCTAAAGGGAATTTTTCTCTCTGCTGGGAACAAGGAGAAGCCTTTTTGAACTGGCCCCGCTCAGAGAGGCTGCTGGGAAACTACTCAGAGAAGCAAGTGGAGGAGTCTATTAAATGTGAGGGAGGAGACAAGGATCCCACGGCCCAGCACATAAATGCCACGGGAGAGAAACCCTTCCAGTGCCTGCAGTGTGGGAAAGGCTTCATTCTGAGTTCACACCTTGTGACACTTGGGACAATCCCTTCCGGAGAGAAACCCCTTCAATGCTTGGACCGTGGAGAAAGCTTCAGTCACTGCTCAGACCTTAATCACCAAGGGAGAAGCCACACAGGAGAGGATCCCTATCGATGCCTGGATTGCGGGAACTGTTTGAATTGGACGTTGACACCAGTTACACACCAGATGAGCCACACAGGAGAGAGACCCTATAAGTGC